>NC_087248.1:3709200-4346700 GCF_037042905.1 Lytechinus pictus | reverse complement strand
ATGTGCATTTAACTGTTTTCACAAAATATTGATAAACTTTAAAATTCAATAACTTCGTTACTTAATACCCGATTCTGATGTAATTTTCAGCAATTTGCTCTGTGAATTTTACTCTATTTATTTAGATATAAATATTTTCAGCCCGGACTATCCTTTAAGTAGAAATAGTAGTAGTAGTAGTAGTAGTGATAAAATTAAAAACAATGTACTCAGTTCTTGTTTAGTGCATATCACATGATAACATACCTTTATCCGCTTCCATAGGAGTGAATAACCTAGTAGTAGTTGTAGTGGTAGTAGTAGTTGTTGTAGAAGTAGTAGTAGTAGTAGTAGTAATAGTAGTAGTAGTAGTAGTAGTAGTAGTAGTAGAAGTATAACTCGTAGTAGTCACTGGGTAGTATAGTATAAGAAGTATTAGTAATAGTCATGGTATCAGTAGCAGAAGCAGTATTAGCAGTTGTGGTGGTACTAGTGTATACTGCGTGTATAGCTGCAGTTGTAATTTAGTTGGTTGTATCAGTTTAACAAAAACAATGGTAGTAAAAAAGGCAATGGTAGTGTTGCTGGACACGGTTGCGAAGACATAATACGAAATGTGATGTTGGTAATGACGAAATGATTATAGGAGTAGCAGCAGCAAAAGCAGTAGGATAGCACTTATGATTAACATCATCATAGTAATTGTTTTATAATTATGTCTTTTATATGATTGTTGTTACAGTTGTAATAAAAAGAGCTTTTTCTGAGTAGAACGAAAAATAGCACGATGTTATCCATAGAAAATGATATTAAAAGAAAATACTGAAGAATCTGCTAACTAAAGATATCCCATGTAAATTGCTGAGAAATTTGACATTAAGTGATATTTTTTTTTTCGTGTATTACATGTTTAATAAATGAAGAAAATTCAAACAGTGTAGCTTACTTTAACCTAGTAATTCGTGCAAATAACCAGAGATTAGCTTATTTTTCTGTCTTTCTCTTACTTCTTTCTTTATAATCATTACAAAAGTATCCAATTTGTCTCCAGTAGAAATGAATACATTAAAATATAAATATGTTCTTTTTCCATCATAACTTCATACAGAATCTATTCGTTTGACTCTATACAGTATAGAGTAATAGGCCTACATCATTCTTATTTAACCATTTTGCACTACAATGCCTTGATATCATCGTTCAAATAGTTCAATGTTAATAAATAATTGATTAAGGTCTATTTGACAATCAATGAATCATTTCTATATTTTCACATTAAGCTTAATAAACAATCATGACAATAAATACGACAAATTGGGAGTTTCATATAATAAATAGATCTATAAAGCAGTATAAACGATAAACGATCTTAAATGGAAACAGATACAGTGATTGATAGCACTATAAAATTCACTTCCTTTCATAAATCTCCTGATATAGACACCTGCATGTCAATGAAAATGGAGTTCGGCATCAGTAGGAGATTGTCAGATTGAAACAAAGGTCTCTCAGTTATTCAGAATTGAATGTTTCCAAACCGGATATTTGTAAGACCGCTAGGTTTCAATCAATGGTTCTGCGACATCACTGCATTCGATCCGGTTCTGACTGTTACTGTGCACCACCACGACCTCCGGTTCTTTGCGGCAACTCATATCTTCCATCCGCAGTGAAGGCCGTTTGAGGTGAGATGGGTGACCCGACGAGTCGGGGGAGAGCCAAGGTTGTACCTCGCTGGGCCGATGATGACCATATGATCCCTGCAGCGACGATAAAACAAGGACGGAGGGGAAAACAAAGGGGAAAATTATGGGAAGTGAAACGAGGAGAAAGGAGACTCAAGTCAAATGCATATGAAGAAAACAGAATGAGGAAATTACAAGCAAATGCCAAAAAGAGAAGAAAAAAGAGAAACGAAAGCACAATTTATGAACCTATATGACACAGCAACAAAAACACACCACAAAACCCCACAACACCATGGAAAAGTGAGAGTTTATAGCGCCTATGTTATCTATAAGCATTTTGTAATTGGGCGCAAAGGCTTGTTTCATCAAAATGATACTTGAGAGTTATAGCTTGAATTATAGCTTGAAATTATTTTCTTATTGTTATTTCTGGTTCATCAAATAAAAAGAAAGAAGAAATTCAACCTGGTCTCGAATGTGCATACTAATTGCTCATTAGCTGTTCAGTGATATATATTTGTTGATTTCAACGTTGAAGTGGTTACGGAAAAGGGAACGAAAGAAAACAAAAATGAAATTAAAGAAGAAGCGAACTTATAAAAATAAGCACTTGATCGACATTATTAATGAACTCACCAATCAACAAATAAAGTTTGCGCTGTTCAGCTGGTTTTCGATGACTCCTAGCACTGAACCAATCACCATGCATGGAAATGCAAAACACAAAATGTGAACAGTGCAGATGGGTGCAGCGAAAAATGGTGGATGTGATGGTAGTGTTGGGTGATAGTGCAAAGGTGAAGTGAATACAAGAAAACACAATCAAAATGAAATATCAAAATAAAAATAAGCCATGTTCCCCTAAAGCAAAGATATCGGCTACATGGTAGGACTGAGCTTCCTTATGGCGTTCGGAAAATCGTAAAAATTGTTTTGAATATTTAGTCATACAAATTGGTGCTATTAGGACGTATTTTTTAAAATTTGTATTTATTGAATAAGATATTCCACGAAAGGTTGACCATACAGGTACGCACCATATTTCATATATGAAGAAGTATGATACAGCGATCTTTTTCACATTCAATTTAATTTAGGAAGGGTTTATCATCACTGACATCAGTCTTCTATTATGCACATGCAAAACAAACGAACAAATCAAAATTTTCACCACGTTTGAATTGTGTGTTAAATTCATATTCATACCTTTGTTGAGTTCAGCCGACCATTAACCGATCCCGCCCTTGGTTTTCCGTTGTGCGATATTATCGATAGCTTGGTAGCAGTGATCTTTGTACCGGTGATGGAATCGTCGTAAGAACCTGATTGATAAGCTTTGCCTTGTTTCTGACGGCCACATATACGACGGATCGGTCGTAGGAACTAGATTGGTGTTTTATGATGGACAAATTTATATTAGGATGAATTATAAGATGAATGACAAAGGATATAAGAGAATTGTTTCTTTTTTTTTGTTCGCCGTGATCCTATTGTAAAAACCACAGGCCTAAATTTGTCCTCTAATAGCGGTCATCATTTTGGTATCCCTTTGAATTTTTAAATTGAATTCATTGGTTTATTTCATTTCTTTATCAAATTTCAACATACAAATCAGAAAAACGGAAATTCATATCAATGATAAACAGAACACAAACAGAATAAATTTACAGTTGTAAATAGATAATATGAAGTAAAATTATGAAATTCATATCATTGAGGTGCGGATGTAAAGTTGTGCCAAATTTGAAGCGAATACAATTTCTAGTGTTTTAATTTTGATAGTCAATATCTTTTTGTAAACAAAGAGTGACCGATTTTGAATTGATGACCTTTCGTCATTGTTTTAACTATTTTTGCTGTGCTCCCTCATATCCGTGATTATTATTGTTATTACCCCCTGATTATAGTTGTATAATCTAGTCGTATTTAATGAATATCATACCTTTTGTCTGAAGAACTGCGTGGTAACTGTATATAAGATCGGGTTGAGAGCAGAGTTGACTGGTAAAACGAAGATGGCAAACCATGCGTGCACTGACTGTGGTATGGCTATACCTATTTTATAACGAATATAAGTAAAGATTATAATTTTAGAGAAACCACGAGTTTTTTAGTCATAAATTATTCATAATTTTATCAATTTCACACAGCCGGCTGCAAATTTAACTGCGATCATAACTGGCAGATAAGAGGCTTAGATTATGAGTCACTGTAACTTTGTGAAATACAAAATAAATTCGTTCGCTTTCTTTAGGCTTCTGTGATGTAACTCCTTCTCCTGGATGTCGATAACACTTTCATGAAAAGAACAATCGGAAATGCACCATGATAATCTAAGAAAAGCATCCTCCGCATCACCGTTACCCACCATCACCAACACAACAACCAACCTCTAGCATTGCACTTACTACTACCACCACAACCTCCTAAAACCAATCCACATCACCTCCACCACCACCATAGCAACACCAGTATGTCCATCATCCTCTATTCTTACCTGCGTAAGATGCTATCTTGACCAATATGATAGGCATCCAGCAGATAAAGTCAGTAGCGACAATGATCGTGAAACGCTTCAACAAGTTCCAGTCTTGCGACTCTTTCGTCGATCTACAATCAGACAAATATTCAAAGATATTAATTACATTTTTTCTCTGATATTTCAATTGTTATAAACATGCATATAAAACTTAACCTATATCAATCGTGTTTTCAGAAAGCCTTCGCATCATTTTCAGGAAAGTAATAATTTAGTTCTGAAACCGTATTGATAGAATTGGCCCTTTTTGACAACTCTTCCTAATCTTATTCATTCTTGGAATGGCCTTTGATCTGGCGCCCATCATGATGCGCCTCTCCCAATCCGCTAAAAGTAGAAATAATGCCGGAAATTAATTCCCTTGCTTATCATCTTTAAAAAACAAACAAACGTATTACTACTCTTATTATGTGAAAAGGTATCACGAATCTGACAACTAGTTATTTATCTGTCATCACGGTCTTGTACCAACCTCATAGCAAGGCTAGACTTCCGTACGGTGGCGAACATCTGCGCGTATGCGTAGAGGATGAAGATGAACGCGATGAGATTGAAGAGGACAAAGACCACGAGGGTGAACTCCCAACCGTGATCGAACGGGCGATCAAATTGGAGTGGGAGACACACACCGTTGCCGCCGTAGAAGAATTCGCCAAAGTAGGATCGGTGGAGGACGGGGAGGATGGCGATGAGCATGGCAGCTAACCAGAAGGCGACCATGAGGATGACAGCGTGGGCGAGGTGACGTTGGCGAAACTTGAACGGATGCACGATGGAGATAAACCGATCGGAGGTTATCACTGATTTGGGGAATCATAAAGAAATCAAACAATACCATCATTATTCATAACTTCTGTTTATGAGGTGGAGGCGAGGAGGAAAAGGGGGTGAGAAGGGGGAGGTGGAGGAAGAAGAGAATGGGAGGAGGAGTAGGGATGATGAATAGTACATTCATCAATGTAGACCATTTTACTTTTTGTTCTCAAGGATTTTTAATGAGATTCTTTTTCCATTTTTTATCTGAATACTATTAAGTCGCATTTTTCGCTGGGGCAGTAGTCCAGGTACATAACTGCAGCCAAGACTAGAATATGGTGTGCCGAAACGTGAGACCATAATTTTTCTTGATTTTCATTTTGAAAAAATAAGCACATTTAAAACTGAGCAAAATATACTTTGCCCTAAAAGTATGTCCTAACACGTGCCCTTACTCTAATTCGAAAATGTGTCCTCCGAAAATAAAGTAATAAAAACACGAGAATCATAATTAAAAATTATGGGCTTTCAAATCAAAATTGAAATTCCTTGGAAAGTCACGGAAATGGGCATATTACATAAAAATACATACGTTACTATTACAAGTGCGGGATTAAAGGCAAATCAAATTGAGAAGTTTGATTTTCATCGGAAGATTTTACCTTTTGGCTTCTGTATTTCAAAATTAATAAGATTAATTTCCCTGTTTCTATGCATTCGCAATGTCATAGTGACTTTACGAACAACTTTGTGATATCATTACTATCAATGTTTCTACACCTTTAAGTTACTGCATTATTATTTGCAAATCACTCTTAATTATCGAGCTAGAGCTCGAAGGAAAATTAATCAACCCAACAGTATTTCGATGTATACATACTACATCGGTCAAAGTAATCGAGGTTGCGTGGGTCAAATATTGAATAATACAATGAAATACTATTAAGAAAATTCCCCAAATTATGTGTAGAGATAACTATCATAATCAATATTATCAAGTTGGTTTTATATCAATTGACAGTGTCCAAATCGGACTGTGAACTATTTAAGAAGGTTAATCATATTTGAACAACAAGAAAGAACAAACATGAACCATGAGGCCATGCAAAGCAGAGGACTAAACATGCACAATGAACACACAACGTGCGTCGCGAAGTCAACCGGTCACTGCCCTGATCAACTTAAATCAGTATTTTTTTGGATAGAGGGGCGCAAATAACAAATTTGGAAATAGAGGAGGCACAGACGACAATTGTCTCTGAGATTGAGCTATATGTCTTTTCATTGGGCAATTCACTGAATATATAGAGAGAGGGCAAACCCTTGCGCACCCCGTACACGTCACTGATCAAACTAATGATTTTGACGGATAATTCTCTGGAATGCCAATCGAAGATCACAACAGTTTTGACTCTTAATTTATATTGATTATTAAATTCTCTGGTCTTTATACAAGTTTATGTGGACATTTTATTTTATCAGTATGCCCATTTAACTTTGATACCTGGTGTTAAGCTATACAGAAAACAGAACACATAGAAACCCTCGTGAGCGTATAGTAAATGCTTTGTATTATCGATATCTTTATCATTATGACCTAAAAAAAAATATTAAAGGGATGGTCCAGGCTGGAGATAATTATATCTCAGTAAATAGAATAAACTTCACAAAGCGAAATGCTGAAAATTTGATCAAAATCGGATAACAAATAACAAAGTTATGGAATTTTAAAGATTTGCATTATTCCGGTGAAACTGTTCTAGGCATGTCTTTCTAAATATTCATTAGGTGGGCTGATGATGTCATATCCCCACTTGTTCTTTTGTATCTTATTATATGAAATAAGGTTTATTCAAAAAATTTCTAGCAAGAACTAAAACAATTGGATTGACAACTAATTAAATGCATTAGTTAGTTATTGCCGTAACTTATTTCATCATAATGGAGACACATCATTTATACATGTACGAAAACTGAAAGATTTATGATTTCATGTAATAACATAAGAAAAAGTAAAGTGGGGGATATGACATAATCAGCCCACTCAATGAATATTCATGATGATGTGCATATATATAACTGTTCACAAAATAGAGATAAACTTTAAAATTCAATAAATTCGCTATTTGTTATCTGATTTTGATGAAATTTTCAGCATTTTGCTGTGTGAATTTTACTCTATTTAGTTAGATATAAATATTTTCCGCCCGGACCATCCCTTTAATAGATTGGTGAGGGGTAAACAAAGAATGACGACAAACCTGTTAATGTAACTACAGACATTTCACTGGAGAGAAGACTGAGTAGTCCACACATCCTACACACCCATCCGCTTCGCCAGTTCAAATCTTTAAAGATGTATTCACCTCTGTTGAAGAAGGAAGGGGTAACAAATAACCAGGGGCCGCGGAACCGGGGAGGGGGCTGGGTGTGCTTTAGCTCCCCAACTTTTTTTTTACAAAACCATGTACAAAACAGTAAAAGTGACAATTTGATTGTGAGTTTTTTGTATGGTCAGCCCCCCCCCCCACTTTCAAAATTGTTCCGCGGTCCCTGATCACAGAGGGGGAAAATAATGGTAAGGGAGGAGGGGGGGGGGGGGGGGGGGGGGACTAAGTTGGTGTTCTTTCTATATCGGCAACCTTTTGGATTTTTTCCGTTTGTACATCCCGTAATCCTATTTTTGCCTATATGCCCATTTAGTTATAGAGCTAAATTCTAAATGGGGTTCGGGCCCATTTTCCATCAAATTTCAGTTATTTGCCTAAATTATATACTTTCAGTACCTGTAGAAGATAACACCAAGGAATACCTGAAATGTCGATGAAAAACTATTTCATACTGGTCAAGAAAATGTACTTTATTTCAGAAGGGTTAGGTCCTTGTTTTATTATTTCCAAAAGAGGTTAGCTCCTCGTTTAGCCATTTTGAGAAAATTATCATGTTTATTTAAAAATCTTATACATTGCAATTGCAGTGTTTGGAAATGTAATGTAACATAATTCTCCACCATGGGAATGTTAAATCACATTTTGAAAAAATCTTCTGGTCTTTACTTATTCATTTTTCTTTCAAATTTCCATTTTTGGAACTAACCTGCCGGAAATATTTTTTTGAGAGATGTTATGTTACACATTGCGAGTTTTGACTGAAGCGAGAAAGTTCGATTGAGTTTCATAATTTTCAGACCTATTTTTCCGGCGGATCTCGAATCATAAAATCCTATTACCTAAACATGACGTCATGCAGTCCAATGATGAGCAGATAGAGACCCATAAGAAAATCCGCCACGGCTAAATTCATGATAAAGAATGAATGGACCTTGTTATCCTCACTGACGAAGCATCGGGCCAGGATAACCAATAGGTTGCCAAATGACCCGAGCAGGGCCACTAGCCAGACGGCACAACGTAGCAACCAGTTGCCCAGGAGATCATCGACGTTCGAGATGCCATCCCCTTTGGGCAGGCAGACCCGTACGTTGGGGGCGTACCCGCACATAAAGAAGTAATCGAAGTAGCTATAAAGAGAAAATAGAAAGGTAATTATACTGATGAAGAAAGGAAGGTATAGAAATAGAGAGGAGGTGAACATGTTATTTTAAAAATCTTTTCAAGATCTACTTTGGTTATCGGAATCAACGAAATGCACCGTCGTTTGTGATGGTGACTTTTATTTCAGCTGTACGTCAATATCTGAATTGGAAAGTACATCTGTATATAGGCCTACATGGTTTATCAATTGACAACCATACAAGCTTGGTCAAACCACGGTATGTAGTTGTGTCAGTAGACTTTGTATCTTTGCTGCAATATTGATGTAGATTTTTCCGAAAGTTTGGTGTTTATAGACTTCTAAGAGGACGTCTCCATGTAGTTTGTTAAAATTACCAAATCCCTGACATCAAGGGGGTTACATAAGAAATGAGATAAGGGGGTTACCCCTTTATATAGGTATTGATAATATTCGTTAATTTTTTAATGAAAATAAACTCCGTCAGATTCATTGAAAAAAATGTAAGTAATGGGAGGAAGTGAAGTATTATGATAGCAAATGCGTATAAAATAATTTTCAGGACGATTCATCGTATCTTACATATTGTTGAGATTCTCGAGTGGTGTGAAGAGCTCTCGAGGTACTTCGGTTAGCTTGTTCTCCCGTAAGTCTCTGTTTTAAAGAATGAATATCATGATATAATTAATTATATATAATATGATTGTATAATAGTATGTGTATGAATTATAAATACTGGTTGACTAACTAATGGACAGTGACTCCTTTTCACTTTTATGAACAGCTGGTTTACCAAGACATTATCCCCATTTCAGTAATAAAAAACATACACACAAAAACAAAACACAGGAAGACATTGTAAATGAATCTCCCAGTTTTCATAATCTTATCATAATCTGATATGAATGAGTTTTATCTGGACGGATCCATCCCATTCCAGTCGTTCTATGTAATATGCAATCTTATCCAACTGTTTTTTCGAAAAGGATGGATGGTCGTAGGGCAGAGAGTTTGAAATGTGGTGAATAACGCCCTTGCCATTCCTGGTAATAATGGTTTAGGGGAATACATGCGAGAAAGTAATTATATTCAATTGTTAGAAATAAAACTGATTTCAAATTTTCGAAGAATTCTTCAAAAGAATGACTCGCATACCTCGGGATTGTCTGGTTTTTCGGATGGAATTGATTATTGATTTATATCTGCAAGGTGTCATACTCACAATGATTCCAGCTTTATCAGATTATCGAAAGCATTCTCTTCGATGACTTTAATTTCATTTTGGCGCAAACTCCTGTAAAGACAAGGAAACATTCCATTGTGGTATTCATGTAAACATATACATTAATAAAAAAGAATCAATATTACCACAAACCACACACCATTTACAATGAACTCGGTGCAGTGCGGAAATCAGTTTAGAACACAAGAGACTCGTAAATAATCGTATACTGCATTTTTCATAGGGTATGCGAATTCCATGTGACAAACAAACGCCTTTTCATGTCCATTGTAGCAATTATATTCATGTCTTGAATACAAATGAATGTACCATCGTTGTATGATCGTTTTTCAGAGTTATGAATAACAAAAATGGTTAAATATTAAGTTTAACTTACATGTCTGTAACGTTTCCTAAGCCATCAAACATTCCCAATTCAATTCGACTCAATTTATTCTCCATTAGTGTACTGCATATAGGATGAAAAACAGCAAATTACATTAATAACATAATGAATAACGTACTTATTGGGAAATGGTTACAGTAATACAAACTGGATTTAGCTTTGTTTGCTTATATAAAATGTTCTACCGTGAGTCGGATCTACTTAAAAATACACAACGACAACGATATGTTAGTGCTAGGCCACACATAATACGATAAATCAGTTAGCGTGGTGTTAATTAAACCATCTTTCTTGAAGTCATATACCATTTCTCAACACTTGTGCATATTTTCATCTTTAAAGACACCATAGCCATCTTTAATAGCATCAGCCACAGTAAATATAAACCTAACCATTCTACATTCCTTCCCAAAATGCTTCGGTGTGATTATATAATACATGACCGCTACAGAAATATGCTACACTCTTTACAATAACCATACCGAAAACTTACCAAGTTACCAATAACATACTAATCAATTTGGGCTTCCAAGGATTTTTCCTCTTCGAAATGACTATGTTGTCAATGTTATAAGAAAAAAATCTATATTTTTTAAAAGGTTATGTTTCAAGACGTATTATCTGACACAGAAACTTGTGCATGTGTGGGATTTACAAGGGGACATTCTTCATCTAAACTTGAGCTTTTGGTTCTGGACGCAAAATATCCAAATCTAATGATCTGGGTAGATTTCTGTTGGCATTGATATTACTGACTGAGGGAGCTGCTTTATCGAAAGAGCATAAAACATGGCTAGGAAGAATCTAATCAATTATCTTAATGACAAATCGAAATAAAGCATACTCACAAATGTTGTAGATTCATCACAAGTGAGAATGACCCGGGCTCTATCATATCAATCTCATTCTCATCTAATTTCCTGCGAGAATGGGAAAACAAGATTTAGCTTTAATCTGCTTACGTTTGATAATATCCACATCTAAGTAGTGGATATTTGCAAGAAATAATGGAAGATTACAAAATGTTGTTGACGAGTGTGACAACAGCATGATTTGGAACTATTTTACTTTACAAAATGTAAATTTGGCATTTATTTTTCTCAGGATTGTAGTTTTTGAAGTTATTACCTTATATTCGGATTCAAACTGCGATTCAATACTAAGATGCATTATTATAAGAAATGCCTATTACCTTCTTCAAAACTAAACTAAAAACCTACTTTTTTTAAGAGAGTATCAATGAATGAGTCACTTTTTGTAATATAATCTGTAGAGATATAGTAAGCTTCCCCTTTCCAGTAATTAGAATTTAATCGTACTTTCGTGTATTTATCTTAACTGTTTTTCCTTTTATTATTGTAATGCGTAGTTGAGTATATACAAATAGAAATTGCGCAATGTAAATGTACAGTTATTATAATTATAGATATTATCTTGGTAGGAATCAATAGCGAAATCATTAGAGGAAGGCAAGCCAATAATTCATATCTGCCTACTCTGGGTTTCCTTTTGAGTTAGTAATATGAATCTAGGTGAAAATATAAGTTACAAGCGAGTATAGCAAAAACAAATATTCTACCAAACATGAAAATATAATGCGGTTTGAACTTACAAAATGACTAACTCGGGCATAAACGGAAATACTCCAACAGAAATGTTCTTCAGTTTGTTGTCATGTAGCAATCTGGGACGAAAAAAAGTGATCTAATGATCTATCCATTTTAGAGGTGATAAATATTACACATTTATGGAATCAATACATTTAGCTTGACAATTTGACAACAGATGGGTGATAGTTTTTAGCGGAGCTATTTCAGACAAGAGAAAGCAAAAGCTTTTAAAATGAGGAACAAGAACAAAAGTTAAGCTTCAACAGAAACTAGAAATGTGGATACTAGGACATACAGGTATATATACTCAAGATAATAAAACCCAGCATTACCATGAGTGAAATAATGTATATAATATGTTATGAAGTACTAGAGATAGGTTTGTGATTGGATATGTCTATTTTTTCTGTACTTGATAATATGTTTCATTTCATCAGAGAAACTCTCTTCTATTTTATATCAATTACCTAAATAAAAGAGAGTGATGATATAAATTGGCAGAGCTTCTTCATGACAAATAATTGATTTGTAGAGAATTTTCTCTCCCTAAATCTATCTTGAAGTCATGCTTGGCTCAGACGATCTTGAAAAATTAATTTTTAATGGAAAAATAAGAGGATATTTGGGAAAGTAGCAAAATACAAAAACCTGAGGCGCGTAAAATATTAAGGCGACTTTCTAAAGAACTTTAAAATCTTTACAAAGTATGTTCTCATTATAACATACAAATATCTAGGTACCCAATAAAAGGTTGTTAACTAGGAGAAAAAAGAAAAAAATAGTGTGATGTTAGGTAAGAATGATGGAAAGTGTTTTTTAAATTGTATGTCACTTCATTTGAAAATTCCAAAGCCCTCGTTTAGTCAACTAATCGGATTTCAGATAAAATTACACGGCTAAGAAACAAAATTCCAATTTGTGAGGTATTCTAAGAGATAATGCATTATGGGATAAAGGCAAAGGAAAAGGAATATCCACTAAATCACAACCACAGTCAAAATACATAAAAATAAGACAAAAACTAATTCGTTATCAAGTAAATTTAGTAGACGGCAGCATGATCATGTCGGCGGAACGTGGTGTAATAAAGTGGGTCAATAATCATATTAAAGTTGACAAAATTGAAATGGCCTGCATAATTTCCTGGATATTGTGTACAATCATTCACTTAACATGCTAAGTCAAATTGGAGATAATGCTATAAAGCTTTAATTATATTCCCTTTTTGTGAATATTCGTGATCATTCGTAATACAGATCGCAAAACTCAATTAAGTTGGGAAAAATAAATAAAAAACAAACCTCAGTATATTACAATTTTTCCCATGGGGAAATCATTGATCGGATTAACAATTGTAACCCCCCTCATAACATTGTACAATAGCAATGTTTTCTAAACGAACACACGAGGAAATCCCTGGTAGGCTAACAGCCGACTTGTAAATTAATAAATATCAGAATACTATACTTTTCACGGAAACTTACATTTTCAAGAGTCTGTCCATGCCATCAAACGACCCATTCTCGATATGTGAGATGTGATTGCTCGATAAATACCTGGAGTTTCAAATAATAATAATAATAATGATAAAACATTGGTTGAGGTCACTCTATAATTAAAACACAAAAACAATTAAACAAATGAAGCTGGCCCGGAGAGAGACAGTGACGTCACAACATTGCTTTCAATTGAAAACTAATTAAATAATTCATAGCTGTCTTGGGATGATAATAGAAGTAATTTTATTGATCATGAAAGCAATGGGAAACAATTTATTATTTATTTATTTTGTTTAATGAAATATCTTTATACATGATAACATGCTCAGATTGACGATATAGTAAACATGTGAACAATAGAATTTGTTGGCTTCCCATAAATTTAGCACAGATTTTCACCGTGGTCCTACTTAAAACTGCACCTCAGAATACGGGTGTAGGGTGTAGTGCTGCACTACACTCATTCTTTTTATCTAGTCAAATTGCGCAGGCCATATTTTATGACAATTAAATAGATATATTTGACTTGATTACCGTTGAAATAGACACGATTAACGCACATACTTGTATTAAAGATCAGAAGTAATCAAAGTAAATTACAAGTTCCCCAGTGTAGGCTTTCGAGTCCAATTTTATTAATGTGCGCCTTTACCTCATCACTCCTCATGACAAAATGGATTAACTTGTAGGCATATTAGATGACCGAACGCTTGAAATGCACATAATGACACAAAGCTAATATAAGAAATATATCATCATCACTACGATTATCATGGCATTTCTACACAGCCGCCGCATCAGCGATTATAATGCCAACACATTGCTCTTCCCAAGCAGAGGGAAATACACTCAAGTTAACACTAGGAATGGGAGCTTTCACCCATATCTTTAAAATGTTTTTAATATAGAGCATTTCAGGTGCCTATAATTGTAAATAAAGATAATACCACGTTATGTTTAAGCCATATAATCTCTAATGTAAATTGAAGACCTTATTGATCCCTTTATATACTTACAGATCTTGTAACCCCTCCAGTCCATTCATGTGCGATGGCATGATTTTGGTGATTGCGTTGTAAGAAAGCTGACTAAAACAAGTAAAAACATACATCAATCAAATAAATATTACAAAATTGATTGCAATGTTTCCAATAACACTTTTTACAACAGCTCCATACTCCCCTACTGGAAAGAGCACAGTGTGTACCACAGTGCGTTCACAGTGTGGAACACATTGTGAAATTATACATTCACACAGTTAAATTTGAGCATTTCAACAGTGTGAATCATATATAGTCGACCGTGTGAACACACTGTGACCATACTGTGTGACACTGCCTTCTTTCCAGCAGGGTCAAGCAGGGACCAGTTTTACTGACAAAGAGTTGCAATTGATTGTTTTATCTCCATGGAAACATCAATGATATGATTTGTTGGTGTAACTGTTGGTTTAAATATTTATGTTTAGTTCTCTCGTAAGTTAGTTCTTTGTTAGGGTTTAGCTTGGTGTTTTTAGAGCCGTTGTGACTTATGAACCTGCCGGGTTGCCTTCTGGGCAAGTTCCTTAAACTGCGGGTGAACAGGGCATTAAGATCAGGCACCAGTCCCCGTAGATAGATATTTTTTTAAGTGCTGTTTGATGTAATTTCCATTAATAGTATTATTAGTTATTCATTGTAAAGCGCTCTGATCATATTTTTGGTAAAGCGCTATATAAGTACCTGTTATGTACCTGTTATGTATCAAACAACACGAGGTAACACAAAATCGATTAATTTTATAGGATTTAGAAAGGACACAAAAAAATAAGCGAATCTTGCCCCATGATAGTTTATGTTGCCCTTTTCGCTAATACAGTAATAAAGATAATGAAGGGAGATAAAAGATACCACAAAGTAAGAATAAACCTGGCAAGGATGAGGAGATATCAAGCATTAGAGATTTAACAATCCATGGAATAAAAAGATGATGTGACAATAATCGGATTGTATTCATTTATATGGTAATCGGAATCAGAATAATGCTTAATTCCAACAACCCTGCACCCATCTTATACATTTAAAGGTCATCTTCAGCAAAATAGGCGATTATGCGGAAAATAGTTTTAAGACCCCTTCAGGCTTTATCAGAAAAATATCCTCCAGCCACACTTAATATGGAATAAGAAATGATAAGGACATAAGCATACCATCTTCCAGTTTTCATATTCAAAGGCTTTGAGGAACAGCTCATATTATAATTATTGAATAGCGACAATGTGGAAAAGGTCTATTCATGCTATGTATCATATGTAATCTATTCACGAAAGTTATCGAATAAGAAACTTAATATTTTCCATTATGATCTTGACAAGAGCAGAAAATGAGAAACGAAAGCGATTGACACTCGTAACATTCATTTTCAAAGAAGGTACAATCCTTAACATTCCTTCCAAATTTGAGACACCATTGGTGCGTGGAGGGGTGCGACTAAAAGAATATATCATTTTTGCGGGTTGTGACGGGCAGTTGATGTTTTTATTATTGTTGTGTGTTATGATATCATCCCTGGACTCAGCTGGACAGTTTACATGACTTTTTAGCCTCCTGTTTCTGGATTTCGGAGCTATCAACATTTTGTGTAAAACTGTGCTGTGATAACCAGACCACCATTTCAGTGTACAACTACTTACCATTAACACCTACTAGTGCTATACAGCCCTTTTACCGGATTCACTCAACCTTGATTATCTTTTGATACCAACAATAGTAAGTGCCCAGTACCTGGGATTATTCTTTTCATCATGTTAGTGTTTGCACTCATCAGTGTACTTTCAATGCTGTATGCCCATGAGCATGCAATAACCCAGCCCCAGAACACTGTTTCGGAACTCTGGAACTCTCTACATGCTCTAAAATATCTACATCATCCTATAAGATATTACCCTAATTCTGTGGCCTCCTTCACAATCCAACTTTATGTATGTGGCGACATTGAACTAAACCCTGGACCACCTTCCCTTTCACCACAGATTATTCGATATAGAGTTTCTGAAATTTATAACTTAAGACATGCTATTAACCCCAATAATAAATTGCCCAAAGAAACATGGGTTGTTATAAAAGAACTAGGTATTGTTTCTCCTACTTATCGGCTGAGCCATCGTGGGAAACGAGGTGGAAGAAGGAGACAATATACAATACCAGTTATGATTGGAAGAAGACAAGATCACCCATCGTTCACGATGAGATCAGATGGGCGCAGTATCAGATCCAACCTGACTCGAGTCGAAAAATCTAATATGCAACCATCACTAAAGAATGATGTAATGCTCCCATCTTTGTATGTTGTGAATCCCCAATCCTTAAGCAACAAACTAGATGAGTTCTACACAGTGATACATGCATTACAACCTGATATTGTATCGGTTAGTGAAACTTGGTTCCAGTCCTCAGATCCGGCTAATGCTTATCGTATTCCAGAGTATGAAGTTTATTTGAGGTCACGAGACGGGAGGCGAGGTGGAGGAGTAGCGACATATATAAAGCATTCAATGCAACCCAGACCAGTCTCTGGTTTGGAATCCCCATCAGACCTAGAAGTGATATGGGCCCAAATTCGACCTAAACGTCTTCCAAGAGCAGTTTCGTCCATATTTGTCGCAACCGTTTACAGCCCCCCAAATATGAACAACGATAATACTTTGGCAACCTACCTTACTGAAGCCTTAGATGACATCTTCAACAACCACCCAGGTGCTGGTGTGCTCATTAATGGTGATATGAATCGCAGCAATATATCACCCCTACTTACAGCGCACGATCTCAAGCAACTGGTAGATAGACCAACGCGGAATGATACCATACTGGATAAGATAATTACTAATCTCAAACAATATTACCTTCCTGTAGACTTGGTGGCACCCGTTGGACGTAGTGACCATTTTGGTATCCACCTGAAGCCTAAATCTTTGCCCTTACGTTCAAACAAAACAAGTAAAAGATTAGTCAGACCAATGAAGGATTCAAATATTCGTAGTTTTGGTAACTGGATAACATCCCATGATTGGTCCACCACCCTTACTGATAACGATGTAAATGTTAAATGTGATAAATTTTATAGTGAGTTGGATAGGGCTATAGATATCCATTTCCCTCTTAAAAGAGTAAAGATGCATCAAGATGATAAACCCTGGATCACACCGCGTATCAAATCTTTGATTTCACGTCGTCAATATTTGTTTGAACTTGGTTTACCTGCTTGGAAAAAGGTCCGCAACCAGATTATAAGAGAGTGCGTCTTAGCCAAGCAGGAATTCTACTGTAATAGGGTCCAACGGCTAAAACGGGACAACCCACGAGCTTGGTACAAATTTATTAAGCTAATGACATCTAACAGAAGAATTGAACTGAATTTGAATATCCCGAATGACAACCAAGATGTAACTGATAAAGAAATTGCAAATAGAATAAATGATAACTTCTTGAAAATTGCAGAAAACACTCCATCTTTATCATCATCCAACCTCCCAGTTTTTCTCCCAAGCCGAGAACAATTCCCGTTCCAGGTTCAACCATGGGATGTCTATAGGGAGCTTCGGAAACTCCAAGTTGGTAAAAGTTCTGGTCCCGATGGTATATCCACTCGTCTGATAAGAGAATACGCACTTGAGTTTTCCACACCCATATCCGAAATAATTAATACATCTCTAGTTCAAGGTGTTGTACCAAGGCAGTGGAAAGAGTCTACAATAGTGCCCATCCCTAAGTCTTCCCCTCCAACCATTGATAAGTTAAGACCGATTGCCTTGACAAGCCATTTCGCAAAGCTTGCTGAAAAATTTGTGTATAAGTGGCTCCTAACAGATATAGAGAATAATTTGGATCCCCATCAATATGGAAACAGGAGTAATACATCCACCACTCACTACCTTGTGAACTTTCTTGACTATATCCATTCCCATGCTGACAAATTAGGTTATAGCTCAACAGTGGTAATGACAGACTTTACAAAAGCTTTCGATCTCGTAGATCACAACATTGTGATTTGTAAATTGTTTTCCCTTGGAGCGACACCCGATCTCATCCCATGGTTGACAAGTTTTTTAACTGAAAGAACACAGAGGGTTAGATACAGAAATGAATTATCGGACCAACGACAGACACATGCTGGTGTCCCCCAGGGAACACGTTTGGGTCCTCTCCTCTTCCTTGCGCTCGTCAATGATGCCCTCCTAGATTCACTAGTGCCCAGGTGGAAGTATGTGGACGACCTCACACTAGCAGATAGTCGACCACATACATCCCCCAGTAATTTACCAAATGATGTACTTGAGCTGGAAGCATGGTGTAGAGAATCCAATATGAAACTAAACCCCACTAAATGTCAAACTTTTCAAGTGTGCTTTAGCAGAAACCCACCTTTGCCAGATCCAATCACTATTTCTGGTCATGTCATTGACAAATGTAACCATGTAAAGCTGTTGGGGGTCATAATCCAAACAGACCTGAAGTGGAATCTTCATGTGAATGACATCGTGTCCAGATCAAGTAGGAAACTCTACATGATTCGAAATTTGAAAAAATTTAACCTCCCTAGAAGCGACCTCCTTACTATTTACACATCATACCTGCGACCAATACTTGAATACTGCGCACCTGTGTGGCACTCCTCCCTAACGGTGAATGAATCCAGACAAATTGAATCCATCCAGAAAAGAGCATTGCGCATTATACTTGGTCAGCAATACGTTTCATACGATAATGCACTGTCACTCTCCGGCCTGACAACCTTGTATGACAGACGTGTCCACCTTTGTTTTAAGTTTGCCCTATCTATCGAAAAATTCTTTCCCGATTGGCTACCAACAAAACAGTCATCACTAAGAGCCCTCAGGAATAGCGAGAAGTACAGAAATCCAAGATGCCGTACAGAACGCTATAAGAAAAGCACAATACCCTTCCTTATTAGGCTACTGAACCAAAGGTGAAAATATCCCCCCAACACATACCATATTTCAGAATTACGGCCTCTCTTAACCCCCCCCCCCTAGTTTCCCTTGTTCCCCCTTTTTAAATTACAGGTTATTTCAACACCATGCAACCAGTTCAAGTTCATGTACTAGTTCGTAAACTCACCCTGATCTGTATAGTATCTTTTAATAATGTACCCGTTTGAATTATGATTACATTTCCACCTTCAGCTCTTTACTTTACAACTTATTTTGAAAATTAGCCATTCCTACCTTTTGTTTCTGTAAACACCATAGCTTTATTTCTTGTCATGAGGTTTTGATTTATCGTTTTAATATTTCAGTTGTTTTTTTTTTTTTTTTTTTTTTTTTTTTTTTTTTTTTTTTTTTCCACCACCCATTCCTTACAGTAATTCCTTATTGACTTATGTACATTTCTTTAAATGTGTATATTGTACAGCATAAAACTTATTATGGATTCATCAATTTATTTATTAGTAATGTATTTTAAAAAAACCACATAGTTATAAATTTTAATGTCTTAATTCTCATTGTAATATAAGATATTATTTGCACAATTGAATCCCAATTGTCACCAGAAAAGTGAATTATAAATCTAACTTGTCTGTACAGTTCAAATTTAAATTCACATTATCTTCACTTGTAATATGATTAAATTCTAAATTATCATGATCATGACCATTAATATTTTGTAACTAAAACATGTGTTCCTTATTGTCTTATAAAATTGCAATAGTTTAAACACAATTCTTGCCTTAAATGAGTATTGTTAGTTTAATTTATAATACAATTCAGATTTATATTTTCTTCACTTGCAACATAGGCCTAACTCAAATTGATTATTTATTATTTAAAATCATTTATATTACTTGTAATCTACTTTTCTTTGCTTCAAACATGTAATTCTTGGTTTATCTTCAAATTGATCTTTTGTATTATATGCAACAATTTGTATGTTTTTAATTGTAAATTCATATGCAATTCAGCCTTCTAGGCTGCAATATCTGAATAAAACACCTTGAATTGAATTGAATTGAATTGGAAGAACATTTAAAAGAATGAAATAAAAAACAATTACGGACAAGTTCATTTATATAAAAATTAATAATCTTGTAATTAAATGATACGAACTTACAGTACAGATAGGCTGTGAAGATTACGGAACATATCAGGCATTAGCTCTGTGATCCCACATGCTACCAACTCGCTGAAATAAGAACATGAATTAAAAAACAATTCAAAGCAATGTATATAATTCAATTATTTGATGAGAAACAGAGAGAGAGAGTGGGCTAGAGACAAAGAAAATAGAGAACGAGAGAGATATGATATGTGTGTTGAGTGTGTGTTCGCACTTGTAGATATGTGTAAGAGACAGAGAAGGTGGAAAGGTAAAAGGGATAGAGAGAGAAATGATATGAAAGATGAGAAACAGAAAGATAGGGAAAAGCTCAACTTGTGTGTTTGTACATTATGTTTGTGTGTGTGAGTGAGGGAAGGGCAGGATCGGAGAAAATATTGCGTTTTAGGGTAAAGGGCATATGCGAAGAAGAGGAAGATTATGTAAAGTGAGCTGCTGGGAAAAAAAAATCACCCCATCGTTGACTCGACGAAAAATATAGGCCTTACTACATTTAGATTGATCGAGCTGGCCTTTGAGCGGAGCGAACACTGGATACCACCGGAGGCCGGAAGGCGTGAATCGAGTCTGAGAATCCGGAGACAAGCAGATAGCTGGTGAACAACTCTCCCTTAGGTGGGTATTGTGTTTATTTACTTCTCTCATGGCTAAGGGAAATGATAAAGACGATTTTCATGTTTATTTTGAAAATCGATCCTTGTCGGCCAATGATGGAGAGAGTAAAATGTGAAGATGCATAACCTGTTGAGTTCTTCAGTGAATAATACATCAACAAATGGCCTTCAAGGAAATAAGAAGAGGAATCCTTTCCTGGCTTCTTTTCATCATGTTCATGGACTTGAATATCTTCAAATTTGTGCTTGTCTTCTGCGATATATCATCTTACATCTTACAAGTGTCTCATTATTAACCTCCCCAAATATTGATTTGACCAGCATAAGGCTATTTCGTGGAATCTTCGTAATACCCAATCGACAAGATTGATATTTCACTTTCAGAAATTGATGTAAAATATCAAGAGGCAGGAATTTACCGTGAAATAAAGGCAACGTGTTGAACAGTATATCACATAAACGGTCAGCCCTTATAGAATCAGTTGTGTTATATGCAAACACCTGATTGCCGATTTAAGTATCATTTTCATTTTAAAACATTAAGATACAGTATCAGAAAAAAGGTAGCAGTAATAGCGTTCAATGCGGAATAGAAAATATATGTAAAATGCAATTCACTTTCCGAATTAAAACTAAAATCTTGAGCTAGTTAATAACTTTAAAAATGATTACTTATCATGAAGAAATAAAGCATTGGAATAAAAACAAGGACGTTCTATAGGAGTAATCATTGGCAAAGGGGGATACTTACAGTTCTCTCAGACTAACCAGATTCCGGAAGCAATCTCCATCCTCGCACCGGAAGTGATTCCGTGAGAGTCGTCTATGAGAAAACAAGTAAGAGAGAATTAGACGGTGGGGGGGGGGGGGGGAGGAGATAAAATGAATATCGTCTCCATTGGGGAATTCAAACATATATGAAGTTATTGTAAATTAATATAATGAAATTAAGTTAATTAACATTTGTAGTTAACCTTACACAAAATAATTCCGTTATGTTGATCCAAAGCTTACATCGACCAACGGTGTCAGGCGAGAATACATCCTAAATGCTTTCAGTTAGGGTGTGTTCTACGTAATTGTATGATGAATTATGGGGAAAGCGGGGAAGGAATCTAAGTAAATTGGACCATGAAGAGGTAGATTTGATAGAATAAGAAAATCGAAGCATACACTAGTCAACCAAATTCACGAAATAATCCTATATTAATAATGCAGGAGTTATATGAAAATACATATCGGCAGATGTTGAAATTTGCATTTATTTACTAGTTACAAATATCGTTCCCGACAAAGCATAAATAAATAATTATCTATCACGAAATACACCATCGAAACATGGATAAATCAAGTCAACTAGCAATATGGTATTATTTATAAACTTACAATAGAGAAAGCCGTCGAAGAGAGTCGAAATGAGCCGAAGTTATCCTCTCAATTCGGTTATCTGATAGGTCGCTAACGACAATAACAAACAATAAAAGGTGACAATGTTAGAGAAATGTTAATGCTTTTCATAAATTTTAATGCTTTTCATAAATTCTGGCTGTTGTGTATACAGAAAGGTTTCTAAGATCATGGACCTACTAAATGGTAAGATTTACAGTTTCATAAGAATTCAGAAGAAATGGGAAGAAAACATAGAGTAAAGCAGAATGAAAAACGACAAAAAAATTCATATCTACCAAAGATAACAAAATGGAATAATTTTTCACGCAGTCAATCTAAGCTTATACGGCAACCCATGCAACCTTCTTAAATCGATATGTAACGGAGGCGCAATAACTCAGTCGCCTAGAGCGGGCGTTTCGGATTACGATGAGCCTGGTTCGATTCCCACTCGGTGCATTACCAGGTCCCTCGGAGAGAACCTTAAGCCGTCGGTCCTCTGGTTGCTTGCTTACAAGCATTCATGCTGTCTTAAACAGTAAAAAAGTAGTACATTGTTTAAGCCTGTCACTCTAACAACTTTTTGAACTTTTTTGTAATAGTTTAAACGTTTTAAACAAATCGTTTAAAGAGTTTAAACAATTGTTAATTATAATAATGTAATACTTACAGCATTTCCAGACTCCTTGTGTCGTAGAAGACATCTTCGTCCATTGACTGCATTTGGTTGTGAGTGATTACTCTGTTATCAATTGAAATGGGGAGATATGCAGAAGCGGAAGAGATGTAGATGGATAGAGAAAAGAGATAGCGTAAAGAATAGGAGATAAATGATCCGGGTATGGGGTGTGTGTGTGTGACAGAGTGAGAGGGAGAGGGGAAAGGGGGAGATAAAGCAATTCATTAAAAAAATCATCATTTTGCTTTGATAGATAAATAAAAAGGCAGTACAGAGAAGAGGGGAGACAAAGAGAGGGAGAGAGAGAGAGAGAGGGGGAAGAAGAATGAACGAGAAGAGTATAATCAGAGAGCGAGGGTGGAGACAGACAAAAAGACGGACAGACTGACATTCGGACACACACAGATAAATTGGAAGGTGGTAGAGTGTACTAGTGTTTGGTTTATTTTATGAACATAATATGTTCTATTGGAACCGACATTCTCATGGGAGGTACCTTTACGTGCCCTTCTCGGTCTTGGATAATAAAAACCGCCAATATTATTTAAAATCTGGTACCTTGGGACAGCAATGTTTGCGATTAATAAACGTGGTCTGATTTCAAATCTATATCGCCCTTTAGCAAGTATGATGCGTTGAAAAAAAATCACTCATGTTTTTGGACGGGAAAACTCGACGAAGAGGAAATTAGGAATGTCATCGATCGTGCTTGCATGATATGGGTGCGTCACATTCAGCCATTGTAATAATCAGTCAGTACTACGTTCGACATTATTTGGCATGGGCATAGTAAAATATGATCTAATTATGGGATTGTTTCCTTCGCTTTAGTGATTTTTATTTGATAAATTAGCATAGTTGGAGGAAAGAACTTTTGGGACAGACAAAATTATGACACTAAAGAATTTCTATCAAAAGTGATCTAAGGCTCGACATCTTTTTCATTTCATATCAGTTAACAATCCCCCACACTGCATCCATCTGTATCTGATACTAGAATTTTGAAATTATTTTATTTTATGTCTTACAGCAAATAATTCTGCACTTAGCATGAGTATAACTGTGAGATATATTTTCTATTTAAGTAAACTGTTTGATATTTGCTTGTTAAAACTTAAAGATGATAAGATCCATTTATTTTTTTTCGATAGATATAATTAAGCTTACAGGATCGGATGAACGTTTTTATATTTAAACTTGGATGAAGTATGCCAAAAGTCTTTGATAAGAGGGTTGCAATAAAATCAACACAGATTGCTCACTTTCAACTCAACAAGAATACGAAATTACTAACTTGATACATTGACAAACTATCCCATGCATAGCTGTGGAAACAAAATTATGATTGAAGATTCCTAATAATCATTGCATAGCACCGAGCTCGGGTATCATCCCACATGCTCTAAATGCGAAATGTGATATCTCTGTGCGTGGCCGTGCAGCTTTATGTTATGTCAGAAAGGCGGGATAAAAGGATACATGCACCCAGGACTTGCACGCAAAGAGCGCCAATGATCTAAATAATGCCCCTGGACTACAATGACTTTCGTACATTGACCCCTCTAAGGCATCTTCTTTTGCCGGAGAAAATTATGTGGAACATGATATGAAACATCCTCGAATATGACACTATGTATCGCTGAAGCCGCGGTATGATTGAAGATAACCCTAGCTCAAGCGCTGTTGACGTACTTGTCGCTCAGGTGTTGGGCTTAATACGACACGTTTAAGTATTCTTGTATATCTTTTCAGGAGAAGGATGGAGGGAAGGTGTGTTTGATTTTTTTGTAAAACTTTGGAAGAGCTTTAGGTAAGTGTGTTTGAACTTGTGCATGTGACGGGAAGGGATGCAATAGTAGCCTACAACAGCAGTCATAGAGAAACAATCTAGTCAAACATGTTTAAAGGGCCGAGAGAATGACAGTGGTTTTTTTAAGGGTGGAAAGCAATGTCACTCTTCGGCGTTTCCACACATTTCCAACCTTTTCAACCAAACCATCTCATGTGTTTTTTAGAGTTTACACACAGTTGAGTCGCTTGAATTCCAGGAAAGGTAGCATAGGCTCTTACTCCCATCCGTGTTTATTCCTCTTACGTTACATCTTAATCCACGAGACCAAACCCCATCTCAAAGAGCGCCATCGTCAATATAGACCGACCCACTTCTACCCAAATATACTGTTGAGTATACTTGCTTGTTTTTGAATGCGGTATATGAAGGTGAAAGAAAAGCGATTGAGTACCATGCAGGGTTGGTAAATTATTCAGTTGTTGTATCATGCATGAGTGGGACTAAAAGGTGTAAGAAGGGACCGAAAACCTTTCATGTTCTTATCCCTCTCATTACCCCCAGGATATCTCCATAAAAGGGCATTACTTTCAATCTTTCTCCCACTTTAGGATTTAGGATACAGAGAAATGAATGATTTGCTGGTGGCAAAGAAGAATACAGAAATAAAAAATAGCCAAGTCTTTTTTTTTGCTCATAGTGGGTTGAAATCCAAAAGGAAGTAGGAATTCAAGATAATGGATACCGACAGGATGGTTTTAATTTTGAAGAATAATTCTGGTTTTCATTGAAAGTGGTCTATTTGTGCGGGGAAAATAATTGAGGAGAGACTGTGGATTTTCATACCCTGTTCATTAAATCCACAAGTGAAAAAAAAAGTATTTCATCAGCAGTCTTGGTTGATTTCCCGTATTTAGGGCATTCCCGCCCCCATACTGATTCCCGTCATGGGCATGCATCGCCATTGCGTCAATCATCATGCACATAAAACTTACATAGCAACTTTACACAAGACGTGGATCGTTTGCCCCCCCCCCCAAAAAAAAAAAAAAGACGAAAGAACATGTGCTTGCCTATGATGAGAAGCGCTTTCCCCTTTTTGAAGGCATCCCATCTTTTCCTCCTTTTCAGGAAATTTAGAGACTTTTGAATTCGTATTTGGCTTCCATACAAACAGATCTTATTCCGGCATCTTGCGTCCGCCAACCTCCAAGGAAGAGCGTGGTTAAACAATAACTTCTACAATCAGCCAGCGAGCTTGAATTTGGTGTCTCTGTATAAACACTATGAAAATTAACGCCCTCATTCTGTCTGATGAAAAAGGATTCTATTTAAAATCTATCTATGATCGAAGAAGCTATTCTCCATTATCATTCATGATACCCACATCATTAAGATGATGATCATTCATTTTATAACTTTGTGTCTATCATCGAAGTATATGTACATCATGTTGCACTTACAGTTCTCGAAGTCTGGTCAGATTCTGGAAGCTGTCGCCATGGAGATGAGTAATACGATTATCCGACAAATCCCTGCAGCAAAGAGGAATGTATAAATTTACATATTTACGATCTCAGATATTTAAGTGTGATCTTTTGTTGATAAGGGGGAAATAATGGTAGTCTTTCTCTTCTTCACTCCAGAAGATAATTTTATCCAAGCAGAATGAGAGAAAAAGGCATGCTCATTTGTACATTGATACAGATGATATAAGATGAAGTCTACTGACGTGATTGAAGCATTTGAATGCTATTCACTTATGATGCTATAATCTTTTTTTTGTGCACATGATAAGAACCAAACCGATTTGTATGTTTCATTGGATTGCCCCGTCAGACAGGCACCAGATAGTTGTTACGCCTTTAAGTCACATATATACGTAAAGTCTAGCCGTAACAGTTTTCAAAACGAATACAAAATAACTTTTGGTTATGAAAATCACACAATTATTATATATTCGATTGTGATTTAATAACCTTACCCATGCATTGACATGGGAGCGGGGCTGGGCTGCCTTCTTTGTGGCAAAATCCCTTTTTTGTTAAATTTATACCAGCACTCCCTGTAAAAAAAATCGTTCCCAGGAACCTGTGTTAGCCCGAGTTTGAAATCTATCTACACGACCTTGAACAACATCATAATGTGCACAAAATACAAAAGATACTTAAAAAAACATTTATGAAATAGATGAAACAAACAAAATAAACTAGTCCACGCTCAAATAAAAGGCTATTTTGGTCTTCTTTATGCGGAATTTGAAATTTAAGAAATACATTAATCCAGTAAAATTCATTTTATGATATTTTCTTTGTCTCATTTCAATATCGAATTATTTTTCGACAGAATTGAGATAATTTATACCTGTTACCTTACAAAGTTGAACTTTATAGGGACAATTTAACATAAATTTAGCAAAAATACCGGGTTTTTTTTAATCCAACGTTAGGAAAAAATTAACACTTTAAAACACTTTTTGATGGAACTGATGTATACTTGAATTATTTATAACTTTTAATTCGTTTGATCGAAAATAATGTGGGCAATGTTTGGTGTTTGCGATGATATATCGCTATAGTATCGCAATTTAAGTTAACCACTATATGGCTTTGGTGCGTCTCATTAAGGATTAAATAACTCTATCTTTTGTATAATGATAATTAGAAGAAAAAAATAAAGAAAGGAGAGGAACGATTTTAAAGGACACGTCGAAGAAAAGAAAGAAAATAATAGTTGGCCTAACGAGTTGGCGGTAATAGTCAAATATGACTGGTCGCCATTAATTTCCAACAAACAACAACATGTAGAACTATCCCACCACGGGTTTTATACCTTTCAAGTAAAATGATCCTTTTATATCAATCGTAAACTGTATAACTACCGACGGGGAGAAACATCTTCCACACATCAGTCACACCACCGAGACCGACTCCAAACCGATGGAAGCAATTACATTATTTCGAATGGTATATTATCGGTCGATTTTCATTGGTTCCAGAGTGTGACTGGCCTTATCCCTGACTACTAACTGAACTTAATCATGTTAATAATGTTTCCCCCTTGTTATCATTGAATTTAAAGTACTTCGGCAAGATGTTATCTTCGACCAAACTTGCCTTGCATGTGTAAATACATGTAAATCTTTATATTCAGTTACACGTTATGAAGCATAGCCTAAGAAATATGGGACATCAGGGTATTTGGAAATTGAAAGAAACGAGCAAGAACTGAAACACCAATGAATAATCATAGTTACATATACAAAGTTCCGGGTGGAAGCCCTTCTGGGACCCTTTCCAGTCGTTTTGACGTGCACGCTATTTCCAGCCCCAGTGGTTCACTTGTTGCTCCAATTGGTGGTTCAGCGAAAACGCTGGGGTATGCGTCTTGTAGCATCGATTCATAGTAGTCGAAATGAGCCATAGGGTCTTCATACAGGAGAACACATCTGCATTCTTCTGGGTATGTTCCAATATCTGAAAGTAAAACATTTGATCATTTAATAGGCTTACATGATGCATAAAATATGTTTTCAAGTTATATAGGAATGGTTGAAAAACCTTTCATCTTACGTGAATTAAATTTCAAGGGACACAAGTTATTTCATCCGCAGCCGTATTTCTTTTTTAACGGGGGGGGGGGGGGGCGGAGTGTGTAAAAAAAATCGAAGAAATCGGAAAGCGAGGGAGCTTTATGCACACTTTTGTTGAGTTTTATTAAGATTTTTAGTAAAAATTTACGTAACTAAAATTTCGGGGGGGGGGGGGGGCACATTCCCCTGCTCCGCTGCGTACGTCAATGATCAAATCTAGAGCACTTACATTCTTATTGAATTAAATGGTGTAATCTAGACGAATTCTGATAGAAATTTTATTTTGCAAAGAGTAATTGGGCATATGGCCTGATTATGCGTCATATTATTAGGCCAATCACTTTATTGGGAACGTGTTTTTATGATTCCCAACCTTTCATAGTACGAAAAAGCCAACAATAACATCCTTGGTAAAACGAACATAGTCTCAAGTAGGTCTATGAATGATTAACCCTGCATGTCATATTTCGAATAATTAAATGTGTGTATATCCTGAACCAGTTACATTTTATGGTCCACCAAAATTAAGTACAAATTTCTACCAAGATTTTTGTCCGTTTAGCTTGCGTGTTAAGTATGCTTTCATGACATGGTGCTTAAAATACCATGGTCAATAGAAAAAATAACTTAACTTGAACATAAGTATTAACGTAGCAGTATTGGCTATCCATACTTAAAACCACCGATATAAATATGGTTAACAATTGTTAAAGTAAACTTTGTTGACATACATGCATACAAGCTGTACCACATTCAAATTATTACAGTAATAATTAAAAATCAAACTCGATAAATAGAAGTTTAAAACAATCCAAAAAAGTCATATTTAAGTTACAAATTCCCGTTCCTTATTTTATTTTGGACCATTTTAAAGAACCGAATTGTAAACTGAAACATGTTTTTGTCTGAGAGAGTTAGGCAAAACAGGTAAAAGAGTATATACATATTTTATAGTAGGGGCGGCTGATGAAACATCATTTTGGATACGCCCATCGACATGGGGGGCGAGTGGGCATTAAACTGACAAGAATATTTATTTTGGGGGCTTCATTATTTTCTTCATGAGTACTGATAACCGTCTTGGGGTTCATTATTTGAGCACCCCTCCCCGGACTATCCAATCCTCGCTCTGCCCGTGATAATACTTACCACATGCTGGTGGTGTAAAGTCATCTTCCTCCGATGAGTCGTCAGTCTTTCCTTGATCCATAAAGGTATATACACGCCTATTCTTATCATCGACTGGAAAAAATCAATAAAAGTAATCTTGATTTGAATGATAATTCTGAAGATGTTCACATGAGACCAAGAAGTTATGTGCATACGTTTTTATTGTAGATCGGTGTTCAATGTACTGATTAAATCTTCCTGAGAAATTAGGGAAGGTCATAATCCTATAGCTGTGCATGACAATCGACATCACCTTAGCTGGAATGAAAGTAATCACGGGTTAAAACTCTCGAAAGCAAATACTTTTCTTCTCAATTGCTTACAAAAATAATGTTTTCTTTTCCTCTTGTCAAAAGTTTTGGTTTAATTTCCTCCCTTTTCTTCCTCCACTCTCTTTTTTACCAGCCAATCGTGGCTGCACCATTGTAAAAAGCAATGCGCACGGTTCTGATCCTTTTATTCAGTGCATTAAAAAGGTGAAAAAATGACGTAGAATGGCATTGAAATTTTTTAAAATGTAAAGTTAACTTGCTGGCAAATATAATGAGTATACGACGTGATAAAATTTCAAAATCAGAACCGATGGATGTTAGTGACTAGAATTACTACATTAAACATCTTTGCTAAGGAGGAATATTTAAGGACTTTATTGCCTGATAAGGATGTGGAAATATAATACATGCCATTTTGTCTTTGTATTTTTTTCAAGGGATTTGTATTACTGCTACTACTACTACTACTACTACTACTACTACTACTACTACTACTACTACTACTACTACTACTATACTACTACTACTACTACTACTACTACTACTACTACCACCACCACTACTACTACTATTATTACTACTACTACTACTACTACTACTACTACTACTACTACTACTACTACTACTACTACTACTACTACTACTTCTACTAATACTGCTATTACTACTTGTACTCGGTAAAATAGTAGAGAAGACTACAAGTTATCAAGCTCGTGGTATTTAGTAAAATTCTAGTGTTTCATTCATCTCTTTCGTAAACCAAAGAAACCACTTCCATGACTGTACATTTCTTTTTAGGTATATCATCATTTGCATTTTTTTGTTATAAGAGTAAAAGATCATTTGAGGTTAACTAGCTTTTAAATATCTTCATTATCCTTCTCATCCTTTCCGCTTCTAAGCACCGGATAATTTTGGATCGGGAAATGAAACCGAACGTCATCTTCAATGTACGGGAGCACGCAAAAATATCGACTCGTCAATCCAGGATGGTCTATATTTTCATAACCAATCTGGAACTGATACGGTGTCTTAGGTTCGATTGCATATCTGTCTCCAAAGCACCCACTGATTCGTTTGACCTTACGAAAATCAAGGTTCCCTCGCTCTCTCCCTCATTCTTTTTCTCCTTCTGTCTCCTCCTCTCTCATCCTGTAGCTTTTCTTGGTGATTCTCTCTCTATATATATGTATTACTGTGTTTCTTTGCAATCATAATCACTGAATGTGTCTCTCATTTTGTATGCCTCTTTCCCCAAATGTTCTTCACTACTCTCTCTCTTCTTTGATTTTTGCTATTACCCGTTCATCTATTTATACCACACATTGCAGCTTAATGCCCACATGACCGCAGAAACCAAGGAAAATGGTATTTATATCTGTTTTCTCTCTCATCTCATTTCGCCAGGATCTGAAATCATCGTTAAAACACAACACCAAAATCCTATAAACAGAAAGCACTACTCCCAAGAATACAAACAAATAACGTCAAAATTATCAGACCCCATGCAAATAGATTTTAAGAATACAAGCTTTCTTCGGATTAAAGTTTGGAGATAGACCCATCACTTTCGCATTTATTAATCCTGAAATGTGCTTTCGACAAAACGAAGAACAATGACTGGGCTCAGCGAAGTTCGCTTGATATGTTTGCACCGCATCCAATGGTTATCTGCCTTCATTTGGGAATCCTTATTTACATGTATATTGAATGAAATGGAGTTTATGTATTTGGACTCGTTTGCTGAGAATATTAGACGAAATGATGGGGGATAGCCTTCGCTTGCTTGACCTGGAAAATGTAATCTTGGCCTGCGCAATAAAAAAAAAATCATTTGCATCAATATAAATATGATAGAGACAGCACATTGATAAACTAACGTTTGTTGAAAATAGAGGGGGTGGACTCCTTTATAAAAATCGCAATCGAATCATATTATACCTACTTGAAATGTTGTTAGTATGGCTCATTTGAATGAAATTGAAGAATGAAAGGACAGAACTTTTGAATCACGATTTGGCTTACATGATAGACTGAAAAATTCATATTTCGAATTGCAAGATTGGAGAAGTTCTGCCGGAAAAAAATCATGAGCTTATAATCTTAATAATTTAGTGAAACCACTAAATTAAAACACAGGTTTTAGTTCGCGCGATTTAGACTACATTGAATACGGATTAGTAGCAGACACTTTGTGGACTAAAATAGACTTATCTATCATAACCACAATTGCATGCATGAAAACGCCATCACTGGCTATTTAGCGTAAGGTCATTTTGTTAAATATGTTTTTTTTTCAAACAGACATCAGAATCATACAGTATTTAATTTCAAATATATTTTCGATTATTCGATATAATTTGAAAGAACTTTCCTTCTTGTAAAAGAAATTATCGTAAAAAAAAATCGTATCATCTCCCACCATGGATCCTATGCTAGCAGGATCTGTTACCCTACTTACAAGTACAAGAGAGGCAAGTTTGTTGGTTTAGCTTATAATGCTATCACGTAAGGTAAGTGGGTCAAACTTTCCCATATTTGCCCGCTATATCAGCTGATTTGTATTGGAGCTATGACTGCCCGATGAAAGGGGAGGAGATGTAAGGTTACCCAGAATCAATGTAGCCATATATGCACAATGAAAAATAAGTACTGACATGGGGACTTATTCATCAACTATTTTTTAAAGTTAAGTGAGTGCGTAATTTTAATGAGAAATGCCGTCAATGCTTATTATATTCAAAGCGTTTTCAATGGAAAAAAAGAAATAATTTATCATTCTAACTAACGGAAGGTTCAGCGATATACTCTATGTAAATAATGCTTAAGTTTGGAAATGATTTTGCAAGCGTGCATTAGCTTTGTTACACCTGTCATGTAATATTGTAACGGCTATAATGCATCCTTGTTAGTATTACAAGTAAAAAGTTACGTCTTGCCATTGCCCGGCTTGGTAAATTGAGCATATAAGTTGAGCCTTTAATGTAAGAAATGTGAAACTTGTTCGTGATTCGCAGCAATTAAATTAAGATGTATAATGTACTTAATACTCGCATGTCATTGGTTTAGATGGAGTTATTCCAATTTGGGTCTTTTTATAACCTGCTTCACCTTTTCACCTACATCATGCAGTAAGTAAATTACTTTCAATTCTCAAGAGAGGAAAATCGAAGACGCATTGTTGACGGGATTTACATCGTCCAAGAATCGCCGATCCCAAACTTAAACTACGACCTAAATACATCAAAGCAGCGTTCAATTTTCGGTCGATCTTACTCTCGTTTTCATGGTTGTAGAACGCGCACTCCTACTCACGTGAAAGAAGAGTCTTTAATCGCACATCTTTTAATCACTGAGCGAGACATTCGATCCTCAGGCTAACTTACGTTTTCGTTTTGGAATGTAGATTATGTCCAATTTTTCTTTCCTTCTCTTGCTCGCATTGACTCTCTCTCTCCCTCTCTCTCTGGTCCTCTTTCTATCCACGTATTTTTACGCAAGTCCATAGCTCCTTACTTCCCCTTTTTTTCTATTTAAAACTTTCTATCGTACTCTTCATCTTAATCCTTATACCCCTTCGCTTACACTCTATTTGCTAAATAATATCCAATTATTCAGTCTTTCCAAGCATCTCTCCTCCCCCTCTCTCTCTCTCTCTCCCACCCTTTTCCTTAATTTCTTTCCCCCTTTCTTTTACTCTCATAAATATTTTACCTCATCGTTAGCTCTGTGTTTGTTACTATTTCTTCTCTTCTTTTAATCTCCATTTTGCATCAAATTCATTTTCTTCATCCCCCTTGCCCCAACCCCCTATCCCCCGTCCTTCTTTTGAATTTCCCGTCCTCTAACAGCGAGCTGACCCAAATTCCAGGAGTCGAATAACCGAAATTAATGCAAAGAGAACACAGTGAATGATGTGAAAATTCTCAAGAATTGACATCATTCAAAATAGAAGAAATTAAGCGATGGGTAAACAATACCTCTAGGATTCTAAGCTTCTTGAAATTTGAAGACTCTCTTATAAAATGAAGAGTCGAGTCTTGTCATTTTGTGTAAGATATCGACCAGTGGCGTCATGAGCAAAAAAGACAACAATAATTGAATGGGTGGGAACATGGCGTGATCAAATTTCTTAAAAGCGAGCGAGGAATATTCTTTACCTTTTCAAAATGAAAATCAAATTTTGGATCCACTTTTATATAATCCGAAAATAGCATCATATCCATTTCCCTTTCTTTTCCCTTCATTTCTCTTTCCTTTCATTTCCTTTTGTTGGAAATTGATTTTATTTATTAGTCCATTAAAAAAAAAAAATTTGGGGGGGGGGGCGCGGCGCATGACCCAAAGCCCCCCATGGGTATTCCATCGATGGAAATAATGAGAAAGGATTCACCGAAAAACCTTTATTAGGAATTATCCATTGACGTAATCTAACTGCCAAACACCTTAAATTTCGAATTGAGTATTGTGTATAGGAAGAATCATTCACATAATGTGTTAACATCTACCGTAGATTAGGTGAGATTAATTTAATTAACAGGATGATTTGGGATTTTCATTGCCATTTGGAATAATATCAATACGAAATACTCACGATAATCTGACTGACAAGGTAAGATGGGAGTGTGTGTGTGTGTGCGTGTGTGTGAGTGTATGCTCTATTGTGAGAGAAAGAGATGGGTGGAATGAGACTATAGAAATAAGAAAGAATAAGAGAGAGACATGGAATCGAGGGAAATCGAAAGAGGGAGAGAGAGAAAGAGAGAAGGGATATAAAGTATGAGGGAGAATGATCAAGAGAAAGAGAGGGAGAGACAGAGTGTGCGTTAGGATTTCTTGCTTTAGTTCAAGGGAAGAAATAGATAATCTTTAAAAAAAAACGTGTGTGCGTGGGTGACTGTGGGTGTGTGTGTGTGAGTGTGAGATAGAGAGAGGGGGAGGATGAGATAACTTACTGCATTCTTCATCCGACTCGTCCGATTCGTTGTCGCAGTCGACGTTGCCATCGCATATAGCTTCTTGAGGAATGCACTGCGTTGAGTTTATACATGGGAACCATTCACCACAGTGGGCGTGAGGGTCAGTCGACATCGGAGCTTGACGACGATGACGGATGACGGGCGCATCATCGAGATGGTCATCTGGGATTAAAAGAAAGAAGACAAGTGTATGTGAGTGTAACTGGACATAGGAAGTAGGAAACTGGTCTTGTTGGTTTGAATGTATAGGGTAAAAAAACACGAGGTGTTATAGAAAGAAGAGTCAAGAGAATAACTACAGAGTGGGGGTGGATCCAGGATTTTCCAAAGGGGGGGGGGGCACATTTTCCCGAGGAAAAATGCCCGATATGTCAATACTTCTGTTGTTAACGGCATTTTTACATTACAAATTTTAATTGTGCCTCTGAAGGGGGGGGGGGGGGGTCACGGGCCGGCTGTACCCCCCTGGATCCGACATTGCCATATAGAGCGCTTGTTTGATAATAATGTTTAAAAAGAACTGAATATGGATACAGGACTGAAAAAGAGAAAGAATATACGTAGAAGTAAAAAAAAAGTTGGGAATAGAAAAAGGGGAAACGAGAAAAAAAGGTGATGTGACTAGTGTCGCAGTGAAGATATCTATAATGAAATTCCCAATACTCAAAACAATTTCTCTCAGCTAATAAAAGTTGTCTGTCATCAGGCACCGAACATAACCCACCCATCCAAGCAAGCTATCAACACAATCCAAACCACACGTTACAAATTCAATAAACCATCCCCTAGGTATCTAATATCAGGAAATATCACATTTTCCGACATGTCTTCGGCGTTGTTTCCATCACGAAACTTCTGTTGACAATGTAGTCATAGCACGATTTACAATGAAGCGAATTCGCTTTGGTCACCTGTGTGCGCGGACCAGCTTTGTCAATAAAACGAGACTCGAATCAGAGCATTGATGATAATACAGTATCAAAGGCATATGGACATCACAGTAGATACAGCTCAGACAGGAAAGAGGACTTACTATTGCGTATTGCTATCAGGTAAAGGAGACCGGGATTAATCCGATTCTCGGGGGTATAAACAATTCGACAACATCTTGTGGCTGCATTTACATGATCTAGTTCAAATCGCATACTAGTACAATCATCTAAGCGTTGTTTGATTAATGCATTTTCATTTAGTTTTGTTTTTATGTTAGAAATATTAAACTGAAATTATAATACAAAAATAAAGCTGGGGAAAATGAGATGTAAAAATCCCCAAATGCAAGGCATATTATATCGTGGTAAATTTATATAGAGTGTTTTAGCACATACGAAAAACAAAATAATGATCAAAAAAAGATTTGCAATATTTGCGGAATATTTGCGAAACATTGATAGTTTTCACGTTTTTCGACCTTGGCGCAGGTACTGGTCACTCAAACTGATAAAGATGAGTATAAAAAAAAACACTTATCAGCGAATACTGTCGGATCATCATCATTTGGTTGTTATAGCATATCCTTCACATTTAGTCAAGCCCTTAAGGGCAATATTTCACAAAATTCGTTTTATTTTGTAACGATAAATATAATTCATTTTTCTTTTCTCATAAGAGGAAGATGATCATCTTACAATTCAGGGAACGAATTCAATCATTTAAAGACAAATGCGAAGGCGTTAGATGAAAGAACGTAATATGATTCTGAAGATTTCCTAAAAATTGAAACAAAGTAATATTTGAAAGCCTAGGGAGTGTATAAATGTTTGTGCGGAATGAATCCTTCTGTGGTGTCGATGCGAAAAGTTATAAAACAAAGAGTAAAGCATGTAAATCCATGCAGATCTTTTTCATAATAAGAGGTTTTTGCAAGAGCTTTAAAGGACATCAAGTGTAAAAGCATTTCTTCCCCCGGGGAAACCTTACGTTTTGTTCCCCAAGGTAAATAAATGAGTGGGATGAAATTATGTTTTCAAGATGAAGCCATTCAAAAGATTTCAAAAATATATATATATATTTATAATTTCCATGGTTTTGTGGTAAACAATGCATTCAGGTACCTATGTATTTTAGATTGTCTGAATTAAAGATGCATTTCTGACTTATTCTTATTTTTGTTTTGCTATCACATTTTGAGATTTATTTTGTCATTTCACCTTTACAAATATTGATATTTTCATCAGTGTTTTCTTTTTTCCAATTTTTTTAAATTAACAAACAAATTGATTTGAAACTACCATTTGTCTGCAGAACAAACGGGAATTCGCTGTTAAATTCCATTGCATTATCTAAAAAAAAAATGTTTTTCATGACAACAACAGAAAATTCTTCTATCTAATATAGTAGTAAATTAAAGGACAAGTCCGCAACAACAAGAAGTTGATTAATTCATTATGTATATTGTGTATATAAAAAAAAAACATGAAGAGAGTGGTGGTGGTTATGTGGACACACCTTTTTCTTTCGGATAAACTGTCTATATATTTCTGTACCGATGGTTCTTGGAGATTCTGAGTATTTCTTTCATAAAAGACTTGATGCCAAATCATATCAACATGTAACAGTATGATTCCTGCACTTTCTTTAACCACAACTCTTGGTATTTACCATCACTCGTGTTATCTCCAAAATAGTCATCCAACCATACCTGCATCCAGCGGTGTAGGTTTGTTATTTTTACCATTATGAACTGAATGATTACAGTTGAAATCCATGCCCAAGTGGACGGATCTTATATTTTTCTTATGATCGCCTAAAAGATAACATTGTATGATGCTGTCTTATGGATTGTCTAACTAATTTTCCCCGCAGCTCACTCGATCCAAACCTCTCTACTACATCAACACGTGTCCAAGCCACTTGAGGTGTTCCGAGCTGTCGAAAGCTTTTTGGCTTTGTAAACAGTGAATTGGATTTCACCCAATTACTTCGACGTTCGTTCGCGCCAAAAACCAAAAACATCAACATTTTCGCGCGCCCCGGGATCACAAACGTTTCAATTCTGCACTCCTGTTATTCAGCTCACCTTTCGAGTGTTTGTAGTTTTTGCAGGACGGAACTCTCACTGTTGGTGTGGATTGAGAATGAGAGGGATTGGTTTATGAAAATTAAATGCATTAAAGGAGGTGTTTCTTTAGGGAATCTCTTACAATCTCCTTTAAATATTATTGCTTTTATGTTTGTATCATGTGGATGAATCAGCAGGTCTTCGTTGAGTGTTCTTTGTCCCTTTGATACCTATAGAAGGAACCTGGGAAATATGATAATTGCCCATGCTTACGAGCAGAGATAGAAATCAACACCATATTCGATAAGCTCACATCCAGTAAAAAGTTGAAATGCGAGAGTTTCGGCAATCATGCAGAATAGTTATTTGGTCTTCAAAATTAAAATGTTTGGAATTAATTGATATAAGTTAATTACCACTCTATCTAATGCCAAGATGAAATAGTTTTTATTTTTTGCCAGACTGCTGAAGGTTTTCAAATTTGTCTGAAGTTGTTCAAGCTATATATGGTTCGAATCTTAGTATCTGCCATTTTAAATGTATCTGAATCTTAAGTTTAAGTTAGGCCGAGATCGTATGGTTTGGGGTTGAGCGGGGTAATTACACGTGGATACAGAAATAACATACCAAGGTCTGCTTTACGAAGAACGTCCATAATATACATCTATATTGAAAATATATAAAACCTGCGCGAACACTAAATGAAACTATTCCAGTATCTGAACTGATTTTTTTTTATTGATAATACTTTTGTCACTTCGACATCTGGGGCAAAGCATTGGACAATAATGAGAATAAAGTAACTTGATCTCAAATGTTAATTCCTGTTTAATAGTGTGTTTCGACGGAAGGATCTTATCGTAAAGATAATGCTGTTTTACATCACATAATAGAGGCTTCGAAAGATATGTATCATTTTGACTCATCATTGGCCAAATAAAAGAGAACTTTAACAAAAACTTAATTAAAGATATATAGAATCAAGTAACCATAGCACTAAAAACTCCATCAGAGTCGGAATTAAAATAAAAAAAAGTCATGGCATTTTCAAATCTCAAAGCATATGTATTGATACTTTTTTGCGAAACTATGTAATATGATATTTTGGTCTTTACTTTTCATTCGATTCAATGAAAATTCAGGACTGTGTTTACTTATTTTCTAATACTTTTTTTATTAAACATAAATTGTTGTGGAGAATTGTCTTTACACATTTAATCCCTTATCTCAAACTATTTCTGCCTGTTCGATGCTGTACCCCTTTAGAAACCTACAAACTCTTGATGATCACATTTTAACCATGCAGTCTCTCTTGATTCCTCTCTCATGCAGCCTGGATCAGCCTGTTTATCACCCTGATCCATTCAATGGCAGACATCATCTTGTCATGATTACCTCTTTCACAGAATGAGGGCAAGAAATACCCCTTCAAGAAAGAGAGCCTTATATTGACAGGAGATATTTCCAACGGCAAGGCTTGCCATCTCTATGACATAACTGTCACACCTGCGAAACCAAGTCAAGACCGACTAAAGCTATTACGTTGTTATCAATGACATACCATCAGTCGGTTTGGAGTCGGTTTCATTGGTGTGACTGTATCATTATGACAGTGTCACAGTCAAACCGGGAAACCCGGTTACAAACCGGTGAAAGCTATTACGTTATTACCAATGACATACACTGTAAAAACTGCGGCGTTAAAACTGACACCAGTTGGTGTTAATAGAGGACCACACCGTGAGGTGTTAAATTACACTCTAGAGATTAAAAATAACACCAAAGCGTGTAAATGTAACGACCAAAGGTGTTGTAATGACACCTATAGGTGTAAAACTAACACCACCAATTCAACACCGGTGTAAAATAACTAGTGTGGTCCTCTATGTACACCGGTTAACACCACAGTTTTTGCTGTGTACCATCAGTCGATTTGGAGTCGGTTTCATTGTTGTGACTGTACCATTATGACAATGTCACAGTCAAACCTGGAAACCCGGTTACAAACCGGTCAAAGCTATTACGTTATTACCAATGACATACCATCAGTCGGTTTGGAGTCGGTTTCATTGTTGTGACTGTACAATTAATGGGCAAGGTCGCTACTTCTTGTGACGAAAAAAATATGCAAAATCCCCTTGCTCCATTCATATCTTAGGCCTTTAATGGATAACTTCATCGTTATCTAAGGCCTTCAATGGATACAAAACTTATGCATCTACTATTAAGATTACACAAGTAACTTTTCGACTTTGTATTATGATAACACATAAATAGTTCCGAATTCCATCTCCCTCACTATATGTTGAACAGTAAAAAGTAAAGAATTTAAAAATGTGACCGTAAAAATAAATATTATGCTTCCGAGCTTTGTAAATTGAGTAGGGTCACACACGGAATTATAAAAACAGAATGATCAATACTTGTCCAATGTCTATTTCTTATGGTTATGAAGACGTTGACTACTGACGTTTGTAATTACCAGGGGCTTTTGTATACAAGGTCCACCCAGTTGTTGTAGGCAATGGATCAAATATCTTCGAGGTGCCATAGTTTCTAATTTGACATATAATGATGTAATGTAAATGGTCATATTATGTATTAAGTCTCTTTCCCTCCCCCTTTACAACGATGTGCAAGGCAAATTATGATTTATCATTTTATGGAATGCTAGTACGCACCATTCTTACCTTTAGTGTTATGGGAAGCCAATGAAGTATCGAAGAATCTCGTCACAACTACCATCAGCAATGCCAAGTTCATAATGAGCAGAGTTGAATAATTCATGACAAACATAACACGAGTACTACCAGCGTTGCTGTATATGTTGCTATCAGAGTTGCTGCCACTTTTGTCGTAGACACTGCTACCGCCAGTTCTACCACATCCTCTTGTGGGCCAATGTAACCGAAAGAAAGTCCTTTTGTTCACATTAAATTGCTTTGTAATATTTGTAAATGTATCAATATATTTTTATTGGGGTTTATCCGTCACTCCTTTCCTATCATAGTAGAATAAATCGATCCTGCAAGATAAAAAAATAACACAGAGAAACAGATGAAAAACATTATAGCATTAATCAATAATGATTTGAAATAGACGATGAATCGCATAATTTATTTAAAACAGTATTGGGTATCGAAGAGTACCAGTATCACATGTCGATAACTTAATATACACTGTAAAAAATATTGGGTACAATTTTAACCAGCACGAGGGTAATTATGTGTCCAACCAATTTTGGGCAGTATTTTACCCAATGCGGGAAGCATATTGTCCAGTAAGGTTAGCAAATAAGCAGCAATTACTTTAGAATGGGCAAATTTTTCATCACACTTGATGAATAAAAATGCCAAAAAGAAATGCCCAGTGTTGGTTGGACACATAATTATCCTCATGGATCATAGTATGGTAAAATTGTATGCATGTAGCAATTAGAAATTAGAGATGATCTCTTGGCTAAGCTTACAAGCATATTTGTAAGAACCCCACCTAAAAGTGCTTTCACACAATACCTTTTTGTATTTAGTATGAACATGATTATTTAAATTCTTAAATGTTTGTATAGCCACGGACCTGGTATAGCCGAGACATGAGCGCATCTGCCTATAGTTCGCAGGCAATAAAGTTGCAGGTTAACTCATAGTAGGCTGGTAGTTTCGTAGCAAAACAAAATGATATAATTACGTTGCCCCTTCCTAATATGTGCCTCTCTTAATATAATATTCACTACGTCACCGTGACGAGTCTGAAGAGCCTAACCTTCATCTGATATTCACTGTAGGGAAGAAACATAAACATGCTTTTTCATAATACACTTGCCATTGATGTACCATTAACATAAATTAATTTTCTAGTTGAAAAACTGTACAAACGTATTGTTATCAAGCATTCATTGTTGTCTATTAACCTCGCGTGGGAGGAGAAGAAGGGGGGGGGGGGGGGGGAGACAGTAATATGATATTCATTATAATATTTGGAAGATAAGTCGCTACAAAAAAGCGTGATATCACCTACAAACATCGAACTTATTCAATAATCTGCAACAAATGGGTTTTATTCATTATTCACTTAAAGAAAGACCAAAAACGATAAAAGAGCGACAAGATAGTTGTAAACAATTTGCATTGACGTAAATTTTCTTATTAAACGATAATGGATCTTTTACAGCCATTACAAGATGATGCAGTTCGGCTTAATTTCTTATTCAGTTTTCATTTTAGTGCTATATTCTAATGGCATTAAATGTCATAAGTAGGAGTTCCTTACACTCCGTACAGTCAATGTTTATTTTTGTTGTCATGGTACAGGCTTTACTTTGAAGCCTTTGGGTTCCTTAGAATTTTCATTTTTTTTGTCTAGCAGATTTGGTTAAAGGTATTGTTTAACTTTGTGAGCAGCCGATTTAAACAATTCTCAAACCAAGATGAAACGTGTGTACAAGTGCATGTATTAGAACTAATTAACCTTGAAAACAACCATTATTGAGAATGAAAAGCTAAAACTACAAGGCAAACCCCGATTTTGTAAATAGGCGTCTTATAGACGCCTAAATAGTACACCTAAGTCTATGGGATGAAATTAAGATGGTGTTTCCGGTCACTTTATATTTCAACTTTTGAAGCACTAAATAATTATTTTCGAACGCAATTTTTTCTGGGCTTCATTTTTGTAACATATCACAGACACAGGTGACAAGTGTGACCTTCTAGCTCAGATTTTTTAAAAGTCAAACCAATGTTAACCAATCACTTTAAGGAAAGAAGAATATGCAATTATCTGAAAATGTAATAACTATCAATATTCAAATCAATTCTTACAATGCTCAAATCCTAGTTTTCTACACTTTTAAAACGAAATTAAACAAAATGTTCATGTTTTTTTTTAAATACAATCTCGTCATTATGTTAATTTTCGATAAATCTTTGAAAGTTTGAGGAGATTGATATAGATTCAGCGTTCTAGAGCTAATAGTATATACGCTTTAAACCTTTAAGATCGTAATCTATCTAATTGACCTATATCGTATACAGCAATGCAGACACCGTTATTTTGATTGTCAAGTATTTTAGTTTGCGAGTTGCGACTTTTATCATCAGGTCATTTAACCTCTATATTTAAGTTTTCGGCCTGAATGCTAATCTATCAGGACGATAGTTTAATCTAATCCAATCACCACTTATCATTCTAACAAACGATATCTCACTTTTGATAAAGTAATCTAGCCGTTTAGGGTAACGCATATAAAGAGATACTTCAATGAAAATGAATGACCTTTAGTTTTCCAATTTACAACGATTCTTGTGCATTTACTGGCTTTTGAGGACGAATGAGGAAACATACTATTTCGAAATGCAGCTTTAAAATGCAATTGACTTTTACCCTCCGAAATATCCCAGTGAACATAGCAATAATTGTGGTTCAGATTCAAGACAAATTTAATGATATGATAGTACATTTATGTCATCTTCCGTTCAGGTGTTGGGGATTCCCCCAATTCTTCCCCAAATTTTACACTCATCATGCTCATCAAACCATTCATCATATTGTCAGAGAATGACAGAAGTTATAGGATACTTCTCAGGAAATGACGTACTTCAGAGACCGTATTTACATTCATGTACAATACTTCAAAATAGATGAAGGGCATTAATATGTAAGTTGGAACGAGGAATTATGCTGTATTTATCGCAAGCGGGACGCCACGAAGCGCAGATTTGACAATCATGTTTTTTTTATCGCTGATTCAGTATTTATAATTATGTGGGAAATTTGATTTTATTTTTTCCATATGAACATTCCAAAGAAATTGTCCTCAAAAGCTAAAATACACACTACCACATTTCATATGATAGCCAAAACACTGGAAGTTAATAAAATAAGTGCACTATCGACTATTGAAAATTATTTGAACAGGAACAACAAAAAACTGCAACGTTATCAATACAAGATTACAACGTTTGTATGTAAGTAAACCCTGGTAAATTTAATAAAAAGTAAAATAGCTACGAAGCTAAATCAAATCGATCGAATGAATAAAGGTGAATACGCGAACTGTACATTGAATACACATAAATTAAAAGCTTGGGATATACAGGCAAACTAACCATCAGATATGTATAGGCCTGAATAAACATATAAGAAGCAAGTGAGTTGGAAGAAACATATGAAATGAATGAGTAAATAATGAAGGTGGCATATTTTTGTCATTACTAAATTCAATGAATAAATAGTTCAGAAATTTCTTCATCATACAGAAGAAATACGAAAATGAATATAGAAAGATTAAGAAATATATGAATATAGTATGAATAACCAACTGGGTGAAATAATAAATCTATTAAAGATTTGAGAGCAAAATACATGAAACAAAAAAAGTTTTACTGTTTACATTTCAACTCAAGGTCGCCCGACTTAAGCCACCTGCAGCCCAATGCCTCGGCGGTTAAACAAATTCAATTTCCCAAACTGTTCTACAATCTCTGAATGTTTGCTCTTTCTTCGAATCTCCTTCAGGCAAACGAAAGCAAAGTCGATTGATTATGGGCTGGTCTCGAATATTATTGCTTCCAAGATATTCATAAAGAAATGAAATCGTAGATCAAACTAAAGGGGGATAATTGAAAAAGAATGGCTGGGTTGTAATATAACGGAGCGCTCCTCTTCGCCCTCGGGTTGGTTTGGGGGAGAAATGAAATTATGGGACGTGGGTTTTTGACATCTGATATAGGCAGGAAAGAAAATGTCCCATGGGTCGTGGCAGAGTTGACTGAACCAAGCCTTGGACTGAGGGTATTAGCGTTACATTTACTGAAAAATCGCAAGTGCTTTAATCGAAAAAGTAAATTCATTCCTTAATTCAAATCGCCCCCATGAGATGAATTTCCCACAGTGATTTACAAATTGAGTATTCAATTAAAGGAAATGGACAATAGTAGTCGAATTTAAAAAAAAGTGATGACCTTCTGACAATGATGTATTATACGATTACGGTTTATCAATGTAATGTTAATTATCACAGTGGCGTAATGAGCCAAAAATTTTAGGGGACCGGATATGGTGTATATGGGGCAAAATTTATTTAAAAAAAATTGGGAGCGAGCGAAGCGAGCGAGCGAGCAAAATGTTCACATTTTTATCAAAAAAATCAAATTTTGTGATAGATTTTGACATAATATTTAGAAAATAACATTATATTTCACCTTCCTCTTTTTTTTTCTTGGTCGATTTTTTGGCAAGCACCCCAAAGCCCCCGCTCCCTTCTGTACGCCACTGATTTATCATGATGTAATTTTGGGCACGTTGTACATCATTGCATGGTGTTTACAATAATTTTTTTCATTATTTTAGCACATCACAAATTGGAGGAAAATCAGTTGTTTTATACATAATGAATTAAGATTCTAAGATGATAAATCTACATTAAAAAAATCTCTACAAATTGAACATTGATAACAAACGAAGAATGGCTGGAGAATCCGGCCTCTTTGCATCAATCTTACTTTGGTAACGTCGCCATTTTATAGATACTTTCAATTATTAGCCAATCAAATCAATGATAACCTGGAAGCCACCAGTATGTGTAATGGGGTCCCGATGTAATCGGAACCTCATGGCCACATACGAAAATCAGCGAATTTCAAATATGTTAATAAGCAATTAAATGTCTTGCGATTTCTACGATAAAGTATATGATTAGAAATCGATGTGTATATACGTAGTTGCATTACTACCAGGGATAAGTGTTCACTAGAGTTCTCCTTCTCTGGTTATGGATTTTGTTTGTTAGTGCGCGTAAAATTGAGGCACTTTTTATCTTAAATAAGCAGTTTTTATACATTTCACAGGATGTCATCAAGATAAGGTACAGAAATGGTGCACTACAGATTAACGTTGAAATTAAAGAGAAGACTATTTACACAATTATGCTGAGAAAATCATAAGATCATTATAACCCAAAGCTTGAAGATAAATCCAATAAATCGGCGGAGATGAAATTATAATAAAACAATATGTGCATCCAGTAAGGTGTAATCATAATATGATTGATCATTCATTGCACAGAAGCATGATTTTCCTCAAAATATCGCGTGGTCGCGTTGAGAAGGCGATAAAAACGAAACATTTGCTTCTAGGAACAAATTCTTCTTAATGACCAAAGGGTTAAAATATAACTTTTTTGTTGTTGTTAACATTAACTTTGCAGAGGAGTTTAGGTTACTGACTATAAGATTGATGTATTCATGCAAATATTCACACATGTGCTTTAGGTGTTAAAGTGCATCTAAGTCGATCACAAGAAAATAATACGCGGCACTATGAAAATGCCATCCTAATGTATTAAATAAACTTAAATGTTATATTTCAGCTAATCAAAAACCCTTTATTTCATTTGCTTGTGAGAGTGGAAATAATATCTTGCCATTGATAGCAAGTTTTAGTGAAACTTGTTCTAGAATGGATTGGATGAATGACATAGTTTTTTTTATTTGGGGGGGGGGGGGGTCGAAGCCAACTTGAAGTCTCTGTGGTCCTCGCATTTATCGGACTAGTCGGAAATGTCTTTTTGCGGACCATAATAGTGCTAATTTGCAAACACACTAAAATAGCACGATAAAGATTTCCAAAATAGGCACAATTTTTGTTATAACGAAAACAAAATGAAAGTAAGACCGACAAGTCATGACATGATTTGATAAACCCGTTTCATACCGGCGATATCTGGTCGCTTCTGTTCTTCCATTTTGACGGTGGAGGTGCCATTACCATTTTTTCTCCATTACCTCAACACGATGGTAAAGCTTTTGTTAGTAAGTGCGATTCATTTAAACTTATAGAAATATAAAACATTCCAATATGATGTTTTTCTTTTTTCTTTCACAGTATATTGTAATACATTTTTTTTGTTCGAGAAAGGAAAAAAAAAACTTTGTCAAATCTGGTTACTGTCAAGGTTTGTTGTGTTGTCATTGCATATTCCAATGTAGGTGTCTTCTTCGTATCACTGAAATGCGTGAATCTAAATTTTTATAAGAACTAATTAATATTCAGTATATTCCATTCATTTTTTTATACAAATTTCTCGTCTTGGTATTTTTAAATGGTATATATGTATTGACGTTCTTAGCATTATCACTGCCATTGTTAAACCAGTAAAGGCTGGTAGGGATCGGTCTTGACTATTTAAAAATAGAATGAATGATAAGTTCATTTCCATTCTGCTGGGTATTTATTACGTCGAGTAAAAACGCTAAAAACAAAATGAACTAAACTAAATTAAGAATTATAGGTAAATTGAACTATAGATCAAGGCAAAAGAAGCCTCTAATAAAGGAACATCATAGATAATCGTCAGTAATGATACCAATTGAGAGACTGAGTGAAAATTGGGCATGAAGAGAATGCTGATATAAAATATAATATCATATTCTCTTGAAAGCCAGGCGGATATGATTAGTGGATGACCCATTAAACCACATACTGAAGATTTCTGTCATCATTTTTATCCCTAAGTTTGTTTTGTGTCTTTTTATGAGCCATGCAACTTGACAACTATCTCTTCAAATTTGATCCTCGAAATAAAATCTCTTTAACGTACTTAACTGGCCGCAAAATCTGAATAAACTGTTCGAGACAACCGATCCACGCTATCGAATAACATCCTGCCCAGAGTATTGACAACAAATGTCTTTAAATTTGCCAACTCATTGTTTTAATTATAGTGTTGGAAAAATGTTCCGAAGATTTTATGATCCACAGCTGAATGTTTCTTTCTCGTTTTGGTAAAAAATTGATAAACTATGTTCCTCAAAATAATTTACTGATACATAGTGAAATTCACACTTCTATTGGAAAGAAGTGGACCAAAATATCTTAAACAGCTGATAGAAATAAGTTACCCCTTTTTAAATGGCGTACACTCTAGCCATAACTTTATCAAACTCGACAAAGTACTATCACACGTTTTCCAATTGATCATTTGATGACGTAAAAGTCGATATTTTAGTTCCCTTTTCGACCGTCTTTCTCACACAGAGCATCCATCACGAGTTGTGAATATTTGATAGCATTTCAGATTCGATCTGAAATATGAATATTCGACCTTCATCAATATCTCGACTAATCGCTTCCTTCCTCACGAATGAGGGCCCCTGTAATACTTAATAATTCATTCATAGCCAGCACCCACAATTATATTCATACAATACAAAATTAGTTGGGAGAGGGGGTTTGAAGAACTAGCCGCCCTTTCACACGATAACAAAATCGTAATTTGAATGATGATTCCAGTGAAAAATAAGGCTAATGACGAATTTTTAGCACGTGTGAAACCAAACTAGAACATGATTAGAATTACGAACGCTAATCAAAATCACGAATTCAAATTCTATTCCGGAGGTGAATTCCAGTTAAGTTTCACTCAAATTACGGTACGAATTTTGCGTGTGAAAGGCTTGACCTCCAAAACATCTTTTTTTTTTTTTGGGGGGGGGGGGGGGGCGGAGCTTACGTGACCTTTCAAGCACTTCCGATTGTCATGCACTCGTCACAATTGTCATGCACTCGTCGTAGTTTGTATTTGCGATGCAGAGCTTTGATTGACATGTCACCAAGGACACGTGCCGCCTTCGCTCGGGAATTAGAATTCAAATCACAGTTTTCGAGTGAAAGGTCCGATGATTTTAAAGACGAATTGCGATCATCATTACAATGATGATACAAGATTCACGTGTGAAAAGGCCCTAGGTATAGTGTGAAACGAAATTTCGCTTCTTACAATTTTCCATTGAAATGCAGTCATTAATATTTTTGTTACTTTTGACCCTTCATTGTTGCACTCATCTACGTTAACTTCGTTTTCGAAAATAATTTGTAAGGTGACAACATGGCAATTGAACAGACTTTCCTATTTTATCGCCAGGCAAGAGTGAAACTTTTTCCGTCCGAAATTTCATCAATAATTAATGTCCATTTTCACCACTACCAGCTCCTCTCCAAATCGGGCAACCCTCCACCATCCTGTGAAGATCTATTCGATCACTAAATGAAGCCATCGAATCCTCTATCTCGACATCATCACTCAACGTCAGGATGCTATTAATGTAAGTATATCTTTCTAACATAAACGGCTCTCTTATGAAGTTATACCTTGCCCGAGGACATGAACTAGCGCCACGTTATGACGCGAACGTCATCAGACATCTCCTTTGAAATGCTTTCGGTCACAATTATTATTTCAAGACGGGTGCAATGGGCGCTGATTCGGGGCACGAACCATCAATCATATAAATGGCTTCTCACTTTCAAATTGATGTACTATTTGTTTTAGGTAGTATATATGAATAAAGCTCAAAGCTTATTTCAACATAACGGAAAAACCGGTAGGTTGTTATTTGATTTGGGAAAATATGGATTTAGATGAAAGTTTGTCAAAAGGATTATACTACGAGAAATAACATAAAGTCTGTTGTTGTAGACTGTCCACAGACAATGAAAAATCTAATAAAATTTTCAGGTAGCCCGAAGACGATAGATTTTATTGTCAATCGCAAGGAAAAAAACCACATTTTTTCGTGAAAAGAATACGAATAAAAGTCATTGATGAATGGCAGAATTATAAATGAGAAGCATAACGGAAGACTATTCAAATATACTTATCATGCTTATTGAGTTGATGAACTAAGTACAGAATATTCAATTTGAGTAGTATTATCTACTTAAAAAAATCTTGGTAAAGCCATCTTTTAAGAAACGGACGATAACTCTAATGTGCGATAATATATTTCACCGTGCAGCGAATACTTACGAACGTATAAATAGATTTGGATTCAACAACTTTTCTGACGAATCTTGGTGAACATCAGGGTTGCATATGTCATTAGCGTAATTTATATAATTCTTGATATTAATAGCTTATGTCTTTGTATATGAATGATGGAAATCTTGGTGTTGGAATGATAAAAATCTTGATATGAAATCATTTTTATGCCCCCCAAAAGAAAATTCCATAATAATAATAATAAATAAACAGTTCTTGTATAGCGCATATCACAATTATGAATAATGTCTCTATATATGCGCTTCCAAAGGTTTTGGATATTATAACCCCAGCTGTAGCTTAGCAGCCGCAATTACTAAGATTACAGCGCACACGCATTTCAAGGAATAAATTGCTGCCAGGTACCAATTCACCTCACCTGGGTTGCTGAAGGAAATTACGCCATGGCTGGGAATCGAACCCACGACCCTCTGTTTCAAAGTCCGGAGACTGATCCACTGGGCCAAAACGCTCCATAAGCTAATATCAAGGATATAGTTTTGTATATAAATAAATGAGATCAATAATGTTAAAATGGCTTGCCATATTAGAATGTGTGACAGAACCCATTAAAATTTAAAGTATATGTATTGCACTGGTGGGTTGAGTGGCACCAAGATCCCCCTGGGTCGTGATGCCATCGTGGTCTAGAAGTAAATAATCACCCTCGCTTTTGAAACGGGGGGGGGGGGGGGGAGTCGTGGGTCCGAATCCCAACACTTGTTAGGGAGATTTGGTATCCGGAATTCATTGAATGATGATCTTAGCTTCGGGCTAAAACAACTAAATTTAGGTAGAACATTTACAAGGGAAGCTTGAAAACATGAATATATTCATTAAGAATCATTACGTGCATATTATGTCACTGATGGGGCAGTCTTCTCAATATCAAACCATATGGACACCGGTTTTGACAGGGTTCCATGACATTTGCTCCGACGACAATTGCTCTGATGGAAAATCTGCTCGTTAAGCTAAACATAACACCTTACCTCCAAAACGAAATCAACCCTAATCCTTATCTTCTGTGGGAAACCGGTGAAAACGCGTTTATTTAATGAAATTATGGAAATACAAGCATTGTTTCGAGGGAACATAACTTTTTTACTTCTTGACCATTTTTTTGTGATTAAGGTATCAAATAAAAGAGCAGATATTGAACTTTTTAGGCATGTGGTTTTCTTTTTGAAATTCAGATACCCCCCGCCAAATGAGTTTTTGGTATCCTTTCTTCAAATTGTTTTTGCTCATTCATGCGTGAATGAGGAATAATCTAAGTAATATCAGATGAAAGAAGAGATTCTAAGCTTTACATTGGTAGGTAATTTGTCTATTGTATTTGTGATTAAGTTATGATAAATCATCGCTTTATCTCGGTTTCGTTTTTTCTGGGACGCACTGTATTTACGTTTTTGTACAAGGTTTTGGAAAGAAATATGAGGGGGCGGAAACTCGCCAAGACCCCCCCCCCCCCGCTTCCACGGCTAGATTGGATTCTACAAGGTCACATTATTCAGATAGACCATATTGATCCCATTGCGTGACTAATCTTCTGATTAGTACATGTCTGTAACTCACACTTCTATACATAAATTGATAAATAAACCAAGCATACCAATACAAAATACGAACATCAGGTAAAAAGATGCACGGTAGTCTATATACGAAAATTGGAAACAAATATGTCACATTCTAATGCCATTAATGCATGATGCTGTGTACGCTCAACGTACTTAAATCGAGAATGATAATATTACAGATCCCTTGACTGCGGATAGAGACATTAGTTCATGATAATGTAAATTAATATAATGATATTTTTATCTTTTTGAGCATGTATGTGTAGATGTCTCTATGTCCAAACTTAGGATACAATTACAATATCATATATATATATATATATATATATATATATATATATATATATATATAAACAAACTAACGCACAAAACATTACTTTTTGCCCCAAGAAAATCTAACGAAAAAGTCCCAAAAGTCAAATTATTATTTTTGTACTGTAATTGATAATTTCCACACCAACTATGCCAACTCTAAGCCTAAACCCTGATTACTTTGCATCAATATAATTTGATATCCCGCCCTTGTCGAAAATTAGCCTGGAAAAGAAGTCAAGAGAGCAATATGTCATGTAACCTTTTTGGGGGAAGAAGATTAGCCTGTGAGCGAAAGCCATGGAACGCTTATGACGCACCAAGCCACCAATTATCGGTCGACTAATTGATATCAATTATACCCTTACGCCATCGGCATCAGAAGTCTGTCCTTCAAATGAAATGAAAATAAGATTCTGTTTGAAATCGAAATAAAGTCCAATATTCGCCCAATCTGACATTCTGGATTCAAACTTGATAAGCCTGAGTCTCATCTGTTAATATATTTCGCCCGTCATTCTAGATGTTTTTATTAATTTAAAAACCATTTTCGCATCTATATTTTCTTTAAGTGATGGGATGATTATGCGAACCGGTCAAGAAATCTAATTATCATTATGTCAAAAAAATATAAACGGCCAATACAAGTTCAAGTCACCCTTTCGTGGTTAGATTATACTTTTTAAAGTGATGCACAAGTAATCCGAATATGTTAAAGAATTAAACCATGCTAAATATAGTTGAAATTACTGTAACAAGAGTGACAGTTTTTAAAATGCCTCCAAAATGTAAGGTATTATGGTTTCGTAATTTCAGTGAATTTGGATATATTCTTGCTTTTTGAAAACCTATCTACTCCCTAAAAAATTAATCTGGTCCCCAATAACACTCCTCTCAGAGTGAGATGAGGGACCATTCCTCATGGAGTGAGCTTTTAATCTTTCAAGAGTGAATTTTTAATTTTTTGGAGTGAAAGTGTGCATCTTGTTTACTCTTTCACTCCAAAATTGTGAAAAATCACTCTTGAAAGATTGAAATCTCATTCCATCAGGACTGGTTCCTAATCTCACTCTGGGAGGAGTGTGATTAGGGACCAGATTAGCTCCTCTGCATTTAGAGATTAAAAATAAGATTTGAGTATAAAAAATTGAACCTCATTACAAAAATTAAGGATAAGTGTCAAGAGTTACCTGTTACACTCTAAATTTCAAGGATTAAGAGTAAATCCAGATCTGGTGTGAATAGGGACCAGCCGAATATTAGATTTAAACCTTGGTGATTTTAATATGAATATGAAATATTTAAATTTAAATATTTTGAGATTTAAAAGTTAATCCTTGAGATTTGAAATAAATTCAAAATTCGGCTGGTCACTATTCACAGCCGATCTGGATTTAATTTAAATCCTTGTAATTTAGAGTTTACTGTTTTTAATCATTCTTACAAGATTCAGATTCTCTTTCAAAAAATCCTTATAACATTACAAATTGAAAATAAAATGAAAAGAAGGAATTAAAAAAAATTACATTCAAATAGGTTATTTAATCTAAAAATCAATTCATTATCATTTGTTCATTGTTGTTGTTATTTCAATTTACATCAATGTCTATTGAAATCTGTGACTACCATCTCCTGCTTTATACGTATCATTTGACTTTAAAAATCCTTCTAACCACCTATCCATTATTATATTTTATTCATTCAAGCAAACTTAAGGCAGAAAAAACACTTAAGAGCAGACTGATCAATATAAAGTACATTCTGAAGCATCTGATTTGAATTTACTGATTCCTTGTTGATCTAATGTTCCCTCAGGCTACACATATCTAATGCATACAACATTTTCGCAAACGTCAGTGAATATTCTTAAACATGAGTGATTTGTTTTACGTGTAGCGTGCCATTTCATTATGAAATGCAAATTTGAAAAAGAGTGGTAATTCATAATTATTGGATCAAAACTGTCAATATCAAAGCTTTGGCGTTTCACATGCGAAACGCGGAAGATAAGTTTGTAAATATTTTCGAGCTTAAGGTGGTGAAAATGATGAATTGTGCTAAGATTTTAAGAATATCTTAATGTCACCTTCAATCAGTAGCATTACCCTTTTCAGATTTACAGAAAAAATGGTGTACCATTGAAGAGTCTGAAAAAGGAAATCAAGCAAATCATGGAAATCACAATTTAGCTAGTGTCATCCTTATGTTTACCAGCTTTATAACAAATAAAAATTGATAAGACATCAAGTGCGCATTGAAAGAATGTGCTCATATATATAACGTATTATACTATGTTGTGATTTTACAATACAATATGTTAAGATAGCATATACAAATTTCAACAAATTACAGTATAAGCGCCAACAATTCTGCCTGGTTAAGATATTTCAGAGCATTAATGTTTATTGAGGAGTTACATGAAACAATATTTTCTTAATGAAATGAAACATAAAGCTCGATTATGTTTTGAAACGAGTTTATTAGAGATTGATATAAATTTTAAAGAGCATGCAATACAATATACTGGAATCTTAGGAAGATGGTTAAACACTTTTTTGTTTAAAGTTATGCAAATAAATCGAAGTTATTATATCATCATTACCGTGATTGACTGCATACTCTAAAAACACAAAGTAAAATTTTACCTAATATTGGATAGAAAGGAAACATGCATGTTTGCTGGGTATTTTATTTTTACCCGATATTGGGCTATTTCAACTGTTCAACGCAACATTGCGTAAGATTTACAAAATATATATCTTTTTACCCAACGAACATGCATGTTTCCATTTTACCCAATATTGAGAAGACCTTTTTTTAAGAGTGTATAAAGGGTAAAGCTATTATGGTTTCTAACTTGAATATAATTTTCAGAAGAAGTTGGAAAGTAATTATTTTCCATGTCACCGAGTAATGTAAGACATTTTACGAAAATCGGGTCGTTTGTGATAGAATGCTGCTGTGTTATTGCTATTCACAAAAATTAGCTATATGTACTTGTATTACTTCCAAGATCAGCAACTTGGTTTAAAAAAAATCGTACTTAGCGCAGTGCTAGGAGAACGCAGTGAATGAAATTTTGAAAAACTGCGGATATTTCTCATTGGAAAGTATCTAAACCTTTATTAAATTAATTTTCAAAGCGTCAGAAACGGATCTGGAGATCATATACTCTCTTACAAAAGGATTGATCCTAATAAGTGGTGTTGCTATATATGGGTCTGAACCCTCAAAACTGGCATGAAAAAAATATAAATTAGGATAAATTTTAACGAATTAATTTATCAATTTTTATCAGATACGTTTTCAATAACACGCGTAATTCTAACCAACCATATTTAAGATTGTGTATAACCAGATTAAACCAGCGCAACAATTAGTTAGGGTCTGAACTTTAGGTCCCGATTGTGTTAATGTAAACACTAATTGTTTCCCATTGAGTTCTGTAATCTAGCAATCTATTGTTAAGTGATTAGAAGCTGAAAACTTATTGTGGAGTCTGAGTTACGAGTCATCGAAAATGTGTCAAGATTAAACAAAAATATTGGAACATGAAAATGCGTTACAGCGCCATATTAATGATCCAGTCATGTTTTATTAAATAGTGAATTAAAGCGTTTTAAAATTACTTTCAGTACACTCTAAAAACACCGAGTAAAATTTTACCCAATATTGGGTAGAAAGGGAACATGCATGTTTGCTGTGTATTTTTTACCGCATATTGGGCTATTTAAACGCAATATTGCGTAAAATTTACAAAATATTTGGTATCGTTTTACCCAACCAATATGCATTTGTCTGTGACCCAATAATGGGTAAACTTTTTTTTAGAGTGTAGACATTAAACTTTTTTTTTTTCACAGAATCTGAATAGAAGAATCATTCCTTTTCAGAAAAAACACAAATCTCACAAAAGTTGATAAAGGTGAATTTTATTTACGATGGACCCAAAGTAATGCTTTCATATCTAAAAAAGGAGTGGGTTTCAAATAAAAATAAGAGTAACATTTTTATCGGTGATTTTGGTTTAAATTAAGAAAGGATTAACATAAAATTCGATTTATAGAAATTCGGTACTTACCATAATGTTGGCATACAATTATTTTTTTCCGAATCCGGTAATCACTTATCAAAAAAGTTTATAATTTACGTCCCAAATCTTCTTTTCAAATTAACCAATTAACTGAATATCTCCTGCTCGTGATCGGCAGGGTATCCGTCAAAAATCCTCGTTTGCAAACATCAAGTCAACACCAACAGATGACCGCCAAAAATAAAGTAATACTGAAGCTTTTGCTCCTGCCCAGCGCCAAAGTATTGCGAAACAAATTAAAGAGAAGCAAGTAGCCCCCGGAAGACCGGACAAATATTGATTGGATGCATCTTGACCGTGGAGGTATATACTCGGCAAGATGATGTCCAAAACGCACGCGAGCAACAAGCCAAATGGTATTCGAGAGTTAGGCTGATGATGAGTAAAAGTGAGTTAGGTTGGATGAAGCGAGAGCAGCTTGCTCTCCAAGTTCAAGTTAGAGACTTAGGGGCATTAAACCTTACGTAGTACGACTGTGAAGAGGAGAGTGGCGGGAAGAGTAAGAGATTGGGAACGGGGTAAGGGAAGGGGGGGGGGGTGTTTATTGCGTGTAAGATCTATCGGTGAGTCTCGAGGGATTTAGAGAAAATCCTTTTTTTTCCTGCATTCAGCTTCACCCCACTTGTTTTCTTGTTAAATTGGAACATTATCACTAATTTGAATACAATTTCCCTAATTCGTTAGCTTATCCCTTTTTTTATAGATTTTAATAATTCATACGTTTCTTCCTTCTTCCATTGCAATCATCTCTCCCTTCCCTCTCTTTCCGCCTGCCCCCTTTTTACAGATAACATTTGCTTTTATTTTCAATTCCGATATACATTATAGATACAAGTAAACATTTTAATATTTATGCAGTTTAGTACGACCACAAACCTGCGAATCCAAAATTCCCACTGTGCCTGTTGTTCAAAGAAACAACTTTTAAAGGCGTACCTTTTTATGATGGATGTTAAAATCTGTGGGGATTTCAGGTTTACCTGTCCTCTGAGTACAAAGGCGATCGGTCTTCAAAATATGTGTAAGCTGATTTATCAACAACAAAAAACGCCTTTCACAGAATTGCCAGTTTATGTGTTTGTTATAATGATGGATGTGGTTTTCACTTGAGTAATACCTAAAATTGGTTTGTGAAAGATATTTTTGTGTCCATTGATAAAAACGGTTAAGATAGATACCTTTAATGAAAGTGAACCTACCCCCTTTGGCAACCGGGGACTTACACACGAACTGCACATTTAAGTGAGGACACACAACGAACTGAGCGCGTCATCGGGTACCTACAAATTTTCTTTTGCACATTTTGAAATCACTATATCGACCAATGATAGAATAGTTTTCTTTTATCTTAAAATGTAAATTTAATCATGGTTTAACAAGACTCCTAATGTAACAAAGGTCCTCATAATTTAGTTGTTGTTTTTTCTTCATAAAAAACACAATTTCCATTCAAAATCCGTGTCAGTTACTATTTCACAAAATCATTCAATCTTTTCACAATTCATATTGAAACATGATTTCTTATGTACTCAACTTGTTGTTAAAAAACCCCTGGAAATCAAATGTGGGATAGCTTGAGTTAAAACATATGTTTTCACCAAAATTAAATGGCCTTTAGGTCCCCAAATTTGGAGAAACGCTGAACTTAATACTAATAAACTAATAAGAAGAATCTACTCCTTAAGAAGGATTGATTTCACGAAAATTCCTGAAGTTGTGATGTGCAGTCAAACTTGTGATCAATTATTGGTCAATTTGCGTAAAGGGTCGAGATGCTTATTTCAACCCAACAACATATCAACAATTACACCATGCAAAACATTTTACTAATCATGCTAATACAAGACCGCTGGAAGAGCGACTAACAATAAATTATACAAGGAATAAATACCACATAGATTGTGTTAAGATTTTGAAAGGGTTCATTTTAAATTCAGCAGTGAGACTTGGGATGTGTCAAAATCACCGCTCTTCGGCTATTACAGCATGATATTTCTATATGGTCGAAATGATAAAAAACAAAAAACGTTGCGTGCAGGATGATTTGAATAGTCAATGATTGGGATTCAAGTAAAATCCGTATAAACAATGATGAGATAGAATAGCTTAACCTCAACCTATATTTATCATGTCTATAATGAAAAGATCCTCATGTCACTTCTATATTAGATTGAAGTCAATTATTAACAATTCTCCTTCAATATGGATTTATGCCTTTTTATAAAGAACATTGTATGAGTATTTCTGATCATAAGACACATGCTTTCATGAAATAAATCTCCCCATATCTACATAGCTAAATGAGGAAAAGGGAGTTCCCCCTCTTAAGACACGAATCCCTAAAAGCCCTTCAAACGTGAATATCATCTTATATTAATCGGAAGTTTTATGGATGTTGCAGTATAATGCGCGTGTTTTTGTCATACCGAACAGCCTTTTATGATCTCTTTAATTGCTATTTTCACCTGCAATGAGCTGAAAAATGATGAAAATTCAGACATGGCGATACAAGAAACAATCAAGATATTGCTTAATATGTGAGGTAGTCCTTGGAAAATGGAGGAATAGAGAGAGAGAGAACTAAGAGTGGGAAAGAGAGCGAGATAGATTGTTAGATAAACAGACAAAGATGGGGGTGGAGAAGAGGGAATATGAGGGGACAGAAAGGGAAGGGGTGCAATCGGAAAATGCATAGGTATTTTGGAATACATATTTCATAAAACCTTGGGCAATTACTAGGCTTAGTAATTACTATACATGTTTTTATAATTCATGTGGATCATAATTAATGAAGGCCTAAAGATTTGGTCATGTTTCTGTCGGTAAACGGTGATCGGGAAAGTATTTAGTTTGGGGGAATCTTCTTTTTCAGTCATTATAACTCTGACTCTTTTGCGAAATTTAAATAGATTAGATCAAAATGGTAAAAAAAAAAAAAAATTCATTGCCAACAAGATGAATACTCATTATTCAATGTTTGCGGGTTTATGAGTTGTAATAAATTACCGAATATTGGTGAGCGAGAAGGTTTAATGCGAGCAATTAATCAGATTTTCATTTCATCATGTATTTAATTGCAATTTATAAAAATCGGTTCCTTTGATGATTAAAGGAGCCAATCTAAGTAAACGGTAAAGAAAATAAGCAAAGGCTGGCAGTGGATAAAAAAACATTTATATACATTATTATGACTTTATGAATAGGGTTAATGAATGTAGCACTAGTGCTTCTTCCTTGATTTTTTGAAATGCTTACTGCATCCATGTTTTAAACTTCAGCGCAGTGGCGTATAAAAACCTCGTCAGGATGGGCAAATATTCTGAGAAGCAAAAACAAAAGTCAAAGGTCATCAGCAATTTCGGTAGCACCTTTCTCGTCAGAAAAGTTCGAACAACGAAAAAGAGGTCAAAGATAATCAACATTTGAGAAAAAAAACATCAAAATTCTTTTTAAGGGAACGTTTTTAGTGCTTCAGCCACACAGAGCCTTACACGATACAAGACTTGAGAGTAACGTTGTCATCTGACCATGGGGCAAGCAAGTTGTATGCATTCTTCCAAAGTAAATTTTCCTGTGAAAAATATGCATATTTTTTTTACTCTCATTTACTTTCATCATTCTAAAAAATATTTGCATAATATACAACCGATTTCAACATTGCAATTTCTTACACACTATGAAAATACGTACTGAAACAAGTAGCTTGAATGTTTGACGTATTACAGATATTGACATTAAGAAAGAAAAATATATTGCAAAACGGCCAGCAATGTAGAAAATCCCTCGCTTATTTTGTTAAAGTAAGGTAAGGGTACATTGATATAATGTAATCAAGCAGAGTTTTCCTTGCGAGACGGGATAGCATTTATTAAATTTAATAAACGACCAAATCCCTATACATATACATCTCATCGGAAAATGCCATGATGGAAATATTGTTTGGAGATATTTGCTGTGCATTGTGACCTTAATTTAAGTCCGAAAACTCTGCCAATGACAGCTTGTCTGCTAAACAGTCGCCAGTTGAAATACAATTCGGGTAGTTGAATAGGCGCTGTGGAAACAGGTAATATATGAGCATGGTTTCGGTGGAAATGGCTGATTTGCAATGAAAATTGGAAATGGCCTTTCAAACGATCAAAATGAAGATGATTCAACCTACCTCAGGATATGGGTCTTAAATATTGAATTGGAATTGAAGAGCGAAGCCAAGATAGGAAATAGATGAGCCTCATTATTATTCATGAATTATTTTAGATTTTTTTCTCTCTGTAAAAAAAAATATCGTTTTTAGCTCATTGAGCAGTATGATTATATCATCGAATATCTAATAGAGTGAATAAAAGCAATAAGACATCGAGATTGTTTCAGATGTTCTCGGGTTGACTGCTCTCCCCCTCTCTCTCTTAGTGGAAGGACTAAAGGAGAAAGAGTGAGAGAGGGATGGAGAGAGAGAGAAAGAAAAAGAAAAGGGATGAAGTACGTGAATGAGAGAGGAGAGGGAGAAAGAGCGGGGGGGGGGGGGGGTAACTACAATTCCCGATATATCTGTATCACTGGCTATGATGGTATAAGATTGCAAATCGTCATCTCTATCATCTGCCACATATATCCTATACCTATCAAGATGAATCCTAATAAACCATGACTAGAAAAAAAGATGAAAAATAATGGTAAGCCAAAAAAAAAAAAAAAAAACCGAGCAACGAAAGAAAAGAAGCTTGAAAAATTGAATTCTGGGCGCCTAGTGGGCTGGGCGAACAAGACACTGTCTTTTTTTTTCGGAATCATCATGATCATCGAAAGAGTGGTTGAGACAATCAAGGGAGATGAGCGGAAAGTGATGAGGAAGTCTGGCGGGGGAGGGCACCGTATCAAATGAAAAAAATGTACCTTTTCCACTCAGTCTGGAGCTCCTATAGCACAGATGATTGGGACCATCTTTGATGGGGCGTGTAGCGAACTGGAAGAGTCGAGGGATGGGTAAGATGAGACGCATGGTGGTGGGATGCGATCCTTGTGATTATGGCTAGAGAACAGTGATCCTCTCAAAGCGTGGTAACTGTGGTGGGTCGGGGAAATGATGCAGATCTATGATTAAATTGCTTTGATTACTTTGAAAACGATCACGATATAAATGAATTATACATGTGGTAGATGTATGTGGTTATAATGTTCCCTTGAGTTTGTAACGACGGGACGGAACTATCTCTATCCGTTATTTCCACTAGGAGAAGTAGAAAACTATGGTACAGAAAAAGAAGAAAAAGAATGAGGAGAAGAAAAAGAAGCGGAAGAAGAAGAAAAAGAAGCGGAAGAAGAGGAGGAAAAGAAGAAGAAAGAAATAAGGTAATAAATGTAAAAGACGAGAGAGAAGAAAAGGAAAGAGAACAGAAAGGAAGAAAAAAAGAATCAGCCAACTTAACGACAGCATTTGAGGCATGAAGAGAGTGAGATAGAGATAGAGGAAGAGAGAGATGGGGGGAGGGGGGTTGAGAAGCAGGCAGAAGGGGGGTGTTTGTGGGTTTTTGTTTGTGCAGGCGTGCCAGAGCAAGAGGAACAGTGATATAAATCGGATGGAGGAGAACATTCAACACAAAAATGGTATGTGGGAGAAAGATACAATGGGATACAAAGAAAGTCAAGCAGACAAACGGAGAGAGAGAGAGAGAGTTACGGAGAGAGCGCGCCAGGGGGAGGGGAGGGGAGGTTTGCAGAGACGATAATTTCTGCTAACTTTCAACACTTCTATGTCTTTACCGGTTATTCACCTTGGTTGGTAACGTTACCTTAAATGTTGACTTGTCATGTTTGTGTCTGAAATCCTGAGACAAACAATAAAGGAAGAAGTACCCCCTGCATTGTACAACATCTTCGGTAAAAGCCATTAATCATACATGATCCTGTGCGTGGGTCTATATGATACCTCGTTATTACCATGGTAACTGATAGTTGTATGATAATTACCTGATGCAAGTGCATTGTCCAGTCCTCGGTTATTATTCAAGCCATAAAAACTCAGCAACACTTCCTTAACTGAATAAAAAATAAGAGTAAAATACCTTGGACAAAACTTGTAGCTCTAAAGATGTACACGGAGTAGCAGAATATCATGCTACCAGTTTTCTAAATTTTGACATAACTCTTAGCCATGGTAAATATTGATTCCCTCTCTTCTTATTATTTACTTTTTAAAGTAATTCTCTTCAGCCATGTGTAACTCATAATATTCTCATATTAAAGCATAAGCTAGATACGTGCACACTAAAACACGGCACTCTTGCAATTCTACGTATTCATGATATTTTGATAAATCAATCATTGCTGATGCATCAATCTCACTTATATCACACAGAGTAAGAAGTCATATCATAAGGTCTTTAGAGAGATAAATAAGACTTGATCGTGGGATTTATTACATTCGATCAAGGATATCGATCGGAAACTTTAAACACTCAAAACGTCTGCTGGGAGATCAATCTTGTGATTAGCGCATTTGGAAAAATGAAGATTTCATTGAAGCACATTCTGATCGTTTCTTTTACTCAAAAGTTTTTCTTTCTTTTTTTATTTCACAAGTAGCGGGTTACTGGAGGGGGGGGGGGTGTGTTGCACCCACAAATGTAATAACGCCCACAAATGTAATAACGCCCACAAATGTAATAACACTTTACCCACAAATGTAATAACGCCCACAAATGTAATAACACTTTACCCACAAATGTAATAATTTCACCCACAAATGTAATAATGCACTTTACCCACAAATGTAATAATTTTTGATCGCCCACAAATGTAATAATGACTTTACCCACAAATGTAATAAATTTGAAGGGATTTTTGGCGAATCCGTTCTAAACTAAAATCCTGTAGTAATGCGTTCATATAGCGATGGACCTATTGTAATAGGTCCATGATATAGCACAAAAGTCCAAAGTCTTTTTTCCAGACCCGGTTGATTCAAATTATAATATAAGTCCAAAGTCTCTTTTCCAGACCTGGATATTTCAAAAATTATAATATGAGTCCAAAGTCTTTTTTTAGACCCGGTTGTTTACAAAATTATAATATAAGTCCAAAGTCTTTTTTCCAGACCCGGTTGTTTCAAAAATTATAATATAAGTCCAAAGTCTTTTTTTCCAGACCCGGTTGTTTAAAAAAATATAACATAAGTCTAAAGTCTTTTTTCCAGACCCGGTTATTTCAAAAATTATAATACAAGTCCAAACTAAGATACGATAATGATATTAAAGTGGAATAAAAATGAGAATCGAGCTCAGTCTTTTCTCCAGACCCAGTTAATTAAAGCTGGAGGAATAAATGTCTTTGTTGTTGTTTGAACTTATATGGCGCATATTGTGAATATATGCGCTCAGAGTAAATTCAGAACCAAGCGTAATCTTTTCTCCAGACCCGGTTACCTAAAACTAAAAACTAAAACCCTATAGTAATGCGTTCATATAACACAAAAGTGCAGTCTTTTTTCCAGACCCGGTTAATTCAAAAAGTATAATATAACTCAAAGTTTTTTTTCCAGACCCGTTTGAGTAGAAAATTATAATACAAGTCCAAAGCCTTTTTTCCAGACCCGGTTGTTTCAAAAATTATACTATACGTCCAAAGTCTTTTTTCCAGACCCGGTTATTTAAAAAATCATAAAATAAGTCCAAACTAAGATACCATAATGATATTCCAGTGGAATAAAAATGAAAATTGAGCTTAGTCTTTTCTCTTAACCCTGTTATTCCAAAATTATGAATAACAATACAACAACAAAAACAGTATAAAGACTCAGCCAGACCCAGTTAATTTTTTTCAAAACGCAAATAGTAATAATTTCAAACGCAAATAGTAATAATAAATAAACTACAAATCTAAGACCAAGCAATCATTCAACCTAAGAACCTTTTTTAAAGAGAGGTTAAAAGCGTTGTCTTTATTCCAGACCTAATCATTGAAAAAATTACAAAAAAATCTTCTAACGTAAGACCCTATCATATTCTTATTCTTGTGGAATAAGACGAGATTTAAAACGTACTCTTTCCTCCAGACACAGTTATTTAAAAAGAATTTAGAAATACTTCAAATCTAAGACTAATTTTCAAAAGTTACACCCAGAAAAAATACCCCACTCCCATTTTTTTTAAAATAATACTAAGACCCCTACAAAACATTGTAATAATGCATGGGTAAAGCAATCATCTTTTCTCAAGACTTGGTTATTATTTGAAAAAATAAAATAGTTTTTACAAATATTCTAAAACGAATACCCAATAATCTAATTACTGTGGAATAACATGAAGATCGATTGTAGAATTTCCTCCAGACACAGTTATTTCAAGAATAAAAAAACAATAAAAAATCCAACCCCCAACAACGAATATAAGAACCAACAATCCTCCAAATTAAGACCATGTAGAAAAGCACATGTTTAGAGCGTTGTCTTTATTCCAGACCCAGTCATTTAAAATAATTTAACAAATCTTAAAAACTTTGTCATATTCCTATTCCTGTGGAATAACACGAGTATTATGCTTAGTCTTTCGTCTAAACCCGGTTATTTAAAAAATAAACAAATATATAAAAAAAGACGAGATTTAAAACGTACTCTTTCCTCCAGACACAGTTATTTAAAAATGAATTTAGAAATACTTCAAATCTAAGACCAATCTTCAAAATTAAACCCAGTTAAAATGCTTGGGTTTAGAGTGTTGTCTTTACCCCACACCCAGTTCTCTTAAAAATACAAATTAAGCCAAACTATAAAAATCATGTGATAACGCATACCACAAAGACGACAAATTAATCATAGGCGTAAATATTCATATGATACGCGCCTTAAAATCCAAGATAACAACGTTATTCTACATCAATGATATTGTGGGGTCTTTACTGATACTGTTTGTTTGTTTTTATTGTTTCTTATAATTTCCTATTTTGAAATAACTGGGTCTGGAGCACAGGCTACATGATATTTCCATGCTATTCAATATTGATAAGATTGCAGGGTCTTTGTTTTGTTGTTGTTGTTGTTGTGTTTTTTAATGATTTTTATAACTGGGTCTGGAGAAAAGACCACGCTATATTTCCATGCTATTCAACATGAATAGGATCGTGGGCCGTTGTTTTTATTATTATTATTAATTTATTATTATTATTCATTTGTTATTTGAAAGATCTGGGTCTGGATGAAAGACTACGCTATATTCCCATGTTATTTAACATTAATAAGATAGTGGGGGTCTTTGTTTCTCGTTGACTCTTTAAAAAATGATTTGTAATTTTGAAATAAGTGGGTCTGGAGGAAAGACTACGCTATATTTCTATGTTATTCAACAACAATAAGACTGTGGGGCTTTTGTTTTACTATTATTATATATCTTTTCTATGATTTGTTATTTTGAAATAACTGGGTCAAAAAAAAAACGTTATATTTTCAAGTTATTTAACATCAGTGAGATAGTGGGGTTTTTGTTAATAGTGTTCTTTATGATATGCAATTGTGAAATAATCGGGGCTGGAACAAAGACTACACCATATTTTGATACTAACTGGGCGTTGTGGCGTGCACCTGTAATCCAAGCTATGTGGGAAAGTTATAAATTGATGCAGAGGTTCGAGCCCTTGTCACGTGTTTCGGATGGTGACGTTAAAGGTCGGTCCCAGACGTAAATAATCATATCTTATTGATACACGTCTGACAATACTCAAATACACACACACACATGCTATTCAATGTTGAAAAGATTGCGGGGTCTGTTTTTGGTTGTTGTTGTTGTTGTTCTTTTGTTTTTTTGAATGATTTTTTTATAACTGGGTCTGGAGAAAACACTATGCTATATTTACATTTTGTTCAACATTAATAAAATCGTGGGGTCTTTTTTTTTTTTTTTATTATTTATTATTTGCTATTTGAAACATTTGGGTCTGGAGGAAAGACTACGATAAACTTCTGTGTTATTCAACAATAAGAAGAATTAATTTTAGGATCTTTATTTGGAAGATTGTTTAAATGTTTTATATAACCGGTTCTAGAGAAAAAAGACTGTGACTTTGCACCATATGAACGCATTGCAATAGGGTTTTATTTTAGAACAGATTTGCCAAAAATCCCTTCAAATTTTGTAACATATGTGGGTAAAATCATTATTACTTTTGTGGGCGATCAAAAATTATTACATATGTGGGTAAAGTGCATTATTACATTTGTGGGGTGAAATTATTACATTTGTGGGTAAAGGGTTTTAGTTTTTAGTTTTAAGTAACTGGGTCTGGAGAAAAAACTACGCTTGATTCTCAATTTACTCTTAGCGCATATATTCACAATTTACTCTTAGCGCATATATTCACAATTTACTCTTAGCGCATATATTCACAATGAGCGCTGTTAAGTCAAAACAACAACAAAGACATTTATTCCACCAGTTTTAATTAACTGGGTCTTGAGAAAAGACTAAGCTTGATTCTTATTTTCATTGGCCCAAATATTCACCACTGGATGATACGCGCCGTATAAGCTAAAACAACAAAATTTTATTTCACTGGAATATCATTATCGTATCTTCGTTCGGACTTATATTATAATTTATTAAACAACCGGGTCTGGAAAAAAGACTTTGACTTATATTATCATTTTTGAATGAACCGGGTCTGGAAAAAAAACTTTTGCACTTTGTGCTATATGAACGCATTACTATACGGTTTTAGTTTTTAGTTACTAGGTCTGGAGAAAAGACTATGCTTGATTCTCAATTTACTCTCAGCACATATATTCACAATATGCGCCATATAAGTTAACACAAAAACAAAGACATCAATTCCACCAGTCTCGATTAACTGGGTCTGGAGAAAAGACTAAGCTCAATTCTCATTTCCATTCCACTGGAATATCATTATCGTATCTTAGTTTGGACTTATATTATAATTTTTGAAACAACCGGGTCAGGAAAAAAGACTTTGGACTTATATTATTATAATTTTTAAACAACAGGGTCTGGAAAAAAAGACTTTGGACTTATATCACAATTTTTGAAACAACCGGGTCTGGAAAAAAGACTTTGGACTTATATCATAATTTTTGAAACAACCGGGTCTGGAAAAATGACTTTAGACTTATATCATGATTTTTTAAACAACCGGGTCTGGAAAAAAGACTTTGGAATTATATTATAATTTTTGAAAAAACCAGGTCTGGAAAAAAGACTTTGGACTTATATTATAATTTTTGAATCAACCGGGTCTGGAAAAAGACTTTTTTGGAATTATATTATAATTTTTCAAACAACCGGGTCTGGAAAAAAGACTTTGGACTTACATTATAATTTTTTAATTAACCGGGTCTGGAAAAAAGACTTTGCATTTTCGTACTATATCATGGACCTATTACAATAGGTCAATCGCTATATGAACGCATTACTACAGGATTTTAGTTTAGAACGAATTCGGCAAAAATCCCTTCAAATTTATTACATTTGTGGGTAAAGTCATTATTACATTTGTGGGCGATCAAAAATTATTACATTTGTGGGTAAAGTGCATTATTACATTTGTGGGTGAAATTATTACATTTGTGGGTAAAGTGTTATTACATTTGTGGGCGTTATTACATTTGTGGGTAAAGTGTTATTACATTTGTGGGCGTTATTACATTTGTGGGCGATTATTACATTTGTGGGTGTAACAGGGTGCACCATGGCTCGGTTGCAGTCCACATTTGATATATATTCAATTAAAATTCTCAACTTCCCAACGTGACTCAAGCCCAAACGTTTGACGGTGAGAATTTTTTAGAACAACTTCTGTTAGATGACATAAAGACAGGGGAATGGTAGAAGTATAGGATATCTTGCCAGGGGACATGACGCCTAAAAAGTGACACCATTTTCTCAAATCGAAATACAGAGGGAGTATAATTACACGACCAAGATATCTCTTTTCTTATGTCTTTTTCTTCTTTCGTCAATTTTCATAATTTTCTCCCATCTTTTTACTTTGATTCTCCCTTTCTCTTTCCTTTTTTATTAACTGTTTGAAAAGTCATATTGGGCGGCCACCACCTTCCACATATTACTCTGCCCATAAATACAGATGTATGTAAATAAATTAGTTCTTACAACTAACATTACGTTGACTCTATTAGCAAACTAAAATGCCTTTGTGTATGGGTAGGTCTGTGTTTGTTCGGTGTTACTTATTAGTTCTTCTTTTGAGAGATAATAGATAAAACTCTACCTTGTATTTGAAATTTGGATATTCATCAAAACGAAACGGTCGGCAATAAGACGTAAACATCCATAATCTGAATTCATAGAAAAGTGTCTTGTGATTTAAGTGCTGCTTGTTTTGAGATCACATTTCGCACAATATCTCCCAAACAACAGAAATTTCATCTCGTTGCGCATCATAATTATGAAACTTATGGCTTGGGTTTCAACGACTTATTGAGGTATTGGAGACGGGATTGGATGGGGAGGGGGGGGGGGGGGCGTCGTATATATTAGGAGCAACACCAGGCAGCACCAGTACCAGGGTCATTAGATGAGGGGGGGGGGAGGGGGAAGTCAACTGGAAGGTAACCGTTTTCTCAAACGAAAAGTAGTAGCATAGAAATACACAACCCAGCTATTTCTTGTTTATACTATTCTTTTTTTCACTTACTTTTAATTCTTCTCACCCCCTTTATCATTTTCTCCTGGTTTACTTCTTGAAAATGATACAATCTTTAAACAAATCAGTCAAATTGACTAGACCAGTAGTCAGCTGGGTGCAACTAATATGGCAATCACTGATAATCACATTTCTGACATAAATTCTAGTCAGAAATAACACTGTTATAGTAAAATACGACTATAAAATAGTCAAATATGACTAAAATAACAGTTGCACACAGCTAACCATATTAAGTAGTCATTTTGACTGATTTTTTTTAGAGTGTCATTGCATAACAGCAACGCCAAATCATACTTCTTAAGATAATTATTTAAACCTTATACCTTTAACCATGAACTGACGTTGGGTCATTAATGTATCAAGATAATCTCGTCAAATATAACAGCTCAGTTTTGATAAATGATCATGCTGATGATGGAATCTCGGGTAACAATAAAAACGTCGTATTAGTAAAAAAAGGATGAGAAAGAAAAATGATAAAAGGAAAAAAAAAACAGGAAGGAAAAAGAACAAGAGGATAAGGTTTCGTTGCACCTTTCCAAAATGAAATTGTTGAATAAATGTACAGAGTGTTTTTTTTGTCATAAATGAATAAGTCATATCTTGAATTTTCTGTTTATAACAACGGATGATGCTAGAAATTTAGTACCGGGACTGAATATTGCTTATTAAATTGAAAACAAAATTTGCATTATACATTCATTGGATTCGTATATGGGAAGAACTGCACCAAAGCAAATTCAGATTGGATGTTGGATATTCAGGAATAACTAATTCTTTAAAAGGTCAAGTCTACCCTAGCAAAATGTTGATTTGAATAAATAGAGAAAAATCATCAAACTAGCATAACGTTGAAAACGTCATCAAAATTGGATGTAAAATAAGAAAGTTATGACATTTTAAAGTTTTGCTTATTTTTCACAAAACAGTGATATGCAAAGCTCAGTGACATGCAAATGAGACAGACGATGATGTCCCTCGCTATTTTTTTAATTGTTTGAATTATACAATATTTATGTTGTACAGATTTGACAATAAGGACCAACTTGACTGGGCCATGTAGTTTTAAACAATGCCAATTCCTCATGTTCAGGGAGGAATGAATCATTGTTTCACTTGACAATTAGGAGAAAATGAGAATATTTCATATTTCATATAATAGAATGCACAAGAAATAGTGAGTGGATGACATCGTCAGACTCCTTATTTGCATACCGACCAGGATGTGCATATAAATGTTTGGAGAAATTAAGCAAAACTTTATAATATCATAACTTATTTTACATCCGACTTTGATAAAAAAAAAAATCAGTGTTATGCTTGTTGGATTTTTCACTTTTTATTCAAATTAACTTTTTGTTGAGGTGGACTTGTCCTTTAAAGTACTAAACTGATAATATTTCAATGGTTTCAAATTTAAGAAAGGTAGTGAAGAAGAAAAAGAGAGTTAAAATTCATCATTCAAACAACGATTTATCTATATTATGTTCGAAATTGTAAAAGATGTTACACAAGTAGTTTGTAGCCTAGAAAACAGAGAGAGATTTGAATTTTAATTCATTTATATATTCCGTTCGGCCTACTTTTTAAAACATTCTTTCTTATCGGTTGACGTCTATTGAAACAATCTCTTTTAAACTTATACTTACTTATAAAAGTGTTCAATATTACAAATATGATAACAGCAACGTAAATATAACATCACAAATAAAACTAATATTGAAAAAAGTTCCAATTATTTCCCCTTCCTTTTAAACTCTTCGCATCGAAATCAACATCACCTGCCTGCACACACACAGACACTCGATCACAAGATTAAGAATCAATACAGTGCGTGTAGAATGTAATGCTGCTAGGTCATCACCGTATCGGGTTTCTAAGCCTTGATCCTGGGGGCTGGTTCGGGCGGGAAAACTGTCTGTCATTCTCTCTTCCCCCGCAGTGTAGAACAGACGACTTTTGTCACACCGCAAGAGCTCAGCACACAATGGCATAATAATATATTGAGGAGCAACTCTTGACGTTTTGAGTGTTTTAACCTACAAAAAGGAGGTCATCGGTTTAATTAAGAGGGAATAATACCATTATGACTAACAAGTACCCTGTCATTAGTTGAAATTATCCGACGTTCATCTAACTGCCATGCAGATTTTTGTGTTTTGCAATTTATTATCACTTTGTATGAAGTTAGATATAATATATTTTGCTGTCGAAAAGCTATTTGGGCCATGAAAATTATTATTAAATTCATGGAATTATGTCAAGGATTAGACCTAATACATTAAGTCACCTTTAAGCAACAAAGTCAGTGGTATTTAAATCCTGTAATCACGAGAAATCAATATTTACTCCATCAAAATAATGTTTTAAAGACAAGCAAACTCTTCAGAGGGGAAGGTATAAATAAAACAAATTATAGTCTTGAAGAGTGATGTTGAAAATTCAATTTCCAGACACGGAGATTGTGCAGTTTAAACGCAGACAGTAAGAGATCTTATGAAGATGTGAACTAATCGCTTGCGAATATTTTTATTTTATTTTCATCAATTCTAGGGATTTCCTTTTGAAAAGAAAGTCAGTAGTTAAAATACATTTTGCTAGGCATAATTTTCTTCCTTGTAAATAAGCCTGATGGAGAATTATATTAAATCGATATTATTTCAATATACATTAATGGGATTCTATATTTCTAATTTTCTCTTCTCATATTCATTTTCATGTTCGAAAAATTTGTTCTAAACCAAATAATATTTATCGGCCACCAAAGCCTTTAGTAGAATCTGCACACTTATATCAAAAGATAGAGGGGATAATAACGTCTTCTGGATATTGAAGTCTCGTATTAAAACTGACCTTGTTCAAATTGTCTTTATTTTAGCGATGGGTGTAATACCATCTTGCTGTTTGAAACATCCCTTTTAAGAAAGATTCAAGTCAGGCGCGGACCCAAGGGGGGGGGGGGGGCGAGCCGGCCCCGGTCCCCTATTTTTTGGCAACCGGAAAAAGAAACGCTGAAAAACAGAAAGAAAAAGTACGAAGGAGGTATCCATACCCATGTTTAATTTACGGCCTCGTAACGACGGGCCCGATCCCCATAGGCTTACTCGCAGTGGCACCGCATTCTCTTGGTGGTTCGCACAATACCGCAACTGCGCGCCCACCAATGAAAGACATTATTTAGTTACACACACATCTTGTTTACGATCAGAAACACTGCTCGGAATGCTCGATTTTCAGGACAAAATACATGAAATTTCCACCAAAAAAAATAGCTCGCGCTTCGCGCTCGCACTATTTAATTAGGGCTTATATGAGATTATTTTTTTTATTTATGTTTTGTAATAATAAAGCTAAGAAATAACCTTTAGGATTACCCCTTCTAAGAAAAAAAAAATTTGAGCGGCCGATCGTTGAAAATATGCGTAATTTTTTATTCGCCCCAACCCCCATTGGCGATAGCTGGATCCGCCCCTGAAAGTAAAGACCTGGGCCCTGTTGCAAAAAAATTTATGTCATTATGACATAAATTTCGATCATGACATAAAATCATGCATAGCTTATGCCGTTGACATAAATTCCGTTGCATAAAAATATTTATGTATTGTTTTAGCTTATGACGCGATTTGATTATCATTACATAAACTGAATAGTCATGAACGAGCCTGTTGACATAAACTTGACATAAACTTGGCATAAGTTCAACGTTGTCATTTTTCAGCCGCAGCAAGTTCTTGCGAAAAAGGGTCATCGGCTTCCCATTTTGACGGGATAGAGGCATATTTTGGTATGTATCCAATTTTCATTGTTATATATCATAGATAATAGATCTATCTCACGTTCTGACTAAAAATTAAAGTTTCTAAGTATAAAGAGATATTTTAAATTAATTATTATCGCCGTCAATTTTATGCCATGATTGCTTGTAAACTCTCCGGCTGCTTTTAGCCGTACAACGCCGGCAGTGCTAGCCGGAGGTTCCGGCGTCTGACACAGACAAATAATGCATAGAATGAACACCGTCAGAAAACAGTTTTAAATAATCTTCACGACATTGGACATTGTTTTTAAGGTTCCTGTGTCGGATGAACATGCGTGGAATGAACACCGACAGAAAACAATTTTAATTCATCTTCACGACATATTGGACATTGATTTTTAAGGTTTTTTTTTAGAGCACCCCCGCCCTTTCTGGAAAATTATAAATCTAGTCAGTATATTCTAGTCTTTCTAGAATCTAAATTCTAACGTTAACAAGTTAGATCTAGTCTAGGCCTAACGTTAGATTCGACTGTCTAGACTAGTCTAGACCCTCTAGTTAGGGCCTAGACTAGAGACTAGAGTCTATCCAGCTCTGTCACTCACTGACCGTCGCGTCAGAGCCAGGCCCTAGTCCTAGACTTTCTAGCCCTCAGACTCAGTAAAGTCTAAGAGTAAGACAAACTAAGTAAGAATAAGTTAGGACCTAGCCCAGGCCTAGATAAAAAAAAATTAGGCTAGGCCTAGACTCTAGAGAGTATAGCCTAGGTATGGCCTACCTCAAGCGAGGGTTCGTACATGTATAGGCTCCACTATAGTCTAGATAGTACAGACTACCGCTACCGTCCGCTCCACTATATCAGATACAAATGAGATAGGTGGAGTCTGAGAGGAGGGTAGCGGTAGTGAAGTGTATGGGAGCCTATAGTATACGAGCCCTCGCCTGAGGTAGGCAGGGCCAGGCCCAAAGCCTATATTAGCTATATTAGCTTGGCCCCTTTTAAGTTCTAGTCTAGATCTGCAGTAGTCAGATCTATTCTGATCTAGTTTTCTATCTAGGGTCTTAGTTAGACTTAGACTAGTCACTAGACCTCCCAGGTCTAGTGACTAGATCTAAGAAATTTAAATTTGTCTCGGTTAGCTGAGCTGGCTCTACCATTGTATTACTGCTTTACTAGATCTACATGTAGGCCTACCCCGGTTTGGGCCTTGGTTCTGGCCAGGGAATGAGGTGGTGCAGCCCTGCCCCTGGACCGGGTCTGGCTTGGGTTCCTTCCATTCATGCTTTTATTATAGATCAAAATCGAGACCTAATTCGGGACTTAATCTAGTTTAGCAATACAAGAGATCTGAAATAGATGTAGCTCAGGCAGAACGAGCGATCGCTTGTATTGTATATTCTAGGGCCCAAAATTGAAACTGTCTTTGCATCATTAGTAAGCTAATCATTTGTAGGGCCTATCTATCATAGATTATCTAACACTACATTATGGATCTACTATAACTACAAATGTTACTCTAGATCCATTCTATGTCTAATCTTTAGCCTGGCTCCTTAACTCTGACATTAAAATTCAAATTGAGTCTAGTACTGTAGGTTCTAACTTAGACCTTTGGAAGGCGGGGCCTCTGCTGCCTACGCTACGGTGGTGGAGCCCCCTGGGTTTATGATAGAGCTATGGAATAGGGTAGTCTAGCTCTAATATTGTTTTCTAATGACAGGGGTAGAGGCCTAGATCTAGTCAAGATTCATCAGTTGGAAGATGTGCACTACAATAACATGTAGAGTATTAGACCCTAGGAGCGAGTTGGGGGGGGGGGGGGTCCCTCTCTGTTAAGCAAAAAAAAAACTGAAATGATTGGTGTGTATTGTGATAAAATTATCTAGAAAACCCTGGGACACCCTCTGTGTTAACAAAGACTGGAGACTACTGAACAGGATGGGAAAGAAAGGGGGGGGGGGGAGAATTACGCACTGAACTAATTTAGTTAAACACTGAACTGAAAAGACATGTAATTTCACAAAAAACTACATTGTATGTTGATATCTAATATAGATATTAATGTACATATTCGATTTATATTTTAGACTCTTCCAATTTTTAACAAAAGCAATGAGTTGAACATGCAGTCAAAAAAAAAAATAGATCTACATGTATGTATCCTCTGTGTTTTCTGATTTGAATATATTCTCTGCGAGCTGGCTGATGGCCTGTAGACAAGCTACCTGTTTGATAAGTTTAATACACTTCTGAGGATATAGTGCACATTTTAGTTCTTTGATTTGTTTAACAGGTTAAAAACCTTATCAAATGCCTTTTCTATTAATTTTAAACCAATGCAAAAGTAATATGCTTGGAGAAAAGGCATTTCCATTACCGGTAACTACAAGATTTGGTTTCTGATCTGTGGATTAAAATAACCATGATAATTTAAATTCTCTTGGTGACTGTTATCAAGAATTTTTTATACTATATTCTATTTCTTTTACCTATTTACTCTAAAGGATTTTTCAGATAAATTATTAAAGGGGTGCTTTTTTTAGAAAAAAAAACCTTGGCAATTTGAATTTTTTTAAATCCCAAATTTTTGTATAAATAATAGAATTATAAGGCCTACAATTTTCTTACCTATCAAAATCTATCTTCATTAGAAGTATTCATATATTGCGTGTGTAAATCATTTTTCTAACAGAAAAAAGGAATTTGAAGCCTTGATGAAACACTTGTACTCTCCTTGCAATATTGCATCCTAAGTGATAAAAGGTGCAAAAATTGACCTTGTCATTATTGTTTGCACCCAGAAATATTTGTTTGCACAATAAAAGGGGCAACATTTTACATTTTAAGGTGCATAATAGTATTACTTAAACATTAAAAATGTTCAAATCTTTTAACCTTTATTACATGGTTCAAATCTGCTACACCCATAAAGGTGCACAAATGAGCATAATTGCTCTCATTGGCACTCCTTATTGTACCAACCCCTAAGGTTCAAATTTGAACCTTCTTAGTGTTTTCATCAAACCATTTCAAGGTTGAATGACTAGACCTTATTTGCCTTTGATTAGTATTCTCAATGCACTCATGGATAGAATTCATTTTTACACAGTTCTGAAAATAGCCAGTGAAACTGTCCCAACACCCCTGTCAAATATATTTGACAAAATCTGTAATGATTAAATATTTTTTTTAAAGAAGGAACTTCAGTTGTTTATTCAAAATGTAAATATGAATTCATTCTCATCTGTTACTATTAAAAATTTTGTATTCACTTTCTTAACAGTTGAACCACACAAACGATGAGAAGAGGTAGAAATAAAGAGGGGGATTGCAACTGGAAGGAGATGAAAGTCCAGACACTCTGCCACTGTGTGCCATTGAACAAGAAATATCTTTTAGTATGAAGGTGAGTTTTTATATAAAGTTGTGTTTATTGAATATTCTACTTGTAAATACAAGTATACTGTACGGTAATATTTATTTTAATTTATTTTATTGTTTTAAGAGCGGTTGTAAATGTGATGTACTGTTATATATCATTCATTTTCAAATATGAATCTCTTTTACAATTCATCTCATGTAATTCATCTCAACAAAGAGACTAACAATGTGAGCTTACAAGCATAAACACAATATAAGTGCATTTAAGAATAAAATAGTGGTAGGAGTAGAAGGGAGAGGTCGCAAGTTGATAACATAAGCATGACCTTGACCTCAATTTTGTGTTGTTGTATTTTTTCGCCACATATGAACATTTTCTCTAATGACTTGATTGAATTCTTACAACCATATAAGGGTATAAAAAATAATATTCGGAGACTATTAACCCATTTTTTATTTTACATTATATACATTTTTTTATTTAAGCCTGTGATTGCAATCTCAAAAGGCTCTTTCATAATCTTGAAGAGATATATCATACATGCACATGTATGTGAACACTCTACTATTACAAAGTTGAGTTGCTAAAGTTGTTTTCACTGATTATTCTTATAATTTCAGATTGTTCAAGAGTCAAGACTGTTGAAGACGTGACATCATGGACCTGGTTGCACATGGCAAGGGAACTATCTGGCTGTACCCTGAAGTATTCTCTTTAAGATTTGAAAATTAACAAAAGAACTAATTTTCATTTTTTCAGAGATAATAATCATTATATTGACATTGTGGATATCTTTTTATGATTGTTATCATAAAATTATTATAATGTTAATGATAGGTAGGAAGTAATTCCTTAAAAAGCTGTGTGCGCTATGAACGCCTAGCTTAGCCGGGTAATATAGGAGCGCCTTGAGCACCTAACAAGGTGGATATGTGCGCAATATAAATACCCTATATTATTATTATTAATGATGATAGGTCATAATAATACAAATGAATTATATGTAGAAAAGAAGACAACCAAAAAGGAGGAAAAGAAGAAGATGAAGAAGAAAAAAAAGAGGAGGGGTGGAAGAGGAGAAAAGGAGAAGAAGAATAAATAACATCACTGTGAGTTCCTCTTCATGATATTACATAAATATTTGTCTCTTTCAAATGAAAATATTTATTAAGCATAAAAATGGGATTTAGTTATTCTTGTTTTTTAAGATGTATTATTATGTATCATGTTTGTAGTTGTACACTTGATTGAGGTACATGTATTGTATTCATTTAGGATATAAATAATATGTTTTATTTGAATCCATGTACCTCTTTAAAGGACAAGTCCACCCCAACAAAAAGTTTATTTGAATAAAAAGAGAAAAATCCAACAAGCATAACACTGAAGATTTCATCAAAATCGGATGTAAAATAAGAAAATAATGACATTTTAAACTTTTGCTTAATTTCACAAAACAGTTATATGCACATTCTGGTGGGTATGCAAATGAGGTGACTGATGACGTCATCCACTCACTATTTCTTTGGTATTTTATAATATGAAATATGGAATATTCAATTTTTCTCCTCATTGTCAAGTGAAAGAACGATTAATTCCTCCCTGAACATGTGGAATGAGCATTGTTTAATACTATATGATCAGTCAAGTTGTTCCTTATTGTCAAATCTATATTAAAAAAAAGAAATATAGTATAATTCAAACAATGAAAAACAAAAGAAATAGTGAGTGAGGGACATCATCGACTGTCTCGTTTGAGTTGTGCATACAATGTTTTGTGAAAAATAAGCAAAACTTTAAAATGTCATAACTTTCTTATTTTACATCCGATTTTGATGAAATTTTCAGCGTTTTGCTAGTTTGATTTTTCTCTTTTTATTCAAATCAACATTTTCTGGGGTGGATTTGACCTTTAAATCATATTTATACAGTCATGATTAAAGGACATGGGACAGGTAACAAGATTACATTGTTTTACAAATTTTAGTGTGAATTTATTTTAAAAGTAATAAATTTACATAAAATGTCATTCTTTTTGCTTCATCTCTTTGTTCGTTTTTTTTTTATTGAATCGGGAGGGTGTGGGGTGTAGTTAAAATATGATTTGCCCCTCAGAACACACTTGTTTCCCTACTAAAAATAGTAATTAATATTTGTAGAAAATTGTATGATTGTTTTTTTTATGAACTCTGAATATTGTCCCATAAATTGTCAAATTAGGAAAATAATTGATTGAGATGAAGATTTGAAGTAGGAAGGGCGAGAAATTAAAAGGAAATTTCATATAAAAGTGAGAAAGATCCAGAGATGCAAAGATTACACTGTATAGGAAATAATGAGAGAGAGGGGGGGGGGGGGGCGAGGTGAAGTAGAACGGGAAAAGGGGAAGAAAAAATACTATAAATGTGAAGGAGTCATTAACAGAGATAGATGTATTGAGAATTTGATAAATAAGTTCCGAGAATGATAGTGGGCCAATCTCAGAGGGAGGATGATAAAGAAAGGGGAAAAGAGGATAAAGCATTTTTTGGGGCGGATTACATTTGATGAGAGAGAGATAGAAAGAAAATGGCCAGGTGCTCAAAGATGAAAAAATATAAATGATGGGTGACAGAGGTATTGACATATCATATAATGTTACCATGGCAACACGATTTCCGACACATGCAAAAAAAATGTCCTGTATTTGTCTTTACCTCGAGACCAATGTGTGAGCCAAATTTCATGAGAATTGGTTGAAAACTAATCAAGTAGTTGGAACCAATATGTTGTAACCATGGCAACACAACTTCCAACACACACAAAATATGTGTCTCTCACATCTTTACCTCTCACTCAATGTGTGAACCAAATTCCAAGAGAATTGGTTGAAAATTGATGAAAAAATTAAAACTGAAAGTATTTTACCAATTTTTTGTCATATAATATGCCGTTACCATGGCAACATGATTTCTAACACACAAAATAGGTTTTGGGGCTAGGGGAAGCAATCGCAATTCCAACACCAACGCCAACACCGGACTTGAAGTCATCCAATGTGTGTACCAAATTTCTTGTTTAATCACATCTGAATTAAGCACAAAAGGGGCGATTCTAGACTGAAAGTCAAAGTTATTATCATTATTTCGGGAGGGAGGGGTGGTGCTTGAAAACATGTGACGTTGATATATTAAATTATAATATTATTCTAAGGAAAATGTCCTATCCTAAAAAATTAAGCACAATAACTTTTATGCTTAGGCCTAGCTTTGCTTATGAAAATAAGGGAAATATTTACGATAGTTATTTTTTTTTACTATTGAAAGAATACATCTTAGGCTATCCAATGACACAAAAATTATTTCGAAACTCCAAGTAAAACTCAAAATATCATCAAATTACAAAGGGCATAATTATAAAAAATAATCCTAAAATTACCCTTAAGTCACTTATTGCAGAAAGCCGCAGTTTATGTCTTGATTTTAATCACGACATAAATTTATGTCATTTAAATGGATTTATGTCATGATTTTATGTCGTGATTTAAGACATAAAGCTTTATGCAACGGATTTATGTCAATATTTGTGTTTATGTCATGATTTATGCTGTATGACATAAATCGTGACATAAATCATGACATAAATCAATACATAAACTTTTTTGCAACAGGGCCCTGGTTTTCTGTAAAACTTCCTTTCCATCACCAAACATGAAACCTTTAAGATGGGTGCGTATGTGTGTGGAATGTTAAACGATACTATCAGCCTTGGTAAGGGATTTTGGGCAAGTTTTGGAGGATTGTTGTGGACACGGCGAACTGGATCAGATTCCAACTATCGTACGCAAGAAAGATTAACCGATGAGTTGGTCTTCTCATGTGACAGGACCACATTCTGTAGATTTCGTTTATTATTCGTACAGGACCAAAAGCACAGGTTTTTACTTAGGGGGCATGAAAACATGAAAGCTTCGAAAACGCAAGCAAGGAATCGGAGAGAACAAGCTTACAGCATGTATAATATTAATGTTTTCATGCACTTCAAAGTAGAGAATCAAGCATCCATACCGTACCTACTTTTTTGTGATTGTTTTTGCTGAAATATGCAACAAAAATATTAATTTTCAAATATTGCGGTGGGATGGATTAGAATCCAAAGGACTGGGTTATAGTGGGAACACAGTAAAAACGCTGTTTAAGATTTTATACAACGCTGTTTACTATATGAACCTTACAGTATTTGTTTAACCGTTTAAACAATCATGTTTAATTTATTGAAGATTAGATATTGAAAATTAAACTTTGCTAAGATTTAAACACTTGTTTAAACAGTTTACTGTAAGGTTCATATAATAAACAACGTTGTATAATTTTTTTTACTGTGTACGCATTGGGCACGCCCAGGTTTTTCTCTCTTTCTCGGCTCCTTGTTATTTTCTACATATTAATTGAAACCACTGGTAAAATAAACAAAATGGTGTGTGAGAAAGGGAGAGATATGGAGTGAAAGCGGTTGCGCGTTATATATATTTTTAAGCTCTTATTATAACTACAAATATTTCATATGATTCATGTAATGTGTATTCATGTATATTAATTTTTTCAATTTTAATGATTCTTGCGCACATTGTGGTAGCGTGTACAATTTATTCTGTGACTACGAATTACATGTATGTTTATTTTTTCTACAATAAACCTTTTTATTGGTGAAATGATGAAATATATGTTGTATCGTTTTCATCATGTTGATGTTATCCAATCTTTGAAGGAACTCTTGAAAGGTTTCATCAAATGTCGATGACATTCCATAAGGGGCTGTTTAGTGTTTTGTGATTTTCCTTACTTCCGAAAAGAAAAGATGAAGTAAGCAATTTCTAAATGTCATTTCAGATCAATTTTTGTCCCACTAATCGTCTAACGTCGTTCATCGACAATTTTCGGGGTGGTTATAAAGTCACCAACGCCCTTTGGGCAACCAGGGCTTAATCGATAATTCCTTGCGACTTCAAAATTAGATGTCTTATCTATAAATCCATCTTCATAAGGAGATACCGGCTTAATTTTTAACGCCCAAGATTAGCTACTTTCCAAAGGGCATCGTTCTATGATGAATTATATTATCGCCATCGGCATAGTTTGTGGGTAGGATTGTGAAATATTCTTATTTTTGTCATGCAATTGAGGCGTTATCTGTTTTTCTGAAATTCATCGCTCATATTTCATGATCTTACCATCAGAATCCTTTCTCGAGCAACGATGTGATACAAGTATAGATGCAGTTTGACGAAGGGTCGATATATCTTGCGTCTACAGAACTTCCGATGATACGAATGTCTTAGTCACACTGACCTTTAGTACGATGACCTTAAAAAACCGGAAAACTAATCATATATTCTTTTTTTTCCCTTTCGCCTGGTATTATGGAGCGACATAGTCTTACATTATGACTTTTAAATAACACTGCAGGCTCCTTACATCAATCATAGAATATACCGTTTTATATTGTAATTTTTTTTAGCTTGTCTGTAATAGATTCCGTTACATGATACCCCGCAGTTTTAGAAAAGCACGTGTTTATGTGCTTAAAGGGATGGTCCAGGCTTGATGCATTTATATCTCAATAAGTAGAGTAAACAAATTTCATCAAAATCGGATAACAAATAACGCAGTTATTGAATTTTAAAGATTTGCATTATTCCCGTTAAACAGTTCTAGGCATGTCTTTATGAATATTCATTAGGTGGGCTGATGATGTCATATCCCCTCTTGTTCTTTTGTATTTTAGATTATGAAATCAGGTTTATTCAAAAAATTTCTACCAAGAGCCAAAACAATTGGATTGACAACTGATTCAGTTTAGTTATTTATTGCCGCAACGTTTATCATCATAATGGAGACACATATTTCACACATGTATGAACAAATAAAACAATATTGATTTCATGAAATAACATTAGAAAAAGGAAAGTGGGGATGTGACATCATCAGCCCACCTAATTAATGGTCATGACGATGTGCATATAACTGTTTTCACAAAATATTGATAAATTTTAATATTCAATAACTTCGTTACTTGTTACCCGATTTTGATGAAATGTCCAGTATTTTGCTTTGTGAATTTTACTCTATTTATTTAGATATAAATATGTTCAGCCCGGACCATCCCTTTAACTTACAGGTATGGTTTTTTCAACATGTGAGCAAAGTATCGCAGATAATTATGACAATGTTCATAGTGATACTAATGATAACTATCGCAAAATCATTATAATGGTAAAAATAACTCTTTTAATAGTAATGAAATAAACAAATTATAGCAATAGGTGACATTATTGATAATAATAATAATAACACAATATATTATTATATACTTCTTATGATGATAATGCTAACGAGGATGCAGTAATGACAGTAAAGATTTATTCTATTTAAATTATTCTATAGTACATACAAGAAAATATGATAATCATGCATTTAATACCTTTAATCTGCTTTTGTAATGTGCAAAGGAGAACAAACTTGAAAACATGATGAAAAGGGATTGCAATTGCAAACAAATTATAAATAAGCAGTAAGATGGGATCTTGGCAAAAACTACGCTGTAAAAAAATGAAGTGCTGATTTAGCACTTACAGTGCTTGTATATATAGTGACTGCACTACAAGTGCTGATTTTCTAGTTTAAATTTGAACTAGAAAATCAGCACTCGTACGTAGTGCAGTCACTATACAAGCACTATAAGTGCTAAATTAGCACTTCATTTTGTACAGTGTAACAATAATGGAAAAGGAGGTGAGGGCACAGCGATTCATATTGTTTGCATATCTAAACCAGAGGTAGCGAGAGAGATGGGGAGGGGGTGAGAGAAGGGAAGAAAGTGGGATAGGGAAGAGAGAGGCATAGCACGAAAGAGAGTGTGTGAATAAATACTAATCCGATCATACGGAATGAATTATTTCTAAAAGAACAACAGACATCAAAATTATTAAAAATTGAATTATTCAAATTGCATCTTCAAATCAGATTAGCCTTCTTCTATGAAAACAACGTAAGGTTAATCGAAAACAACGAAAGCTCCTTGATGCAAGTGAATCTTTATACTTAATTAAATCTAAATTTGCCACAAGAGGCCTGCGATGGTAATTTTCCAAAACGTAAACATTGCAAAAGCGCAATATCAACTTAAGCTTTTTAAAAAAATAAATTCTTTCGACTTGTGTGCAAGCTAAATGTGTTTCCTTTGACAAAGAAAAGCTTCATGAACATGCTTTTACAAACAGAACTCATAATTCATGCGTTTTTTAACGGCTCTTTACTTCACCTCCGTATGAAATAACACCATTCGTACAATGTATCTTCAAAACATCTTCCTATATATCTAGAAATTGGAAAGCTTTTTGTATTTTGTTTTTATTTGAACGACAAAAACGTATATTTTCATATGTCATGTTGATTTTCAATCGTATTGAGAAAGCGTAAATGTGGTTGAAGATATAACTATATACATATAAACTCCTCAAAAAAGTTTGGAAATCTGACTTTGATAGATAATCCCTCCTCGGTTTTAGTGAATATCAATGTGTGATTGATACCAAAAAATAGATCGCTTACTTTTCTTTAAAATGGTACCTTATGATTATGGTTCACATGGAGGTGCAGTGCTTTGAAATGTGGGGGCAGGGTCAAAATTCAAAAGTTGCAAAATGACACAATATTGAAAGTCACTGTTCTTTTTTCTGCGGTGATGAGTGAGTTTCTCAGCGATTCTTTTGTTTTCATGCATTTTAACATTAACATGGAATCAAACACACCTCTGCACAAGCAAACACATAACAAACAATCATGTATGGGTATTTCAAACCACGACTCAAGCCATGTTATCTCACAGAACCATTACTGTATAAACCACGACAAAACATAAAAAATGAAGAAGCAAGGGCTTGATTCTAATAAATTTTCATCTCTATTGACACAGACAAAAGAATCATGTTCTTTATTGACCCTTCATGACTATTTCTGCTCATTTTGCAGCTTTTCAATTCAGACCTCATCCACCACTTTTGAATCCTGCTCTTTTCGTGATGGCATGATCATAACAAGCATGGTATCATTTTGAAGAGAATTAAACGATCTTTTGAATGATATTAAATATGCATTGCGTTAAATTGGGAGTTGGGAGAAATTAATGGCCAAACTCAGATTTCCAAACTTTTTTGAGGGGTTTATACTTTGTTTTTACATGAATCCAGCTACATGTATATACCTTCAATACATTGATTAAGTAATCGCTTGGGGCTATGTAATCGCGTAACCCAATATTTCGTGGGAATATCCCTCATTACCTAAATGTATCTCATTATACATATCAAATTTGAATTATTCCTCCATAAATGTACTAATGGTCAAGTCCATTATTAACCCGACGAAATGTTAGGAATTAAATCAATCAGCATCCTCCCTTCATTATATTTCATTAATGAATGTTTTTAATTGTACTTTTTGTTTTTAATTCTGAGGATTGATGCTGCCTACATTCAGTAACTGATACAAACCCATCATCTTGTCTTCAATTCGAATTCCACCGTTTCAAGATCAACGTGGGTGCTTTATCTATCTAATAAGTATATGCGAAAGTTTGTAAGTCGAATGAGCAATTGTAATTGACTAAGAAATAAGAATTAGATCAAACAATTTTGAGGGGGAAGAGTCAATTCCTGAATCAAATAAATTTCACATTTCAATGGCAATTTTTCACTGTGATGGAACAATAATTTCAACTCTATCTTATATTTTTAGATTTTGATTACAATAGCTCAACAAAAGGTAGATGATTGAACATTCCGCCAAACGTAAATTAGGTTAGAGAATTACGTTATCATAGTGGAGTCCAAATCCATTTCATATGATAATGCATTTCTGACAATCTTCTTCATTTGCGATAGAACACAGACAATTTCGAATCTCCCATTTTCATTTCCGGTTGATTTTAGAAGCGTCAAAATTATGTCGCCTTTGATGGAGAAACTCTTTCTAAATTGCAGATATCAAGATAATGGATCTGTGTACGAGGCCGAGAATTTAAGCCATATAATTAGAGATAGATGGTGTGTATAATGGTCCGCAAACTGATAAAAAGTAAAAGAAGAAAGGCAGACAAGGCGTAGAAGCAATCATAGTTCGTGATATGAGGATGACAGTAAGCGTGTTGTTTGGAGCAAGATTGACTATGCTGACGAGATGGTTTCTAAAATTGAAAAATAAACATCATAAACGTAATGCAATGAACGATACAAACTCAAATGTACTGATAAGAAAAAAGGTGACTAAGGTCTAGAAATAAAAATGCAATATTGTATGATAGAAATATACAGGTAAGGTTTTTATTATATTTCCGTGTAATCTAGTACATTATTGCAAACGTAATGTAACTTCTGTTTAACAAAAACATACAAGGGCGGCAAGAAGAGTAAAGAAAAGTGCCAGTCAAACTTTGTCACGCTTTAGAAGAACCTTTTAAATATCAAAACACATACCAAGTATACAAATACGACAAACATGATAAGTAAGCCATTATTATTCATTTTTATTACATCTGCAATCACCGATGCGCAACCGATGGAAATTCCTTTAATTTGAAATAATGCATCAATTATGATTGTTATGAAGCTTAAAACACGAATCCCCATTATAGAGATTAGGTATACATCGTGAAATGCACGTTTTGGATATTGATTAAACTGAATATGGAAAAAAAAAACATTATGGCATATAATTATTCCCGTTATGTTATTTTGCAATATGGTGTATAGCTGCAAATTGCAAGTAAGATTATCATCACCATCAAATGCTTCTTCTTGGGTTTCCTTGGAAACAGGAAGCATTCCTTCAGGAAATCGGTTTTCAATTTCTTGATGCTGAAAAGGAAATGGGTTGGCCCGATCTCGTATGTCGGTCACCGAAATAATTATCTGGGATGCTATCAACACACTTTCCGAACAAGGGGAATCAACTTCATAGTGAATATCATGAAATGGAACTTTATATCTGCTGGCAAGATAAGAGTTCAAGACTATTTTCTCTAGTGGGGGAGTGTTGCGCCTTATATGAATGTTATAAGACTATAAATATTTTAATTTGAAAAAATATTGCGCTTCGCTAGTAACATATAGTTATTTCTATTCTTTAAATTCAAGGCGTCTGATTTCATCATTTCATTTGTCGGCTACTTACAACTTTAATTTTTCCGATTATTAATTTATTTACTTCATGCATTTTGAAAGTATTTACTCTGGGTCTCTGCATGCGATATGCCTATCTGAAATATACCAAAGTGATATCCATAGCAACCAAATTAATGGAGCATACCTCCGTCTCCTTTAGCGTAGTAAAGCCCTATCTAGCTGACACCGAAATGCGTGGCGGAATATTTTTTTTGCGTTGACAACTTTCTCTTGCGTTTACAACTTTATTATTTCGATGTCATGTACATCAACACTCTAATGCAGGATATTCATATTGCACACATATCCCACATCTTAGGTGCGCATGAGCTCCTCGATCTATTTCGAAGCTTATTTCAAACTTCAAAGTCAGATTGAGAATCGTCCAGATCGCAATAAATACACTCTAAAACAATACTCAAATTGGAATACATACCTATATCAAGTAAGCGCACAAAATAATTTATGTTTAAATTCTGTTTAAAAAAGATACTTATGATAATGAATGGAATGCATTAATGGGCGTTGTCAGATCCTCTGCTCTGACGGTGATGTATCCATTTGTTTATTGGCAATATAAATATCTTGACAAGAGACTTTTGATTTCCAATAAAAGTTATCTATTAAAATATGAGTTGATTTGTTTATCGAGTGCAGAGTGGTTCAATATGAATTATGCAGAACGACTGCTAGGTATTATGTAACGGAATCTATTTCGGACAAGCTAAAAAAAATATATTTTAAACGAAAGTGGGTTATGTTTTTTTTTTTTTTTGCTTCAAAATAGTAATCAAAATAAAGTTGTGTTTGACGTTTGGGAGCTCATGTTCTGAAGTAATGGTTACATTTTCCACAGAAGGGATTGTTGGGCCGGTCAGAGCAAATATCACAAAACACGACAAATCTTGATATTTTGGAACCCCCCTCTATAATAATATTCAAGAAAAAATAACCGTCTTTAAATCAGATGCATTTGTAGAGATATACATTCCGGTCACTAGCGAATCGTTTGGGTAGGCCTATATAACGAAATTCTATTAAAGAAAATCTTTGTTATGTTAGATAACTATAGAAGAGCCTTCCGATATGTCCGACGGCTATTTAATTTTGCTAATAGGTTTCCTATTGTCGGTGGTATATTTTATCCTATTTTAAAAAATATTTATTTAGATCAAACAAACATGAGTGGGATGTTAGTCCTCGAGGCAATGCTACGCAAGGACATGTCAAAACTGTTATACTTTCTAACGACAAAACTCACTTTGAATAGTTGTTGCATGATGTCCCCGATGTATTGTGGGTATAACTGTCATTACTCTCCACCCACCCTTAAAACCTTCTTATTCTCTTGGGGGAGGTAGAGAGTAACGGGAGCTATAACTTTAGCTCCCAATCAAACTTCCCACCAAGTTTGCGTGTGTGTGTGCGTTCGGGGGGGGGGTGGGTACTCGCGCGTGTGTATGTTGCAAGTGCGTGTTTGGGTGTATGCGAGGAATTTAGGGAGAGTGTGTTTGTGTAAATGAGAGAAGTTAGTGAGTGAGTGATAGAAAGAGATTAGAGAGAGAGAAGAAGAGAGAGCGGAAGAGGAGGTGGATGTGTTCCTGCATAATCGAGGAAATTGGACAATTTAATTCCTTTATGAATACGGGATGACAAACAATGGTTGTCAGACGTCAACAAGTGAGTCTTCTGAAATGATATCGGTCGGAAAGTGAAAACACAATATATTACTTAATTATACATATTAACCATAAATATGTCAGCATCATTTTAGAGGACATTTATATGTCTGATAAGTGAATTGTAGAAGGTATGGACACAATAACTGATTTGCTACTTCAGGATGAAATCGTACTGCTTTCTTGATCCGATTAATAACTAAGATATGAAAGCAATGTCAGCACTTTGGAGTTGTGCAGTGGACATCAGGGCCTGTTTCATGAAAGCATCATAACTCAAGTTCGACGCCATCTCTATGGAAGGCCAATTAGCTGGACAATAATCATCCTTTAACACGTGTGTTTCCCACGTGCCATTTCCATGCATCAGTATTTTGTCCAATCTGTCTATTGTCGAGCTTGCTTACCCATAGAGATGGCGTCGAGTTATAAACCTTCATGAAAAGGGCCCTTCTCCTACCTTTGGATGAAACAAAATCTCAGAGCTCGTGGCGTGTACGAAAAGTGCCCCTTACGAATGTTTTCTGATCGCTTTATCCTCACACCCGGGAGAAGATAAACATATTCCTCAAGCCAACTCACAAAGTTACTGCATTCCAGCTTGCTCAAAATTATCAGTTGTCGAGGGTTTCGAATATTAAACCCACATCCGATGGCGATCTCCCGTACCTCTCTAAAATCACGATATGCGTTTCACTTTTAGGCTATGTTCGATGACACGACGGAATTATGTTACTCAGTCATGGAAGTTGTGGAATTTCATTCCTCTTGCGTTTCTTTCCCATGGCGCTTGAGGGTATGATTGTTTGAAAAATCGTTTTGGGGGGTAACCATGAGCATAAGTCGATTTTATTGAGAAATTTGAGGCAAGGATTCTGGTAATAATTCCCCTTTTGTAGTCGTGTGTGTTGCAATACCTGTAATAAGATAAGAGATGATTTCATGAATTGGATGAGGGACCTCTCGTTCATACACACAGTCAAAGAAGAGAGAGAGAGGGGGGGGGGGGGGGGAGATGGGGGAGTGGGTGGGAGAGAGAGAGAGAGAGCGTGGAATACATTTTTGAAAACGGAGTTGCAGATTACCAAAAGATGGAAAATATGCATGCTATATATGACAACTGGTTATATTAAAACGCAAATGATGAAACACTTTCTCAAAAATGTTTGTATTGTCAACGGTATTATTTGACCCAGGAATATTTATTTGTTCATGACTTTTCATGGTATGGGGTTTCCTGAAGGATTCATCTTTGAAATGGACAACATAAATATCAGTAACTTAAAATATCATTAATTTGAGCACTATTGATTTTCTCCTATGATGATTTTTATTCGCAGCAATTTCAACAGCTATTCTGAAAGAAGTTTGATGATATTTCAGCCTTTCCAGAACTATGTTTAATTGAAGACTAAAAAGAAACTATAAAAGTCTAAAAACATAATTTTTGCAAGGAATATTAGTCCATGTTTTTTGGCCATAAAAATCCTCTAATTCCCAACAAAACGCGCGAAACTCCTTACTATGACTAAGTGTGATTTCATTTTTTTTTTAATTTCATGGTTCCTTTACGACAATTTTGTTTTAAATCATGCCAAAGCAACTACATGTATTACACTTTTAATATTTCAATTTAATTAACATATTGGAAAGTGATAACCGTGGAATTGAATTGATTCCACTACATGTACCTTGGGCTGTTTTTGGTATGCTTTTAAGGAGAAAACCCGATTTATCCCAATTTTTCTCTGGAAAATTGATGTTTTTTCATCCGCCGAATTATAATTTGTTTAAATATGATAATGAAATATTGAAGCAATTATCATGAAGACAGATATTTTTTCAGTATAGTTATCATTCGTGGAGGTTATGCCTAAATATTCCGCCTAAAAAAGTTGAGTTTGCTCGCGGCTAATAAAAAGGAACGATATGAAAATCGGTGCCACTGTGATTGCTACGGTGCATTCATCATGTCCACATGGTTGCAGGAATTGGGGAGGGGTAAATACTTTTCATTGAATAACGAAACACACTCCTTCCCGTTTGACGACATTTAGATCCAGTTTAAATATTCGTCAGAAGGATTGAACACACTTACCATTCCTATTGCGTATATCTTCCCTTTTTGTGAATAGGATTGCATATCTTAGAAAAATCAACCGTTTCAGAAAGTCGGCACCGCCGCTTTAGGTAGGTCACCTGAAAGGTGCATTGTCTATGTGAAGACCACAACTAACCTAGATACATCTGGATCGTTTGCAAGCACCATTTGAGTCCGTCTACGCTCTCAACGTATACCCGCATCAACGCATTTAAAGGAATAAATTGTTAGTATTCTTTATCCCGGTTTATGATATAAAACGAGGATTGAAATCTAAAAGTGAAATAACCATAAAAACCAAAAAGAGTCTGCAAAAATGGCTCCATTTTCAAGTGAATTTTAAGAAAATCAGGTCGCGCTTCGCGCTTGCATTATTGATCTAGTCTTTACATTACGTAGCACGTAGTCTTGTAGAAATAAAGCTAAAACATATTACATTCTTAAGAACACCCCCACCCCCGCTGATGTACAGCTGTGGGGCATGAGACTTTGGACACCCCTCCCCCCAAAAAACAAAGAAGAAGAAAGTTTCACAACCAAGAAAGATAAAATAAAGAACAGAAAAGGGCGAAATGTGATTATTTTAAATATTATGTAAAAATCTATCACAAAATTAGATTTTTGTATTAAAAAGGTAAAATTTTTGGCTCGCTTCGCTGGCCCGCGGCCTTTTTGGAAAAAATATATCCCTCACTGAGAACACAATTTCAAACATGAACACCGATCGACATCCATGACCAATGGCCCTACTATGAGGGTCCATGCTTTTAAAACGAGATCGATAAAAATACTTCGTTCAGTTTACTGTACAAAATGATATATAAATATATTTATATTTATTCATGTTATATCGTATTTATTATATATTCCATTGTTCTGTCATCTTGTTCACAGTGTAATAATTTGCTTTGATTTTACTGTTGAGTTGAATTGAAAATAAACTTGAAATAGTGACAAGAATTTGATCAGAAAAAAACTGACAACGCCCAATCTAATCCATATATATATAGCGGGGTTTTTCTCGAAGTGGGAGATGAACGCTGAGAAAAATTTCCATATTAAAGTTAAGTATTCCTTTTTGATATTTTTTAAAAAGAAAAATGTTTGTTGTTCCGTACAGTCCTTCGAAAATGTTATACCTAGAAGAGAATACAACAACAGATTGTTCGCGGATCACATTACTGAAATCATGCACCATCATAAAATTTTATGATCTGGAATAAGAATAATCATCGCCTTTATCTATAAGCTCCTTAAGTGCCTCTCCAAAATAAGTTAAAATATAAATTCGTGTAGGCGGGATATGGAAAAAAGAATAGTCAGAGAATGACAACAAAAGGATACGAAGTAATAATGAGGACAATGATGAATATGATGATTATACAAATATGGATTGCATGTACCAAAGACCTAAGATTTGGTGTAATGACTGGGTAGTGTTATTTGCCTCCAGAAAAATATAAGGTCTCGAGATTAAATCTCAAGTAAAATCCTAACCCAAAGTTCTTTTTATGGAAAAACAGCATGTATATTTTCAAGTGCTTACACGAAGAATACTAATGATCCAATTATGAAATTGATTTTTGAAATGGCATGGTTTCAAAAGATTGTGTTCCAAATTAGGAGCAATTAGGATACATGGCGTTATTGCCCCTTGCTTGACAGTTTCAAGTTGAATGAGATCCTGTCAAAGTTAGCAAATTGAATCATCTAATTGACGCGGCCCATCCATTTAGCGATAATTGAGACTGACCAATCCTTTTGCATGTCAATCAAAATGAGAAATCAGCAATCTCTTGCTGCTTTAACCGTAGCCTAGTTGAAGTGAAAGTAGTAGTCGCAGTAGTAGTAGTAGTAGTAGTAGTAGTAAAAGTAGGAGTAGTAGTAGGAGTAATAGTAGTAGTAAAAGCAGGAGTAGTAGTAGTAGTAATAGTGTTAGTAGTAGCAGCAGCAGCAGTAGTAGTAGTAATAGTAGTAATAAAAGTAGTAGTAGTAGTAGTAATAATATTAGTAGTAAAAGTAGTAGTAATAGTAGTAGTAATAAAAGTAGTAGTAGTAGTAGTAGTAGAAGTAGTAGTAGTAGTAGTAGTAGTAGTAGTAGTAGTAGTAGTAGTAGTAGAAGTAGTAGTAGTAGTAGTAGTAATAGTAGTAGTAATAGAATGAGAAGCGGCAGCAGCACAGGAAGAAGTAGAGGTAGTAGCAGTAGTTATAATCGTAGTTGTATAAATGTCCCCATTCTGTTATTTATATGAAAAATATTAATTTACCAAGTACAGACTGGTTTTGAAGAATAATTTTGAATAATGAACTTTTATCAATAATCTTTTTTTAAACAGAAGATGCGAGACGGGAATTCCCTAATTATCTCCGTCTCACAAAATATATATATATTTTTTTGGGGGTGGGAATACATAGTGGAATGAGTGCCTGAATGTGGTGATAATTTGTCCATCCCAACATTCCTTCTTCGTGATGCGATTCAATCGTGACGTTTCATTCTACAGAAATACAGTATCCTGGTTATTAGTTAACTCGAGTGTACTCTTCTGGATGCACGATAACTTACTCGCCACTTATCTACACAATTATTAAATACAAGTGTCGAGTATATCTCCCACCTTATCCATTAGACGAAAGCAAATTATTGAACCTGTTCTCTAATTTTGATCGACAGAAACGTTTGTTAAATGATTTCATGAAAGGCTGGGATTTGGGGGTGGGAAATAAAAAGACGGAGGGATGCAGGGAATCAAAGATTTTTAAGATGTCTGGAAAACATTTTATGTAGCACAAACGAGTTCCAGGGAGATCATTGTGAACTTGTGACAAAGCGATACCACTCCCAGGGGCCGCGAAACGGTTTTCAAAGTGGGGGGGGGGGGAGCTGAGCCATAAGTGGGGGCTGACCATGCAAAAAATCACAATCATATTATGGTCATTTTTACGTTTTTGTACATGGTTTTGGAAAAAAGTGGGGGCTGCAGCCCACCCCCTCTTCCGCGGCCCCTGACTCCCATATGACACGAAACAGGCTAAATCACAACATGGAAATGAAGAGTGCCCCTGTTCATGACTTCAACTCGTCATGAGAATATGGTGAATATCAATATAGATTCAAGGTAGAAGACCCAAGAGCTTAATCGATTCTCAACAGCCACAAGATCAACAAGTAAACAAACAAACAAATTTTGATTTAAAAAGTGAAAAAAAGTTTGCATCAAATTGTATATATGATAGTCATAACAGGTTTCGAACATAATGTAAATTTCGTAGGTACACTTTAAACTTGTTGAATATGTGTGATCAGTAGTAAGTAAATAACAGGTTGTAGAATAAGTGGGAGAAGGAAAAAAACACTTCAACTAATTAAGATATCGACCAAAGCACAATCAAGAACGGGATATCCAAGATGATCTAACCAATGTGAAGTATTTGATTGTAGCATCGATCCATATTTAGTTTCAAGTATGGATATACCTTTAGTCATGATAATATTTGCAGAATCATTTTAATTCAATTCAATTTTGTCAGGAGCACGTGCACGTGCCATTATTTACAAGAACGAATAGGATTTGACATTTTGATTTGTTTTCCATCCGATTTCCGAATAGGATGTCGATATTGCGCACCAGTTCTATTTTTCATTTGATGTGTTCTACACTCTAAAAAAAATGTTTACCCAATATTAGGTACAGTGGAAATATGCATGTAGTTTGGGTAATATTTGGTAGATTTTACACAATGTTGCGTTGAAATAGCTTGATATGGGGTAAAAAAAATACACAGCAAACATGCATGTTCCCTTTCTACCCAGTATTGGGTAGAATTTTACTCAGTGTTTTTAGAGTGTAGATCTCATATGTGCATTTATTTAGTGGCTTTCCTATCGTTTCTCAAATCAAATGTCATAACTGTTAGCACAACTACTGCTACTTCTGCTGGTAAATAGTGCTATTATACTGCTACCTCGACTTACACTACTACTACCACGTACAGCTGCTGCTGCTACTACCACCACTACCATGACTACTACTATTATTACTAAAACTATAATCACTACAACTGGTATGCTCCTGATATTCACTGACTTCTACTGCACTATTTTCTTCCCCATTTAATATTTTACTACTACTACTACAACTATTACTACTTCTCATATTAGTTTGGTATTTTATTCGCTATTTATAATTTGACTCATGTATCTGCTGCTAATAATATCCCTTTCATGCTTGTGACCCCCTGTATTCTCTTACTACCACTTATACTCTTGCTAACTTTTTTTTGTTAACACTCACAGTGTATACTTCTACTTAAGCATTACAATACAATCTATTATCTGACGTGCTGGAGCTTGGCGTATAAAAACACTTATTCATGCTTGATACAAAAATCTAATGGATCAGATTTTTTAGTTCTGAAATCAATAAGGGAGGTACAAGCTGTAGTGACGTTTGCTTTCCCTTTTATATGTCTCTGTGTTTGTTTACTTTGTCAATCACAATTCTCTGCTCCTAGAATTTGATATTGAAGACGTTAAGAGGTTATTAAGACGTCGCTTTTAGCGTGTTTAACGCTGTTACAATACAAATCGTTTCGAGAGAAAATTGGAACAAAAACACTGAAAGAGCAGAATTGAGTTTAGAACAACCATATACATCTCTGCTTTGTAGATGGTGATCTTCCGATGCACATCTACATAAACATGTCTCAGCACCTTGGCAGATTGAATTGCTGCTTCTAATATCCGCCGAAAAAACCCAATTTTTCTCTTTCACGAAAAAATTTGACATCGCACAGCCTACATCATATTACATATCATGAATATAATCCTACAAACATGATCCGAAGACCGTACTTTTCAGAGAAGACAATATTAAACTCTCCGAATGGTGAATGATAATTACTTGTCATACTCCAGTACAACATAGGATTCTAATAAAGGTAGGACTGGAATATTATGAAGTGATCATAGAAGTTCGATGATTGATTGAATACACATATCTGAATTGTATAACCGCTGCTATGAAATTGAATACTTTGCGGTTCCTGAGATGTTTTGACAATTTGATTATGATTCTATCTCTTCGAGTTAAAACATCTGGTAACTTATTGACGAAGGGGCTTTTCATATTGAAGCATTTTGACTTCTTTATATGTAATAACAAATACAAGTTGTAACTTACATGAAGGCTAGCTAACTGATTGAATTGAAACCCAAACCATAGAAATTATATACCAAGATTCAAAATTAGTTGAAAAAAATAATTAAAACAATATTCAGTTTAAATCAAATGAGGAGAACGGTGAGCGAAGAACCGGCGAAGAATTGAAGCCGAAAAAAAAAACAATATGAATTACATTTTCTCAACATTGATATACATGACTTCTACATACACATAGTCTTAGATAACTGGAGTTAGGGAAGATAATCGTTTGGGTTTTACCCCTACCAAACCAATTGTTTTGGTTTAGTTTTTTAGTAATAGAATGCTCATTGTCATTGTTCCCAATTTGACCAATAATCTCTGATTTAAGGCAGGTCGAAAGAAAGAGAGAGAAAGGGTCGAATGGACGGGGAGTCTGAGGAAGAGGGAGGGCGTGTGTGTGAGAGAAATATGTATATATAATTCTACTTATATACATACATGTAGAAAGAGAGAGAAAGAGGGAGAGGGAGAGATAGAGAGAGAGAGAAGGGGGAATGGAAAGGAGAGACTGACTCTCACCCTTCCATGCTAGTTGGCGTGCTATCAAGTGTCTTAATATCAACGTTGATTCAGCCAGCGATGGACAGGAAGCTTTTTCTTATTTTTATTTAAAAATAATGGACTTCACGTAAAGATGACTACATATTATTCCTGGTATTAAACATAATTTGTATAGGTGCATAAAATCACTGAATTGGGAGCCTGAAAATTATCCTTTTGGTCATCTATATCATGTTTATTTACCATTTACATGGGAATGTATGTTATCTTGGAGAAATTAATCCGTTGCCATGGCAACGGCCGAAAATGGCATTTATAAATTTACCTCCCATCTTTAAAATATATCTTACGGCATATACTATTACTTGTGAAAGTTTCATGCTTTAGTCAAAATTTGCACAATTGTTCGGCTTATCCGCTTTACTATAGAGGAAAATCGGTAGAGATACAATCGGATAATGAATTCGTGTCCTAAAAAAAAAATCCTCGTCTAAATATTCCTTGCGAACTGTGTAAAGGCATTCAGTATGGGGGGGGGGGGGGGGGGCTGGTTTTAAAGGCCCATTTACTGCCTTTTTGGTAAAAGATTTTTGTAACCAATAGGTAGTGAACATATGCCTGACGGGATTTATTGAAACCAAGATGAGAATTTAAAACCGGTTCCACCGGTGCATTTCTATCAGAAACATGATTTTAGGGAATTGCTCAGTTACTCCCACAATTCATGTAATTTGGGATCATTTGTAATATATCTGTAAACCGCTTGGGCACGTCGTTCCGATGTATTAAGTGCTATATAAAAGCATAATATTATATTAACATTTTACGATGAAAGAAAAGGTGTAGGATGAACGTGTGAATAATTTCCATGCTCGCATAATTATTTTATCGTAATCCCAATGGTTATACATTAAAAAGCTCGGAACTCAGTTTGAAGACGTTGAATGAGACTATATTTTAATTTCAAGTTTAAAACCTTTTCAATACATTAAAAGGAAGTTGTGTCCAGAACTAAACAATAATAACATCGTTATATTTTTTCAATCTCAAAAGTTGATTGGAAGATCCTGTTTTGTTATTATCAGTAATGAATGTAAAAAGGGAGTAGCCTAGATAGGCCATGGCTTTTTGTTACTCCCTCACATCCTATTCATTTACTTTATGTTTTTTTCTTTAGTTGTTATTTTTGTCTAAATTATACAACTGTCATTGTTGTGTTTACTCTATTAGATTAACTCACTATATTTTGTACCCTGTTTTTAAGAGATGTGAAAATAAATGAATTTGAATTTGAATATTCACTTAAGCGTAAATTAATGTTATCACAAATCTTAAGACGTACTAATCCAATTTTCAAGGTTTTCACCAAAGAAGCGTGAAGAATCATCAAATTACACCAAAAGTCTACATACTCGTAACAATGCGCACAAACATACGAGTTCCGTCAGTTCTTCAAACACTGGAGTAAGTGAGCGTGCAAGTTGAATATCACATAATTTCTATTGTGCCTTTATGTATTATATTTGTGCTATTCAATTTTGAAAAATGGCATACAGGCTCACAGTGATGGGTTCTCATGTGAGGAAAACCTCAACAAACAGGTCAAAGAAAGCCATCATTATTTCCAGTAGCTCATATTCATTTCCGTGTTGGCATTCGTCGTGTCTATGAGAGGTATAATCATAGCGGTATTACATACATCGACCGTGTCAACAGAGCCATGTGGGTAGTGTCATATTCTTACTGAAGGTAAGTAGACTCGATTGCATTGTGAATATTCTTTATTTGTTGTAGTTTAGTCACTAATGTTTGATGCCCTACGTAAAGGAATTTAAATAAACATTTTCAAAGGGAGTGCAATGCATGTGTATGCGGAGGTGGGGGCAACCGCGTAGCCAGGATTTCATTTTGGAGGGGGTGGTAAATGCACGCGAAGCGTGCCAACACTTAAAGAGCGCGTGAAGCACGCTCCCTAGGGACTGGGTGAAGGGAGGGGGAGTTTCCCCCTCCCGCGCGAAGCTTTCGGTGTTTCTTAAATTAAAATGAAAAGGAGCCGTCTCTCTTGTCTCTACCTATATCAGCTCTAATTCAGTTGACTATATTTTGATTTTGAACCTTGTTTTTAAAAGTGATTGTGAACGCACATAAAGGGATACAATGGAGGAAATTAAAATAATATCTACCCCGCGCGAAGCGCGAAAGCTAAAGCGTTTTATCAAGTTTTTTCTAAAGAAAAGGGTCCCGAGATTAGGGTATTCCCTAAGTTATACTGAATGCTTCCCTTGGAAAGATCAGATTTGATTACAAACAATTTAGCGGCAGTGCATATCTTTAACTCGCAAAACAAGAAGGGTATATGCCGGGAAGAAGATATTTCTCACCGTGCGGAGCAATTGTAGCACCCTTTTGGTGCTACATAATATGTAGTTAAAGGGATGAAACCCCTTGAGGTACTACCCCCCCCCCTGTATGGATATTGAATACCCATATTTATATAAATAGAAAACATGCAGAGGTTGAGTGAGAGAGGAGAGAGTGAGAGGATTTGGATGACCTCCTGTACAGACTGAGAGAGAGTGAGCGAAAGAGAGAGCCAGTGGTCAGTTCTGGCTAGCGTGAGTAAGGGTCAGGTGGTCCTTATTCTCAGAAAATAATGACGTGAATGACATGAATGACGTAGTAGTATTTTTGGGAAAAGTTGATGGACTCTTCCATCTTTGCTACCCTAAAGGGGTAAGCAGTTATTGTTTACTGGTTTTTGTTTGTTAAAAGAGATGACCAAGGTGGAGGTATGTGTAGTTGACATTGACTGTAGTGTTTCCATGGTAACTGAAGCACTTTCGATCGAAATGCAAAATGGTGAATTTGCTCTTTGCAAACTCGTGCTTCATCCACATGGTAATTGGAATGACTAGCGAATTAGCGTGGAACAGGTAATAGGCCTATTCTATGCTACACCGTAGGTGTCAAAAGAATTTGACCTTAGTACCATTTGACTTCCTGTAAATTTTCACATTTTCGAATTCCGCATGCACTAACATTGTGTTGTATTTTATATTGAAGTCGATACCGGTACTGTGTCTGAATATTAACTGTGTATATGTATATTATCCATTCATGCCACCCTGTTTAGTAGTAGGATGATGCTAGTTCAATACTATTAAGAACATAGCCATCAAAATCCGCCATGAATTTTATCAAATACATTTTCGTAACCATCGCCATTCACCATCATCACGAGATGTTCTCTGTGACTCTGAGGAAAATGATCATCAGCGTGACTGCCTTGGTTTGTACCAACACCATGCACCACTCCTGGTGGGTGTTTCATAAAGCTGTTCGTAAGATACGAATTACTTTACGCACGACTGGTGACCCCTTCTTGTGATAGATGGTACATCCCAATGTCATTCATTTAGGACATAAGAACATGTTCCAGTCGTTCGTAATGTTGTGCGTAATTTTACGAGCAGCTTTATGAAACACCCACCAGGTCCACCACCACCACTCTAATGACCACCGCCATCAACATAATTGCTCTAAATAAATTCTCCTCAGTCTGATCGCTTACATCATTAATGGATCATTTTAATGTACTAAACACATACACTTGTAATTGCTGCCAAAACGGGGAGAGTAAAAACCCAAACACACTCAATATAACACGTACGCAAGTGGCGACACACACACGTATGCGCCATGCACATGGTCATGCATGTGCGGACGTTTTGTTTGTGTATGACCACCTGGGGACGTTTGCGATGCATACAAATTTGGTTCATTTTCTCGTAAAGTTCTTTGGTGCCATCTGCCTTTGATTTCCCGCCATTTGAGAAGCTAAATAACGGCGAACGTCCTGGCTTAATTTCGCAAACTCTCATCACACACGCACACCCCCACACCCACCCTCCCATTAAAAACACAGATAAACACAAAAATTAAATAGATAACTTGTTCCCATATATTGACACGACAGAAGACATCCTACTTACTCACGCGTGGAAACGTAAATTATAGGCATTATTTCATGTAGGAATGAGCATTTGAGATAAAATCGTCACTTTTTAAATACAAAAAATAATTTTGGAATAATTTTTACTCATGATTAAAAAAGAATATGTTGGTATATAATCAAACGTCATTAAGGTTCTTCTGTAGATTTTATCCCCTCATCTCTTTCCTTATAATTTGTCTTGGTTCGTGCTCTTAGGTTTGACGTTGATATATGTGTTCAAGTAAGAATGGAAATGAAGCAAGCTGCTGCAACAAGCGAGACAGATCAGGAGAATGCGATGACTAACCGCATCATTACGGTAAGTAAATATTACTACCACTCTCACTTACTACCATCTCATAAAAACACACATTCACCCCTACCATCTCAAATACCTCAACCTACATGGGTAAGGATAGTCATCAGTGGATCTTTGGGTGCTCAGTCATAATCTAGAGACCAACTCTATTCTAATCAAGGTTGAATCTGCCAGGGGCGTCGATCCATTTTTCAGATTGGGGGGGGGGGGCAAAATCATGACTCAACTTTCCAAAGGCGCTCGATCACACAAAACAAACAAACTCACCCACACACAAACACACACACATAGGCATGTATATATATACATATATATAATTTGTTGGTGAGATATGTGTCTATTTCTCACGAGTCATATATATGTATGTATATATATATATATATACATACATATATATGACTCGTGAGAAAGAGACACATATCTCACCAACAAATTAATGCGAGCGGGAAGCGCGAGCTGAAATTTTTTAGTATACTGAACTGGAAACAGGATAAAGGTACCTTTTTATGATTGTTTGTAGTAAATCATGAGGAGGATCTCACTACACAGATAATGCGAGTGCCGAGAGCGAGCTTAATTTTTTTATATTCTGACCTGAAAGCTTGATATTCTAAGCTTTTTTTGTACGATTAAGATGGGTGTCTAAAATAACAATAGATACGGGCGCGAAACGCAAGCTGAAAATTTTGATATTTCGATCTGAAAAAAATTGACAGTTTAATGGACGTTTTTGATAAAGAACAAGATATATACCCAACAAAAGATTATTGCAAATCGAAGCGGGAGTTCTTTTGAGGTTTATAACTGAAAACGGGACATTCTGTTCACCTATTTAATCATGAAAAGTATGGGTTTTTGCTACAGAAATGATGCGAGTGCGAAGCGCGAGCTGAAAATTTTTATATTCCAATCTGAAAAGCAGACATTTTGAGCACGATTTTAAATAAAGAAAGAGTTGTGTATTTCAATCTCATTTGCTCATTTCCGTGTAACATTACAATCTTATTTTATTTTTGCACATGAGGAATTATTGGGGGGGGGGGGAGGGGGCAAAACGATATGTTTGCCCCCCCCAATATTTTCATTGGTGGGGCGATCGCCCCCCCCCCCCCTGCCCCCCAGGATCGACGCCTCTGGTATCTTCTACTCATGTAATTGTGAGTATACTTTGACTTATTTTTCTTCTTCTTTGCCTCCGTTTTGGTGTATGAAACCTAACACATTTTCCCGAAATAAACTGTTTTTTCTTTCTAACAATAAACATGTTCTGTTTAACTGCAGAACCTTTCCTGTCATAACAATTTACAGAATGATTCTGCTATTTCGTGCTAAAAAAATATTTGGTTTTTATTTCTTCCCCCTATTTCCTTGTAAAATCTTCTGTTTTTTAACAGTATATAATTAGACCTAGAAGTAGTAGTAGAAGAAGAAGTAGTAGTACTAATATTAGTGGTAGAACTTATACAGTGCGTCCCAGAAAAAACGAAACCGATATTAAACGACGATTTATCATAACTTAATCCCAAATACAATAAATAAATGACCTACCAATGTAAAGCTTAGAATCTCCTCTTTCATCTGATATTACTTATATTATTCCTCATTCACGCATGAGTGAGCAAAGACAATTTGAAGAAAGGATACCAAAAACTCATTTGGCTGGGGGTATCTGAATTTCAAAAAGAAAATCACATGCCTAAAAAGTTCAATATCTGCTCTTTTATTTGATACCTTAATCACAAAAAATGGTCAAGAAGTAAAAAAGTTATAATCCCTCGGAAAATTGCTTGTATTTCCATAAGTTCATTAAATAAACGTGTTTTCACCGGTTTCCCACGGAAGCTATCGCATGGTTAACAAAGGACTTAATGCATGGCTGATCGTCAACAAAACGGAGTGTCGAGTGAGTTTGAACGCTAGCCTGTAAAACCTCTTCATTTTATGAAATTATTGAAATTCAAGCCTTATTTCAAATGACCAGAACTTTGTTATTTCTCGACCATTTTCTGTAGTTGAGGTATCAAATTAAAGAGCAGATATTGAACTTTTTAAAAATGTGGTTTTCTTTATGAAACCCAGATACAGCCCGCCAAATGACTTTTTGGTATCCCCTCTTCAAATCGTTTTTGCTCACTCATGCGTGAATGAGAAATAATCTAAGTAATTTCAGATGAAAGAGGAGATTCTAAGCTTTACAATGGTATTTGTCTATTGTCTTTGTGATTAAGTTATGATAAATCATCGATAAATCTCGGTTTCGTTTTTTTTGGGACGCACTGTATAATGCGGTCTAAGGTACCACAGATATTTACCTTGAGAATTATAAATATTTGTTCAAAAGTTACGATATCAACGATGTGAATGAAATGTGGCAATTAAAATCAACCGATCTTTGCCTGGTCATCTACCATCTACCTGTGTCCGACCGCTATTTGACATGGTGATGTCAATATGATGGCCATCTCTTTAGGAGCTATAAAGTATACTGACATCTCGGAAATGATTTTTAAAAATCGAATTAATTAAAAAGAAGAATCATAAACAATGGCATGAATGGTATATGGGAGAACAGAGGGTCGTGTTCATAATACATGGATGAATGTTTGCTTTTGACTACTTTCTGTATTATTACTCATCGTATATCTTTATGTATTATTCTTCCATCGATGTATCAGGCTATTTTCATTATCCCTCCTTTTTTGTAACAAAATAATATAGGCAGCAAAATATGGCACTTTTGATAAATTGCGAGACGCTTTGGAGGCGGATTCCAGTAAGATTAACACTACAAACAGCAATGGATTGTCACCATTCTGTGTAGCCGTGCAAGGGGGCAGTCTGCCATGTGTTAAACTTCTCGTCTCGAAAAACGCAGGTGAGTATAAAAAAGCTCGCGTTTGCAAAAGAAAATAGATTTCTTCGGATCACGACGAGTTTAGAGGGATATGAAATATATTGAAGAGAACGCTGGGCGATATCAGTTCACCATTTATTTATAACAGCAGTAAAAGTTCCGGGTCAGACGGAACCTGGAAAGAGTCTCCTGTGACCACACTCAAGGATTACTAATTTTGATGTAAAAAAAGGTTCGGGTCAATGTGATCAGTGAAATTTCTTCTGTTTGGTTTTGTTTCTATATTATTTATTTATTTGTTTGTTTATTGAGTTATTCATGAATTTTCTATTTATTTTAAGTTATCGATGTTATTATTATTATCCTCAATATCACTATTCTCATTACTATCGTTTTTATCATCAGGACTTTTTGTTTGGGGTAAAATGCTTTTACTTTTATATGAGACAGTACAATTAAGTAAGAGCGTGACCAATATGTTTTGTATATATTCTTAACTTTGACTAAGATAGTCTGTAAGTGTATTGTATTGCTTAGATTTTATCTATATAACAGGATTTGTTATTCATGGTTCAATATTTATTTTTTGTGTAATTTAATGAATTCCATGTCCTTGATTTTCTTTAACCTTCTACATTCGCCTTTGAAATAGAAAATGAATCAATGCGAACTATTCAAACATTGGGTTTATTTGCACATATTCTGTATGTACTCTGTCGACAATGAGGTCATCCACTCGTCGCAAACGTCATATTTGCACACGTACTAGAACGCAGCAGACTGTATTGCAATTGAGCTGAAAAAAAAAGACATTTTAATCATTCTCTTTATTTCTAGATGATTTTATCGAAACGGTTTACAAAAAAGTATACAATTATGTGTTACGAATAAACACGTTAAGATTTATCGACTTTGTAGGTCTATAAATGGTTTGAATCTTGCTCTCTCTCTTACTCTTTCTTCTCTCTCTCTCTACACATACTATCCCATAACGATTTATCTCGTTAGTTTTCTCACATGTTCACTGTAATATTTCTCATGTATTTCTCCACCAGACGTGAATATGATGGCTAGATCACGCCCGGTTGTGACAGAACCTGAGGTGACTATCATTCTTGAGAATATATTGAGTAAAATGATGACTCTGGAACTTTGAAATATCATGGTGTATGATTTCAGGTTTTCTATAAATGCGCATATCCTAGCAGACTGAATTTCGACAGAACCAGGGTCCGTTGTATAAAAGTTACTATTATGGTAACTTTGCCATCCGATGGTAACTACCATGGCAACGCTGATAAACAGCCAATCACAATCAAGAATTCTAGGCAAGTTATCATTGGATGGCAAAGTTAATATAATGGTAATTTTTATATAAAGGGGCCCAGATCGTACAGGCCTATAATCTAGATCGTATCTAAAATGATGACATCTCCTTGAAGAGTGTTCCATTTTTCGTTCAACAGGTTGTCAGATCTTAAAAACTTTTCTTGATTTGATTGGCCGAGAAGGACAGTTTTCCATGGTAACATCCGGATAAAACATCTGAAAACTCCTTTCATGAAACACTCCCATGTCAGACCATTCGAAAAAAACGTAGTCTACATTATGCATTTCCATTTTCAGCAACATATGAATTTCTGTACCCTTTTATCTGATGCAGTGTACATTATCACCATTCCTTCTTGCCTGTCGACTCGGCCACCAGTCGATAGTCGAGTTCCTGTTCTACAACGGTGCTGATCTACGCCAGACCAGTGCCGATGATGATCTCAATTGCTTATCCTTGGCCATCATGTATAACCGGGAGTAAGTTGATTGATAAAAAAAATCAGATCAATACCGTCATGACTTATTCGGATTTGTTGCCCCCCCCCTTCTGAGTCATGTTCAATAAAAACTTTATTGTGGCAAAATGCTCAATTTCTTTAACAAGTTTACATAAATCAGTCAGTACAATTCAATGATTGCAGCAACTTTTAACGACTATTGTAGTTTTATCATTATGAAATAATTTGTGAAACGGGACTCAGTTCTGGACTGACGCGTTCAGAAGCCATGTGAAATGTCCTTTGAAAAAAAAAAAACAACAGTGATAAGACATTGAAAATAATTTTGATGGTGAAATATATACACTCTTAAAAAGGTTGGGCAGAAAAGGCTCATTTTTTAACCATCACTGGGCAACAAACTGTCCACACAACTATTGGTTAAGATATGTCCGAATTGGATAATAAAAAACTGATAATTTGGTAATAAATTTGCCCAATTGGATGATAATTGCCAAGAATATATATATATTTTCACCAACATACATTACCCAACAGAGTGGACAGTATGTTTCCCAACGTTTTAAGTGTGCATGTCAGATGATGATATCGAATTCGAAGATTCTGAACGTTAAACGATATCAAATACTAGAACATCGAAATGGTTAGGTTCCGAATTTTTCTCTATTCAGTGTTGATATTTAATATCATGATAGTACTATAAAATATGTTTGATATCTTTAATGTATTTTGAGGACATGCATAAGCTATGATCATGCAGAAAAACACAAAGTATAGATCTCTCACAGCTGGTATGTGTATGATGTAACAAAAGGTGAAGTAGCACTTTGCACAGCGATCATGTTCATGTTCAAACCACGTCCTCTTCCACTTCGATAAGTACTTCTTGTCGGTGTAGCATGTATAAATAAAGTAAAAATATCAATCTTTATTTACATACATTACATACATCTATCTGTCTTTCTGCTTAAGTGCATCCATCTCTGATGTGTGCACACGACAAGACCCAATTACTACTGGGTCTCCTTCTGTTACTAACATGACAATGGTGGATTGAAAACCAATACATAATTAAGAGGAATTCGATCTCATCATGATACCAATTAGAGTTTAGTATCAATGTCTATTAAGGCCTAATATTTCAAGCTGACTATTACGAAAAAAAAAATTATGCAATGATCACGACATCAATGTCTATTAAGGCCTAATATTTCAAGCTGACTACTACGAATAAAAACTTAAAAAATCACGCCGCCATCTTTAATAGAGGCTGAAGCCACAGCATGCGTTGGTGCGTGATCTTCAGCCGGCGCATCTTATTCATATATCCTCTGAGGGAGGGCGCTATGAGATTACGATGTCATATGCTTGAGGTTTATTACTTCATCGAAATTGCTGTAATTATTGTTTACCTCTTTTCATAGGAATATTTCGAAGTTTTTGGTGACGCATACCGATTTCGATACACTCTTGGTCCTTATGAAGACGAAATCACATGACCTCACTTTGGGCCTGGGACGTCGAACACTCAAAACGTCCACGCCTATGAGACAACTGATACAATACATGCCTGGTTTGTGAAAAAAAGCTGCTAGGACAGTCTCTATTAACATTATATATATTGAAATAGGGTGTAGATAACATACATGCACCCGATTTTGCATATTTCGACAAGTTCAAAGGTTTGATGTAGTAAGTAACTCAGGGATGTGCATTCGACATGTTTTTAGGCAGGGGCGATCAATCCCTTTGATTTTTGAAGTAATGAAAATGAAAATGGAAAGAGGAGAAAAAAGCGAATAAGGAAAAAGGAGAAAGAGCATGAAGTGAGAAATCAGGGCCCCGTCTTACAAAAAGTTACGATTGATGCAATCAATCGTTACTCTATGGAAATCCATCAGTGTCATATTTTCTCTACAGGAAATTTGCACGATGTCCTTTGTAAACAAAAAGAAGCACAGTGAATTTTCTAGAAAACAATGAAAACATGAATGTAAATCATGGTTAGAAAATATTTTGAAAAACATGCATAATAGATGTTGATGTTGCTGGCCGTCCATAGTTGTGATTGATCAGATCAATCGCAACTCTTTGTAAGACGGGGCCCTGGGCTGCATAATTCTATGATACCCTCTATGATATGGGACTTCTTGCTCCGCCCCCTGTCATGAGACCGCCCCTTTGTTTGGAAGACTTCGGGCCAACTTTGAAGATTGTACAACAAACAAATCGTTCATATTTGTTTTTAAATTTGTCTTTACTTAAAGGTCAAGTCCACCTCAGCAAAGTGTTGATTTGAATTAATAGAGAAAAATCAGACAAGCACAATGTGGAAAATTTCATCAAAATCGGATGTAAAATAAGAAAGTTATGACATTTCAAAGTTTTGCTTATTTTTAACAAAATAGTTATATGAACGAGCCAGTTACATCCAAATGAGAGAGTCGATGATGTCACTCACTCACTATTTCTTTTATTTTTTATTGTTGGAATTATACAATATTTCGATTTTACGAATTTGACAATTAGGACCTTGCCTGAACCACAAAATGTTAAAATAATGGAATTCCACGTGTTCAGGGAGGAATGAAACTTCATTTCACATGACAATGACGAGAAAATAAAAATATTTCATATTTCATATAACAAAATACAAAAGAAACAGTAAGTGAGTGATGTCATCAGTTCCCTCATTTGCATACTGACCGAGATGTGCATGTTTTGTGAAATGAAGCGAAACTTTTAAATGTCATAACTTTCTTATTTTACATCCGATTTTGATGAATTTTTCAGTGTCATGCTTGTTGAATTTTTCTCTCTTTATTCAAATCAAGTTTTTGTTGGGGTGGACTTGTCCTTTAATTATAAAACATGTAGTTTTCCAGAAAGTATGATAACGAAGAGAAAACCAGAAAAACTTCCAGTACACGGTTGCTCTCTGATTGGCAAGAATTCGGTTTTATTTCACACAAAGGGAGCACTTGTTACTGCACAAATATCCTATGTATTCATGATTTGGTTTGTATGCTCGTTATACAAAAAAATGAAATTATTCTAACTAATTACACTTATTCAATATCGGCTAAATAGACAAACATAGACACTGATAATGCGTATAATAAAAACGCTACTTGACATACACCAAAGAAATAAATATATGCCTGTATTTTAACATTGTCTTATTAATGCAGTCACATTAACATTGTCCATCTATTAACTAATTGTCAATAGATGTAGCTGAGATCGTAATGGATAGATGCATCACATTAATAAAAAATGAAAATGGCGATGAAGTCACGTACTACCTGGAACTTCTCGATGATTACTTTTCTCCTTGGGCACCACAGAACAAATGTATGTATAGTTGCAATCGTGTTATATTTAGCTTTATTCTATAATAATTACTCTTCATTATTTTCATTCTCATTTTAGACTAAATTGCGTTCTTGTTGTTCGTGTTTCTATTTGTAAATGTATTATATTGTTGTCAACTTACATTTTCTGTGATACATGCTACTTTCTGTCACGTCTCATTTCTTTTATATATCCCCCACCTCCCTTACCCTTTGAGATATTCGAATTGTGTAACTTTATTGTCAGTAGTATTTTGAAAGCCGGTTCGTTTTAATTGGTATGTATAGGCGCGTTACTAGTATAAAAACATGTCAACATGGGTTTTCTTTTATAAACTCCTCAAAAAAGTTTGGAAATCTTAGTTTGGCCATTAATTTCTCTCAACTCCCAATTTTACACAATGCATATATCATATCATATATCTTTTAATCAGTACCCTACATGATATGATTATGGTTCACATGGAGGTGCAATGCCTTGAAATGTGGGGCAAGGTCAAAATTCGAAAGTTGCAAAATGACACTAGTGAAAGTCTCTGTTCTTTTTTTTCCGTGGTGATGAGTGAGTTTCTCAGCGGTTTCTTTTGTTTTCATGCACCTTAACACCAACATTAACATGGATTCAAACACACCTCTGCACAAGCAAACTCATAACAAACAAACATGCATGGGTATTTCAAACCAGGACTCAAACCGGCATGTTATCTCACAGATCTCCATGTTAATGTTGATGTTAAGGTGCATGAAAATAGAATAAACCGCTGAGAAACACACTCATCACCACAGAAAAAAGAAACAGTTACTTTCAATATTGTGTGTCATTTTGCAACTTTTGAATTTTGACCTTCCCCACATTTCAAGGCACTGTACTCAGGGCCGTAGCCAGAAGCATTTGTTGGGGGGGGGGTGTACCAGCTACATTTGCCAACTAAATTTGGCGTCGGACAGCGCCAACATGAGCACAGGGGGAGTCTGATGGGGGATGTGCCCCCCTACAATAATTACATGCTAAAAGATTTTGAATTTGTAGAATTGAATTAGTGGCATTTGGTGAATACTCTAAGGTAAAATATACAAATATATACAAAGATATTTGCACTGTAAAAATAAACATTTTGGATCAAAATAGAAAGGCTAGTGTGCCGTAGTTGCTAACTTGCAGTATAATGATATACCCGATATGCATTAATAATATCAAAATCAAAGATTTGTTATTGTTTAATTGACCTTCTGTGCAAGATGTCTCAACTAAAATTTCAAGAGTGCTACTGCTAACAGTGGCGGACCCTGGGTCACGGCATGGGGGGGGGGGGGTTGGCACCAGCAAAAAATTTGAGTCATTAAGTGGGCGCGCGAAGCTCGCTCAATTGCCATGTATACTGACCTAATAGAGACATTTTAAGGACTGTGCCATTAAACGGATATGTATTTTAGTGATCAAATAATGCGAGCGCGAAGCGCGAGCTGAAAATGTTTGATATTCAGTCCTAAAAAGGGACATTATAAGCAAAGTTTTGTAATCATGATACGTACCTGTCTCACAAAACAAACAATGCGAGCGCGAAGCGCGAGCTGAATTTTTTTGTATAACTTAACCCTAAAAAGGGAAATTTTAAGGACTATCTTTTGGAATTTATGAAGTGCGTACGTATCTCATCATAGTCATCTAATGCGAGCGCCAAGCGCTTGCTGATTCTGTTAAAATTACACTGGTACATGAAGCACTTTTTGTCGTCAATGTAATCATGAACATGATACGTATTTCACTAATGAAATGTTGCGGGCGAGAAGCACGAGCTGACAATTTTTAAAATTCAGACCTGAAGAGGGGCATTCTATGGCTTGTTTGTAGGAATTTACTATTTCAAAAATTAAGGGGTGCGAGCGCGAAGCGCGAGCTGAAAATTTGTTGTAATTAGATCAGAAAAAGGGACATTTTAAGGACTGTCTTTAGGAATTCGTGCAGTGCAAAAACGCCGGTGTTGATTTAACACCAGCCCGGTATCTATATTGGTCCACACCAATGCGAACGTAAGCACAGACTGGAAATGTTTTATTAAGGCCTTAAAAGGGGGCAATCACTTTAAGTATATAGTCATGAAAAACGCATATGTCACTACATGAAACAATAATAACTTGAAGTGCGAGGAGATAATTTGGTGCATAATCTTCATGGACTTAAAATACAACAGGACTATATATCTCATTAGTCAGACAATGCGAGCACCAGGAATGATGCAACCCCAACCTGCCCCACTCCCACCCATCCCCACCCCAAGCATATTCTGACACCATAAATAAAAAAAGAAAATCTTCGGCGACAGAATTTAGTAAAAATAACTTAGAATATTTTTGTGTTTTTGCCAACTGCAAACTTGTAGACAAGTCTACAAGTTGTAGACTTGTCTTCATGAATTTGCCAACTGCAGAGTTACCAGTTTGTGTAAGTCTTGTGTTCTGTTCTTTTCAGATCTGAAACGGGGCAGTACTTGTACATCACTTTGCTTACTGGTAGAGCGTATAGTGTTCTGCCACTTTAATAGGCCCACTTTATAATTTGCCAACTATACTTTGGCTTTGATTATTCAACTTAAACCTTGGAAATTAATCCCACCCCAATTTTATTTACCTAGTATTGCCTCTAATTTTACAAAACTAATGTGTTTGTTAAATCGTCAATAATTGTGGTATAATTTGCAAACTCACAAGCTTGTTTATATTGGGGGAGGACCGGGGGCTTACTTTGTGTGTTATTATAGCTCCATCTGTTTTGTCCTTTGTATTTTGCTGACTAGTAGGGCTCTAAGCCTGGCTACATGGACTTGGATTTGCCAACTGGTTGTCTTTACTCTAACAGTCGTAACCTTCTTCGAAGTTAGTACCCCTATTTTTATTTCCTTTCTTTTTTCTCTTCCTTTCTTTCCCTCTTTCTATTTCTCCCCTATCCTCCATTTTGCCAACTGGTACATGATTTTGCCGACTGCCATGAATGTTGGGGGGGGGGGGTGTCACATCCCCATACCCCCCCCCCTCTAGCTACGGCCCTGACTGTACTAACATGTGAACCATGATCATAATCATGTAGGGTATCATTTAAAACAAAATTAAATGATCTTTCCATTGCTATCAATCACACATTAATATGTACTAAAATCGAGGAGGGATTATCGATCGACTTCAGATTTCCAAACTTTTTGAGGGGTTTAGAATATAATATGGTTTGCATTGCTTCGGTCACTGTTATTTTCACCCATAATTATAATGAAATCCCTTTGCCGTCTTCGCATCATAATCCATTATTAATTTTCGTCCACTTATGGGTTCTTTTCTTGGTGACTATTATTACTATTATTGTTATTCAAATCCTTCTAATAGATACCAATGATGTCTTTGGTGATGAAGGAAACTTACTAGTGAATGCTCAACCAAATCGTACTCACATAGAAGATGGTCAGCATACATTCATTGGCCTTTGATTAAATTATCTTCATTGTTGTTGATTTTGAGATATAATAATAATTATTACAACAACCATTAATTTCATTCACATTCTCTATTCATCGTGCTATCATCGTTATAGTTGATAAGATAATGCAGCTACTATAGATATAATTGTTTCACTTCATCAATATTATGAATTTTGTAAGCATTATCATCATTATTATCATAATTTCCATATTTGTAGTAGTAGCAGAAGTAGTCTTCGAGCTCGTCAGGGGGGCAAAAAAGGCCTTTCAAGCTCGTCAGGGGGGGGGGGCAGGGATATGTTTTTTGTATGGGTTGTGGCTCGTCAGGGGGGGGGGGGGCAGACTGCCCCCCTGCCCCCACCGTAGGTACGCTAGTGGTTATCATTATGCGAAATTATAGTGGAAGTAGTAGTCGTTGTCGTAGTTATCATGACTGTAAGTGGTACAATAACTATATATAAGCCGTTTCCCATTGGGCTATTGTTCGATTTACGTGTATTTATATCATTACAATAGACCATGCTGATATCTTTGACGACAAGGGAAAGCTAGTCGTTAAAGTTGGAGTGAGTCATACTCAAATAATAAATGGTAATCACCCATTGGCCCTTATGGTAAGCATATACTCCAATCCATCATTTTTAGCAATGACAATATTATTAGGACGTATTAAAGACTAAAATAAAGCTTCAATCAAAAGAAATATTTTATTTATTAATTTATCTATTTATTCATTTATTATGATATATTTACTCAGGTACAAGAGATCGGCATAAAACTTTTTTCATCAATAACCTGATGAAAACATAACAAAGATAACAACAAAAATCATCATACAGGTATCATACATGAACATAAAATCAATATGCAATATTATGCAATAATATTGCAGGGAACCCATAATTACAAGCTTTGCTTTCCAGTGGGTTCCCTTTTTTTCATTTCTGTATATTATATTTTTGTGTTTTGCTATACATTGTAACTTTTGTTAATTTTTGGAATGAAAAAGAATAAATGCAATCAATCAATCAATAATATGCAGGTATATATACTATTTCGGTCATATAAATCCATTCTGATCCTATTTATCAAACATATCTTTTGAGAGACGGTATTGTAAATATGATGATAATGATCATAATAGCTAAAACGTTATGTTACCCCTGTGTGATTTGAGAAATAAGGTAATTCGAAAGAGACGACTCTGTTCACGTTTTTCACTTTAATCAGGAGAGATACACGATCATCTTCAACCAACTCCTTCTGTATATAATATGGGATAACATTAACACAATAAGGGTCAGACCTGTACCGAACCTGGGATGTAAGTCGGCCTTCGGTCCCCTCACACCCCATTTTGTTTTACTAATTAGCTTATTAATTGATGTAATTTTATAATATTGTCTGTTAGTGGTAACCTTTTAATATTTCATTATTATTATTATTTTTTTTTAATCATTAGCCTATATACATGTGTAGGATTAAAATCGTAACCAATGATATTTACGTCAATATGAACAATCTTTCTTCCAGCAAGAACAGGTGCGCCACGTCCATCTTCTGACCCATCCTCTCTCCATCAAGCTCATCGAACACAAATGGCGAGTCTTTGGATTCGCGTTGAACTTGGTCTCGCTCCTTGTGTATCTCATCTTTCTATTTTTCCTCACTGGATACGTGTTGGTGAATCCTCCTTCTTTCTACTTCACGTTCTACAATGCAACCCACGTCGAATGGTTCTACAATGCGAGCAAGCTGTTACCTGATGAAACATATTCTGATGCTGCAAAGTATTGCTTTGGGAGTAACAGTGCTGGATTCCTGTTGACGTTGGTTGTCCTCAATGTTATCAAAGAGGTAATTAATCACGTTTCACACAAGCTCTAAATCTTTGAATATTCTATACAGCCTTTAATAATTCTACGTATCTTTCATTCAGTATGATTCTGACTCAGTATGATTAATTTCTGTGTGATTCTCCCAAAATTGCGCAAATAATGCAGCGCTACACCCTCTGTTAATTGAATTGATTTAGATACAGAAAAGGTTATATAAAAATTGCCGCAAATTATGATGGCGCAAATATTCACTACTGAATGATACGCGCCGCATAAGCTAAAACAGCAACAACGACAGTATCCTTTCTTAATGAGTATATCGTTACAAGTCATGAAGATAGAAGAATTTCAACTCTCTCTTCAGCCTGTTTCTGTCTTACATTCAACACAGACCCTCACAGCCCCATACGATTATCCACTCTCCCACACACACGTTGTCTGTCACCCTTTTCATATTGTTTCGATGATTATCGTTCTTTAGATCTAGTTTGATAGACAGTACCATTTCCTTATATAATTATGGTCGGGTATCATGGTCGCTGCGTGACGAAAATTTGACAAATATTGTTTTGATGTAACCTTTCAAAATGGTCTAGTTTTAAGTTAATGGTGATTTCAGTACTCATTGTATTTTGTTCGAAATATGTGTTTCGGAAATTTGTTCTATATATATAGATAAGGTCCAGGATGAATCGGCAAAGAAGTGCATTTTCGATTTAGCCGTGAAACTTGGTAGGCCAATATATTACTTCAGATCCTCGCTTTGTTCAACATGTTCAAATACATGTTAATATTAATCTTTCGTGTATTTTTCTGTAGATATTTCAGTTGTACAGCCAAGGGCAGAGTTACTTTAATTACCAGAGTCTTTTAGAATGGTCTATCTACGTGTTGACATTCTGTCTCGTAATACCAGTCAGTGAAGCCCAATACGAAGAATATGTGTTAAGACAGGTATTGTACAGTGCACTATATAAGAGTAGTATTCTGGAGAATTTTTCGTTTTGTTTGTTATTTTCTTTATAGTTACGATGCATTGACAAATATAGATGCTTAGAAATATTTATATTTCAATCAATAGAGTAAAATTCACAGAGCAAAATGCTGAACATTTAATCAAAATCGGATATTTTAACGATTTTTTTTATTATCACCTTTATTCAAAACAAAACAAAGGGAAGTTACAATGGAAATAAGTCCAGGTTACTCGTTTTTTAGGACGAAGTACAGGACTAATAAAATAATTACAGATACACAATATATAACATATCACAAGCAAATTTACATAAACGATTATACATTGGTGATTGCAGAAAAGAAAATTGAAATAGATCAAGCACACACCCTTACAACTGGAATGAAGAGAGGATAGAAAGGAGATAGAAAGAGTGAACTTGATGAAGAGAAATAGGAGGAGGAGAAAGTGTGACGAGCGAAAAGAAGGAGGAAAACAGGATAAAAGGAGAAGGCAGAGAAGGAGAATGAAGAAAAAGAGGAATAAGAAGAAGTAAGAGAGTGCAATACAAAGTTTTGTGAATGAGATATTGCATTATTGGCATATAATTTATTCTTTACAAAAATCATCGACCTACTTATACATCCAGAAGACTAGATGAGCTAACAAGATAGCATGTAGTATTCTACATGGATGAGAAAGGGGAAGGTGAAGATAGGGAAATAGTAGAGAGAGAGAGAGAGGGGAAAAGAAAGAGAGGAAGAGAGAGAAAGATAAAGATAAAAAGAGGGTTGAGAGAAAGAGGGGTGGAAGAGTGGAAAGGTCAGTGAAAGAAAATAAAAGAGAGAAGAAGCCTTCCCGTACATGTTGTGATTTCTCAATCTAAAAGAGTCATATCTGTCCATTGTGGCTCTGCCCTAGCATTGAAGATGACATAAGACCCCACAAGAGCTAGTTTGCTTATCTTACGAATGGTGTCCTTACATACTTTACTATTTACAAGACGGAATATCTTCTTAATCTGTTGTTTGTTTTCTTTAGTAAAAACACCTCGACTTCCAACTTCAAAACAAATCAACTGTGTTTCACAATTGGCTGCCCTAATGTCCTCATTCAGTTGTGCATATCGTTCTAGATTCCTCACTCTATAGCTCTTGGAATATTGGGCTCAAATGGTACTGTGAGCTCAGCCATCACTACTTTGGGTATTTCTCTGAAGAATAGTACCAAGTCCGGCTATTCAGTCGTCGGCATCGTTCCCACACCCACTCTAAAACCGGGAAGATCTGCAAATATTGTCACAGGAATCATGTTTTCTTCTGATATTCTTTTCAGTTCATTTGCAATATGACGCAATATGCTGTTGTGTCTATAGGTAAACCGGCCCTGATCAAGAGCTATCGAGCAGGAATTTAGGATATGCACAAGTGAACCTCTACACCTACACAAGCTACATGTTTCATTAAGTTTCTTGCCCCACAATTTCAAGTTTTCTGGAGTTGGGAGACAGTCGATTGCTGCCCGGGTTGCAAAACTCAAGAGACATTTTGGGAGACCATACATGATCCCTTTCCATGTGAGGTCACTCTCCTTCTCTTCTAACAATTGTAAAAGATTGCCTTGTTTAGCGAGAGAAGATATACGGTCAGACCATTTATCATGCTTGTTCTCTAATATAACACTCTTCAAAACCCGTTTTACCCCTTTCCATGATTGAGATTCAGTAACATTTTCTGTTCCATTGATCATTTCCATAGATTTTTAACACCGAATTTTGTTTATTTAGACACCCACTTGCTCTCTCTGTTAAATTTAGACATGACCGCATGTTTCACTTTTGTATCCCCTTTTGATAGTGTTGACGCTGGTGATAAAGTATGGCATTGTAGGTACAACTCTGACATTAGCATGACTTGCAGGCCGCTAGGCACATACATAATTGCTGGTGTTGCACCGTATTGAGGGATGTTTAACCATTTCTTTAACATCTTAGTTTGAGAAGAATCTAGAGAGTTCAATTGGGTATCAGTTAAATTGTGGACAGTTAGTAGATACCTGAGGATGGTTGACCGTACTGAATATACACTCTAGTTTTAAATTCATTCCTTATTAAGCTGTTGTCTATATTACGTAACATATCATTCAATCTCTTGTCAATGATTTTGAAAATATCTTGCGACTTTCCATGAAAAATAACGTAAGATCCCAAAAACTTTTCTGGTTTATCTTTCAAAGTAGACAATGGAATATTTTCTATACAAAATGTAATATCTTTAGAGGAACCACTACAAATTGATAGTGACAAACATTTAGCCGGTTTTAATGCTAAGCTCATTGATTTCACTTTAAGTCCTATGTCTTTCATTATTCGTTGATGAGTCCTCTGGTTGCCTGTAATAAGGCAAAAATCATCCGCGAAAGGCAGTGTTATGTACTTTTGTCCATTAAGATCGTAACCGAATCTGTCTTCAAACTGTTTAAGATAGTTAATAAGAGGGTTGAATGCGACAAGAAAGAGAATGGGGGACAACGGATCACCTTGATACACCCCGCGCTGAAATTCAAATGGATCAGATGTCCAAGAGGGGCACTTTACTACACCTTTCAGTCCAGAATAAAGGTTACGAATGTAAGAAATTACGGTTTCGGGGATATGGCAAGATTCCAAGGTATCATAGATGAGAGAATATTCAACCGATCCAACGCATCTGCCAAGTCAAAGAAGGTAATGTGCAGGGCCTTTTTCATAGGGCGTGCATTCGCAATGAGCTCGTTCATAACTTGGGAATGTTCGACGCATCCGCTTATTCCCTTTAAAAACGCCTTTTGTGTTGTGTCAATCATACCCGTAGAGCCAATATTTGGTGATATATTTTCCCAACACATGATGTAAGTGAAATCATTCTGAAGTTTCCGGGGTTATCTTTTGGACCAGTTTTGTGAATTAGGGAGATTCGACTGTTTGACCACGATTCTGGGGGATGACCGGAGACAAGAATCTTAGAAAACAATGTAGCCATGAAGTAGTGTGTTGAAGGTAGTTTCCGAAGCAGACCGTACATGAGTTCATCAGGACCTGGTGCTGATGTAGGATTTTTTTTCCTTAAGATCATTTTTACATCTTTCGGGCGAATCGGGGTAAGGTCGAAGGAATTATCCTCATTCGGGACCTGAATGTAGGGGAACCCTGTTGTCAAACCAAAATCGTATGGATTTGCCGTTATGAATATTTTGAAGGGTAATACTGATTGGCGGTTTCTTTTGTACAGGAAGGGGAAGATCTATGGTGGCCCTGAAGGGACATCGCAAATATAGACCAAATCGCGAATATTCACGACGAAATTCACGACGTCGTGAATTTCGTCGCCAATTTCGTCGTGAATTTGTTTTGCTTGCCTGGGCGGTATGTGGGTTGAAACCAATTCGTCTGCTGCTAATTCCTCCACTGCAGGGTCGATCTACATTCAAATAGTCTAACGCAATTCTGTCCGTTAACTTTTCGCCTATTAAACAACCATATGGTCCAATAACCATTTGGTCCAGTCATCACTTCGTCTAATCACCAGTTCGTCTATGACCATTTCGTCTCATAACTAGTTGTTGGTCTAATATAAATTTTATTTTCCTTAATTTCGCCCAATTAACACTTAGTTCAATTAGACCAAATGGCATATGGAATAAATGGCAATTGGACCAACTTGGTTATTAGGCAAAATGGCAGTTAGACCATGTGGATAGTGGACGAACTGATGGTCGACCAAAATGATAGCAGACGAGTTGGCATTAGACCAATTGAAAATAAACCATTGAAACGACAGAACGATGTCCACTGCTATCCATATGCATAGGCGGATCCAGGGGGGAGGGGGACCGAGGTGCCCGCCCCCTCCCCTTATTGGCGGAGCAAAAAAAGGAAAAAAGTGAAGAAAGAAATAAAAAAAGGAGGAAAAAGAGAGGAGAAAAAAAAGAAGAGGAGGAAGACGAGTTAAAAAAATAAGATGAGGGGAGGACATGGAAATAAAAAGAATCTTTCATGTCACTATTTAAAATTTTCGCTCGCGCTTCGCGCTCGCATTGCCTGTTAGGTGTTCCAGGGGCGGTTCCAACCTTCACCAATAAGGGGGGAGGGTGCGGAATTATTTTTCAGCCATATTTTCCCCGATCGGCCGCTCGAAGATGATTTTTGGTTTCTGTGAAGGGGTGGTCTTATTATCTTTATTCTTATAAATCAACATAAATATATAATATCATAATCCTTATTTATATAATGTGAGCGCGAAGCGCGAGCTATTTTTTTTTTGGAAATCTTATGTATTTTTTCCTATAATTTGAACATTCTGGGCAATGTTTGATATTCTAAAAAAGATGTGTATGCAAATAAATAATTACTACGAACGCGAAGCGCGAGCAGAAATGAACTGGTGGAATAGGTAGCTGTTAAAGACTGCATGCAGTTAGTCATGAAGACGTTATAATCAAATAATGCGAGCGCGATGCGCGAGCTGAATTTTTTTGACATTTTTACTTAAAAATGGAAATTCTAAGGACTTTTTGTAACTTACACAGAATAGGTATATAATAAACTATTGATGCGAGCGCGAAGCGCGAGCTGAAAATTTTTGACATTTCTACATAAAGAATGGAAAATTTTAATCAATTTTTGTAATCGTGAACAGGATAGCTATATAACTAAACAATTGATGCGAGTGCGAAGCGCGAGCGGAAAAAATCGAGATTTAGACCTAAATACGGGACACTCTATTCATGTTTTGTAAATTTGGAAAAGAATGAGTAATTCCTACATTAATGATGCAAGCACAAAGTGCGAGCAGAAAATTGTTTATATTGTGATCTGAAACTGGATAATGATTTAAATAGAGAAGATAAGATAAGATAAGATAAGATTTATTTTATTTATACACGGTTAAAAAGCCCAAACAGTTCACAGACTGATTTCCATTGGGGCCGTGTGGAACATACAATTGACAAAGTAAACATTTTAAAATCAGTGTATAACGAACAATATATATGGAAAAGGAGCATCAATGAAATATTACAAGACAATCATTGAAACGTGAAGAGGAGGGGAGGAGAAGAAAAAAAAAGGAAGATGAAGAAGGGAAAAGTGAGAGGGAGACGAAAAAGAGAAAAGACAACAGAGAAGATAACAGAAGAAGAAAAGAAGAAGAAGAAAAAGAATAATAATGATAGTAAGAAAAAGACGAAGAAATTATATACCGTTTTCAAAAACATCAATAATTTACAACATGAAATATCTATCGGTAAATTGGAACAAAGCGGTGCATACATGGTAATATTAAAAGAACAAGTTGAATATCTGAATAAACATGCGCGTGCGTGTTTCATATTTAGACCTAGAATCTAGGCATTCTAAATACATCTTTTATCATGAAAATCAAAGCGAGCGCGAAGCGCGAGCTTAAACTATTTGATATTCCGATCTGAAAAAAAAGAGTCAATTTCAGCTCTACATTTCAAGCACTTTATAATAAATGGAATACACGAAAATAATAGGTACCTGATAAATCGAAATTTGCAGGCGCGCAGCGCGAGCGGAAAATGTTAATATTCAGACCATAAAACTGTCATATTTACAGAGCACTTTTTAAAAATCAATTTGTTAATCACGCAAAATAATGAAAGTTTGATTTTAGAGATGAGATATGTTTTGTATATGGACTTCCAAACTTGATATTTAATCTCCATATTGAACAAGATATGAAAATCACCTAACAGGCAATGTGAGCGCGAAGCGCGAGCGAAAATTCTATATAGTGACATGAAATATTATTTTTATTTCCATGTCTTCCCCTCATCTTACTTTATTCACTCGTCTCCTCCTTTTCTTTTTTTCTACTCTTTTTTCCCTCCTTTTTTTTTCTTTCTTTCCTTTTTTCCTTATTTTGCTCCGCCAATAGGGGGGGGGGCCTCGGCCCCCCTCCCCCTGGATCCGCCTATGCATATGGATGGCAGTGGACATCGTTCTGTCGTTTCAATGTTTTTTTTTCAATTGGTCTAATGCCAACTCGTCTGCTTTCATTTGGTCTACCATCAGTTCGTCCACTATCCACATGGTCTAACTGCCATTTTGTCTAATAACCAAGTTGGTCCAATTGCCATTTATTCCATATGCCATTTGATCTAATTGAACTAAGTGTGAATTAGGAGAAATTAAGGAAAATAAAATTGATATTAGACCAACTAGTTGTGAGACGAAATGGTCATATACGAACTGATGATTATAGACGAAGTGATGACTGGACCAAATGGTTATTGGATCATATGGTTGTTAGGCGAAAAGTTAATGGACAGAATTGCATTAGACTAAATGAATGTAGATCGACCCTGCAGTGGATGAATTAGCAGCAGACGAATTGGTTTCAACCCGCATACCGCCCAGGCAAGCAAAACAAATTCACGACGAAATTGGCGACGAAATTCACGACGTCGTAAATATTCAATTTGACGACGAAATTGGCGACGTCGTGAATTTCGTCGCCAATTTCGTCGTGAATATTCGCGACTTGGTCTATTTGCGATGTCCCTTCAGGGCCACCATAAAGATCCGCTATTTTGATCGCTGTCCAACGATCCTTCACAACACTGTTTCGCAAATTTCCAAAAGTTCTTTTTGTAGAACGATTCTATTTTGGTGGCAAGTTTATTTTTGTTATTCAATTATGCTGATTCTTTACCGCTTTCAAAGCTTCGCGGAATGCTTTTCGGTCCTCATCTGAGGCGTTCTTTGCAAATGCCTTTTTTCTAAGCCTATTTTTAATTTTCCGAGCTTCTAGGAGAGTTTTGGGGGTCCGCATTAAATACCGATTGGACTCCTCCCCTTTGACGAATTCCTCATGAGAAGAGAGCCATTCTTGTATAATGGCAACCATCTGATCACCCGCTACCGCTGGAGATTCCTCACCACTTGCTATCTCATGATGTAAAGGAGACAAGTGTTCTTTTATTTCTATTGACGAAACTGCTTTCCGTGGTAAGTAATGGTAATTATAGAGAGTGATTCTTGTAAAGAAGGACGTCCACAAATATAGATGGGACTACAGTCATACATTGAACTAATTGGTAAGTTGTTGATAAATGTTTTACCTCAAAGTTTCACGAAATAAACGCAAGAAAATGACTCAAAAAGCAACAGTGGCACTCACGAGGATAATAACAGCAAATCACCAAAATAAAAAACTTACAAGGATCCCGATAAATTTGGGACAAGATGCATATTTGCAGAGGTTTTCCTGGTCCTGACCTTCCTCTATCGGGATCGAATTTTAAGATTTTGCATCATTCAGGTGAAACAGTCCTAGGCATGTCTTCATGAATATTCATTAGGTGGGCAGATTATGTCACATCCCCAGTTCTTTTGTATTTTATTATATGAAACTAGGTTTATTCAATTTTTTTTCTATCAAGTGCTAAAACGATTGACATTAGTGCATTAGTTATTTATAGCTGCAACCGATTTTATCATAATGGATACATTATTTGCACATTAATGAATCAATTATGATTTCATGCAATAGCATAAGAAAAAGGAAAGTGGGGATGTGACATCATCAGCCCATCTTATGAATATTTATGAAAACATGCCTAAAACTGTTTCAATTGAATAATGCAAATATTCAAAATTCAATAACTTTGTTATTTGTTATCAATTTCTAATGATTTTTTAGCATTTTGCTCTGTGAATTTTACTCTATTTAGTTAGCTAGCTTAATAGCTTTATAGGAGCTAGCAGATTTCTTTACTTTTTACACAAATTTGTATTTGCCTTTCTTGATATATAAACGACGAAACAAGGTTTCAAACATCAAACGTGTTTTGATATGATTTTGTGAGCTAATATGAGGAGAGGAGTGTTGTTTAATAATTATTATCATATTTAATTTAAATATCACTGTTTTGATTGTAATGATATATTGTATTATGCATGGCCTGCTTTCCAACAACTTATGTGGCTTCTCTGGGTATATTAAGCGTTATGTTAAACTTAAATTATAGGAAATCTTGTTATTAATCAAATAACTTTATTGCCACAATAAAACCAGTTTTTTAGTAAACGAACATAAATTGATAGACTGATTTTAAATGTGCGTTTGTTTCATTAATCATTCATTAAAAAAAGTTTTGTTCTTTCATTTTTACTGAATATTATTTTGGTGTCTTGCGAATTTCCCTAACCAAGAAGAAGTATCGCTCATCTCGTGTCTGTATTTAGTTTTAATTAGGACATGTTCGGCGATTTATTATAGCATTGGTATAACTTTCATTGTATTCATATTTATAATAAATGTATGATTATGGTGTATATCTTATACAGAAATGGCAATGGCAGTGTGGTGCATTGGCTATCTTTCTGGCATGGATTAACCTCACTCTCTACGTTCGACAAACATCAACCCTCGGTATCTTCGTCATCATGTTTGAAGGTATGGCCCTTGAAATATGATTGCACGTCTCTGATTGGTTCAACTTATATCGTAGGATCCTGTGACCCCGAAATAATGACGTAATATGTACAGTACATATAGCACATAATATAAACATTTTAATTATTTTCATGAAGGTAAATTGGGACATCATTAGTTCTCTCAGATTCCTTATCGCCAAGTTGGGGGTACTCTCGGCTGCAGCCCTTACGGAGAAAAATAAAACCCGTTGTAAACATATCTTTAATATAATTATGAAAGTCATTGAATGGCCTATCAAATGGCAAGGGCTTGAATTATTATTATTAGCAATTTCATTTCGTGTGATTATATTAGATATAAATATCATTTGTAGATACTCATCTAGAGAAACAGAAGTGTGCATCCCTATGTTGATCTTTATGTTAGAGGGCGTTGTGCATGTAGATCTTAGAGCAAAGAGTTTCAGGATGACTGATGTTCAATGAAACAAGGAGTCTTTTATAAAAAAAAAACCAAGATATGAAATACAAGGCATTTTTTTTTATTTCGTTTTGACAGATATACAGTGCGTTTCAGATAAATGTGATCCAAATCTAGAGGGCTGATATTCGAATCATATTTTATTTTGGGAAATAATTTTTTATGGATTTAAACAGTTTAAACGAGAAACTTGTCAGCTTTCTATCGGTACCCTATTTGTACCATTTGTGTCACGCATGAACGAATTAATTGATGTCAAAACAATAGGTGCAGATACCATATTTTCCAAGTTTTGGTAAAGAGGGTAAAATGTGCGCTTGATAAAATGAAATGTTTTCCAATGTCATTTTTGGAATGAAGAGTCGAGTCATTCCTATGAAATGAAGATTAAAAGTTCAATGTCTTACCTGTAATTCTTATTCACCCACACGTTCAACATGTCCTCCTCTCCTTTGCACACATAGCTGACAGCGTGGAAGGATATCCTGGACAGCTCGTCTCACCATTGCCGGATCATTGCGCTAAGCATCCAACTCATGTCGAATTCGTCCCTGCAAATCATCAGACATCTTGTATTTTAAATGTCCCCAAATGAAATAATCACAGGGCGTGAGGTCAGGCGATCTTGGTGGCCATTCTACGTCATGGTTGATGGCAAGTATTCGATGTTCAAAGAGTTCTCTGAGTCTATCTCGAACGAGGTTAGAACGATGGACAGGAGCGCCATCCTGAATCCACCAAAGATGCATGTACACCACACGATCCTGTCTCTCAAAAAAATGTTGGTCCAACTGTGGTACGATCCCCTCGTTAATCATCTGCTGGTATGTTTGACCATTTACACTCCTTTGAAAGAAAAAGGACCCATGCAATCACTTGGCCATTTTGCACAATATAAATCCGACCCACACAGTCTATTTTGGTCGGCTCATTCGCGGATGTCGAGCCAATGCATACTCAACAATGTTATGAGTATTCACCTTGCCATTCATGGCGAACGCAGCTCCATCACTTACTACAAGATTCCTCACGAAATTTGCATCTCTGTCTTGATGGCCTATGAGCCATCTAGAAAATGCTAGCCTCCTAGGAAAGTCTCCTAAGAGCTGATGGCGCACATGCATCCGATATGGATGCATACGGAGGTCCTTTTTCGTGATCCTGTTAAATGTTTACGTAGACAGTCCGACTCCATTTCGTCTTGCTCTCGTGTTCCTTGGTTGTTCCATTAGGTGTTGTCGTACAGCCGCGATGTTTTCTTATGAACGTGCTGTGCGGGTTCTTCCAGAGTTTCCATCGTTTCTGTTGAGGATGGTGCCATGCTCCCGATATTTCTTCACGTTTGCCTAGATTGTTGTTTGCTGGAGGATCTCTTTCAGGGAAAAGTTCTCTGAAAGCTTCCCGAGTCCTCTGCAGGCTACCTGTTCGGTGAAAAACTGGTCACCAAGATGATTCGTTGTTCAATCGTAAGTTGAACCATTTTCCAATGGTAGAAAGAAACAAACATAAGCTACTCGCCTGACTGGAAAAGGCAACTCTTTTAGTGTTGCATTCATTTCCAAAGCTATCAAAAAGCCATTCAAATAAGCCATTTCAAAACCAAAAGATTGTTAACAGCTCAGGCATCGATGAAAGTATTTACATCATTCAGCCTCTGCCCTTTCACCAAGTTAAAAAACTGACGAAAAAACGGTATCTGTACTTGTTGTGTTCAACATCAATTGATCCGGTCATGCGTGACACAAATGGTACAAATAAGGTATCAATGGAAAGCTGAGGGGTTCCTCTCTTATATCCAAGCAAAATAAATTTACAGAATAAAATGGGGTTGAATATTGGCCCCCAAGATTTGGATTACCTTTTTCTGAAACGCACTGTATGCCTATATATATTTTTTATTCCAATTTCTATTCAGATGTTCTACTCAGTACTGTTCAATTTCTTGCCGTCATCTTGCTCTTCATTGTGGCTTTCGCTTTGGCCTTCAACGCCTTACTTTTAAATCAGGTAAATGAGTGTCGTTAAAGCTTTACTCTTATTCGAAAGAATGACTAGGTTATAAGTACAGGTTTGTCACCTTCAATTTCACGAACAATGATATTTTCGATCCAGAATCCCTAACTCCAAAAAGTTAACAATTATTCATAAACAGAGAGAGGGGCAGAATAACAAGAGAGTTGGGATGAGGTAACAGATGTAAAAAAAAATGTTGGCTATTTTTAGAAGGCACGGGGGATGAACTTAAGTTCTTACATTAAACAAACATAGAATATGGTACCATAAACAGTGGAGGGGACATGATTTATGCTTCATATCGTTCTGTGATTTTGGTTAATCTGTTATTTCAGTATATTAAATCAAGAATGACACAATGCGTTGATTTAGTTAATCTTTGAATCTGAATCAAAATAAAGTAGATATCTTTCATAAATTATGCTCGCCTTATCTAGATTTTAGCATAAGTCTACATTTGAATTCGATACCCTTTTAACACTAGTACTTCTATTATCAATTTACCCATCTTCAGACTGATTTCCATTCTTTCGGGGATGCCTTACTTCGAACGTTTGCCATGACGACAGGAGAGCTTGGTTTCAGTCGGATGTTTCACTCTCAGAACTACCTTGGGACTAAGAATGACAGCTCAGTTGAAGACTACATTCTGACTGCTGTATTCTCAGACACCATCACCAGCATAACCTTTGTTGTCTTTGTCATCACGATGCCCATCATTGCCATGAACTTGTTGGTAAGAAGAATTTGAATTTTAGTGTATCTTAGTCAGCAGACTTTGATTTGTTTGTGGTTCGGTAATTTAATTCATGATTCAATTCCGAGGATGAATTTGATTTCGTCGAAGGTACCGGCACATTTTCTGTGCCACATCTATAACTTTATTGTCTTATTAAATAGCGAATATTACACTAAAGTCCTCTAAGCAGTAGCAAAGATCTTCTGATTTTCTTTTTTTTTATAAGAATTTTTCGAAAGTCATAGTACCAGTAGAAATCCTGAACTAACTTCTTGGTTTTTGAAAATATTATAAACATGATATTCTGTATTTCTGTCCAAAAACAAATAAGATAACAAGTTTTAACTCTTTACTCTTGGGTGATAATGAATGAAGCTATTCAATGTTTTTCACAGGTTGGTGTGGCCGTTGAGGACATTCATCGCATCAGGCAGAAGGCAACATTCTATTACATGAAGTTAAAGGTGGGTTTTCATTCTTGTCTTATAGGCGTACGTCATATGTATCCTATATCTGTTAATTGCCATACACAATATCATTTGTATATCGTCCATCATACCTACGCCTGATATTACAAAGTTATTCAAGGAAAGGTTATGAAAAGTAATGTAGATTACGAAATGTTTCCCTGTTCATTAGAGTCAAGTTTTTGATAGTTTCCCAATTTGGTTTCTTTTTATTACGGCGTGCACTGTAATACGCCTAAAAGTCGCTCGTCATTTTAAAGTTGTGCTTCGAAATCATCTATGCTTTTTGTAATAGCAAAAGTTATTTGTGGTATTGAAACTTTGCTCAGGTGGATCGTGTAATATCAGGAGAGAATATGGTTTTTGGTACACCACTACGTAAATACGTCATAAGATGGCTTCCTATCACGGTTCAGTCAATGAAGATGCGACTTTCACGTCAATCCAGAGCAGCAAGGTTTCGATCTTGGTTTACTTCTGTCTTCGATTTTGAAAAGCTTCGAGAAAGCGTTCAAGAGGTCGATTTGAAGAACCAGGAGAGAAAAGAACTTCGCGCAAAGGTAATTAATGTAGGAAAAAATTATCTTACGTTAGTAACAGATTGTGGTGGTGGTGGTTTAGAGTAAAATAAGACATTTACACTGCCCTGGGAGTTTCTGGAAGCACAAGTGAAGTCCATTGTACCAATCTCGATACCCCTTTGACACCACACATACACACACACACACCCACACACCCCATACACTCACTCGCACGGTCATATCAAATACACATAAGCACGCGATTCCAAACAGCCAGGAGACACACAAACCCACATCCCCACCAGCCCAGCAAATGCACACACACACGCGCGCGCGCGCGCAAACACATACTTCCACCATAGTAGGTCCATGCTTCCACATTCATCCTTCCCAAAACTGAAAAAAAGGAACGATGAGATAAGAGATGACGTACCATAAAGACAAAGAATGTTGCCAAAGTGCTTCTGGTACTGAAGGTCAATTGATTGCGAATTTTACCCGAGTATAATGTTAAAAAAAAAAGGAGATAACTCGTTATGATGCTTTTCAGGAGATGAGATGTGTTGTTATAAAGTTGAAAAAAGCGTAGGAATTGATTTTGTATGAGTCTGATCACGCGATTAACGAATACTGTTTTATTCAAGGCGATGGAGGCTGAAAATAATGATGACATCCATACCCCAAAACCGGATGAGGCTTTATTTTCCATTCACTCACACTGCATTAGCATGCCATCGTATCATTCATGTTTCTATGTTTCGTTTTTCTGCACTGCAGAGTTCATCTAGCAGTCAGGGTGACCAGACCGATGGTGGAACTGACCAAACCGTTCTTCAAAAGCTACGTCAAATGCGAGACGAAATCAATGGAATGATAAGTCAAGTTGAACATAGTACTGTATAAAGGTATAGGAATTGTAAACAGAAACGGCGAGCGGAATTATGTACGTCTATGCTAACCATTCATTCTATGCCTTTCTCGAGTTTCCACTGCCTTTAATTCAATCTCGAATTTTACGTGCAAATTTCGATAATGCAAAACGTCTCAAAGCTTGGCTTCATCGATTTTCTTTACCTTTTCCTGCGTAAAACCTTTTATATTGAAATGGGCGTTAATCCCAATTTTTTGTTTGGAATCGCAACTCAGTTCTCAATCTACCTTGATTTAGATGGAGCGAGAGGAAGAAAAAATATCTTATTTCCTGCAATGAACAATATGAATGAATTTTTTAGCTTTTATGTAGGGACTGTATTAGACCGCTTACATAACCAAAATCGCTCCGACCATCTTATTATGCATTATACATGTTATACACTAAAACAAGCTAGCGAAAGAAAAATAGACACTTTATGTGATATAGTTATCAAAAACCGCGCTATATAACCAAACTGTAGTCGAAACGATGTTTAGATTAAATCTGTATCTCCGTAATTTCTTTTCCTTGTAATTCTTGTTATTATTATTGATCAAAAATAATATTGATCACCAAGGATCTTATAACGGTAATCGTCGAGAGAGGAAAGAATCTGTTCGAGGTGTTATATTTCTTACTAAAACAATATAGATATCTTGTTGGAAATTCTATTGTGTATTTGATCATCAAAATGGCTGAATTTGCTTGTTTTCTAAATTGCGTTGCGCTTTCTATCCTTTATGACAACACAACACAACAATTCCTTATATTATACGATTTCGCATAAAAAACAAATCAGATTTAGAAGATGGAGGGCACATGATGGAGTTTTGCTGATGAATCATATCTGATAACACGAAAAGGAAAGCAACACGTAACGGCTTGTAACGGCTTGAGAAAATACTCTCATTTTGACTTTATTTGCCTTATAATATCTTAATATTACCATTGTTATCGTTTGTCTTGTGGTGGAACTGCTTACTTATCTTCCATGTGATGGTTTAGTCTTATATTCTGGAGTGATTTTTGTGGATTATTAAATGTGCTGTGATTGAGAAATTTGAAACGCCACGGACGTCCGAGATAGTAGTCCCATACATACACCACAGTGCCTACAGTTATGTGAACATAATACTGGTGAGAATAGATGTGTTACACTGACTGAACAGTGACATTTTACCGAGCATATTATAAATTGTGACAGTGTTATCAAGTCTATCAGTAACTACGTTCCAAATAAGTGTCGATTTTCTATACAATGACGCTAAAATCAAATACTCATACCGGAGCCCCGGGTTCTGGAGATTTCAGGTATAAATTACCGAAATATATGACTACATCTGCGTTACGATTAGCTGTCCATCATTTGCATTATTCATATGAACATAATATAGAGCAGAAAGATGAGAAAGCACGAATTGACTATGTGACAGATCTTTTGTGTCATATATTACCCCATCTTGATTCTAAGATATGTGAACATTTCGTCACCATGCATGAACAAGACAAATATGGCGACCATGACCAGAGAGATCTACGCGATCATGATGATCAAGACGAAGTAATCCTCCATGAGATCGAGCGTACAGAGGAAGAATAAAAACATGAAGCATGCAAAAGCTGCTCTTCAATAGGCTCTAATCTCATTTCTCTCCAGCAGCAAATAACGACATTATCGATCACAGTGAATAACATTATTGCATCTAATGACTCTAATCTTGTTCGTGATGTAAACAAAGAGGACAGTGGCCAATCAGGAAATCCCATTGATGATCAACTAAAGGCTTACAGGGAAAAGCACCGTGCAATCCACGAAAGTTCTTGTAGGCCCAAAAGCAAGAGCGATGTGAAAGCAGATATTCTCATTATCGGCGATTCCATGACAAGAGGATTAATCCCAGCCCGATTGTCAAAACGTCGTGTTGCATGTAGGACCCTCCCAGGCGCTAAGCTTGAAGATGCGTATGACAGAGTGTGTGACTTCGTTCAAATGAGTAAACCTGCCGAGGTTATTCTTCACCTTGGAACAAACAATGTCGCGATCGATGACTCCAGTGAAATTGTTGCCAAACACACCTCACTGATTGAAGAATTGAAGAAATGCCACGATTTTGAGTTTGTCACTATCTCATCAATCATTAGTCCAGTCAATCTATCCAGAATAGGGGGGTAACCCACCACTAATTGCAACACAAGATATTCCACTGAAATGCTTTCCAGGAAGGTCCCCTAAACAACATACTAAAAGTCCCAAGAAATCTAAGCAGTGGAAATTTATGAAATTTGCATATTATGCAAATTAGCCATGAAAAATTAGACAAAGAAGGGAAATAATCCAAAGATTACAAATTAAATGTCCAAAACAATTTAATTTGAATGGAAATTCATGATAAATAACTGAATTCAATGTTTTTAATCAAAAGTGCAAAAATTTCTACCTCATTTGCATATTATGCAAATAAGCATCCTTATATGGAAAAAATGTCAAGATATTGTGAATTTTCTCATATAGACTGCTTGAAAATATTTCATTAATGTTGACATTAATATGCTACTATATCACTAAGCATGAGAATTCATCCCAATGCCTGAAAATTAATTTGCATATTATGCAAATTAGCCATTAAAAAAATAGAAAATGAGGAAATTAATCCAAAGATTACAAATTAAATGTCCACAGCAAGTAATTTTGAACAAAAGTTCATGATGAATAAATAAGTTCAATGTCTTTATTTAAAAAGAGCTAGCAAATGTGCCTCATTTGCATATTACGCAAATAAGTATCCTTATATGGAAAATGTAAAGAAATTTTTATTTTTATCACATTGACTGCAGTAAAAACATTTCAGTTTTTCAAATTAATATGCTGCTATCACTAAGCATTCAAATCTATCCTAATATGATTTATATTCAAGGAAAATTACTGGAAATATGTTCTTCGCTTCCTAAGCGTTAGTCTGACAAGATGATGGGATTGGCAAGAACAAAGCACAGTATTTGAATTGGTGTGTAGTTTGTTAGAGTTGACAACCATTTCTTATGTGGATGGGAACGACTTAGACTTTCTTGAAATTTCACCGCATAAACATGATAAAGTGAGGCCAGGAAAAGCAAACTTATGGCACACGTAAGATCTGATGAGCAGTCTCATTAAGAAGTGCAGCAGAGATTCCGTCTGGCCTAGTAGCTTCATGCAGGTTGTTTTCTTTAACATTTTCTTCATTAGTCTGGCTACACCTGCTTGACTAAACAATATGTTATCTGGCCATATCTGAGTCAGGACTGGGTCCCAGGACTTCAGCGTCATCATCATCATGATCAGTGGTGAATACTAAGACTAAAAATATTTGCCTTCCTTTAATAATGATATTCCAATGTAGTCATAGCTATTGATATTAAGGGCTTCCAACATGCTAATCGTTACAGCCTGGATCATTTTCAATCCGGTCAACAGATTATGTATTATAGGCTTGTCTATAAACCCTCTTATGGTCCTCTTTAATGCAGTGTAGCAATTCTAAGCTTTGCCTTACTGATGCTTTTGGAGCATTAAAATGTGCAAGCCTTCCTAGCCTTTCTCTAAAACTCTTGACATCTTCCGACACAACTTATGTCCATTGTCTCATTGAGGCAACTTGTGTCGGAAGAAGACATGGTTAACGGTGTGTTCCTGTTAAAGTCCTCTTGATTGGCATTCAGTCTCCTACGTCGACTTGTCGGATTTCAGTACAGAGAGTTGTATGATTGTCCAAAGTACATCTGCATGACACTATTAAAGTCAGCATTCCTCCAGAAGAACATCCTTTATATAGTTGTACCATAAAATGTTTATTCCTCTGGACAACCTCACAGTATACCCATGAGTAGCACATTGTGGCAAATAAATCCTGGAAGTGGTACACACTGTCTAATCAATGTTGGATGGTATTTGATGGTGATGTTAAGGGTGTTCCATTATGATGTGTCCTCTTGTTGGAAAGGCAATAATCTGGCTTAGTCCTCCATCTGGTTTGTTCATTGTCTCACTGAGGAATTTCTGTTTACCATAAATATCAGGAAATTAATATTATTATTTGCATACGACTTACTTAGAAACTATAGCTTTAATATTTGGAGATGGTAGCCATAGGAGGTTTATCAAAGAGGAAAGAACAGAAAATGGATGCTTCATCATGAAGCAGCGACTGGATTCAGCGAGAACGTCTAATCACGTTTCCTGTATCTGAGAAAGATGCCTATAATGCACTTTAAGCCTTCATCATGAATTCATGAATGGCTTTCATGTCGCTCGTATAGGCAAATGCCCATTGTTACTCTTATTAAGCATGCCCAGAGATCTTGTGATCCAAGCAAGTACTCATATTCACCACCAAGACAAGTGATGATGATGGTGATGATGATGATGATGATGATGGGTTCTTGTAAAGCGCCGGTATCCGCCTCAGCTGGGCGCTCATGGCGCTTGCTCAAAAATAGGAAATATCTCACAAATTTCAATGTCTTCAAACAGTGCTTAGGATCATCATTCAGTTCAAGTACTGTCCTAGTAATGCTACAATTGAGTTATTCTTGTCTTGGGATAATGTTGGAGTGGGGAACAGAAAGGTCTTCAGGTAAGACTCAAAAGTTGATTGGGTCTCTGCTCTCCTGATAAATTGGGGAAGGCTATTCCACAGATTTGGTCCAGAGATGTAGAAGGCTCTGTCACCCCAGGTTGTGTGGCTGAGAGATTCCCTCAGCAATGCTTGAGCTGCTGATCTGAGACTGCGTGTTGGTCTATGCTGAGATAAGAGCTCTGAGATGTAGGGTGGAGATTTATCGTTAAGCGCTTTAAATACAAGGACCCCAAGTTTATAAGCTAAGTGGTGTGCTACAAGGACCAAATATTCAAAGCTAATGGGCTTTTATTTGTACGGGTGTGACATCTTGTGCTGATCACTTGGCAATCCAGGAGTTGCTAGCGTGGACTATACTCGCAAGAAATGCAAAGTCTCTACAAAGTCAAGAAGAGAGCAAGACTTGGATGGAAATAATGAAGCATTCAAGCAGTGGGATCCATGTAGAATGGACTCATCATTGTACAATATGAGTGGGGTAACTGCTAGTGACAAAAGTCAATATCAACCAAGCAAGAAGTGTAGGGAATGTCATCATGGTTAATACACATAATCTACATGGAATTTTAGAGGAAAGTATCACTTTTGTCGGTTTCCTTGAATATTTATAACATGTCGGATGCTTATTTGCATAATATGTAAATTACACTTTAGATATTAAGCTGATTATTAATGTATTAGCCATTCTTAGTGCTCACATCATATTGATCTAGACTAAAATGTTTTCATAACTGTTTTTGTGAGAAAAATCAAAATTTCTGTTTTTTTCCATATAAAGATACTCATAATATGCAAATGAGGTAGAGTTATTCACAATTTTTTTATTTAAAAATAAATAAATTTGTAAAACTTATCATGGGCTTCAGTTCAATTCGTATTGATTTCTGCACTTGATTTCCAACATTTGGATTATTTTCCTAATTTTTAATTTATTATGGCTAATTTGCATAATATGCAAATTTTGTGATTTTCCATATGCTTGTATATTTAAGGACTTTTAATATGGTGTTTGGGAAACCTTCCTGTAAGGTATTGCCATATTCCAATTTCAATAGATAATCTACTTGCAATTTTTGAGGGATGTATCACCAGTGTGTTTTCTTGAATATTTATAACATGTTAGATACTTTTATTTGCATAATATGCAAATTACACTACAGACACTAAGCTGAATACAAATGTATTCAAAGTCCTTAGTGATTGCAGCATGTAAATTCCAACATTAATGAAATTTTCAAGCAGATAATGAGAGAAAAATCACAATACATTGACATTTTTCAATATAAGGATGCTTATTTGCATATTATGCAAATGAGGTAGATTTTTTTTTGCACTTTTGACAAAAAACATTGAATACAGTTATTTATCATGAATTTTCGCTCAAATTGAATTGTTTTGGACACTTAATTTGTAATCTTTGGGCTATTTTCCTTATTTTTCTAACTTTTTATGGCTAATTTGCATAATATGCAAATTTCATAAATTTCCACTACTTGGATTTCTTGGGACTTTTAGTATGTTGTTTAGGGGATCTTCCTTGAAAGCATTGCAGTGGAATATCTCGTGTTGCAATTAGTGGTGGGTCAAACCCTATATTGACTAGACTACATTCATCGGCGCAACGAGAGCTCGGAAACTCGAAAGAAGGTTGATGACGTCAACGAGTCGCTGAAACTATTGGCCAATCAGAACAATTGGTCATACATCGACAATGGGAACATCGACTCGACACTCCTGACGAAAGATGGCGTACATCTGAATAAAAGCGGTGCGCGGTTATTAGCCGTGAACATCATCCGACATATGCGAGGCGTCATGCCTGGCGAGACATACACCGGGACGCACCCCGCTTCTCTGAATCTGCCACGCCAAACGCGGGAATCAGTTCAATACTACCCTGGCTCCGAGAGATTGAGTGACAATGATTTTCCTTTTCCCCCGAACCACAAAATGAACCGCAGGAAAAAGATGTATCGAGAGCGACTGTTTCCTCGGGATTGGATAGATTCTCTGGATACGGCGAGGAGACTCCTGAACAGACGACCAAGTCAATGAAATTTATGCCACCCCAACACCAATGTGAATATCATGATCTTATTGATGGAAGCATACCTCCCATCTCAATATCAGGATTGAAATTATGTCATATCAATATAAATTCATTACCAGCTAAAATAGATGAATTTAGCCTTCTGTTGAAAAACTTCCCGTTTGATATTATAGCGGTAACCGAAACACACTGTGATGAGACAATAACCGATTCAGAGTTAGCTATGGAAGGATTTACAATATTGAGAAAAGATAGGTCTCGACATGGTGGAGGTGTTGCGTTTTACGTCAGAGAAACCCTTCACTTTAAACATCTTTCACAATTTGATAGTAGTCTGGAAGCACTTTGGATTAATTAACAGGTTAACAATAAAAAGAATATATACGTATGTGTAATGTACAGGCCACCCAACTCACCTGTATCTTTCTTTGATGAACTTAATCGCCTAATGCAGACAGAAAGTCATTGATGTGGCTGATGAGATTATTATATTAGGCGATTTGAACTGTGATGTTAGCACTTCGAAAGTGGATCATCTTGCTAACAGCTTGCAAACATTGATGTCCGGCTACTTATTTGACCAACTTATTGACATTCCTACCATAATTACATCAGGCTCAAGTACAATAATCGACCATATTTTTACCACTGATTCTGAAAACCATTCAATGACTGGAGTATTTAGAACATTTTTGAGTGATCATTTTTTGGTCTTCACTGTATTTGGAAGCGATTCCCCTAAAAACAATTACATCGAATGGAGGAGTTTTAAGGACTTCAGTTCAGAATCATTTGAACAAACTTTGTCACGATTACCTTTTTACTTAGTATTTGATACAAAGGATGTGAATTATGCATGGGAATTATGGTATAATATGTTTATGAATGCAGTAAACGATCATGCCCCGTTCAAGAGAAAACGCATTCGTAATAATCCATGTCCATGGATCACAGGAGACTTAATTTCTTTAATGAATACTCGTGACCTCTTGCACAAGAAAGCCACAACTTTGAACAGTCAAGTGATATGGACTGCATATAGGCGTCTGCGAAATGTTATCACTCATAAAATCAAGGAAGCAAAACGTGAGTTTATACAGTTACAGATAAACAATAACGCTGGAAACTCTGGCGCAATCTAGACAGTTCTTAAAAGCATTTGTAAAAATAATAAGAATAATAAAATATGCCTAGAAGTAAATCAAAGTATTATATCTGATGCAGATGAAGTCGCCAGATACTTGAACGATTACTTTGTTGAGTCTGTCGAAAAAATTGCAAAAGTATCTGAATCTGACTACGATCGCATTCTGTTTGACAGTGATAATTTGGCACATCATAGGCATGACGTGGATGCAACTAAAAAAGCACTAGTACACGATAACGATGTTTTTGAGATACCATCAATTTCTTCTGAATTTGTTATTTCGGAAATAAACAAATTAGGAGTAAAAAAGAGCACAGGGCATGATAATTTATCTGTAAGACTCTTGAAATATGCATGTAAATTACCAATTTTAATACAGTCACTTGTATACATTTTGAATTTATCAATTGAATCGTGTACCTTCCCTGACGCTTGGAAAATTGGCCGTGTTCAACCAATCTTCAAATCAGGCGATAAAAGTAACCCAAGTAACTATAGGCCAATAACAATATTGCCTGTTATATCAAAAGTAATAGAAAAGGCTGTCCATTCAGAACTCATGTCCTATCTAAGCAGAAGATCGCTATTATGCTCGAGCCAGTTTGGTTTCAGACCAAACCACTCGTGTGAAACGGCTCTTCTTTGTATGATAGATGAATGGTCTCGTAACGTCGACAATAGGAAAATGAATGGACTTATCTTCCTCGATTTACGTCGAGCATTCGACACTGTGAACCATGAACTCCTTTTAGATAAATTAGCAATGTATGGTTGTAGTGCAAGTAGTCTTAAATGGTTTCACTCGTATCTTGCTCATCGCAAACAGTATGTTTCTGTAGAAAATAACAAGTCGACAATTAAAGATGTTAATATAGGTCTTCCCCAAGGGTCGGTACTTGGCCCACTAATGTTTGTTTTATTTATAAATGACCTACCAAAGAGTATTCCAAATGGATCTGTGTTCATGTATGCCGATGATACGACCATTTCTGTATCAGGTACATCTAAACATGACATTGAAACACAGCTTAATGGAGTAATGAAGCAAACACATGAATGGTTAATTCGAAACAAGCTTATTCTCAATGTCGATAAGACTAAGACAATGCTACTTGGTTCACGTCAAAAAGTTTGCACATTACAAGATAAAAACTTAGATATTATTATAGACGGAAAATCCATAGCATGTGTAAATGAATATAAATGTCTTGGGGTCATTATTGACTCATATCTAGACTTTAGAAGTCATACAAACAAAGTTGCAAAAGATGTTAAGCAAAAGTTGGGTATTTTGAGAAGACTGAGATCTACCTTCTCCGCTGAACAATTGTCACAGATTTACTGGGGGTATATAATGCCCCATATTCTCTATTGTTGTAATGTGTGGACAGGGAGAAGTGATGTCAATTACGATATCCTTAATCGCCTACATAAAAGGGCAGCATACTTAATTTCACACTTAACTTGGGAAACCCCGTCCAATGAAGTATTTGATAAATTATCTTGGCCAACATTGGACAAACTCTTTTGGAAATCTGCCTGCTGCACAATGTTTAAAATAATTCATGAACTTGCCCCACCTATACTTTCACGTAGAATTGTGAACTCCCTTTCGCTCTCTCCCTCTCTCACATTTTTCTTCCCTCTCTCTCCACTTCTCTGCCTCTCTCTCTGTTTGCCTCTGCCACCTTTCTCTCTCTCTCTCTCTCTCTCTCTATCTCTTTCTCCCTGTCTTACCATGTTCTTTTACTTTCTCATTCTGAATCTTATTTTGATGTGTATATATGTCTTCTTTACTTATGTTTTCTTTATGTTATGAATTATATGTTTTGGTATTAATGCAGAGCCCTGTGGAAGACCAGCGATTTTTAATGAACGTTTTAATTGTATATATTGTGTAATTTTACATATTTGTTTGTATAAAGCTGAACAGGCTACTCTGGATAAAGATTTGAAATAAATAAATAAATAAATAAATAAATAAATAAATGTGCGTGTGGGGGGGGCATAATGCTTTCATTTATCCACAAACTTTTTATAACTTCTATCATGTGGACATCTTTTTCTTGAACTTTGTTTTGTCTAGCTTGCTAACCGTAATTATTCACCGTACGACATAGGAGTAACATTAGCGAGATGTTTTAAAATAATTGATGGTACAAGCGTACTATGATATTTCAGATAAATTATGATCTTACGATCACGGTTTTTGTACAGATAATGTAAACGGGGCAATGTTTTCATAAAGCACAAGTGATTAGTTATATCATTTCTAGATTAGAATTTATATGAAAAAAAACATATTTCATTTTTTGGCAGATTATTTTCGGATGATTAAATTGATTTTGAAATAAAAGAATGTAGAAATCAGTCATGTGTACGTATGTATTTCATTCCATTTTCAAGAACAGGAGATCCAGAATGCATGCGAATCATTTATAGAACATATCAGGTTGATTAATTTATTCTTGCATTTTCTTTTCATGACAGAAAAAAAAAATCTGCTTTTTAAAAGTGGTCCTCCATGCTGAAAATAATATGATTCGAACAAACTAAGAAATACTAGCCGGACAAACAATACACTGAAAGTTTGATCTTAATCTGACAAATAATAACAAAGTTATGACATTTCAAATATTTGAATTATTTCGGTGAAACAGTTCTATGAAAGCATTCATGAATGTTCAATGAGCAAATTGATGTTGTCATATGCTCACTTTGGTCTTTTATAATTAGATTTTGTCCTCCAAGAATTATAGAAATTTTGGTTAACAACTGATTGACTGGTTGACTCATTACTGCAACTTATATTGTTACAAGGGATACTTAATCATACAAACATGTGTACAAATATAGGTACAATTACGATTTTAAGTAATACCGTGAGAAATTGGAAAGTGGGGACATGACATTTACCCAATAAATATTAATGACAACATTCATATAACTGCTTTAAAACATATTGCTAAATTCTCAAATTCAGTAACTTCGTTATTTGTTATCAGATTTCGATGAAATGATTAGCACTTTGCTCAGTGAATTTTGCTCTATTTATTTAGATGTAATTATTTTTAGCCTGTAGTACCCCTTTTACACTACACTCGAAAGTTTTGTATCATTTGGGCTGAATTTGACATGTTTAAGCGGCCATGATGGAGGCAATAAAACATTCAAGATAGTTAAATCGGGGAAGAGAAAAACGTGAAAAAATAAACCGTTCTACCAAAACTTACATCTAGTAAGCTTGGATGTCGTGTCTTTTTATTTATGTTCATTTTGTTAGCTCTTGTACAATTTTTAAGATGCAAAAATGATTTTTGACATTTGAATTCTGAAAATATGGATTAATTTGGTACATGAAGTATACTAGATTACACTTCCGAAATAGAAATCATCATAGCGCAGCTTTTTATACCGTTGAACAGTTTCGATCAAAATTAAAAAAATATTGATTTTACAAACAAAATGTTTATAGGGTGAATAAGTCGTGGTCTATACTGATTCAGAACTTAAGTTACACAAAATGTACAGTGAGAACATTTTCTTATTTCATTATCTTACTAAATCTTAGGCAATACAACTTCATTAACATAGATTAAAAAAAAGAAATGACTTTAGTTCGACTCACAAATTGTCTTATCATGCTTATAATGAATTACATACTTTAAACTTGTGATTATATAAAAATACTAAACAACGTCAATTGAAATTCGCCCATAGTTGGTTATTGGTGTGTCACACAATGTAAATCTAACAGCAAAATGGGTTCCATAAAGACAGGCCACCTCATGCTCACATCAAAATAATCTGGTGGCATGAGACTTTTTTCTCTATTAGGTTGATATCTAGTCCGATGGGATGTCGGCAATGGTTCTACTGATTCGATATTATTCAGATTAAGAATGGAAAAGAATTTTGTTAAATAAATACACCACATTTCAATCACTCTGTTGTTATGTCAGAATGGAACAGACAATCTCTTTGTCTATTTGACTATTTTAATGATAAAACTATCATTTAAAAGTATAGTATTTTTTCACTATCATCCTCAATCCCATAGTTAAACCTACGATTGAGTACTGAAGATTTTGCAGTGTCGAAGGTCTTCTGATCTGAATGAATATTCGATGCTTCCTCCTGCCTCGGAACTCATTTTATCTCAAGATTACCAAATCGTTTTGTCTGTAAATGATAGATAATATACATGCTACCTTACACATATAGATAGCATTGATAAATTTCAATATTTGATTAAACTGTTTTTAAAGTGTTTCTGTATTTGGACCAAATACAAAAACACTGAAAGAGCAGAATTGAGTTTAGAACAACCATATACATCTCTGCTTTGTAGATGGTGATCATCCGATGCACATCTACATAAACATGTCTCAGCACCTTGGCAGATAAAATTGCTGCTTCTAAATATCCGCCCAAAAACAAACATTGTTCTCTTTACGAAAACATTCGACATCGCACAGCCTACATAATATTACATATCATGAATATAATCCTACAAACATGATCCGAAGATCGTACTTTTCAGAGAAGACAATATTAAAACTCTCCGAATGGTGAATGACAATTACTTGTCATAATCCAGTAAAACATATAGGATTTTAATAAAGTTAGGACTTGAATATTATAAAGTTATCATAGAAGTTCGATGATTGATTGAATACACATATCGGATTTGTATAACCGCTGCGATGAAATTGAATACTTTGCGGTTCCTGAGATGTTTTGACAATTTGATTATGATTCTATATCTTCGGGTTTTAACATCTGGTAACTTATTGACCAAGGAGCCGCGCGCCTTGCCTTCTTTATATGTAATAACAAATACAAGTTGTAACTTTCATGTAGGCTAGCTAACTGTTTGAATTGAAACCCAAACCATAGAAATTATATACCAAGATTCAAAATAAGTTGACAAAAATAATAAAACAATATTCAGTTTAAATAAAACGAGCATAAGAACGGTGAGCGACGAACCGGCGAAGAATTGAAGCCGAAATTTATAAAAGAATATGAATTACATTTTGTTAACATTGATATACATGACGTCTACATATACATAGTCTTAGATAACTGGAGTTAGGGAAGATAATCGTTTGGGTTTTACCCCTACCAAACCAATTGTTTTGGTTTTGTTTTTTAGTAATAGAATGCACATTGTCATTGTTCCCAATTTTACCAATAATCTCTGATTTAAGGCAGGTCGAAAGAAAGAGTCACATGGACGGGGAGTCTGAGGAAGAGGGAGAGAGTGTGTGTGTGTGTGTGAGAGAGAGAGAGAGAGAGATAGATGGGAGACAGTGTTTGAGAGAGAAACAAAGAAATATATATATATATATATATATATTATATATATATAAATATATATATATATTTATGTACAGGTAGAAAGAGGGAGAGAGAAGGGGGAATGGAAAAAAAGGAGAGACTGACTCATACCCATCCATGCTAGTTGGCGTGCTACCAAGTGTCTTAATATCAACGTTGATTCTGTCAGCGATAGACAGGAAATTTTTCCTTATTTTTCTTAAAAGATAATGTACTTCACGTATAAAGATAACTACATATCTTATTCCTAGTATTCAACATAATTGGTATGTAGGTTCATAGAATCATCGAAACTATCAGAGGAAAATCGGAAGCAACAATCGGATAATGAAAAAAAAACCCTCGTGTAAATATTCCTAGCGAACTGCGTAAGGGCATTCAGTATGGGACATCCCAATAGTCCGTGGGTCCGATAGTCCGCAGGTCGACAGTCCGCGGGTCTGTTAGTCCGCGGGTCCGTTAGTCCGCGGGTCCGATAGTCCGCAGTGTGTGTAAAATTATGATCAGATATATCAAATGTCATCGAAAGGTCCAATGGTCAAATGATACGAGACCATGGGGTTTTATCAGGTGCGGATCCATGGGGGGGGGGCCGAGGGGGCCTTGCCTCACCCCCCACCCCCAGCTCAAAAAAAAAGAGGGGGGAAGAGGGGAAAAGGGAGAGAATAAAAAGAGAGAGGAAGATGGGAAAAGAAGAGAATAACAGAGCGAGGAAGAGGGAGAAAGGAAAGGAAAAAGGAAGAAGACTGGGGGAAAGAAGAGAAAAAAGAGAGGAGGGAAAATAAAGAGAAGAAAAGAAAGGAGAAAGGAAAAGGGGGAATAAGAAGAAGAAAAAAACAGGAAGGAGGAGAAGAATATTTAAAGAGAGAGGAAGATGGGTAGAAAGATAAGTAAAAAGAGAGAGAGAGGAAGAGGGGAAAAGAAGAAAAAAGATAGAGTAAGGGGGAAAAGGAAGAGAAGAAAAACGAGAAAAGAGAGAGGAAAAGAGGGAAAGAAAAGACGAAAAAAAAGAGAAGTAAAGGGGGAAAGAAAAGATGGGGAAAAAAGAGAAGAAAAGGGGGAAAGGAAGACATAAAGAAAAAAGAGGAAGAAAAGGAAAATGAAGAGAAGAAAAAGAGAGAGAGGAGGAAGGAAAAGAAGAGAAGAAGAAAAAGGGAGAGGAAGAGGGGGGAAAAAGAGAGAAGGAAAGAGAAAGGAAGGGGAATTAGGAAAAGAGAAAGAAAAAAAAAGAAAGAAAAAGAGATGGGAAAAGAAATAGGGAGATGTTGACCCGGACGTCGATTTGATGTTCGAACTATGGGGCGCCGAAATGATGTTTGATCTAGCGGGGCACCAAATTAATGTTTGAACTAGGGGAGCGCTAATTTGAATTTTGACCATAATGTGACAAATACATGTTTCAGAGGGGGGAGGGCAAAGTTATATTTCACATGGGGGCGCCAAGTTTATGTTCAACCGAGGGCACCAAATTGACCTTGAACTTAGAGGGCTTCATGCAAATTCATTTTCGACCGGGGGCGCAACATTGCTCGTATTGCCTGTTTATAGTGAAATATATGTCCTGACCAAAAAGCTTAAATTAATGCGGCTGAATTAAAATATCCCGTTTTTACGATAATAAACAAAAACAATGTTCTCGAGTTTTAAGTCTGTTTAGCGAAATAGATATCCTGTTCAGGGTCACAAAAAGGGGTTTATATCAAATTCAGCTCGCGCTACGCGCTCGCAATATTTGATTAATGAGGTATGTATCCTCTGCATCGATCCCAGGTACATAAGTGTTAGTGTTTTTCAGGTTAACATACATAGGCCGATCCAGGGGGCAAAGATCTTGCCCCACCCATGGTGGCGCAATAAAAGAGTAAGAAACAGAAAAAAAGAAGAAAAAAAAAAGGACAAGCAATTAGAATAGGAATTATACCTTAAAAGAGTCCTTAAGTCAGTATATAAAAAATTTGAGCTCGCGCTTCGCGCTCGCATCAATAAATTGTTTAGTTATATACGCATCCCGACCTCACAGTTTTTTCTTATGCGAACGAGAAGCACAAGCTGAAAATATTTGATATTCCAACCTGACAACTAAAAATGTCCTTTTCATTTCATCATTATAAAAGTTTTCAGCTAGCGCTTCGCGCTCGCATTCATTTCTTAATAGATATGCATCTTGTTCACAACTACTAACATAGGCGGATCCAGGAGGCCCGAGGGCCCCCTCCCCCCTATTGAATAAATACGCCACTGATGAGGAGAATGAGTCGATTGCATCGATATTATCATTCATATTATTGAAGGGTATTCTAAAACAACTAGTAAAGAAACTACAGCTCCCGTTCACACAATATTCTAGTAGGGCCTACTCTGGTGAGAAGTTAAACCAAATTGAAACCCCCCAAAATCGCTCGCGCTTCGCGCTCCCATTGATATTACATTATATATTCATGGATTTTTTTTTCAAGAACACATTAAAAAAGTGGTCTTTAATTGTCTTTTTTTTAAAAATGTGATTATAAGATAATTCAAAATCCATTTAAGGCACTTAAGTTAGACTGGCCGGGAGGGAGTGGGCGCAATTTTTTGAAAAGTAAACATGGGCGCCAAAAATCAGGTCAAATTTGGCCCCCCCCCCCTCCCCACGAAATCCTGGATCCGCGCCTGGGTTCTTTAACAATAACCCAATTAGGGCAATCACCCCCTGACAACTACTTCAAGGAAAATATCCCCATATTTTTACCGCCGGGGACTGTTACCCCCCGGAAATTTACCCTCCAGACAATTACCCCGGATAATTACCCCTAGAACGGAGCCTTGGAAATGCCATCAACGTGACGACATGGCGTGATACTTTATTTTGCCATGTGTAATTAATCATTGGCGGCGGAAGGCCAAACATTTAGAGGGGTCCACCTGAAATTTTGGGATGGACACAGGTAAAAAAATTGACAAGCAAATCAAGCAAAATTTTAGAAGGGACCAACAAGATTTTAGGGGGGTCAACCTGAATTTAGGGGGACGTAGAAAACAAATTGACAAGCCATGTTGACATAATAAGTTTATTTAGTCGACATGGCAAGATAAAGTATCTCGCCATGTCGTCAAGTCGATGGCATTTTAAAGGCTCCGTATGGCGTCTAGAGGGTAAATTTCCGGGGGGGGGGGGGTAACAGTTCCCGTTGATAAAAATATGGGGATAATATTTTCCTTGAAGTACGATGAGAGAAAAGGAGGTAAAATGATCGATAACCCTTCAGGGAATTGTAAACAATTTCCAAAATCACTTTCTTTTATTCGTAACCCAGTGAATAAATTAAATAGCTCAGAACTCCATTTGAAGACCGTGAGACTATATTTATTTCAAGTTTAGAACATACGCTTTTCAATCCATTAAAAATTGTATTCAGAGCTAACTAATAATAACATCGTTATATTCACTTAGGCCTAAATTAATTTTCACAAATCTTAAGGCTTACTAATCCAATTTTCAGGGTTTTCACTAAAGAAGCATGAATATTCATCAAATTACACCAAAAGCCTACATACTCGTGACAATGCGCACAAACATACGGGTTCCGTCAGTTCCTCAAACACTGGAGTAGGGTTTCATTCATCAGTTCTTCCAACGCTGGAGTAAAATATATATTGAATGCAGTAGAGAGCGTGCAAGTTGAATATCACAGAATTTCTATTGTGACGCTCGGTTGTATTATATTTGTGCTATTCAATATTGAAGGATGGCATGCAGGCTCACATAGTCGTTTGTAGGCCTAGCGATGGGTTCTCAACCTCAACAAACAAGTCGAAGAAAGCCATTATTATTTCCAGTAACTCGTGTTCATTTTCCGTGTTGGCATTTGTCGTGTCTATGAGAGGTATAATCATCGCAGTATTACAAACATCATCCGTGCCAACATGGGCAATGTCACATGCGTACTGAAGGTGAGTAGCCTCTACAACTTTGAATTCAACTGCATTGTGAATATATTTTTTGTCGTAGTTTAGTCACTAATGTTTAATGGCCTACGTAAGGAATTTAAATAAACATTTTCAAAGGGAGTGCAATGCATGTGTATGCGTAGGTGGGGTGGAAGAGGCCTGTGGAGAGTGGAGTAAGGACCCGACTCCCGAGGGGGGGGGGCGGTACTTCCATTGACGAGTGGATATCATGGGGTTTCGAAAAGCACCATAAACAAGTAATTTCCATATTATGAAAATGCACCCCTTAACAAGTATTGGAAACGAAACGATACTCTTGGGAAGTATTCCCTGAACCAACGACCGGCCCCTAAACAAGTACAACGATATTTTAATTGTTATGTAACGGACGTCGGCTTTTAATACATTGGTTTAGTACCGCCCCACCTCCTAATCGGACCCTAAACACGTAGTATAATGGCTATCCAGCCTTTATAAAGTATTTTAGTCTTTTTGTATCCTCACAAGTTGGACCGTAAACACGTAGTTTTACTAGCGAAATATATACCCCCTTTTTTCAATAGTTAAGTGTTTTTTACACCCTTATTACGTTACGTACGTAACGTGCCCTATCTTGAAAAAGAGATCCCTTTTTCGTGTTACTTTGGTCACGAGTGGTATCTACTCGTCAATGGAAGTGCCACCTCACCGGGGGCAAGGACTTTTGTTGTGTGTGTTCTGCTAATAAAGCAATTACAATCACGTGTAATAGTAAATTCCTATGTTAACCTCCGTGATTGTGAATGATATGAATACACAAGAAACAACAATAAATGAATTATTTTTTTATGAATAAATAAATACATTGATAAAGATGATTAGAAAGAGAAAGGAAAAATAAAAGCGGATGAAATTGAAAGCATGGAACAGAAGAGATAGAAATATAATCACAATGAAATTAGTTCAGTTCAGTTCTGAACTGAACTGAACACTGAAATTATTAGAACGTAATTTGTGAATGATAAAATGAAAACAGGTTGGTTACATGCATTCACCGATCAATCATATATATTTGCATTAGAATACAGTATAGAAATTCATCGCGAACGTTGTATGGATTGTGTCAAAGCAATTTACGCTATTATTGCATGCAACCTTTCTCTCTGTAAATGACAACCTTTGTCCCTCACAAAATTGTAAAAGCCTAATCCCCATTGATTTTGGATTCGAATTTGGAGTATACGATACGCGAACCGTGCATTGCATGTATACTTTATAATGTGCAATATGTATATGTGAAATTTATGCAACCTTTTTTAAATCTAAATACAAGTACTCTACAAAAACTCTCGTTTATCTCGCAGTGGAGTATCTCCCCCGCTGTTAGTCATGAGGGAGGTATGTGTAGTTGACAATGACTGTGGTGTTTCCATGGTAACTGAAGCACTTTCGATCAAAATGCGAAAATGGTGAATTTGCTCTTTGCAAACACGTGCTTCACATAATAATAGCAGGGCCCGCTGGGAGAACAGTTTTCGGAACTGAAGCGGCTACCCTGGGTAAATATACCGCTATTATTATTATTATATTATTATCAACATGGTAATTGGAATGACTAGCGAATTAACAAGACATTTATATATAGGTAATAGGCCCATTCCATGCTACACCGTAGATGTCAAAAGAATTTGACCTTATGCATGTTATAGCACCATGTGACTTCCTGTAAATTTTCACATTTCCGAAATCCGCATGCACTATAACATTGTGTTGTATTTTATATTGAAGTCGATACCGGTACTGTGTCTGAACACTAAGTGTGTGTGTGTATATATATATATATATATATATATGTAAAATATATTCACAATATGAAGAAGATTTGTGAAAAGAAAATCCATTCGAAATCATGCCACCGTGTTTAGTAGTAGGATGATGCCAGGGGCCGCGGAACAGTTTTCAAAGTGGGGGGGGGGGGGGGCTAACCATAAAACACATCGCAATCATATGGTAATTTTCATGTTTTTGTACACGGTTCTTTCGCGGCCCCTGGATGCTAGTTCAATACTACTAAGAGGACAGCTATCAATTCCGCCATGAATTTATCAATACATTTCCGTATCCATCCCATTTACCATCATTACTAAGTGTTCTCTGTGACTGTGAGGGAAATGATCATCAGCGTGACTACCATTGGCTTCTACAAACACCATGCACCACTCCTGGTCCACCACCACCACCATCAATATTGCCATTACTAGCTCTCTAATGACCACCACCATCAACATAATTACTCTAAATAAATTCTCCTCAATCTGATCGCCATTAATGGATTACTTTAATGTACTAAACACATACACTTGTAATTGCTGCCAAAACGGGGAATAGTAAAAACCCAAACACACTCAATATAACACGCAAATGGCGACGCACACGTATGCGTCATGCATATGGTCATGCATGTGCGGACGTTTTGTTTGTGTATGGCCAACTGGGGACGTTTGCGATGCATACAAATTTGGTTCATTTTCTAGTAAAGTTCTTTGGTTATCTGCCTTTGATTTCCCGCCTTTTGAGAAGCTAAATAATATAACGGCGAACGTCCTGGCTTAATTTCGCAAACTCTCCCACCCTCCCCCACACAATCACCCTCCCATAAAAAAACACACATAAACACACAAATAAATAGATAACCTGTTCCCAGACTCGACAGAAGACTTCCTACTTACTCATGCGTGGAAACGTAAATTATAGGCATTATTTCATGTAGTCATGAGCATTGGAGATAAAATCGTCACTTTTTTATACTACAAAAAAATAATTTGTGAATAATTTTTACACAGGATAAAAAAAATATGTTGGTATATAATCAAACGTCATTAAGGTTCATCTGTAGATTTACCCCGTCATCTCTTTCCTTATACATGTTATAATTTGTCTTGGTTCGTGCTCTTAGGTTTGACGTTGATATATGTGTTCAAGTAAGAATGGAAATGAAGCAAGCTGCTGCAACAAGCGAGACAGATCAGGAGAATGCGACGACTAACCGCATCATTACGGTAAGTAAATATTACTACCACTCTCACTTACTACCATCTCATAAAAACACACATGCACCCCACCTCAACCTACATGGGTAAGGATAGTCATGAGTTTATCTTTGGTGCAAATCAAAATGTCTATCTTCAGTCACAATCGAGAGACCAGCACTATGATATTCATGTTATATTATTATTCTTCCATCGATGTATCATGTTATTGTCATGGTCTCTCCTTTTCGTAACAAAATGATATAGGCAGCAAAATATGGCACTTTTGATAAATTGCGAGACGCTTTGGAGGCGGATTCCAGTAAGATTAACACTACAAACAGCAATGGATTGTCACCACTCTTTTTAGCCGTGAAAGGGGGCAGTCTGCCATGTGTTAAACTTCTCGTCTCGAAAAACGCAGGTGAGTATAAAAGAGGTCGCTTTTGAGAAAGTGTAGATGGATATGAAATATATTAAAGAGAAGGCTGGGCGATATCACCATTATAACATCAGTAAAAGATCCTGGTCAGACGGAACCTGAAAAGAGTCCTCTGTGACCACACTCAGGGATAAATCATTTTGATGCAGAAACGGTTCGGGTCACTGTGATCAGTGAAATGTCTTCTAATTGTTTTTTTTTCTATATTATTTATTTATTTATTTGTTTATTTATTTACTGAGTTATTTATGAATATTTTATTCATGTTAGGTTATCAGTGTTATTATTATTATTATCCTCAACATTATTCTTATTACTATCGTTTTTATCATCAGTATTTTTTGTTTGGGGTAAAATGCTTTTACTTTTATATGGGACAGTACAATAAAGTTAGAGCGTGACCAATATGTTTTGTATAAATTCTAACTTTGACTAAGATAGTCTGTAGGTGTATTGTATTGCTTAGATTTTATCTATAAGAGGATTGGTTATTCGTGATTCAATGTTCATTTTTTTTTGTAATTTAATGAAATCCATATCCTTGATTTTTCTAACCTTCTGCATTCGCGTTTGAAATAGAAAATGAATCAATGCGAACTATCCAAACATTAGGTTTATTTGCACATATTCTGTATGTACTCTGTCGACAATGAGGTCATCCGCTCGTCGCAAACGTCATATTGCACACGTACTAAAACACAGCAGACTGTATTGCAATTGAGCTGAAAAAATACATTTTAATCATTCTCTCTATTTCTACATGATTTTATCGAAACGGTTTACAAAAATTATACTATTATGTGTTACGAATAAACACGTTAAGATTTATTGACTTTGTAGGTCTATGAATGATTTGAATCTTTAAAACGATCCCGCTCTCTCTCCCTCCCCCTCTCTATCCCATAACGATTTTTCTCGTTATTTTCCTCGCCTGTTCACTGTAATATTTCTCATGTATTTCTTTACCAGACGTGAATATGATGGCTAGATCAAGCCTGGTTGTGACAGGACCGTCGGAGGATGCATGGACACTAGCTTACTCTGAGGTGACTATCATTCTTGAGAATATATTGAGTAAAATGATGACTCTGGAACTTTGAAATATCATGGTGTATAATTTCAGGTTTCTATAAATGCGCATATCCTAGCAGACTGAATTTCGACATGGTAACCTTGCCATCCGATGGTAACTACCATGGCAACGCTAATAAACAGCCAATCACAATCAAGAATTATATGCAAGTTATCATTGGATGGCAAAGTTACTGTAATGGTAACTTTTATGTAAAGGGGCACAGATCGTACAGGCCTATAATCTAGATCGTATCTAAAATGATGACATCTCCTTGAAGAGTGTTCCATTTTTCGTTCAACAGGTTGTCAGATCTTAAAAACTTTTCTTGATTTGATTGGCCGAGAAGGACAGTTTTCCATGGTAACTTCCGGATAAAAAATCTGAAAACTCCTTTCATGAAACACTCCCATGTCAGACCAATCGCAAAAACGTAGTCTACATTATGCATTTGCATTTTCAGCAACATATTAATTTCTGTACACTTTTATCTGATGCAGTGTGCATTATCACCATTCCTTCTTGCCTGTCGACTCGGCCACCAGTCGATAGTCGAGTTCCTGTTCTACAACGGTGCTGATCTACGCCAGACCAGTGCCGATGATGATCTCAATTGCTTATCCTTGGCCATCATGTATAACCGGGAGTAAGTTGATTGATAAAACTAAAAATTAGATCAATACCGTCATGACGTATTCGGATTTGTTGTCCCCCCTTCTGGGTCATGTCCAATAAACACTTTATAATGGCAAAATGCTCAATTTCTTTAACAAGTTTACATAAATCAGTCAGTACAATTCAATGATTGCAGCAACTTTTAACGACTATGGTAGTTTTATCATTATTAAATAATTTGTGAAACGGGACTCAGTTCTGGACTGACGTGTTTAGAAGCCATGTGAAATGTCCTTTGAAAAAAAAAAAACAACAGTGACAAGACATTGAAAATAATTTTGATGGTGAAATATACACACTTTTAAAAAGGTTGGGCAGAAAAGGCCCATTTTTTAACCATCACTGGGCAACATACTGTCCAAACAAGTATTGGTTAAGATCTGTCCGAATTGGGTAATAAAAAACTAATAATTTGGTAATAAATTTGCCCAATTGGATGATAATTACCCAGAATATATATATATGTTCACCAACATACATTACCCAACATAGTGGACAGTATGTTGCCCAACTTTTTAAGTGTGCATGTAAGATGATATCAAATTCGAAGATTCTGAACGTTAAACGATATCAAATACTAGAATGGTTAGGTTCCGATTTTTTCTCTATTCAGTGTTGATATTTAATATCATGATAGTACTATAAAATATGTTTGATATCTTTAATGTATTTTGAGGACATGCATAAGCTATGATCATGCAGAAAAACACAAAGTATATATCTCTCACAGCTGGTATGTGTATGATGTAACAAAAGGGGAAGTAGCACTTTGCTCAGCGATCATGTTCGTGTTCAAACCACGTCCTCTTCCACTTAGATAAGTACTTTTTGTCGGTGTAGCATGTATAAATAAAATAAAAATATCAATCTTTATTTACATACATTACATACATTATCTGTCTTTCTGCTTAAGTGCATCCATCTCTGATGTGAGCACACGACAAGACCCAATTTACTACTGGGTCTCCTTCTGTTACAAACATGACAATGATGGATTGAAAAGCAATACATAATTAAGAGGAATTCGATCTCATCATGATACCAATTAGAGTTTAGTATCAATGTCTATTAGGGCCTAATATTTCAAGCTGCCTATTACGAAAAAAAAAACTTATGCAATGATCACGCCATCAATGTCTATTAAGGCCTAATATTTCAAGCTGACTATTACGAGAAAAAAACCTTATGCAATGATTCTGCCGCCATTTTTAATAGAGGCTGAAGCCATAGCATGCGTTGGTGCGTGATCTGCAGCCGGTGCATCTTATTCATATATCCTCTGAGGGAGGGCGCTATGAGATTACGATGTCATATGCTTGAGGTTTATTACTTCATCAAAATAGCTGTATTCATTGTTTACCTCTTTTCATAGGGATACTTCGAAGTTTTTGGTGACGCATACCGATTTCGATACACTCTTGGTCCTTATGAAGACGAAGTCACATGACCTCACTTTGGGCCTTGGACGTCGACCATTCAAAATTTCCACGCCTATGAGACAGCTCATACAATATATGCCTGGTTTGTGAAAAAAGCTGCTGTGACATTCTCTATTAACATTATATAAGTTGAAAGAGGGTATATATAACATACATGCACTCGATCTTTGCATAGTTAAACAATTTCAAAGGTTTGATGTAGTAACTCTGTGATGTGCATTCGACATGTGTTTAGGCAGGTGCGACCAATCCCTTTGATTTTTTAAGTAGTGAAAATGAAAATGGAAAGAAGAGGGGAAAAAACGACCGATGAAAAAGAAGAAAGAAGAGCATGAAAGGAGAAATCTGGGCTGTATAACTCTATGATACCCTGTATGATTTATTCATCATGGGTCTTAATTTGGTCTTCATTTATTCATTTGGGTCTTCTTGCCCCACCCCCTGTCATGAGACCGCCCCTTTATTTGAAAGACTCAGTGCCATTTGATAACTTCGGGCCAACTTTGAAGATTGTACAACAAACTAATCGTTCATATTTGTTTTTAAAGGAAGAACGAGTATTTCTATACTTTGTTATTATAGGTTTCCACAAAGAATGATAATTAAGGGGAAAACCAGAAAACTTCCAGTACAAGGTTCGCTCTCTGATTGACAAGAATTTAGTTTTATTTCACACAAAGGGAACACTTGATACTGCACAAATATCCTATGTATTCATGATCCGGTTTGCATGCTGGTTATACAAAATGAAATTATTCCAACTAAATTACACTTATTCAATATCGACCTAATAGAAAAACATGGACACTGATAATGCGTGTAATGAAAACATTACTTGACATACACCAAAGTAATAAATTTACGCCTGTAATTTGAAATTGTATTATTAATGCATTCACATAAACATTGTCCATCTATTAACTAATTGTCAATAGATGTAGCTGAGATCGTAATGGATAGATGCATCACATTAAATGAAAATGGCGATGAAGTCACGTGCTATCTGGAACTTCTCGATGACTACTTTTCTCCTTGGGCGCAGCAGAAGAAATGTATGTATAGTGGCAATCGTGTTATTTTTAGTTTTGTTTCTTTATTCTATAATGATTACTCTTCATTATTTTCATTCTCATTTTAGACTAGATTGCGTTCTTGTTGTTTGTGTTTCTATTTGTAAATGTATTATATTGTTGTCAACTTATATTTTCTGTCATACAGGCTACTTTCTGTCACATCTCATGTCTCCTTTCTTTTATACAGTGCGTCCCACCAAAAACGAAACCGAGATTTATCGATGATTTATAATAACCTAATCACAAACACAATAGACAAATGACCTATCATTGGAAAGCTTAGAATCTCCTCTTTCATGTTAGATTATTTCTCATTCACGCATGAGTGAGCAAAAATATTTTGAAGAGGGGATACAAAAAAGTCAGTTGGCGAGCTGTATCTGGGTTTCAAATAGAAAAACACATTTTCAAAAAGTTCAATATCTGCTCTTCAATTTGATACCTCAATTACAGAAAATGTTCAAGAAGTAACAAAGTTCTGGTTATTTGAAATAAGGCTTAAATTTCGATAATTTCATAAAATGAAGAGGTTTTACAGGCTAGCGATCAGACTCACTTAACACTCCGTTTTGTTGACGATCAGCCATGCATTAAGTCTTTTGTTAACCGTGCGATAGCTTCTGTGGGAAACCGGTGAAAACACGTATATTTAATGAATTTATTGAAATACATGCATGGTTTCCATAAAACATGATTTTTTTTACTTCTTGACCATTTTCTGTGATTAAGGAATCAAATAAAACAGCAGATATTGAACCTTTTAGGCATTTGATTTTTTTTTAATCCAGATACCTCCGCAAAATGAGTTTTCGTTATCCTTTCTTCAAATTGTTTTTGCTCACTCATGCGTGAATGAGGAATACTTTAAGTAATTTCAGATGAAAGAGGAGATTCTAAGCTTTATATTGGTAGGTCATTTGTCTATTGTATTTATGATTAAGTTATGATAAATCATCGCGAAATCTGGGTTGCGTTTTTTGTGGGACGCACTGTAAATTCCCCGCCTCCTTTACCCTTTGAGATATTTCATTCGATTTACGTAACTTTCTTGTAGTATTTTAAAAACGGTTCGTTTTTATTGGTATGTATAAGCGTGTTACTAGTATAAAAACATGTCAAAAATGGGTTTTCTTTTATAAAATTTGATATGGTTTGCATGGCTTCGGTCACTGTTATTTTCACCCATAATTATAGTAAAACCCCTTTGCTGTCTTCGCAGCATAATCCTAAATAATTTTCTTCCACTTATTGGTTCTTTTTTTGTAACTTATAGCTATTCTTTCGACCATTCAGGTATATATACATGCGTAACAGTTAAAATATGAATAAAACAAGAGGCGTACTGTTGAAGCGGGAAAAACATCATTTATGGGGCTACTATTATTGTTATTCAAATCCTTCTAATAGATACCAATGATGTCTTTGGTGATGAAGGAAACTTACTAGTGAATGCTCAACCAAATCGTACTCACATAGAAGATGGTCAGCATACATTCATTGGCCTTTGATTAAATTATCTTCATTGTTGTTGATTTTGAGATATAATAATAATTATTTCAACAACCATTTATTCCATTCACATTCTCTATTCATCGTGCTATCATTATCATTATGTATGTTATTATTTATATTGTATACCATCATCATCATCATAACCACTTTATTTTTTTTTGTTATCGTTGATAAAATAATGCAGCTACTATAGATATAATTGTTTCACTTCATCATCATTATTACAAATTTTGTAAGCACTATCATTATTATTATCATAATTTTCACCTTAGAATTAGTAGTAGCAGAAGTAGTCATGATAGTTAAGGTAGTAGTTGCAATATTCACATCGTTATCATTATGCGAAATTATAGTGGAAGTAGTAGTCGTTGTCGTAGTTATCATGGTTGTAGGTGGTAGAATGACTATAATAAGCGGTATCCCACCAGGTTATTGTTCGATTTATTTATATCATTACAATAGACAATACTGATGTCTTTGACGACGACGGAAAGCTAGTCGTGGACGTTGAACCGAATCATACTCAAATAAGAAATGGTAATCACCCATTGGCCCTCATGGTAAGCATATACTCCAATCCATCATTTTAGCAATGAAAATATTATTAGGACGTATTAAAGACTATAATAAAGCTTCAATGAAATATTTTATGTATTTATTTATTAGGATTTATTTATTCAGGTACAAGAGATCAGCATAAAACTGTTTTTCATCAATAACCTAACGAAAACATAACAAAGATAACAAGAATCATCATATCATACATGAAAATAAAATCAATGTGCAATATCATGCAGGTAAAAATACTAATTCGGTCATATAAATCCATACTGATCCTTATTATCAAACATTATATTTTTTTGAGAGACGGTATTGTAAAATATGATGATGATGACAATAATAACTTAATTTTTATGTGTTATGTTACCCCTGTGTGATTTGGGAAATAAGGTTATTCGAAAGAGACGACTCTGTGTTCACGTTTTTCACTTTAATCAGGAGAGATACACGATCATCTTCAACAAACTCCGTCTGTACATAATGTGGGTTAACATTAACACAATTAGGTCAGACCACTTCGGTCCCCTCATATCCCATTTTGTTTTACTAATTAGCTTATTACTTAATGTAATGTCATACTCTTGTCTGTTAGTGGTAACCTTTTATTTCTTTTTTGTTATCTTTTCAAAATCATTAGTCTAAATTCATGTGTAAGATTAAAATCGTATAACCAATGGTATTTACGTGAATATGAAAAATCTTTCTTCCAGCAAGAACAGGTGCGCCACGTCCATCTTCTGACCCATCCTCTGTCCATCAAGCTCATCGAACACAAATGGCGAGTCTTTGGATTCGCGTTGAACTTGGTCTCGCTCCTTGTGTATCTCATCTTTCTATTTTTCCTCACTGGATACGTGTTGGTGAATCCTCCTTCTTTCTACTTCACGTTCTACAATGCAACCCACGTCGAATGGTTCTACAATGCGAGCAAGCTGTTACCTGATGAAACGTATTCTGATGCTGCAAAGTATTTCTTTGGGAGTAACAGTGCTGGATTCCTGTTGACGTTGGTTGTCCTCAATGTTATCAAAGAGGTAATTAATCACGTTTCACACAAGCTCTAAATCTTTGAATATTCTATACAGCCTTTAATAATTCTACGTTTCTTTCATTCAGTATGATTCTGACTCAGTATGATTCATTTCAGAGTGATTCTCCCAAAATTGCGCAAATAATGCAGCGCTACACCCTCTGTTAATTGAATTAATTTAGATACAGAAAAGGTTATATAAAAATTGCCGCAAATTATGATGGCGCAAATATTCACTACTGAATGATACGCGCCGCATAAGCTTAAACAGCAACAACGACAGTATCCTTTCTTATTATAATGAGTATATCGTTACAAGTCATGAAGATAGAAGAATGTCAACTCTCTCTTCAACCTTTTTGTCTTACATTCAACACACACCCTCACACCCCATACCATTATCCACTCTCCCACACACACGTTGTCTGTCACCCTTTTCATATTGTTTCGATGATTATCGTTCTTTTCAACCTGGATAGGAAAGATCTAGTTTGATAGACAGTACCATTTCCTTATATAATTATGGTCGGGTATCATGATCGCTGCGTGACGAAAATTTGACAAATATTGTTTTGATGTAACCTTTCAAAATGGTCTAGTTTTAAGTTAATGGTGATTTCAGTACTCATTGTATTTAGTTCGAAATATGTGTATTGGAAATTTGTTCTATATATATATGGATAAGGTCCAGGATGAATCGGCAAAGAAGTGCATTTTCAATTTAGCCGTGAAACTTGGTAGGCCAATATATTACTTCAGATCCTCGCTTTGTTCAACATGTTCAAATACATGTTAATATTAATCTTTCGTGTATTTTTCTGTAGATATTTCAGTTGTACAGCCAAGGGCAGAGTTACTTTAATTACCAGAGTCTTTTAGAATGGTCTATCTACGTGTTGACATTCTGTCTCGTAATACCAGTCAGTGAAGCCCAATACGAAGAATATGTGTTAAGACAGGTATGTACTGTACAGTGCACTATAACAGTAGTATTCTGGAGAATGTTTCGTTTTGTTTGTTATTTTCTTTATAGATACGATGCATTGAAGAATATAGATGCTTAGAGATATTTATATTTCAATCAATAGAGTAAAATTCACGGAGCAAAAATGCTGAAAATTTAATCAAAATCGGATATTTTAAAGAAATTATTGAATTTTAAAGATTTGCATTATTCCGATGAAACAGTTCTAGGCATGTCTTCGTGAATATTTATTAGGTGGGCAGATTATGTCACATCCCCAGTTGTCCTTTTGTATTTTATTATATGAAACTAGGTTTATTCAAAAAATTTCTACCAAGAGCTAAAACAATTGGATTGGATTGACAACTGATTAAGTGCATTAGTTATTAATTGCTGCAACCGATTTTATCATAATGGAGACATATCGTTTGCACATTCATGAAAAAAATGATACAATTATGATTTCATGCAATAACATAAGAAAAAGGAAAGTGGGGATGTGACATCATCAGCCCATCTTATGAATATTCATGAAAACATGCCTAAGGCCGTTTCACGCTTCCACTTTTCAGGCCAGAATCAGCGTTTCCAAACGTGATTAGTCCATAACACGGTTGCGTCCATGCTTACTTTCATTTAAACGCTGTTTCAAAATGCCGATCGTAAACTCACAAAAAGGTGCGTTTGTAAACGTCGTTTGACCCGAATCAGGCTTTCTGGGGAAGTATAAACAGAACCACGATCGCAAACGTGTTTAAATTACGTCATTTGGTACATGCTTCCGGTGAGATGAAAATCCGCGGGCAAATACAATCGCATTGCTCCATGGTCGCATGTTACCTCCATGGAATTACCTCTCATCTCCCTTGTTTTGCATGTGTAGTACTATTACTAGTATTACTCTTCCAAGTTTGTCATCACGATGAATGTTGAGAGATTTACACCCAAAAAAACCTGGAACATGAGTTATAATGAGGAGACATCGCCAGATGCCCCAGTAGCATAAACAAATTTTATTAGTTTGTATACTTAATATTCTTTCTTTTTTCTTACTATTATCCTCACCATGGTGGAAATCATATGGCTACATCAAGAAGCTCCATGCAATGACTGAAATATCGGAAATGGTTAGATGTTTATATAACAGTCGACGTACCTTCCCCATAACAACACTCGGAAAAAAAAAAACTTTCAAAAAAGGGCGCGCCCAATTTGACCTCGCTTTCCTGCTCAACGAAAATTACGATGCGAAGCCAGCTGGAGATCGTGATTTCGTCTCTGAAAAGTTAAACATAAACAGCACTCCCAGAACCACGTTTACGATCCGCGTTTTGAATCGACGTTTGAAAACCTGATTCTGTCCTCGCAATGGAAGCATAAACACACCCTTTAACTGTTTCAATTGAATAGTGCAAATATTCGAAATTCAATAACTTTGTTATTTGTTATCCAATTGTAATGATTTTTTTAGCATTTTGCTCTGTGAATTTTACTCTATTTAGTTAACTAGCTTTAGTTAGCTTTAGGAGCTAGCAGATTTCTTTACTTCTCACACAACTTTGTATTTGCCTTTCTTGAATTATAAACGACGAAACAAGGTTAAAACATCAAACGTGTTTTGATATGATTTTATGAGCTAATATGATGAGAGGAGTGCTGTTTGATAATTATTATCATATTCAAATTAAATATCACTGTTTTGGTTGTAATGATATATTGTGTTATGCATGGCCTGCTTTCCAATAACTTATGTGGCTTCTCTGGGTATATTAAGCGTTATGTTAAACTTAAATTATGAAATCTTGTTATTAATCAAATAACTTTATTGCCACAGTAAAACCAGTTTTTTTGTAAACGAACATAAATTGATAGACTGATTTTGAATGTGCGTTTGTTTCATTATTCATTTATCCAAAAAAGTTATGTTCTTTCATTTTCACAGAATATTATTTTGGTGTCTTGCGAATTTCCCGAACCAAGGAGTAGTATCGCTCATTTTCAATGGGACGTGTTTGGCGATTTATTATAGCATTGGTAAAGCTTTCATTGTATTCATATTCATAATAAATGTATGATTATGGTGTATATCTTATACAGAAATGGCAATGGCAGTGTGGTGCATTGGCTATCTTTCTGGCATGGATTAACCTCACCCTCTACGTTCGACAAACGTCAACCCTCGGTATCTACGTCATCATGTTTGAAGGTATGGCCCACTGAAATATGATTGCATGCCTCTGAATGGTTCCAGTAATATCGTACATATAGGGGTGGGGCACACATTGGTACACACTGGCCCGTATTCTGAAGTCGGGTTTAACTTAAACTCAGGTTGAAAGTTGTGGTTTAAGTATGGGAAGCCAAAAGTATCAAAATTTGTATTAAGTTGTACGTTTCCTACGTTTACTGTGCTCTTTCCTGATTAATCGATGGTGAAGACAATCATCTATTTACACTTCCTACACAATTATGAATGATTTGAGAGCAGAATGGGCTGAAGTATGATATCTCTACTGTTAGTGATTATGTAACAATTGGCTGTGCATACTTAAACCACAACTTTAAACCTGAGTTTAAGTTAAACCCGACTTCAGAATACGGGACAATGTGTTCATATTATTCGCTTGCCGAATGGTTGGGGTGGGGTGGTTGTGCGGGCTGTGTGATTGTTCCAGTCATTCAAAATTTTGACGTTAATTTTATGAAGATTCTTTGTGACTGAGCCAATAACTAAAACATGTCCAGGAAGACATGTGTAATAAACTGTGAACTTTGTTATAATTCCATCCCATTTTCATTGGTCTTAATTTTGACATTTTTTTTACTTTTAAAATTGAAACCAATTGATATCAGCGGCTATAGCCTCGCTGTGATTGAACCAAGCTGTCAATTATCCACATGTGCTTAGTAAAGATTATTGAAGCTAGCCTGTGTAAAAATATTGTTCATTTTGACTAGTTGGAATTTGTGCATTGCCCTTGTAAAGTTTGATCAGTTTCTGTTGGAACCCAGTTTATGTTTATTTTCAGTTTATAAAATATAATTATGCGATGCCTACCAAATGGCAAAGGCTTGAATTATATCATTATAAGGAATTTCATTTATTGTGATTTTATTGAAAACAAATCTCATCTGAAGATATGATCCTTTGGATTAACATAAGTGTGCGTCCGTATGTTGATATTTAACTTTAAGGACTTGACTTCGTGCATTGAGATATTTGAGCAAAGAGTTTTAGGATTACTTATGTTAAGTAAGAAACGAAGGTCTCAGAAAACAAGAGATCATTATGCAAGGCATTTTTTCTTATATCATGTTTATGGCGGTATGGTAGATATATACATATAATCATTTTTATTTCAATATTAATTCAGATGTTCTACTCAGTACTGTTCAATTTCTTGCCGTCATCTTGCTCTTCATTGTGGCATTTGCTTTGGCCTTCAACACCTTACTTTTAAATCAGGTAAATGACTGTCGTTAAAGCTTTACTCTTATCCAAAAGAATGACTAGATTATAAGTAGGTTTGTCATCTTCATAATCATGAACAAGGATATTTTCGATCCAGAATCTCTAACCCAAAAAAAGTTAACAATTATTCATAAACAGAGAGGGGGCAGAATGACAAGAGAGTTAGGATGAGGAAACTGATGTAAAAAAATGTTGGCAATTGTTAAAAGGCATAGGGGATGAAATTAGTCAAGTTCTTACATTAAACAAACATAGAATAGGGTACCATAAACAGTGGAGGGGACACGATGTATGCTTTATATCGTTTTGTAATATTTTTGTACCTCTGTTACTTCAATATATTAAATCAAGAATGACACAATGTGTTAATTTAGTTAATCTTGGAATCTTAATCAGAATAAAGTAGATATATTTCATATGCTTCTCTTTACTAGAATCTAGCATTGGCCTACATCTGAATTCGATATCCTTTTAACACTAGTACTTGCATTATCAATTTACCCATCTTCAGACCGATTTCCATTCCTTCGGGGATGCCTTTCTTCGAACGTTTGCCATGACAACAGGAGAGCTTGATTTTAGTCGGATGTTTCACTCTCAGAACTACCTTGGGACTAAGAACGAGAGCCCAGTTGAAGACTACATTCTGACTGCTGTCTTCTCAGATATCATCACCAGCATCACCTTTGTTGTCTTTGTCATCACGATGCCCATCATTGCCATGAACTTGTTGGTAAGAAGAATTTGTATTTTAGTGTATCTTAGTAAGCAGACTTTGAATTGATTTGTTTGTGGTTCGGTAATTTAATTCATGTTTCAATTCCGAGGATGAATTTGAAATCGTCGAAGTTACCAGCACATTTTCTGTGCCACATCTATAACTTTATTGTCTCAATAGCGAATATTACACTAAAGTCCTCTAAGATAGGAAATCCGCGGCGCAGCAGCAGGAGCAGTAGCAAAGATCTTCTGATTTTCTTTTTTTAAATAAAATTTTTAGTAGTACCAGTAAAAATCATGAACTAAATTCTTGGTTTTTTGAAAATATTATAAACATAATATTCTGTATTTCTGTCCAAAAAAATAAGATAACAAGTTTTAACTCTTTACTCTTGGGTGATAATGAATGAAGTTATTCAATGTTTTTCACAGGTTGGTGTAGCCGTTGAGGACATTCATCGCATAAGGCAGAAGGCAACATTCTATTACATGAAGTTAAAGGTGGGTTTTCATTCTTGTCTTATAGACGTCATATGTATCCTATATCTGTTAATTGCCTTACACAATATCATTTTGTATATCGTCCATCAGACCTACGCCTGATATTACAAAGTTATTCAAGGAAAAGGTTATGAAAAGTAATGTAGATTACGAAATGTTTCCCTGTTCATTAGAGTCAAGTTTTTTTTTTTATAGTTTCCCATTTTGGTTTCTTTTTATTACTGTGTGCACTGTAATACGCCTAAACGTCGCTCGTCATTTCCATGTTGTGCTTCGAAATCATCTATGCTAAATTACATTAAAGCTTTTTTTTGTAATAGCAAAAGTTATTTGTGGTATTGAAACTTTGCTCAGGTGGATAGTGTAATATCAGGAGAGAATATGGCTTTTGGTACCCCACTACGTAAATACGTCATAAGATGGCTTCCTATCACGGTTCAGTCGATGAAGATGCGACTTTCACGTCAATCCAGAGCAGCAAGGTTTCGTTCTTGGTTTACTTCTGTCTTCGATTTTGAAAAGCTTCGAGAAACCGTTCGAGAGGTCTGTTTGAAAAACCAGGAGAGAAAAGAACTTCGCGCAAAGGTAATTAATGTAGTCCTGAAGAATTTATCTTGCGTAAGTACCAGATTGTGGTGGTGGTGGTTTAGAGTAAAATAAGACATTTACACTACCCTTGTAGTTTCTGGAAGCACAGGCGAAGTCCATTGTACCAATTTCGATACCCCTTTGACGCCACACGTACACACACACACACACCCCATACACTGACTCGCACGGTCATATCAAATACACACAAGCGCGCGATTCCAAACAGCCAGGAGACACACAAACCCACATCCCCACGAGCCCAGCAAATGCACACTTTTTTTTCTTGCTTTGTTTAATAGCCTTTATTCAGATACTATTACATTTTTCATACATACAAGGGTAATAAATCAAATACATGTATGCAAATTAAAGTGAAGTACACGTATACAGCAATATAACAAATGAAATAATATACATCTTGATATAAATTTTTCGAACAAATATTATCATAACCCATAATACCAATAACAAAAACCCCGTAATTTCACATGTATTTACTGTATAATAATACCGTATTGTATGATGAAAAATCAAAAGTACAGACTTTTTTAGTGAAGAGGTTATCCCATAATAAAAAAAAAGTACTTATACATGTATATCCATTCCTCCAACTTTTGTAAGACAATACATTAAAGAATGTATCTATGTTTATTCTTAGAAAGTATACAATAATCTGAATAAAGATTTTATATATAAAGCACACACGAAAACAAAACACAACATCAACAAAATAAAACAAACAAACCCTTTTCCACACCCCAAACAAAATATTCTTTCTTTTTGGATCTACTCAAACATATCTTTTGCTAACCATGGAGATAGGAAGACCCCCCCCCCCATCCCTGGCAGCAAGCACTCACATTCACACGCGGACATATGCCATTGCACACTCGCATTCACACGCGGACATACCATTACACACTCACAGCACCAGCAGACGCTTCACACCTGTTTGCATTCACTGCCTCATTCACATTCAGTTCTTCCCATTTCTTTACATGCAAACTCAATTTGCCCGATTTTATAGCTAAGCATTTTTCTTCCTCCCTATACGTTCCGCAATATATTTTTGTATTTTATGGCAGGAAGGAACCTGACCATCAGTTCTGGATTGGAAAATGGCATATTTGATGAAAAAGATTATACAGTTTACACAATTATTTCTATTCGTACTTCCAGATAATCCCAAATGTATATCTCTCCATTCTAAATCTCTTAATTCAGACATACATCTCTTAATTCACACACACGCGCGCGCACGCAAACACACACTCCCACATTCATCCTTCCCAAAACTGAAAAAAAGGAATGATGAGACAAGAGATGAGTACCATGGCAAGATAAGACAAAGAATGTTGCCAAAGTGCTTCTGGTACTGAAGGTCAATTGATTGCGAATTTTACCCGAGTATAATGTTAAAAAAAAAAAGGAGATAACTCGTTATGATGCTTTTCAGGAGATGGGATGTGCCCGGGTGGGGGCACTTCCATTCACGAGTGGATACCATGCGCGACCATGGGGTCTCGAAAAGCACCCTAAACACGTAATTTCCATATTCTGAAAATGCACCCCTTAACAAGTATTGGCGTGTGAAACCCTACCCTTAACAAGTATTGGAAACAAAACGATCCTCTTGGCGAATATTCCCTGAAATGAACCCCTAAACAAGTACAGGAATGTTTTTATTGTTACGGGTCCTTCGGTCGTCGGCTTTACCTTATTTGGTTTAGTACGACCCCAACTTCTACACCTCGATCGATCGCGCAAATCGGACTCTAAACACGAAGTGTTGGGGGCAAAAAGGACATCCTTTATAAAACATTTTAATTTTGTTTTATCATCCGCGCAAATTCGACCCTAAACACGTAATTTTCCTAGCGAAATAGATACCCTTTTTTCATTATTTTTGTGTTTTTGACACCCTTATCACGTTAGGTACGTAACGTGCCCTATCGTGAAAAAGACATCCTTTTTAAGTGTTTTTTTGGTCGCGCATGGTATCCACTCGTCAATGTAAGTGGCCCCCGGGGGGATGTGTTGTTATAAAGTTGAAGAAAAGCGTAGGAATTGATTTTGTGTGAGTCTGATCACGCGATTAACGAATACTGTTTTATTCAAGGCGATGGAGGCTGAAAATAATGATGACATCCATACCCCAAAACCGGATGAGGCTTTATTTTCCATTCACTTACACTGCATTAGCATGCCATCGTATCATTCATTGTTTCTATGTTTCGTTTTTCTGCACTGCAGAGTTCATCTAGCAGTCAGGGTGACCAGACCGATGGTGGAAATGACCAAACCGTTCTTCAAAAGCTACGTCAAATGCGAGACGAAATCAATGGAATGATAAGTCAAGTTGAACATAATACTGTCTAAAGGTATAGGAAAAGTAAAGAGAAACGGCGAGCGGAATTATATTCGTCTATGCTAAACATTCATTCTACAGATGCCTTTATCGAGTTTTCACTCCCTTTAATTGTTCAATCTCGAATTCTACGTGGGAGAAACAAGTCTAGAACTCAAAGTGATGAAAGAGGATGGTGCACTGATCTGACACTTTGTCATTTTGGTAACTACCATGATAACAGGGAAAGCTGCCAGTGGTACGTACTGTGATGGCGAACTTACCTCTCATTTGGGCCCTAAGCTTCAGTACTACCTTCCGTACCTTGTCCTATAAGACATGACCTGATGGAAGAAGGAACCACTACATGCTCACTTTCTCACCCCTCCAAAAATACCCACGAATTGTTTTTAGACGCGCCATTTTGTTTCAAATTTTGAAAGAGAAAACACAATTCAGTCAAAGTATATGAGTCACATTACTGTACAGTTCATGGAGTGAAAATTTCGATAATGCAAAACATCCCGAAGCTTAGCTTCATTGATTTTCTATCATGTTTTCTTCACCTTTTTCTGCGTAAAATCTTTTATATTGGAATGGAGCGAGTGCAAGAAAAATATCTTATTTCTAGAAATGAGCAATATGAATGATTTTTTTAGCTTTTATGTAGGGCCTATATTAGACCGCTTACATTACCCAATTCGCTCCCACCACCTTATGCATTATACGTATTATGATACATTAAACAAGCTAGCGGAAGAAAAATAAACACTTTATGTGATATAGTTCATCATAAATCGCGCTATTCAGTGCGTATCAAAAAAAGTTTACACTTTGAAAAAGCCCTGGGAATTAAAAAATATACAACATGTGGGTAACTTTTTCACATATAATATTGGGTTTGGGTCTCATCTATTCAGTGAAAGTAAAAGTTTTGACAGAATGTTACACTTGAGTGGGCACTGTCCATTTTTGTAAAGCTCGCAGAAATGCTCGTTTTCACGCTGTGTAGGGGAAAGGGCAAAATCAAACTTACCCTGCGAAACATCTTTTACATTTCCCTTGCACTTTTAGTCAATTGAAGTAAAACGGATACATTTAAGCATTTTGTAACAATTTTGCCACCCAAATTGAAATTTCAACACTTAGTAATAATAATAATAATAATAGCCAATTTTTATAAAGCGCTTTTCCCAGAATGGCTCAAAGCGCGTTACAGCATATTATTACCCCGGTCATTGGATTCATTTCAATCCCGCACGAAAAATGCACAATTTCCACTCCCTGGGGAGCATTCCTTGCATTCATCGCAGCCTCATAATGGCGCTGGCCAAATCAAACATACAATATCTTTCGCATCCTACCGGATACCCATTTAGCACCTGGGTCGAGAGTGGCAAAGTGTGGATTAACGCCTTGCCAAAGGACGCTAGACTGCGATGGGATTCGAACACACGACCATCTGTATACAAGGCGAGAGTCAGAACCACTACACCACGGCTCTTCCACAACCTTTACCCTTTTTGTGCCAGCTGGATCTGAGGACATAAATGAATCTGAACAAACGTTTATATCAGACATCTCCAGCATTTTTTCACTAAGTTTTTATCATTTAAAGTGAGTTTACATTTCATTTTTCATTTAATACTTGTTTCTCCACACTTTTTCCAAACTTGACAATGATTAACAAAATGAAAATCGAGCCTAAGCCATTTCATGTAAATCACAGCTCAGTGTAAAATAAATATCGTCACGATGGACTCGGTGTGTGGGGGGAGTGGTGTGGGGCGCAATGCACTCTTCGAAGTGTTTTGGGCAAGGAAACAAGTTAAAAAGGGTAAAAAGATATCTTCAAATAAATTTTACTAGCTAAATTCCACGTATTCTTCATGATAAAGGTCTACTTTTATTCGCATAACTATTCCAAAGTTCTGCGCAAATCATTTTTCACTAACTTTTCAACAGTAAGTGGTGCTCACTCAAGCGGAAATATTTTTTGACAGTTATATCGTCATTTGCTTAAATGGATCTGTACCAATGTCAAAATGTGGAAAAATCTTCAGGATATTAAAAATATATAATCTCACAGGATTTTTTCTAAGTGTAAACCTTTTTTTGGATACGCACTGTATAAGCATACCGTAGTAAAAACGATGTTTAGATTCAATCTTTAGACTGCATCTCCGTAATGTCTTTTCCTTGTAATTCTTTTGATTATTGTTTGATAACAAATAATATTGATCACCTAAGATCTTGTTTAGGCCATTGTCGAACGAGGAAAGAATCTGTTCTTAGAGGCCTTATATTTCTTACTAAAACAATATGGATGGATACCTTGTTGGAAATTTTATTGTGTATTTAATCATCAAAATGGCTGAATTTGCTTGTTTTCTAAATTGCGTTGCCCTTTCTGTCATTTATGACAACACAACACAACAATTTATATTATACGATTTTGCATGAAAACAAATTAAAGAATATGGAGGGCATGTGTGTGTGTGTGTGGGGGGGGGGTCATAATGCTTTCATTTATCAACAAACTTTTTATAAAGTTCTATCTTGTGTACATCTTTTTCTTGAACTTTTTGTTTAGCTTGCTAATCGTAATTATTCACCGTACGCAAAGGAGTAACAGCGAGATTTATATTTTTTTATGTTACAAGCGTACTATGATATCTTAGACAAATTATTACAATCTTACGATCACGGTTCGGTACAGATATGATTAGTTATATAATATCTAGATTAGATGTTATATTTAAAAATGTCATTATTTGGCAGATTATTTTCCGATGATTAAATTCATTTTGAAATAAATAATATAATGCAGAAATCAATTATGTGTACGTATGTATTTCATTTCATTTTTAAGAACAGAACGATAACAAAATCCATAATGCATTTCAATCATTTATATAACATATCAGGTTAATTATTTTATTCTTACATTTTCTTTTCATGACAGAAACAATAACAAATATATTAAACCGCTCAATATCAAACAGAAAAAATTTCAATCGATATAATAATAAAAGAGGACAAAATAAATGAAATAAATTCATTTAAAAATAATAGATAAAAGAGAAGATTATTTTCCAGTAGAGCCTACATTATTGCATTTCTCATGGGACTGAAGCATTCAAAGGGTTGAGGATATGACGCGTTAAACATAGGTAACAATATAAACATGCAAGACTTTTAATCAAAAGACTGTCAAAACAACTCCTTGGTCAAAGTGTCATATGTAACCCTTGATACAAGATTCGTGATAAACTTGGCAGACCCTTGAAATATGACCTCCACATTTTTTTAATTGATTTCTGAGGCCTACGTAAGGTTTATGTTATTATGTGCAGCTCGTTTATACCTTGGTCACATTTGCTCTACGGTGGCCGTACGGCGAGTCGAAAACAGCCGTTTTGACATTGTTTGTACCAACTACATATAGGTGGTTTGAATTAAAATTAATAAAACGGCTGTTTTCGACTCGCCTACGGCCGCCGTAGAGCAAATGTGACCAAGGTATTAGCTAATGATTGGTGTAATATAATTTCAAAGCAAATACACAGAATACAAAGGTGCGTGATAATCTAGGCAAATGCACCACCCTTGCTTCTTTCTTAAATAAGTATGGCAAACCTTTGGACTAAAATAGATGGCTTATCAAATATAATACTTGATGTACAAACAAAAAATATGACGAGATTACCAGCGGCGTAACAGGGTCGGTGGCCAGGGGGGGCAAGAGCCAAACATTTCCCGGTCATATCATGGTATGAACAGGCGTAATGGTGTAATGAGGCGACTATTTTGAGAAGGCCATGCGTATCGGGCAGAATTTATCTTTAAAAACAGTTGCGAGCAAGCGAAGCGAGTGAGCAAAAATTTTGACCTTTTTAATACAAAAATTCAATTTTGTGATAGATTTTGACATGATATCCAGAAAACAATATATTTCACTTTTCTCTCTTTAGATTCCTTTTTTGTGGTCTGTACGATACGCCACTGTGAACAGGATTCTTTGTGGCATTAGCGTAAGAGTAAAAAAAAAAACAAAAAAAAAAAAAAACAGGGGAGCAGTATAGCACATGTGCTAAAAAGCTGCTTTATATAAGTCCCAAGCGAGCGAAGCGAGCGAGAAAAAAATCACCTTTTCATGAGAATCTAACTTTGAGCTATTTTTTGACATTATATTCAGTAAATAAAATCATATCCTACACTTTTCCTTTGCTTTTTTTTCCTCCTTTTTTTAAATTCTTGTTTGTAGAACTTTTTGGGGCCATGGCCCAACCCTTCCATACGCAGTGCTGTGCGGTTGGGGTCCGGGCGGAGCCCCAAAAACTTTTTGATATCAAAGCCATTTAAACCTCGCAGATTGCCGCTATTTTAATCAAAATCGCGGTCATATACAGAATATAGCTTTTACACAACACATTTATTCAACCCGGTTGCATAATGAACCAAATATTTTGAAGGGGCAAAACATAGCAATGTGGGAAAATTTGTAAAAAAAAGTCGCCAGCATGCAAAGCGAGCTGGAAAAAAATTGCCAATTGAAATTAAATTCTAATTATGTGATAGCTTTTTCCATTATATTCAGCAAATAACGCATTTCATTGTTTCCATTCATTTCATGATATACGTTGTCTCCTACAATTTCTTTTATTTTCTCTTGGGTGTGGAACCAAGACCCCCCCCCCCCGCGCCTGTATGCCAGTGATTGATTGTGATTGAACGGGGGGCGTTATAGAGCCATTTGAAGGTTATGAATGAATAGCCCCTACTGCGTGGGGTCTGGGGCAAAGCCCCGGTAGCTTATTTGCATAAAATTTAGCAAGCTTATAGCACAATGTTGTATGCAGTCCATCTTTTCCCCCGCTCTTTAATTTCAATCATCGGCAGCCCGGTCGTGTTATTATTTTTTTTCCTTGTCCCTTTTCTTTTCCAATTTAGCTTTTGACTAATTACTCTTTACCTTCGTTTCCCGCTATTGGTTGCCATTTTGTCATCTTTTAATTCATTTCCCACCGTGCTATTGCATTACATAGGCCTATTTCGGAATGATTTGTTCTTTCTCAAATGTCAGTTCTTCTTTCGTACATTTTCCCGCTTTCCTTCCTTTTCCATTAAAAAAAAAAGGTTTTCTTAGTTTTCTTTTCCCTTTCCCTTTCCTTTTCCTCCTTTCCTTTCCCCTTTCATTCCCCTTTCCCTTTCTTTCTCCCTCCTTTTTTTCTTTTTCCCGTTTTTCTTTTATTTTCCCGGTGAAATCCGCCAGGGGGGGGGGCAACTTGCCCCCCCCTGCCCCCCGCCTGTTACGCCACTGGAGATTACTGCTTTACTAATGCAGGAGATTCATCCAGTGTTTAACAACCTGTTTAGTTAATAATACATATACCTGCCATTTTTGTTTTAAAGCAAATCTGATTATTAAGAGAGGTCCTCCGTGCTAAAAATAATATGATTCGAACAAAGTAAGAAGTACTAGACAAACAATTCACTGAAAGTTTGATCTAAATCTGACAAAGAATAACAAAGTTATGACATTTCAAATGTTTTAATTATTTCGGTGAAACAGTTCTATGAAAGCATTCATGAATATTCAATGAGCAAATTGATGATATGCTCACTTTGGTATTTTATAATTAGATATTGTCCTCCAACAATTATAGAAATTTTGGTTAACAACTGATTGACTGCATTAGATATTCATTCCTGCAAATTATCTTATTACAAGGGAGACTCAATCATACAAACATGTGTAAAAATATCGGTACAATTACGATTCCAAGTAATACCGTAAGAGATTGGAAAGTGGGGACATGACATCAGTTTACCCAATGAATATTCATGACAACGTGCGTATAACTATTTTAAAAACATATTGCTAAATTCTAAATTTCAGTAACTTTATTTGTTATCAGATTTCGATGAAATGTTTTGCATTTTGCTTAGTGATTCCATATTTAGATTAATCAATTATTTTCAGCCTGGAGTATCCCTTTAACACTACACTCCAAAGTTGTTGTATTATATGTGGGCTGTATTTGACATAAAGGCAATAAAACATTTAAGATAGTTCAAGGACAAGTCCACCCCAACAACAAATTGATTTGAATAAAAAGAGAAAAATCCAACAAGCCTAATGCTGAAAAATTTCATCAAAATCAGATGTAAAATAAGAAAGTTATGACATTTTTAAATTTCGCTTAATTTCACAAAACAGTTATCTGCACATCCTGGTCGGTATGCTAATGAGGGAACTGATGACATCACACACTCACTATTACTTTTGTATTTTATTATATGAAATATGAAATATTCTAATTTTCTCCCCATTTTCCTGTGAAACAAAGTTTCATTTCTCCCTGAACATGTGGACTTACAATTGTTTAACATTTTATGGTTCAGTCAAGTTGGTCCTTACTGTCAAATCTGTAAAAAATGAAATTTTGTATAATTCAAACAATAAAAAAACAAAGGAAATAGTGAGTGAGGGACATCATCGATTCTCTCAGTTGCATGTGACTAAATTGTGCATATAACTATTTTGTGAAAAATAAGCGAAACTTTAAAGTGTCATAACTTTCTTATTTTACATCCAATTTGATGAAATTTTCAGCATTATACTTGTCTGATTTTTCTCTATTGATTCAAATCAACATTTTATCTGAGGTGGACTTGACCTTTAGATGGGTTAAGAGAAACAACATAAAAAATATATACCGATATACAAAAACTTACATCAGTCTAGTAAGCTTGGGTGTCGTATCTTTGTATTTTATACGTTCCTTTTGTTAGCTCTTGTAGAATTTTTTTAGATGCAAAAATAATTTTTGACATTTGAATGATAAAATTATGAATTAATTTGGTACATGAAGTATACTAGATTACACTTCCGAAATATAAATCATCATAGTGCAGCTTTTTATAAACGCTGAACAGTTTCGATCAAAAAAATATATAAATTTATATATTGATTTTACAAGTCATGCTCTGTACTGATTCAGAACTTAAGTTATACAAATTGGACTGTAAATTTTTTTCATATCTTATGAAATATTAGGCAATACAACCTCATTAACTTAGATTTAAAAAAAGATGAATTTAGCTCGACTCACGTATTACCTTATCTTGCTTATAATGAACTATATTTTAAACTTCTGATTATATTAAAATACTAAACGACGTCAAATAAAATTTGCCGATAGTTGGTAATTGGTGTGTCAAACAATGGGCATCTGACAGCAAAATGGGTCCAATGAAGACAGGCCACCTCATGCTCACATCAAAATAATTTGGTGGCATGATGCTTTTTTCTCTATTAGGTTGATATCTAGTCCGATGGGATGTCGGCAATGGTTCTACTGATTCGATACAAATATTATTCAGATTAACAATGGAAAATAATGTTGTTAAAGAAATACACCACATTTCCATCACTCTGTTGCTATGTCAGAATGGAACAGACAATCCCTATTTCTATTTGACTATTTTGATGATAAAACTATCATTTAAAAGTATAGTATTTTTTCACTATCATCCTCAATTTCATAGTTCAACCTACGATTGAGTCCCTGAAGATTTTGCAGTGACGAAGGTCTTCTGATCAGAATGAATATTCGATGCTTCCTCCTGTCTCGGACCTCCTTTTATCTCAAGATTAGCAAATTTTTTTGTCTGCAAATATATAGATAATATACATGCTACTTTACACATAATATATCATTGATCAATTTCAGTATTTGATGAAACTGTTTCAACTCTCATTTTTCCAAACGTTAAAGGCACGCAATATTTCAAATTCATAATGTCTGAATGAAAATTCATATTTCACTGGTTAAAATGCAAATCGGCGATGGTAATGAATTAGTTAGAAATTTTCATTCACGGCCATAGTGAACGGTAACTATTGATAACTTCAGTTAAAATATTCCCCCCACCCAAATTTCCTGGTCTCCGCCACATAAAACCACATTTCGAAAATGTCGTCGCATGAATCATGCCCAATAAATTGAAGACTTATGATGTTGGGCACTTGATACAGTATTAATTTCAGGGTATTTTTCCATAGAAACCCCCGATTCCAGTCAGCCTCCATTCAAATAGCCATATCATACGGACATGACGGTCTTGTGGCAATAACTCAAATTTGTGACCGACCTCAAGCGAGATTTCCTTTTAATACGTTATTTTTTTAATAACCATTCGTCATTTGCTTTACAATGAATTTCAAGGAGACATGAAACATGCATCATTCTCAAAAAGGAAGATAGAAGAAGGCCAGCAGACTACGTTATCCTAATATCCAGTTTTCTGGTGGTATTTAGAGCTTCAAGAAACTGAAATTCATATAGGCCTTTATGTCCAAGCCATCTTGCTGAAATCAGCTGACCCACCCAGCTTCAGTGTTACCTTCTTGCTATAATAATAATTAAATGATTTTTTATAACAAAATATATTTAGCAATCATGTCTTTCAATTTACCTGCATCTCAGTCCGGCTAACTAAAGATTCCACTGATTTTTCTTCAGTTGAGTTGTTCACTTTCTCGATCGCCTGTAGAGCTTCAATCAAACTGTCTGAAGATGAGAAATCTAAGTCCATTTTAAGAGCATGTTCGGCCAGAATCTGACGCACGGATGCCTTGTCGAATCCATTCCTTAGAATAAATTCTACAGTTGCGCTACCCATCAGCTTGTCCAACGGAGTTGTAAGTACTTCTATAGGAAATACATAGGAAATCATACAAAATATCAGTTACGTAGTACGTGAGATTACAATTTCACGAGATTACATCACGAGATACCAAAACATGTGTATACAGGACGTATACAAGTCATGATTGTGACTGAACAAAAGAGTGTTCCAAATTTGGCAATATCATCTTACCTTTATTTTCTTATTTTCTTTCTTTTTGGTTCGTTACATATGAATTCGAATTTATTTTTCTTTGTCATGTTTGTGCATGTAATATATCTATCTGACATAAAATAATTTTGGGAATACCTTTTGCATAACCCGAAGCCGTTTCTGCCTTGGGCACAGGTGTAGAAGCTGATGAGGTGTCTGTATTCGGGGTCTCTTGTTCCGCCGCATTCACTTTTGCGTTCTTGAAATGTTCCTGTCAGGATAGAACAGATTATCTTTACGTATACAAAATATTTCGATTGATTTTTATCTCAAAAAATAAATTCAACGAGGTTACGATTTTTAAATTAGATTTGCAGTACTTGCATGAATCATGAGATAATTTCATGATGATGTCGTTTCTATTTTTCCATTTTTCTCTGTCTATGAAATAAAATAGGTTGCAGCAATGATGATCTTTAATGATGCAATATTAATTTCATATCCTGGAGCAGAAAAATATAATAGTTTGTTTTAATGGGAGATGACACCAGGAGCTCACTAGTTCCATTTTCAAGAAGACATTCACTGTTTCGCAGAAGTAATACATTCATTAAAAATTGAAAACTTCATTGTCTTTTATTTCATTTTTGGTGAAGAATTAAGATTTTCGTTGGTTGAGTATTAATCATCATGATCGTGGCTAATTCTTGTAAAATATGTATATTTGTAGAGAGAGCGAATAAAAGAAAAACCACACCGATTATTATGTAATTTTTCGTATCATAAAAGAGAAATAGTCACAAACCATATATAATATGAAATAGGTAAACACGAGTCTCACCTGTACTTCGTCAACAAAAATTTTGCCCTTCATTGCAAGAAGCCATTCGCATTTCGGAAAGGATCTGGCGTGCTCGCTCCAAGGCTCATCATCTTCTTCCCAACTCCGATGGCCATTTCCGCAATGGAAACATCTAACAACGTCATCGGGACCTATAAGTTTAAGCAATGTGGAGACGGGGGGGGGGTGATGAAATGAGGCACAGCATTTTGTCCAGGGGAAGATCCAAGACTACAGAATTGGGAGAGTGATACAGGAAACAATTGTTTTGTAGGGGGCGATCCCCCGTCCAGAGGGGGACCAATATGTTACCACTTGTTTTACAATGAATATATCGTATCAAACTTTCAATAAACAGCATACAAAGTAAAGCGGATTAAAAAATAAAAATCATAGAATACAGAAAGCCACATCTGTAAGTTTCCTGAAATAAAGAAGAATAAAGTATATTGTTAATACTCAATAAATGGTGGATTGACCCCCAAAATTATTGTGATAAAAGTTTCTTTTATGGTTTTCAGGTACTATTTAGCCTCTTAGAAAAGTACGTCAGGGATTTTTTTCTTCTTCAAAATGGAGTCTAATATGGGCCTAATCTACTACCTTTTCACCCACAAGATTAGTTTCGGTGCAGGGGCTGCGGAACCGTTGGGGCGGGAGATTTGAGCCCTCACTTAAAAAAAACTGCACAAAAACGTAAGAATTACCATCTTGCATCCGTAACAACAAGCTTTAATAGCATGGGCTACAATGTACAATCAATCATGAAAATCAAGCATACGATTAATCACTAACCTTTGTGTTACGGGACCCTGATTGTGTTTTTTTTATATGGTCAGCCCCCTCCTCTTATAAATGTTCCGCGGCCCTTGAATCGATTGGTTTAGAAAGTGAAAATAAATGACTACAGGACACTTGAAAATTCAAAACGCCTTTCAAATTCGCTGCCGTAATGGAGACATGATTTTGGTGTCTACACCATGGAGTGCCAATACTTTGAGCGACACAAGTTGACGTATGAGGGTAATGTCTAAAAGGTTGTGAGCGAGCGAAGCCAATGAGAGGAATTTTGAAATCTAAATGAAAACCGAATTTTATGATACATTTTAACATAATATTCAACAAATAATATCACAATTCACACTTCTTTCCCTTTTTTTCTTGGTCTTGGCACTTTTCTAACGATACAATTTGAAGATTACATTTTTATTGAGCTTTCGTTTAGGCTTATTAAGCGATTTGTTATTCCTTACGTTTGTTCCTCATTCTTACCAGTATAGAAAAACCCAGCGTTTGCCAGCCACCTAGTCTCGGAAGAAGGTAATTTGAATTCATCTGACCATTTATCTCGGAAAGATTCGAGTCGCGTCTCTTCCTTTGTATAACGTGGATATTTGGCAGTCAATTTTCCCGTTGAATAAGATCCACAAAAGACAAGTACATAGTCAACATTCGTATTCTGGAAGACATGTCCATCAGTTTGCTCAGTACCTCCCATTTTCATTCCAACAGGAATGGGAACATTTCTTTTGTCCTGTTTCTTTACCATGTCACAATGCGGATACAGGTTCTCATGTTCACCCATTACAGTGTTCCCCTCTTCCCAGCCTTCAATCTGTCCACCACATGAAAAGCATTTCACTCTGTCCAATACTCCGACGTAAAAAAATCCAGCCTTTGCCAGCTCTTCTGGCTTCACAGGCCATGTTTCACTCCAAGCTTTGAATGTCTGTCTTCTTTCAGCTTCATATTTCATTTTCTCGGGCTGATGTCTCACATGAAATTTGCCACGCACCTTGGTGCGTGTTCGCTTCTCTTTTAAAGGCATTTTCTCTTTTATTCAGTCAAATATAATTCCACTAGTATATGAAGGCCTTTCCAAACAGCGTGAATTCGGCAGCATCTCGGAACCTGCAAATGTATAAGCACAAAAGTTTTTTGAATTATCACTACTGGAAACAATTTAAATTGTAATTGTAAAGGGAAATGTCTCAGGTGATAAGTGATAAAGTGATAATGAAATGAACACAGATTCCACAAAATAATTGTATGAAATATCCTTAATTTGTGGTTTTGGGGGCTTGTCAACATTTTCCTGCGAAAAATTTGCCCCCCCCCCCCTTTGGAAAATCGTGGATCCGCCCGGGATCATAGGTAGATCAAGGAAGCGAAGCGGTGGCCCGCCCCCTATTGGCGGCACAAAATAGGAAGGTGAGGAGAAAAATAAGAAGATAGGACGAGGAAGAAAATTAAATGATGGAAGGGGAGGGTAATAATTTGATAAAAAAGAGAAAACTTTCAGGTAATGATATAAAAATAAAAAAGTCGCTCGCGCTTTGCATTGATACACAGCCATCTCTTTATTTGAAAACGTGCTTATTTTTTTCACTTTTTAGATCGAAATATATAAAATCAAATCATTCATTTAGTAAGATATCCATCTTTTTCCTTATTTGTAGGTTTAAATATTAAAAAAAAAGAATAGCTCGCGCTTTGCGCTCGCATTGCTTATTGATATAAACTCCTTGTTCTTTATTTCAAAAGTGCTTGAAAGATCCAGTTTTCAGATCTGAATATTAAAATATATTAATTTCACGCTTCACGCTCGCATCAGTAATTATGGTTGAGTCAGATACTATTCTGTATATTGCTATAAGGTGAAATAAAGATGATTTTTTTGGCCGGAAAATAAAAAAAATCAGGATACGCTTTGCGCTCACTTTAATCAAAATTTATTGAGATAGCTACCCTGTCCTTGAATTTAAAATATGCTAATAATGCATATTTTTAGGCCGAAAATGACACATCTTCAGCACACACTTCGCGTTCGAATCTAATATTGTTTTAACTAAATTAGTCAAATTTCTATCCTGTTCATGATTTGAAAAAATGGTACGATTGTCCAGTTTTTAGGTTGGAAATACAAACTTTCAGCTCGCGCTTCGCGCCCTCATTAATTGTTTAGATTCCTATCCTGTTCGTTTTTTAGGTGCCAGGTAAAAATTGGCAGAGGTAAAAATGGCAGAGGTAAAAATGGCAGAGGTAATAATGGCAGAGGTAAAAATGGCAGAGGTAAAAACGGCAGAGGTAAAAAGAGCAGAGGCATAAATGACAAGAGGTAAAAATGGAAGATGTGATAATGGCAGGGGTAAAAGTGGCCAAGGTACACTATTAGAAAAAAACAGTAGATTCTACGGAAAAATTAAAAAACAGGTTTTACAGAAAAACCCCAATAATTTTCCACAATTTTTCTACAATTTTACAGAACAGATGTTTTAAAAAGGGTAAAACAGTTTTATTACAGTAAATTTGTAAGGGTACGCGCAGAAAATACAAATTTTCTGTAATTTTACACGAATGCATGTAAGATTACACAGTACAGGAAGATTACAGGTGTTCTCCAGACTCTGTTGCAGGATTTTTTTATTTTTAAGTATAAAATTTCTAACAGTGTAAAAAATGGCGGAGTTGAAAATGGCAAAGGTAAAGATGGCAGAGGCAAAAATGAAAGAGATATGGGGTGCTGGTTTGTTAAAAAGCCGAGAAAAAATGTTTTCACTCCAAAATGAAAGGGGATTTGGTTAAGGGGGAAAATGACACAAAAAATTATTTCAACTAAATGAAGTTCTTTTAGGTCCGAAAAAGAATTACAACAAACATAATAACAATTAGATAATAAACAATGTTTTTCATTTTGTTTGAAATATAACAGAGATTTGTATCAAATCTCTACATTTTAGCATACCAAGCTAATTACCAAGAGGGTGCTGCTTATGGTGTACAAAATACCCAACAGCACTTCCACTTCCAAGGGTTATGACCATCAAGCCGTTTATATCATATTGGATGCAGTGGTAAAGGTTCAGGGTCTTCTTTTATGCAAAGAATCTGAACCAGACAGTCCCCCTCGATCGACCCCAAATTGGTTTACCAGTCAAAACAAGATTATTATTGATTTTCATAATCAGTTACATATTCAGTTCCAAGCCTGGGAACGCATGCTTATTGTCATTCAAATATTCAGAAAGAATAGTACAGACGACATTACAAATAAGGACATAATATTTAACCACAATCTTTCGTGACAATTTCAACCTCTAAGCTTTCCCTGCTAGGTTCTCCAGGTTTTTCCCCGCCCCCTAACCCTCTCTGTCTCTCCACCTCTCTTATGTCTATACTTCCTCCTTTTTGCATCGGTAAACCTGGCAAAACTTTAGAAATAAAAAAACCAGCCAGACAAAAAGGAATGTTATAAAAGGATGAATGAGAATAGTGCAGTTTCGTTTTGCTCCTGATAAATTGAATGAAAAAATTTCTGTCGTTTGATTTCTTTTCAAAAAGCGTTCACGGTACACCTCCATCGAATTCGTAAATAGCATTGTTAGGCCGATGAAGACATAATGATATGATGAAATGTCTAACCGTGACATGCACTTCTAATTCAATCTATGTACATGCGGGGGCTTTTTGACAATTCATTGCATGGGGGTTTAAGACTGACCATATTTTACCTAGAGCTGTCAGCTATTATTAGTTGAATTCCTATTCTGTTCATGATTCGAAAAAGTATTACGAATGTCCCAGTCTTTAGGTAATTCCTATCCTGTTCATGATTTGAAAAAGTGTCACGAATGTCTAGTTTTTAGGTTGGAAACTCAAAAACTTTCAGCTCGTGCTTCGCGCTCGTATTAATGGTTTAGGTAGGTTCGAATCTAGTTCATGTTTTCAAAAAATGTTCAGAATGTTCAATTTCCAGGTCACAATTTCTGAAATATCAACATACTTGGGCTAGCGCTTCGCGCTCGCATTATTTATTGAGGCCTTTCATCTTTAGTTAGGAATACCTCCCCTCTTCGAAATATATACTGTATACACCATTATATATATATGTATATTATATATATATATATGTGTGTGTGTGTGTGTGAGGGTGTGTGTGGGTGTGCTGAGGTTGAAAAGATCACATTTGAATTTTTATGGTCCGGAAAAGATCGGATAAAGAGAATTATAATGTACCAGGATTACTCACAAGGGGGTTTAAAAATGATGAATTTTAAGTTGTTTGTAAAGTCTCAACGTTTAATGTGGCTTAAACGATTACTTTACAGAGAACGAGATGCAGGATGGAAGTTGTATTTTGATTTTTGTTTTCGATCAGTTGGGGGGAGATTTATGTTTCTATGTGACTTTGACACGTCAAAATTAAATATAAAAATGCCCCCATTTTATTCAAAAATGATGAAGGCTTGGCAAGACTTAAGGAGATTTCGTTATTCTGAAGAGGAGGTTAACCCTATTATATTCAATAATCAACATATTTGTATAAAAGGTAAAACAATTTTTGACAATGATCTTTTCAATAAAGGAATATTTAGCGTTGATCAAATCTTTGATAATGGCCACTTGAAGCCTGTGACTTTTTTTTCAAAATCTCGGTATTGCCGCAAATCAACTTCTCCAAATAATATATATTGTGCACGTTATATCAGCAAGCTGGAAAAATTTTAATAGTTTAATAAAGTTTAAAAAAATTGATTTGGTAGACTTTGGGATAAGTATGAATATTGGAAAACAGGAAACAGCTTTTGAAGTAATTAAATCAAAAACAATTTATAACTTGTTTATTACTAAGCTACAAGAGCTATACAAGTTAACACTTAAGGATGGTCACAGTGATTTTGATTTTACTGATGTAGAAATTTGTTTATTTGAATATATCAGGAGTACAACTCTTATAAGAAAACAAAGGGAATTTCAGTTTATGCTTTTACATGGAGCAATATATACAAAAGAACATTTGATGAGATTTGGTTTCGTGGGAGATAATTATTGTTAGTTTGGTTGTACAAAAACTGAATCGTACTTTCATATACTCATGGATTGCATAAAAGTTAAACCTCTTTGGCAATTTTGTATTGATCATTTTTGTTTAGCTGAATTAAGAACTTTGAATTGGAGGGAAATATTCTTAGGGTTACCTGGAAATTCTTGTATAATTAAATGTGTCAATTCTGTTATTCTTTTTATTAAATATGCAATTTTTAATTCCAGAGCTGAAGGCCGGGTACCGTCATTTATTAAAATACACAAATATATAACGGGTTGTATAGAAGAAGAAAGAGGCCTGGCAACGAAGTCAGGCAAGTTAAGTTTACATTTGCAGAAATGGGATGAACTGAAGGTGAAAATGGATTTGAATGTGAACAGGTGGGATGTGTCTAGTGTGGTGCGAGTGTGAATCCTGGTGTGAATGTTGATGTTTTTTTTTTCTTTTTACTAGTTCTTTTCAATTTCCCCTTCTCTTGTATCAATATGATTTGCAGGGTTTTTTTCTTTCTGTATCCTATTGCGCCAAAATGTTAAACGTTCATTATGCAGATTTGTACATATTATGTTTGTTTACGTATGCGTGGTATGTGCATGTGTGTATGGGTGTTAAGGTGGGTGTGTGTATGTGTGTATAATTATGTAAAGTTATGTTGAAGCTTGATTTAAAATGGGATGCAATGATAATACATTTAGGTCGATTTCTGTTTTCCTGCAAATCATTTATATAGCCATTTAACATTAATTATTATTGAAATACATAGAGGGTTGGGGACTCAGTTGAGTTATTTTTTTTTCAGATATAAAAGTATAATTTTAAGGAGTTTCATTCCGTCCTTATTTGCTTCAGTTCTTGGTAAATATATATGTACTTTTTTGCATATCCTTGTTGATATGAAATGAAGATTTGTATTTTTTTTTGTATTTATCTGCAGTTTATGTAATTCATTTGAATGAAATCCTTAATAAAACATATTGAAAGAAGAAAAAAAGTGTGTGTCCCCCCTACCTTCAAGGAGAGATTTCCGCCCATGTATATTCGAGGTATAGTAGAACTATTAGAAAACATTTTCTAACTTTTTCCTCGTTTTCAGTCCACCACCTTTATGAAAATTACTTTTGTTTCATCAATATTTCCAGGGAATTTTCATTCTAAAATTGCGCAATGCTGAATACCTTTTTAACATGAACCTTGCTCCACTTAATATTATGTTTGTTTTGGATTATTGCCATGACACAGAGAGATATCACACGGTGTCAATTGTTGACTTGCTGCTTCGGGTGAATACCATAAATGTAAAATACTTTTTCATAATCTATAATCAATAATCCATAATCTTCTAAATCCATTTCGCATACAGCATTCGTAAAATGAAGATGACGTCCCATCCCTATCATGTCATAATAATCGCCATGTATTCATCACAGGGGGGGGGGGGGGGTCCTCCCTGGCTATAATATGATCCCTCTTTTTTTCTGTGACACCCCTTCTCTCTCCACCTCTGTCTGTTTATTTCTATACATCTCTCGCTCTCTTTCTTTCTCTTCCTATCTCTCTCTCCATCTTTTTCCCAAATTATAATATGCCACTTTTATATTAATGTTTCTAAGCGCTGCATACTATTACATAGGCTTTAGCACTGCGACACTGAACGGGTACTTATTTACTAAGCCTGGGTGGAGAGTGGCAAATGTAGATAAACGCCTTGCCAAAGGCCCCGAGTGCCATGGTCGGGGTTCGAACTCCGGACCTTGCGGTTCAAAGTCCAGCGGATTATCCACCGTGCCACAACAACTTATCCCGTGGATTATCGTGCATTATTACTATATACCGTGTGAGTTAAAAAAAAAAGGACACCTCACAAATCCCCAATCTAGGGAGAAAAATATGTCATGAACACATAATCGTTATAAATGGCTGGAAAGAGTATCTCTTCCAAAATTATTATATACCAAACATATATGGTATATCTTCACGCTTGAATAATTAGTAGGTATTCTTTGCAGTCATGAAACTTTTGATTTGCGCCAAAGTAAGGCATGATTGCAATTAATTAATCCAGACCTTTTCCACCTTTTTGATAATCAACATTGGAATTTGTTAAATGAACACTTTTTAGTATCAATTCTAAAGTAAGTTTTATTGCAAAAAAGGGATATGCAAATATATTAACTAATTCATGTAGGATTATGACATCATTGGCTTCTGAATTCATTCATTGCAGTCATGCCTTACTTTGGCAAAAAATTCAAAAATTTGATTATCCAGGCGTGAAGACATACTACATCAATATGGTGTCCAGTTATCAAGTAGAATATACTCTTTCAGGCCATAATAATTATGTGTTCATGATATTTTTTTGCGGTATGGTGACATTATACATGTACAACAGCTTTGGCAACTCTTTGTATTTCTATAAGTTGTGAAACTCTGTTTATCTGACGGTCAATCGGATCGGGGTCGCCCTAGCCACTAACCCGTCTCTGCGGTCTAGTGGTTAAGGCACCGGCGTTCAAAGCTGGAGGCCCGGGTTCGATTCCCGGCAGAGACATTTTTCGGCATCACCAATTTTTCCAAAGGGCAGATTGCTCTGGGGAACCTTGATATTAAGCTACGCCAACCATTGTTCTCTTCATTCATTTCTTTCACAACATTTAGTATATATATATATATATATATATATATATATATATATATATATATATATATATATATATATATATATATATATATATATATATATATATATATATATATATAAAGAATAAAAAGGGAAAATATATGTCATGGGGTAAAAGTTTGAGTCACTAGTTGACCTAATCTGGAATAGAGGTTTGTTGACCATTTTATTACAACGGGAAAACTCGGCCACATTTGAAACATACACACTAAGAAATTGGGGTTCAATTTTACACCCCTAGGGGTGCTCAGACTGGTCCCTATACGAGTACCCCTTGCGGTGCACACGTACACTCCGAATAGGGGTGTAGAGTATGCACCCCTATTTGGGGTGACCATCTGCACCTTAAAAGGTGTACAAGTCTACCCCTGATGGTGCATAATGCACCCCCACCTAAAATAACAAAAAGATTGTCTAGATTTCCGGTCCATTCACTATACTGTATCGATTATTTAGTTACCTTAATTGGAATTCAAACTTACAACGCTAACTTGCACATCGATGGGATTAAGGGGTGTACGCACGTATCGTTTACCCCATTTGCACCGGGATTTCTTAGTGTGTATGTGCTTACTGGTTTACTCAGATTTAGCACTCGATAACCCCTATGGAGGATTGATTACACTTCTTTAAGTTATTTTTTATGTATTCTCTGCTTGGTGCATCTATATCTAGTTCAGAACAGTCTGAACAGCTAGTATATCCCTGTTAATGTTGTGACGATTCACCAACATCAGGAAAAAAAATGTGTAGTTTGTTGGCAGATTCTCAACGATAAATATGGAGCTGTTGACAAAAGTAATTGAGAATGGCTGGTGTAAGAACTACGATAGTCGCATTAATTTGATCTTAATGAATTAAGACCAAATTTTAAGTGACATGACTTGCTCAATCAAACTTTGCTATCCTTTTTTTTTTTTGGGGGGGGGGTGTTGGGATAGATAACAATGATTATATTGGATAGCTTTACTTCATGGAATACCAAAAATATTCCACTCGTTAGGGCCAATATTCCACCCATCTGCGATTCTTTGAATATTCCACTCTGAGCCATCCAATAAAATATAAATATTATATGTGCAATGAATAATGAAAATTGATTAAATCATAATCATATTAGATTACCGGGGTAGGAGGTGGTCGCCTTGTGATTTTTATTTAAGTAGTAAAAACAAAATATAAAAACGGAGAAAAACGAAATAAAGAGGGGGAAGTGAAAAAAGGGGGAATAAGAGTATGAAATAAGAGGTTTGGACTACGATTCTCCCTTATAGTCATGCATTTTGATAAAGAAAAGTTAGACGTATATAAGTCGCCCCCCACACCATGTGACAAACTCAGACATAGCAATGTAGTCAACTTTTTGCTTCAATTGCAAGAAACATAAATATAATTTCCCTTTCATTTCGGCATTTTGACGTTTTCAACGAGTCACGAGTATGCCAACCACCAAATATAAGCCTTTTTATGCGTTTCTTTTCCTAGTCGCCCTGCTAATAGCAATATCGAGTGATCCCACCACTCAGGAAAAATATGTGTAAGTGTGGAATGAAGATTGCTTGTTTTTTAGGTAAATATGATTCATATTCAAGATCCTAATGGTCCCAGGATCGAATAATTTGCTTTTCTTTTCGAATGGTAAAACGAGTGTGTGTTTGAATATTTATCGTTGAATTGTTATTTCCGATCCCTCGATGTATAGGGGTAATTTAGCTGTCATAAATGATCCTTATCATAATGTAGATGAAAAGTTATTTACGAATACAATGTGAAATAATGTGAAATCATCAATAATATACGTTTTTACTAATTCACTTTGTAAGTAGCTTACCATACATCGTTGAAATTAAAAAAAAAAGAAACTTACCCTTCACACAGAAGGTTGTCAGTGCAGTGGTGTATTTCACAGAATAAGGGATGCGAGTTTTGATTTCCTACATGAATACATGTCATTAGGGTTCATAGCACAAAATCAGGGTTAAGTACACCAGCGCAAGCGCTTAGATAAATGAATGTCATTTGCATAAATCCTCTCCGATTGGACTCGGAATCACGTACCAGAGGCCGATTCTTTGCAAGAGGTTGTATGTCTAAACTACGTATGTTCTTGCCTCTGTAGACGGTCTGTAAATATGGCTTGTGACGAAAGTCTGTGTTTGCAGAAAGGGGGTTGAGTTGGGGTGGCCACACCCTTTCGAGACAATCAGAGAAGTGTTTTTTTTTTCTCGAAAAGAATGGATGGAGGGATGGGAGTCAAATTAACGTTCCTGTTTTAATGGGAAAATCAAGAGTTGATATTTGGGCGTATCTTCCCTGCACAGAGTGCAAGGATGAATTCAGTCTAGCTTTTACCTAGCTACAGGAACACTGATTTGCTGTTTCTTCCACAGAGGTAGTCTTGTCGTCATACCATATTTATTGAAAGAAACCTTCAATAATAAGCTTTGTTTTTCAGAAGTTTTCATTTCATTTCATTTTCGTTATATTGTAATTCGTTTTAATTTGTAACTTTGTTGAAATTTTGGAATGAAATAAATTCGTTATCAATCAATCAAAACCATTCACTGACGTGATACTGGCCAATGCCTGTTGTATATGCCAGTGCAACCTCACCAATTGCGGTGCTGCTATAGTGGCTCGTAGAATTTTGAGAACGAACCTCAATTTTACCGTCTCCGATGAGGTTGCGAAAAATCCGTCTTGGAGCTTTTTTAATAGTATGAAAGTTCAAAGAAGTAGAATCATTTTATTTGAAATTCAGCACACCCTTAGGAATACTAAAATAAGAAATTCTGCTTTTTGCAAGCCTTATGGTTGGAGTAAATTCCACATGGGCTTCAGGTCGCATCCGATTATGAAGTCATTCCTTTTTTAAATTCAATTTTGCTTTTGTTCTTACTGAGAGACTATATAGGCTGGATTATTGATTTTTGTATTCATACCACTAATGGGAATTTTTGGAATGTTCGTATCAAATGCTATTTTTATTTCTGTAGAAATCGGATCGAAACGGCTTATGCCGTGTGCACTGTCATTTAGTAAGATAAACATTGCTCTGTGATACGATGCTCATTTCAGGTACATTTTCCTTGGTGGAAACTTTTAGAACCACATAAATCTATTAGAAATAATCGACTACTCGGTAAAAACTAGAGATATAACACTTGTTTTGCATATTCTGGTCTAAGAAAAAAATGCATTGACTTGGGCGGATATTCGACTTATACTGTAGAAGGCTTTCTTATGCAAGTTTACCTGTTTTACATTTATAAGTATTACTAGCAATAGCTGCGGAAGTGGTTTGGAAATCAGACGGTAATTTTTACGTTTTTGTACACGGTTTTGGAAAAAAGAGTGGGGGAGGATGGGTGGGTTTCAGCTGCCCCTGACTAGTATGTGAAAACCCATGTGATTACTGCATCTGTTTATTTTTTTCATACTAATTTTTTCCCTTCTAAAACACTTCCTCTCTTTATACCGTCTCCCACAAACAGTTCATGTACGTATATTCGCGACTCGCGCCCTCTTCTCTTTCACCAGGGATCCCTACTGCATCGCACGCGCCAACTTACCCCCAACACACCGTATAACTATTATACACATACACTTGCCCTCACACGCAAGTACAAACATACCCTTCCGCCTAATTTGGAAGATTTCGTTTTTAAAGGAGAATGAAACCTTTGGAACAAGATAGCTTTTGTGAAAACAGAAAAATCAAAGAAACAGATCAACGAAGGTTTGAGCAAAATCAGACAAATAATGAGAAAGTTATGAGCACTTGAATATTACGATCACTAATGCTATGGAGATCCTCACTTTGGCAATGCGACAAAGATGTGTGATGTCACATGTGAACAACTTTCCCTTTGATGGACTATGAAATAGCCTAAAAATGTCTCTTTTTGCTTTTTCTCATGGTGATGCAAACTCTTTTATCAATGATGTATTCTTTAAAAAATCGTTATTACATGCCCTCCTATAGAAAGAACACATGATCTACTGATAGATGTGATAAAAGGGGCAATTTAAGTGAAATATATACTAAAGTAATGGGGAGAGTTGTTCACAGGTGACATCACATATCCTTGTCGCATTGCCAATGGGAGGTCTCCATAGCATTAGTGATTGCAATATTCATATGCTCATAACTTTTTCATTTTTTGTCTTGTTTTTCTCAAACTTTCGTTGATCTGTTTCTTTGATTTTTCTGTTTTGACACAAGCCTACTTGTTCCGAAGGTTTCATTTCCCTTTAATATGACCATGGACTACATGTCTTCACACACCCACACGCAACACAACAATAATCCCTTACTCATGTAATTTTAATCCTTCTATCTTCATTTACTTTCTTCGTCTCAAGTCTCAAGTACATCCGTCAACGTTTTTTTTTTCATTTCAACGATGTATGGTAAGCTACTTACAAAGTGAATTAGTAAAAACTTATATTATTGATGATTTCACATTATTTCACATTGTATTCGTAAATAACTTTTCATCTACATTATGATAAGGATCATTTATGACAGCTAAATTACCCCTATATATCGAGGGATCGGAAATAACAATTCAACGATAAATATTCACACACACACCCGTTTTACCATTCGAAAAGAAAATCAAATTATTCGATCCTGGGACCATTAGGATCTTGAATATAACTCATATTTACCTCAGAAACAAGCAATCTTCATTCCACACTTACATATATATTTCCTCAGTGGTGGGATCACTCGATATTGCTTTTAGCAGGGCGACTAGGAAAAGAAACGCATAAAAAGGCTTATATTTGGTGGTTGGCATACTCGTGACTCGTTGAAAACGTCAAAATGCCGAAATGAAAGGGAAATTATATTTATGTTTCTGGCAATTGAAGCAAAAAGTTGACTACATTGCTATGTCTGAGTTTGTCACATGGTGTGGGGGCGACGTATAGATACGTCTAACTTTTCTTTATCAAAATGCAGGACTATAAGAAATAATCGTAGTCCAAACCTCTTATTTCATACTCTTATTCCCCCTTTTTTTCACTTCCCCCTCGTTTTTCGTTTTTCTCCGTTTTTATATTTTGTTTTTACTACTTAAATAAAAATCACAAGGCGACCGCCTCCTGCCCCGGTAATCTAATATAATTATGATTTAATCAATTTTCATTATTCATTGCACATATAATATTTATATTTTATTGGATGGCTCAGAGTGGAATATTCCAAGAATCGCAGATGGGTGGAATATTGGCCCTAACGAGTGGAATATTTTTGGTATTCCATGAAGTAAAGCTATCCAATATAATCATTGTTATCTATCCCAACACCCCCCCCCCAAAAAAAAAAAGGATAGCAAAGTTTGATTGAGCAAGTCATGTGGGGTTGCATTATGCACCCTAAGGGATAGACGTGTACACCCTTTAAGGTGCAGATGGTCACCCCAAATAGGGGTGCACACTCTACACCCCTATTCGGGGTGTACGTGTGCACCGCTAGGGATACTCGTATAGGGACAAGCCTGTGTGCACTCCTAGGGGTGTAAAATTGAACCACAATTTCTTAGTGTGTATGTTTCAAATGTGGCCGAGTTTTCCCGTTGTAATAACATGATCAACAAACCTCTATTCCAGATTAGGTCAACTAGTGACTCAAACTTTTACCCCATGATATATATATTCCTTTTTTATTCTTTATATATATATATATATATCAAATGTTGTGAAAGAAATGAATGAAGAGAACAATGGTAGGCGTAGGTTCAAATCAAGTTTCCCCAGAGCTATCTGCCCTTTGGAAAAATTGGTGATGCCGAAAAATGTCTCTGCCGGATATTGAACCCGGGCCTCCAGCTTTGAACGCCGATGCCTTAACCACTAGACCACAGAGACGGGTTAGTGGCTAGGGCGACCCCGATCCGATTGACCGTCAGATAAACAGATTTTCACATCATATCTAAATACAAAGAGTTGCCAAAGCTGTTGTACATGTATAAAAAAAAAAATATCTCATGAACACATAATTATTATGGCCTGAAATAGTATATTCTACTTGATAACTGGATACCATATTGATGTAGTATGTCTTCACGCCTGGATAATCAAATTTTTGAACTTTTTGCCAAAGTAAGGCATGACTGCAATGAATGAATTCAGAAGCCAATGATGTCATAATCCTATATGAATTAGTTAATATATTTGCATATCCCTCTTTTGCAATAAAATTTACATTAGAATTGATCCTAAAAAGTGTTCATTTAACAAATTCCAATGTTGATTATTAAAAAGGTGGAAAAGGTCTGGATTCATTAATTGCAATCATGCCTTACTTTGGCGCAAATCAAAAGTTTCATGACTGCAAAGAATACCTACTTATACATACCTACTTCAAGCGTGAAGATATACCAGATATGTATGGTATATAATAATTTTGGAAGAGATACTCTTTCCAGCCATTTATAACGATTATGTGTGCATGACATATTTTTCTCCCTAGATTGGGGATTTGTGAGGTGTCACTTTTTTTCTTTACTCACACGGTATATAGTAATAATGCACGATAATCCACGGGATAAATTGTTGTGGCACGGTGGATAATCCGCTGGACTTTGAACCACAAGGTCCGGAGTTCGAATCCAGACCATGGCACTCGGGGCCTTTGGCAAGGCGTTTATCTACATTTGCCACTCTCCACCTAGGTTTAGTAAATAAGTACCCGTTCAGTGTAGCCATGCTAAAGCCTAGGTAATAGTATGCAGCGCTTTAACATTAATCGCAATAAAAAAAAGTGGCATATTATAATTTGGGAAAAAGATGGAGAGAGAGAGATAGGAAGAGAAAGAAAGAGAGAGAGATGAATATAGTACTAAACAGACAGAGGTGGAGAGAGAAGGGGTGTCACAGAAAAAAGAGGGATCATGTTATAGCCAGGGAGGACCCCCCCCCCCAATGTGATGATTACATGGCGATTTTTATGACATGATAGGGATGGGAAGTCATCTTCATTTCACGAATGCTGTATGCAAAATATATTTAGAAGATTATGGATTATAGATTATGAAGAAATATTTTATATTTATGGTATTCACCCGAAGCAGCAAGTCAACAATTGACACCGTGTGATATCTCTCTGTGTCATGGCAATAATCCAAAACAAACATAATATTTAGTGGAGCAAGGTTCATCTTAAAAAGGTATTCAGCCTTGCGCAATTTTAGAATGAAATTCCCTGGAAATGTTGATGAAACAAAAGTAATTTTCATAGGCGTGATGGACAAAAATGTTTTCTAATAGTTCTACTATACCTCGAATATACATGGGCGCGGAAATCTCTCCTTGAAGGTAGGGGGGACACACACTTTTTGTTTTGTTTTGAATAATGTTTTTATTATGATTTCGTGAACAAAAAAAATACATAACATTTCAAATTAACATTTCAAATCACATATAATACTTGACATTTCATATTTTCAACTTTTTTTTCACTAACTTAATAAAATCATGAATCATATATATCTTAAAGAAAACAATGAAATCAGTTATTAAAAAAAAAAACCTTGAAGACCAAAACTTCCCCCTCCCTCCCCCCGCCCCAACACACACACAAACACACACACATCCGCGCGCGCGCACACACACACACACACACACACACACACACACACATACATACATATATATATATATATATATATATATATATATATATATATATATATATATATATATATATATATATATGTGTGTGTGTGTGTGTGTGTATATATATATATATATATATATATATACATATATATATATATATATATATATATATATATATATATATATATATATATATATAATGACTATACGAAACTGCAGTTACTGAAAAGTGCTCAACTACATGTACATATAGGAGCTTCATGTAGTATAGTAATAGGGTGGAGCGAGTTGCTCAGATTTTAGTTGTACAGACTGTTTCCCCCTGAGGGTTCATATATATATATATATTTATATACATATGTATATATGTATATATTTTTTGTTTATATACAGTACATATTTCGAAGAGGGGAGGTATTCCTAACTAAAGATGTAAGGCCTCAATAAATAATGCGAGCGCGAAGCGCTAGCCCAAGTATGTTGATATTTTAAATATTGTGACCTGGAAATTGAACATTCTGAATATTTTTTGAGATCATGAACTAGATTCGAACCTACCTAAACCATTAATACGACCGCAAAGCGCGAGCTGAAAGTTTTTTATTTTCCAACCTAAAAACTAGACATTCGTGACACTTTTTAAAATCATGAACAGGATAGGAATTACCTAAAGACTGGGACATTCGTAATACTTTTTCGAATCATGAACAGAATATGAATTCAACTAAATAATAGCTGACAGCTCTAGGTAAAACATGGCCAGTCTTAAACCCCCATGCAATGAATTGTCAAAAAGCCCCCGCATGTACATAGATTAAATTAGAAGTGCATGTCACGGTTTGACATTTCATCATACCATTATGTCTTCATCGGCCTAACAATGCTATTAACGAATTCGTTGGAGGTGTACCGTGAACGCTTTTTAAAAAGAAATCAAACGACAGATATTTTTTCATTCAATTTATCAGGGGCAAAATGAAACTGCACTATTCTCATTCATCCTTTTATAACATTCCTTTTTGTCAGGCTATTTTTTTTATTTCTAAAGTTTTGCCAGGTTTACCGATGCAAAAAGGAGGAAGTGTAGACATAAGAGAGGTGGAGAGACAGAGAGGGTTAGGTGCGGGGAAAAACATAGAGAACATAGCGGGGAAAGCTTTATTGTCACGAATGATTGTGGTTAAATATTATGTCCTTATTTGTAATGTCGTCTGTACTATTATTTTTGAATATTTGAATGACAATAAGCATGCGTTCCCAGGCTTGGAACTGAATATGTAACTGATTATCAAAATCAATAATAATCTTGTTTTGACTGGTAAACCAATTTGGGGTCGATCGAGGGGGACTGTATATACCTTTATATTAATATGTTATTATATACTTTTTCTTATTTTTTCTTTCTTTTTGTTATTCATGTGTTCAAATACCGCTCACACACACCCACATACAACACAAAACTGCACACGCTTGCACACACTCACACTACAAAACACACAACAGTGCAATCTCAGAGAGAGAGAGACGTAACTTTTATGTTTCTCTCTTTCAATTTCTCCAGCATTTGCAACTATTTTTTGTCGTATCCAATTGTCTTTATCAGAATTATATGCATATCTTAAAAACAAAGAATATTTACCCAATATTGGGTAGAAAAGGCAACATGCATGTTTGCTGGGTATTTTTTCCCCAATATTAGGCAAGATGCATGTTTGAAGGGTAAATTTCATCGCAATATTGAGTAAAACTTACAAAACATTTGGTATCTTTTTACCCAACAAACGTGAATGTACCCATTTTACCCAATTCTTCTTTTTCAGTGTAGGGTTGTCTTTGCTACTCCCTCTCCCTCTTTCTCTTTCAACTATCAATAGTTTTCTTCTTCAACCCCATTATTCTTGTCTACTCTTTCATAAAATTGTTTCCATCTTCAAAATAACATGACTACATCGAACGGTGTTGACATAAGGAAGACAATGGTGTATTTTAGACCCTAGATAACTGAAGTTCAGTAATCAATTTCATTATTCAAGTTTTACATGAGTCATAGATATATTATCTTGGCAAATTGCCAAGCATGCTGACGTTGCTCTTGTTCAACTTTCTTCCTTCCTTGCAGATGCGAATCGGGAGGGGGGGAGGGCAGAGCACCAAAGTGATTAAAAATGCACTCTGTTGTACTTGTAACCCCATTTTGGGGAAGTGAGACCTTTGTTAAAGGTTCTCTCACATTATTTATGATAATCAAATATCGTGTTTTCACTTCTTTTTAAACTTTTTATCTAAAACAGATATTCACTCTCTGTGAGTGATATTATTTTCGTTTTATTCTCTTTTTTGCTTGCCTTAGATAATATCTCCCAAATAAAATCGGCCATCACTTTGTGTTCCCATAAAATCCTGGACCCGCCTCCCATTCTTCTTCACAGCTCTCTTATATTTCATATTAATTAATTTCATTACCACTGGAGACAAAACAAGACGTCTTTAGTTTCAAAAGGCTGTAATTGATATAAAGCTTTTGCAAACCGGTGACTGTTAATATCTTCAAAGATTAACTATCTTACATGTTCATGATATTTGTGAGTTTTTACTTGAATAATTTTAGAGTCGAAATGCGCATGAAGACATAGCATGTACATGTACATACCATGTCAGATCTGGGTCCTCTCTTACAAAGAGTTGCGATTGATCCAATCAATCTCAACTGTATGGAAACCCATCAATACCATTTTTCATGCAGGAAATTTGCACAATCTCTTTAGTTAACAAAGAGGATCAGACCATTTTCTTCAAGAGAATGACGAATGAATGAATATAAAACTTATCTAGAAAATATTGTGAACAATTTGCATTTTAGATCTTGATGTTCCTGGCCGTCCATAGTTGTGGTTGATCGGATCGATCGCGCAACTCTTTGTAAGACGGGTCCCTGGTATATTCTTTAAAAATAAACCATTTGTTGAGATACTGACAATTTATTAATAACAAAGTTTAGATAATGAAAAATCCTTTGGAAAATAAAATAAACTATGCAATTGAATATTCATTGAATTTCAAAACCTTTCATAATGCAGTTTTCAATATTCTTTAACTGCATAATATTAACAAAAATATATATTCGCAAACCCCCTAATATCTCACACAACTAATTGCAATGTTTTATGATAAAAATTACATACTGGGTGACTTGTCAATGTAATCATATGTACAGATATTTTGTTTTTTATATAACAAACACATTTTCTTGATATGTACATCTCAGCTAAACGCCATTTGGGTTCAATAAACAAATATAAAGCCTACAACGTAAAACTGAATTTCAAAAGATGTTTGCTTTTTAAACCAACTAAACCTAATTTCAAAAATATACAAAGAGCTAAAACAACAAGTTACCAAATACACTAAAAGTACAAGTGCAGATACAAGCGCTATACTAGTATTGCAGAGTATTTGGGTAAGATATTTTTTCTTTATCACTGTCCATGTATATATTTCTTTATAACGGTATATAGGTAACTACAGTAGAGTTATTATTTTTTATTCAGTTACACTTTGGATATAGATAATGGGTATATATATGTGTTGTGGCTCAATGGAGAAGTCTCCAGACTATGCACCACAATGTCTGGGGTTCAAATCCCACCGCAACACTCGCGTCCTTTGGCAAGGCGTTCATCTACATTTGCCACTCTTCACCCAGGTGTAGTAAATGGGGTTCCCAGTAGAAAGGAATTCCTTGAATGCTCAAGCGCCCGATCAGTGTAGCCGTGCTAAAGCCGAGGTAATATATGCAGCACTTAGATTTTTTTTTATTAAGCGCTATATAAATGTTTCATATTATTAGCATTGTTATACTTAAGTATCATCATGATCATACAGACGTGTGATAGTTGTGTTGAAATGATAATATATTATGAATGAATCGGTTTTTCCATTTCAAATTTTGTTCGTGCATTGCAGAACCATAACTATTATCTCCTTATTATGTAAATTTACCTAAAGTGTTCGAAAAAAAATAGCAATCCCATTAAACCCACCGAAAAAAAAAATCAAAGCAGACATTAAAAACGTGCATCGAACTTTGTTTTCTAAATCGGTAATTTTTGGTAAAAATGAATTGAAAGAAAATACAAAGAGACAAAGCATGAACTTCATTTTCATTGCGAGGTTGTTTTGGGGATTCGATATGCAAGCATAAATGAAAAGCACGGCAAGAGAGATGACAAGAGCAGACCGGTTACTATTATGATCACATCCAGAATATGAAGGATATTCAGTGTACGGCGGAATGTTTTTATCTACTTTGGATATTGAGCTTGTTATCAGCACATTTTCTGTAGCAATTTTCGGAGGTTTGAGAGTAGTGCTAATGTTAGGGTATTTGTTGGGAAATCTGTATTGGTTACATGACGTTTGAGTAATAGTATCGCTTATGTCATGAGAACAACAAAAGACTGGGCTGTCTATATCCATGAGCAGAAAATTCCGTCTGTGAACTACCTGAGAATAGCCCTCTTCATCGTCAATATTGTAAAAAAACGGAATTTTGTCGCCTTTTTGAAAGCAGCTAAGAGTGGAATTACCAGTTCCACGTTTAGAATGGCAATGAATCGTAGGCCTGTTTTGTGTAAGTAAAGTTCCACTGAGCCTTATATAGCAAAGCGCCTGGCTGGGAGGAATGAATATAAAGACAACTCTTTTCATGGTATGAGACTCAAATGTATCCCCCTGGACAATGAGTAATGCGATGTATGTCCCCTCGTCTTCGACAGAGACAGAGGCTATATTAATTTCTATAGACATTTCACTGTCGTTCTCGACATATTCCACGTTGAATCGTTCAGCTTGGTCCGATGACATCAGTCCTTCAGGGTAAAAATGTCCATCTATGTAGAAAGGACGGTCTTTGTCCTCGAACTTGACGGTGTAGTATTTAGGCGCAGACGGTTGTTTGTTCTTGCACCCAAACGGAATGACGCCACTTTGCCCGGCAGTCAGTGTCAAGGGTGGTTCCTCCCTGGCACTTGATGGTGTTGTGTGTATCATCATTACGGAAAGTACCAGAAACAATCGAATTGAGAACCTTGATGTAGACAATGTGATGCTTATGGCGTTCATGGGTCTGTCCAACTTCTGAGGAATTTTATAAGTAGAAATGGGAAAGGATAGTTAATCTGGATGTTAACGCTAACCATAGACGTTTTATAGCCAAACATGATGCAATAATATAAATGAAAGCGATTCTGTATAATGATAATTTGAAATCCTTTTGTATATGATATGAAAATTAATATTTTTAAGTATTTTTCATTATTTCATAATACTTTATTGCATAATACAAAAAAAATAACCTTTGTATGACATAGTTACCTCTTTTTTAATATCTATTTTGTTTTGAATTTACATTAAATTATATTGTGAATAAGCACAAATCTAAAATGGCATAAATTACATGTTAACATCCGATCTTAATATGTTCAGTATCGTGATTATATTGTTTTTATATTTTACATATGATAACCTTACCATCTTCCCTGTAAGCTGATACGGTAATCCATCTTTCACAAAGTCCTTGATCTGCGACCCAACTGGACAGATGTAATCCTGTATAATAATCATCATGGTATATGTGTTTGTGGTTATTCATATTACAAAGGGAAAATCCCAAGCATTTCATGCAATGAACCTGATGTTGTTTTAATACACGTTTCAGCAAGTATATCTTAATACTGATACACAGTCATATCTACTTTGCAATTATCCCTTAGTGATGTTTGCCTTTAGGGGGTTTAACTAAAAATTATTTTACTGGTCAGGCCAGAGTTTTGTATGATTTTTTTTTTCATTTAGATTCAAAAGAGATTATCTTTAGCAACAATATTAAGTAATATAATAGCATATCATTATAAGCACTAATAATAATATTCCATACTCATGATACAATTGATTATTAGTTCATTTCAAAGTGAAGGGTAGGGTTAATGTGAAATTGAAACGTTAGAGGTTAAATTACGACAAGACAATGTGCACTAGTTCAAGAGAATTATTAATAGAGTCGGTTTATTTAAAAACTATGACATGAGACCAAGACGAAGGCGTACCGCGCGAATATAGTGTAATATTTTCTGGTATCATTATACATTTGAAATGTGTATAAAGCCAATGGTTAGCGAATTTAAGTATTGATTTAGGTAAATTGATTGCAATACACATTTGGCTTCCTATAATTCAGTTTTTTCTATCAAAACTATATTTTTTGTATACCTTACGGAGCGCTCAAATCACCCAGGACTATATGATGCGTAGCTATGTAATGCATATTTCATTGTTTACTGTTGATTCGGTTATTCGTATTTTGCCAATAAAAAATACCCTTACCCAGATTCTGAATGACTCAGGCCCTTGTGGATCCTCCAAATATGTAGTTTTATCATAATGTGGATAGCAGCCTGACTATTGGAAAGGACAATGTTTTGATATGAAAAGGACGAAGATAATAAACATTGTAGTAATAATAATAATAATAACAATAATAATATTAATAATGATAATAATAATAAGACGAAGAAGAAAGATAGAAAGAAAGACTGAGAAAGAAAGAAGAATACATGTATTATAATGATAATAAATGTAGCTGGACTGTTATACATATATTTGCATCCAATTTGCCAATGAAAAAATCATTTTCATTCAATTAAACACTTTATTTCACTTTAAAAATGTTGTATTCAACAAGCCAAGAGGTAAATTTGTACGATATGTGCCGAATAGTTTAATGAAAAATATGTCTCAATACCTTATTCCTTCTATCATATATCCTTTGGGGGTCTTTTTGAAAATAAATATATATGGGGTTGTAAGGCTCCATTCCCACTTACAATTCAAGACTCTTCGAGAAGTAAAGAATTCAGTGATGACGACAGAAATAGAGAGGCGAAAAAAAGGGGCGGGAGATACCAGACTTTGCAAGTCAATTTTTTTTTTTTTTTTTTTTACATAATACTTTAATTTGCTTTTTAAGAGAACGAGTATGTACATAAAAATATTAGATGGTACAAAGAGATGGCATGAACTTCCATTCAAATGAAGTAACTTGATATATGTATGTAAATTAGCGATTTTAACAACTTACTTCGTACTGACAATAAGGTGTAGTGAGTTCAAAGTAATAGTCTTCTTCTTTTAAAGATCCGTTTCCAACTGCTTCAAATGCTGATTCAACCATCTCAAACATCTGTATAATGAACATATAGGTATTTTAATAACACAGACAGATCCATACTGCCAAACATGCAGCAAAGATAATAATGATAATAATGCATGCGACATCAAATGACATTTGTCTCTAAACGCTGCATACTATTAGCCCGGCTTTTAACACGGCTATCCTGATCGGACCCTCAAGCATTCAAGGATTTCCTACACCTGGGTGGAGAGTGGCAAATGTAGATAAACGCGTTGCGAGTGCTGTGGTGGGATTTGAACCCTGGCCTTGCAGTTTAAAGTCTGGAGACTTATCCACTAAGCCACAACACCGCTACCGTTTCTTTATGATACGCCCGTTTATGTATGTGATCAGCATCTTTTCAAAAATATTTCAACAAAACACAAATATATGTCTTTAGATATTTACAACTTATAAACATTCTCGAACGTTTTGAAAACTGTTATTTATTTTACAGCTGATCTATTGAAACCAATTGTATAACTTTCTTTTTCAATTTCTGAAAATATTGCAAGAAATAACATCCGAAACCAGGAATCTACTAACCTCTTTACTGAGTTCCCGACTCCTATTTGATCTCCTTTCACAGTTTCCAGCCTTTCAAACAGGAATAAAAATGGCATATTTAGATTAGTGATGTTTCCTCGAGATAAATAGAGATATATTACAACCAACTACCAATGATTCTTTACAAATATGCGACTATTCGAATCGAAACTATCGTAATCATATAGCGACTACGATTGCTACACAGAATTGAAATGGTCTGATAAAGAAATCAATCATAGTTATGTAATACGATTAATATTTCAGGAGTTTCAATTGACGTAAACTAAAAAAAACCTATATATGACTTCACAATGCTAGGCATATACTGTATAAAAAAACAAGGTACGATTCCTCAAATAATCGTTCAGTAGGAGTTTAAATTGACGTAAACTAAAAAAAAACTATGTATGACGTCACAAGGCTAGGCATATACTGTATAAAAAACAAGGTACGATTCCTCAAATAATCGTTCAGTATCAATCTTCAGGATTAGATGATTTTAGGACAAATTGTAATTTGACTAACATATTCATTGGAATCAGCAGTACAGAACTTGAAATAGTAGTCGTGCTTTTGCATCCTTCCATCTCGTACGGCCAATACCGCTAATTCCAGGGCCTCCAACATCGCCTGAAAAACAATCAAAAGTGAATGACGATTACTTAATAGAAATTGCAACAATAATATGACTGCTACTCACTACTACTACTTACTACTACTACTACTACTACTACTACTACTTCTACTTCTATTAATACTACTACTACTAATATTGCTGCTGCTGCTTCTACTAAAATGATAATTAAAAAAAATTGATAACGATATTAATAACGAAATCTGTGATAATAGTAATAATAATGACACTTATAATAAACAAAGAATAGTCATGACGATAATGATGCCAATCACAATAATAATGATATAGTAATAATTGCAATTATAATATTTGTAAATATATTAATGATATTACTATTAATACTACTAATGATGACGATAAAATATATTAGTATAAAAAAAATTCTTACCTCCTCTCCGACTTGTTCCCCATCCGTACTTTCTTGTGATTGCGGTTTCCTTCCCATTATGCTGTTTAAATTAAAACAAAACTAATATGTTTACTAATGAATACGGTAAAGCGATGGGTGTATGAATAATATAACTTTTAACTTGTAAATTTCACCCGGAAATAGAATAAAGGAGACATCCATTTTCCTCAGTATCTATCATACAAGACGGATGTCTTCGTTTAAACGCGGAATCAAGTAGTGCGTTGGGATCATTAATTCAAACTTTTCTTGTTGCTGAACACAGAATGAATGAATGTTAATCTTCATTGCTTTATTTTGATCCTAAAATACCATATTTTGTACGGTTTCTGTTTTTTTGGCGCAATTTTAAATCTCATTTTCCGTAACATAAGGAAACACGAATACATTGACATTTTTTTAGATTTCAGGAATAATGTGTAAACGATTACTTTTCTAAATATAACAAAATTTCAAGCTCCTAAATAAAATTCACATTATGGAATATCAATATATATACAGGTATATAGGCATAATACTTTAAAATATCACAGCTGTGAAATAAAATCGTTTAGATATATCAATCAACTCATTTTTATATGCACTATAGGTTAATATCAGATCGACTTAAATGAAAGTAATGGTAATGGTTTTTATGGTAATTATGATAATAGCACCACACCATGACTATTTCTTTTGAAGCGGGTGCGCAATCATTAAAGCAATAAGAAATGTTCTTTTCTTGAGAAAAAAATATATTGAATTTCATATTCATCAAAATAAGTATGACCTCTCAAGTCTCAATGTTGATTATTTGAAACATTTGAGACGAGACGAAAATCACGAAATGCTAGATTATGATGTATAATATATTATACCTTGTTTATTACGGTTTTCTCTGCTTGAAAAGTCGATATTCATCTTCTGCCTTGGGTATTTGCCGTTTGGTTAAATGAAATAGAAAAAGTGAAAATAATATCATGCTGTGATACATAGCAGACTTGCCTTGTTGATGTCATGAAATATGATTTATGATAACGGTAAACATGTTTGCTCGATATGAAGCTTGGAATTGATTGGTTATAGACCACCGTTATTTATTGCTATTGTATGCAAATTTTCTTGACGTCACAATGGAAATACCCAGCCTACATGTATGAGATAATATGTGATAACTCTTGACTGTCTGTCATTTCGGCGCATTAATCCTTAAGGAATCTTAATTATTTTGTAATATCATTATTATTGATCGCATAATAAATCATTTTATATTCCTGAAATAATCTTACGATATCTAAAATAAAAATATTAATATGTTATTTGTAATATTTTCATAAGAGCTCTCACAACTCTCTCTATAAGGAGTTTTCTCTTTTTAAATATTTATATTATTGTTTACATCCTCTTATAGTATATCAGCTTCATCTGTTATCATCGATATCCTGTCTTTCATTCTTTAAATTATCTTTCAGATTTTTCAGTATACATGAAATGTTAACCAGTGATATTTTTGCTTAACGCAACATCATAATTGAAACACGACCACACTGAAACATGCAAAAAAAGCAGTGCGGAATATCATTGTGGAAGACAATTAGTGCGCCAACTCAGTCCAATGCTATTAGTATGTTAGTTCCACCGTATTTCTTGTAAACATGGTAAATTGAAATACAACACATTAATATAAGCATAAATAACATTTAGATGTAAAATGGTAAAAATCAAAATTATGCCACTTACTATCAATCTGCAGCGTCTCTTCGTTTTAACCATGGATGTCTGTTGCGTATTTGCGTCGCAGTGCTTAACGTATAGAGTGATTCGATATATCTGTTTATAGATATAATTTCTGGGCCGTGCGTAAAGTAAATATTTGACGCCCGTTACATTGGATATCACGTGATGTAATGTAGGGTCGTGATTGGATCACAAGAACTTGATATCAGAATACAGATGACCCCTACGACAAGGATTTGGAAACCCAACTCATTGCGAAATCTATTTCTGATGCATTACGTCAAATATTTCATTTCCTGCAAGATCATGATCTAATTTTTTCCAACCCACCTAGATAAACGTTTTGGCTGGAGCTTTTTAACAATCAAACAACGAAAACGTAACTCTCATGACAACAATATTTGATGCGACAATGCTAAATTTCGTTCGTTTATTCACACCCTCTTTATTTCAAAAAGTTTTTTCTCCTTTTTTGTATTTTATTTGTTTCTACTACCCCGTTTTCCCTCTGCACACAAAAAATGCAGTTTAACGTCGTCTACACCCGCTTTTATCATCCAGGAACTCTTTGTTCCTGGATTGTTATTGTTATTATCATTATCATTATTATCATCGTCATCATCACCATCAAGTCTTGTTTATGTAGGGTAGTCTCATCAGTGGCCCACACTGTTCTCCCAGAGGGCCCTGTTAAATGTAAATACACACAGATACAAAAAGCAAAGGACTATAAGAACTATGTACAAAGATACAAATATAATAAAGTTTGTCGAGTTGTGTCTTAAATCTTGGGCTAAAGTCTACGGGGTTCTCCAATAGTTTGGTATAAAGGATTGTACGATTGCTGCCTTTCTTATTGTAGGTATTCCAGAGATTTTAACGGGGCATTGGTATTATATGAAGAGAAAGTATTATTTATATTTCAGAAAAAAACAGTAATGTTCGATTTCTTATATTTATAACCTGAAATTTTAATATTTTCTTTTTTCAAATTTAATTTCAAAATTTTTTACAAGATTTTTTTATTATTTTAATTTCCTTGGATTTAGCTTCTTTTTGAATAATACCTTAGTCTAATGTCATTTTTGCTCATTGAAGTATGGCTGCACGCCTCTAATTGGTTGCGGTCATGTTCTTGCATTCTCGCAGCCCGTACAATGGACAAATGTTTTTTTATGAACCTAAGCTGGGTCTTCATTAGATCCCTCAGAAATCATACAATTCCTGTTGATCTAAAATAATGGAGAAATCAAAATTTGTGTACATATAATTTCATTTATTCACAAAACCAGAGCGATAAAAAAAATCAGATTGCATGTGAGTCATTTCTAAAACATAATTATTGGGTTGATTATGTTACTTTTATATTATCTTCTCATTAACTTTTTTATTTGAACAGTTCAATATTAAATAGATAGCGAATCAATCGATATTAAATGGAATAACATAACAATCTAAGACGATTTGTAATGAATGCCGGTCAAGAATTTCAAATTTGATTTACGAGAAGATAAATATTTCATTTAATTAAAATCAGTTGGAACATTTAATCTGATTGAAATCATAAATTGAAATAAATAACTCACGTCTCAAAAAATATATCCAAATAGCTATATTCTCCTCAAAATCTTATAAAACGCATCGTAATTCAACATCATGAGGTCTAAAAGAAAGACTTGAATGTACAAGGACTTTGTCGCATGATACTTAAAATCTTATTTTGAATTATTTAATTGCATCCACAATTTCAAAGTGTTCTTTGTACATGCGCATTACAAGATAATGGTATAATGCAATACGATGAAAACATAGTGAGAGTATTAAACGAAAAAAATACGGAGCCGTATATAAAACATAAAGAAAATTTAATATTTTCATTCCATATTCTCTGTCAATAATCCAATATTTAAAGGTGGATAAAACACGTGAGAGTAATTAAGGGAACAGGTTCATTAGTGAGTTAGTTAGCCTTTTAATCTAAAGTGTTGCGTGTAACCCCTGGTACAAGATGCGTGGTATACTTTGCAAATACTGTCGTTAAATATGACCCCTTTTCAATGTTTTCACCATAAATCTTGGTCACATTTATATTCATAATTCAAGAGAATACATGAACCAACGAAGTCACGGGTCTACTCATTCGTGATATTCATGTTGTTATTTGCAGCTTGTTAAGTTAATGATCGGTGTCATATGATTTTACAGCAAATATACTGGATACAAAGGTGCGTTATGATCTACATGTATGCGAAGACAAACATGACACTTACCCCTAAATCGGTCTTAAATCGATAATAACAAGACTTTGGCCTCATATGAATTGCTTATCAAATATTGAAAAAAATCTGATAAACAAACAAACAATATATTAATGGATGGATAACTACTGTACTTATGAAAAGATTCATGCCATATTTTGCAACCTGTTTACTTGGTAATATTTTTTCATTCTGTAATAAAAGCAAACGTACTTTTGACTATCTCGGCTGTATTTGAGCCGCCATAATCATGATGTTAAAGCTGCTAAACCAAATTTTTGCGCCTTGACGTCCAGTGGATGGATGGAAGGTAGCAAAATTCAAATAACCCGAATGCTTTATCAGTTTCTGAATTATTTCGCGTGATCATTATCAAGTTGTTTTTAATACGCTTGTCTCAAACAAATCCTAATAATTTGTAGTTCTGTTATATTTAGATTTTATTAAGGATTTGATTTTTGCTTGGTTGCAGGCCGAGACATTGACGAGAAAAGATCGTGTACAAATCAAACCTCTCTACTTCAACTGCAGTAGGTTTTGTACGAGGGGCAGTAGATTATCTACATTCGATAATTTATCAAACTTTGCTGATGAAGGTCTATGAAGTTGAATTAAAATCATGAAATGGAAACTGACCGCTAACTTGACCAGCAAAAGTCAGTGCTCAAATAGCCGTGTTCTCTATGACTTGAAGTAACAAATAGTTTTCAATTTTCAACGTTCTGTGAAATTTTATGCAATGAGACTCTATTTACATGTTCATGTATTACTATTTCAATTTGATTCAACTCTGCTGTCAAAAACCTTACCATGCCCATATTGACATATATTTTAAACTTCCTATCGTATGACACTAAACGTCAAAAGTAATTCGCCGATAGCTGGTAATGTCAATGCCACATAATGGGCATTTGACAGCAACGCGGGTACATTGAAGACAAGCCACTTCATGGTTACATGGAAGCAATTTGGTAGCAACATCTTGCGTCCTACAGATCAAGCAGGATGCATTCCGAGTAGTCTGTGGATACCCAGTCCTTGGTGAGGTTGGCAAGGGTTCTGCAATGTCGAGAAGATGAGTTTTGTTGTAAGAAGTTCGAGCAGATAACCTCTTAATAATATTTTGAATAATGCAAAATGTTTCGCTGTCTTACATAATTATCTAACTGATAAATCACCACACACTATGAAAAAGGGTTCAATTTGCACCCCTAGGGGTGCACCTGACAGATACAATAACAGTTAAAACTATTGATAGAACTATTCATTAAGTTAGAAAATTGATATGTTTCCGGATTGTCAAAATCTTGCGATGATCTGAAAAGAAGACCCAATTAAAGGGTTTTTTAATCTAATTTTATCTCGAAGTCATTCTACGTAGGCATAGTAAATATGCAATGGATAAAACGTCATATTCAGAAGCTTAAAAAATATAGACCTTCCGTCCCGTACTCTCCATCCCATCCTAAAAAGTTTTACTCACGATTAACAACTGAAGATCTTGACGTGCCGAAGCCGTTTTGATCCGACCGAGTGTTATATGAATGATCCTGTCTGTGACTACCGTCTATCTGAATGGCAGCAAGCCTTTGAGTCTGTGTAATTAAATGAAAAAAACCTCAGTCTTGACATTGTCTTCCTTCCATTTCTTGCTTTTGATGAGACATTTCGTAATTTGCAAGCTTGTTACTCATGTTTCTAGGAGTAAGAGTGACGTAAATTATTCATTATTTGGTTATGTTTTTCATTTGGTTATTCTTGCTTTTCCTCTTATTTTCAATATATTTATTATTATCATATTTTCAATATAACTGTACCACAAAAGCAATATATATTCAATATTGTTCACCTGCATCTCAATATTGGGCACTGGAGATTTCGGGTTGGTCTTCTCTTCTGCCTCTAAAGCCTTGATGAAGTTGTCTGAAGATGAGAAGTCGATGCCTGTTTGACGCAGTTGCTCCTCGAGGACGCGGCATACAAGAGCTGCGTCGAATCCAGTCTTGAGAATGATTCTCACGGTTGGGCTGTCCATCATCTTTACTAAGTCATTAGCAGACACTTGTCCTGAAAAATTGTATATTTTTAACAAACCTCATGCGTTAGAAGTATTTTTTATGTTTAATCCGAATACAATCAGCATTAACACTAAAACACCATAAAATTACGGTGCACTATACATAAAATCTTGAACAATCTTGATTTAAATCAACCTTCTAATGATGTCCCTTTTATACATCAACCAAACTTTTCTCTGTTACTTAATAGCACTATGTGTAGGGTGCATATTGAATTGGGGCAACACATCTAAACATCGTACATTCCTACCATGAGCATCATTACCTGTCTTGTTTGGGACTGACGCAGGAGCATTCTGGTGATTCAGCGAAGAGGCAGTTGAAGTGTCTCCGGAATTCTTTTCCTCTTCCTCGCGTGTTTTCTTTTTCTTAAAGTAATCCTGTGAAACATGTCATAGGTTATTTCTAAATTTGATGCATCATGGATAGATAATTTATATATTTGTAATTTTCAAAACATTCAATAAATGAAGAAGACCACATAAAATTAACACATGGACAAACATTGTGGAGAGATTGCCCACAATAGTTAAGAAAATCGTCTATTAACTATTAAGATACATATCACTGTAGACTCCAAGAAGCAAGGCAAACAAGCAGAAAACAAAAATAAACCAATAACGAAGATGAGGGTTTTAAATCTATAAAACATTATGTAATACATGTACCAGCAACATACAATTCACCATTCGGGATAGACTTAATTTAACGCATTTTAAGTTGGGAATGATAATGAACGTCTTTATCAAGAACCTAACAAATTCAGCCAATGGGCTGCGAACAATATATTACATAAAAGTTCAAATGAACCAATGGTATCGATCAAAATTGAGAATACGAAATATCAATAGAGACTGAGATCCATAACTCACCTGTACGTCATTGACGAAGTCCTCGCCCTTCATGCCAAGAAGCCATGTGCATGTAGGGAAGTTTCTTGCATGCTCACACCAAGGTTCATCATCTTCCTCCCAGCATTCAACACCACCACCGCAATAGAAACATCTAGCCCTGTCACCAGGACCTGCAAAGTTGAACAGTTAAAGTAATTGTAATACATGCTTCCGGAAAGTAGAAGTAGTAGTCCCTGAGCGGGGAAAGGAGTGATAGCAATATAACAAGGTATAACGTTTTTAAAGTAGCTGGAGAGGCGACAGGTTATAGGCACCCCCCCAAAATACAGTAACAAACAAATCAAAACAAACAAAAAAGCAAAAAACCCAAAACCTTCAAATTTAGTGTGACGCCCATAATTCATTAAACGAAAGTAATTAATTGCAAATAATCATTAATTATTTCATTTATTAATAAAAAACCTGTTTTTAATATTCTATTATTTTATTATCATACCATCTTTGAAAAATCCAGCGTTGGCCAGCCACCTCAGGGCTGAGGAGGGCAAATTGAATTCGTCTGACCACTTATCACGGAAGGTGTCAAGTCTATCTAGTTCCCCTGTATGCTCCGGATATTTAGCTAATGACAACCTTCCAGAGAAAGATGTTCCACAGTAAGCGTCTACATAATCATCTGGAGTGATCAAGTTTCTGGTATCGGATTGATTCACTACCACTTCCCCATCAGTTTCACTTTTTGACTGAAGGCACTTCTTCATTTCATTCCACATTACAATCGTAATATTTAACTTCTCCTCATTATTCACCATCTTACATAGTGAATTCTTCTCTTCATGTCGACCCTTAGCGGTTTGTCCCTTTTTCCACTTATCAACTTGAACTCTGCAGGAAAAGCACTCCACTAAGTCAAATATTCCAACGTAGAAAAAGCCAGCTTTCGCAAGAGGTGCAGGTCGAATCGGACATGATTTGCTCCATGTTTTAAATGTTTTTATCCTTTCCACTTCAAACCTCATTTTCTGCAGGTCATATCTTGCCTTGAATTTGCCGCGTACGCTAGCATGTGGGACGGTAGTATTGGCAGCCATATTCTCCTAGTATATAATGCTTCTTTTTAGATGAACTCGTTGATCTCAAAAGAGTAAGTTCGGCGTTTTCGAAAGCTAGTTGCACATGATATGTTTATATCTTAGATTTAGCATTTTGAGACACTCTTGTACCTGTAGATATTAGACGGATAAATGAGAAGAGAAATCGAACATTTAATATGTATGCAACACATGAGGCACGAAAGATGATCAGTTTAATATGTAAACTTGGGTATTCATTTCAACATGACGAAGAGCTAGCCTCGCAAAAGTCACAGTATTTTGCTTTGAGAATGTTTGTTGAATTGTTGTTGATATTTTCTTCTTGTTTGTGTCTATAGGGTCATTGCCTCATCATAGTATTATTATGGGTATTTAGAGCATACATGTACATGTATAAGTTATCAAGTCTTTACGAAGTCTATATAGAGATGTTATTAAAGTTTACTTCACCTTTGACCTGTTGCATAAGATTTTATTTTAAAAAATCAATAATTTGAATTTCAGGTGAGCACGCTTCTTCCATTAAAGAAGAAAAATGAATTTGCATATGATAAAAAATAACCTGAATTTTCTTTGGAGTGACATAATTACTCCATTATCCACCCACTGATCTCCTCCCAAGCACTGTTTTTATTTGGAAAGGGGTGGGAACTCCAAGCTAATAACCGCAAGTTATTCCCTCTGCCACTACCGTCATGATCGTACGTCAACTTGATAATTCCTCGTTCCCACTGTCGTAACAGATCGCGATTTTTTAACTGTTGAAAAGTATTCTACTTTCAATACGATTGCCACGACTGATCTGATATGATCTGTTACGATCTGATAAGATCATAACGATTACATCACGATTAAGAAAGACGTTTGAATCGTGGTTCAAATCGTGACAGTATGAACCATAATGAATTATGGTTAACATTCTGGTACAATTTTTACCATTTTCTTTTTTATGGAGAGTAATTGCGTTGGCCTGAATAAAGAATATGACATTATTTTTTAAACTGGCCAAACATAAGACGAGGGTACAAATTAGAAAATGTTCCTCTCAAGTAACGCCAACAAAATAAGTTAAGATTAAGTTAGGCAAAGTAGTAGGCGACGATAACTACATGCTCTTTTCGTCATTTTCACGCCCGGTTACATCATGTTTGCGGCTCCCATATTTAGTGCTTAGGGATTTTTCGATTCAGTATTTCGAAATGGTGTGAGATATCAATCTGAACCTTGTGATTCTTGAAAGTAGTGTATTATCATATTTACATTGATTTTATAGGAGCAATCATTGCATGGGTCATAGTAGAAGAAGATAATTATTGACGGCTAATTCAATAAACATAATTTGATTGTGATTACATATTCTATCAATGTTTAACTTCGTTTATCTGATGACAGATTAAAATCATGATGAAGGTAATTTATGGTCAAGTATCAAAACAAACAGAAGTATATTTCAAGACTAAACTGAGCTATTGGAGTTACATGCGAGTCGCACTCTTTTGTTGTCGTTTCACTCTCCCTTTCCTCCCTCTATTTTTTTATCGCTTTCACTCTCTCCCCTCGCTCCCCCCCCCCTCTCTCTTTCCACACCACCTATTTTGCATCCAAACCTCTTTATTTCCGAAACGATCTTTTCAAAGTAGATCAGACATTCAATTCCGAATATCCGATACAATATCCTTTTATAATAACAATCAAAGTTATCATTTTGTTTCTCTGTAATTCCCCCCCCCCCCCAAAAAAAAACAAAAAAACTTTGCGTTATGGGCAGGAGAGTACACTGTTAGAAAATTTCTACTTAACAGAACTAAAATTCCTGCAGCAGTGTCTCGAGAACACCTGCAATCTTACTGTACTGTGTAATCTACCACGCATTTGGGCAAGATTACAGAAAATTGGTATTTGATGTATGTAACCTTACAAATTTTATTGTAATAAAAATGTTTCCCACTGTTTTTAAAGAGACCTGTTTGTACAAAAATTGTAGAAAATATTTCCCGTTAAAACAATTTACAGATTGATTTGGTTTTTCTTTCTGTAATATCTGGGGTTTTTTAAATATGTTTTTCTTTTGTAAAACCTTCTGTTTTCTAACAGTGTATATAGGCATTTCCTCCCTGAGAGAACCCTATCAGGATGTTGATTTGAACAAATATCATATAAACAACCCGACAAGCATAGTGTTGAAAACGTCTTGAAATCCGATGGCAAATAAGAGGTTATTTAAGTTCTTAGAAATTTCATCTTTCATTTTCACAGCCTGCAGGCAAATGGTGAACTTCACAACTTCGAAAGTTCACTTCTTCTTATGTTTTCAATTATTTGATATTTCATCTTTTCAAGATCTTAATAAGTAGAAATCATAGATAGCTATGATGACGATTTTACATTTTCCATGAGGAATCAACACATACCTTGGTTGAGTTGTACACTTTCAAAAGGAAATTTTGTTATTTGTTAATGCCGTAGACCATTTATATGAGCTGAATCATAGTTGTTCTAATAAAAAAGGGTCTAAAACGACGCGACGGCAAAAATTACATTTGCTTATTCTATGCATTAAGCATCGACATATATGGTAAAGGTAGAATCATCAATTTCATTTCCAAAAGCATTGTTTCAAAATAAAACTTACCTTTTACACCGTAGCGAATGCTGGTAGCTAGGAGAATGGCTTAGAAATGCAACACGAACACGACGAATCTGCCAGGAATGATTCAGTAAATATAATGTCACGTATATTTGTATAACAGTTCAAAATTCAAAATCGTTGTTGTTGATGTACGTGCGCGACGAAATAACGTATGAAAGTGATTTACGACCTGGGTGGAGGGAGGGGCTCAGTTACAAATTGCAATGTGTTAATATGATTTCTGACTGTATTTATAGTTCACCGAGGAAAGAGGGAACTTTTATATGGACTGCTAAAATTTATCACTTTTTCGCATTTATGATAGATCTTTCAATTTTACAGGCAGGGTTAAAAATCATTGTTATCTTTTTTTTTTTTTTTTTTTTTTTTTTTTGGGGGGGGGGGGCATTAACCTTTTCAAAAGTCTGTGTGTGAGCGAGTGCGAGCGGGTGACGCAAAACTGTATATATACATTTTTTGCATTTTCTACCGCGTTGTATTTGTGGTAATTTTAGATCTGTAAGTTGAATTCGTTTACATTTGTACTATTATATAATATTCAAAGGATCCGTTGCTGGTGTAGCGCCATGAGTGTCTGTGGACGGTGTGTGCTTTAACAAAGACACAACCATTTTGTATTACTATTATTATTTTTTCAGGGAAAAGCTTGGAGAGATTAATCAGCTTGGAATTTGATGCAGAGGTTCTAGGTCCTAGCCCTGGTCATGCCTATCGGATGGTGGCGTTTAAGTTCGATCCAGACGTGAATAATCGGTAGTAAACGTCTGACAAGATTCAATTTCACGTACCCACACGCGCGCACACACTGAGACTTTTTAAAAAGGTCATTTTACACACACACACACACACACTTTTTCCAACACCCTCACACACACACACACACAATCATGTTTCACCCTGCCTGCGAAATGGAAGGATCAATCATGTTATGCAAAAGGGTGTTGGGGAAGGGAATAAAAAGTTTTATTTATTGACCCAAGCACGATCTCAGTGATCATTTTGGCCATTTGTTGGTCATGTTGGCCCAAAATGACAATTTTCAATATCTGGTATCTCACATATTAGAAAAGTGTTGATCAGAATGATTATTACATGCGTATTCCGAATGGTCAATAGGCCCATAGGCGTATCCCGACAAACATATGCCTCCGGTTACTGGGTTTTACACTTGCTTCTACGTACATAATTTAAATACTCTATTCATGCTAATTGTTTAGTAGTATATAAATGATTTGTATAATTGATATGTATGAAAAATTGATGAAATGTCATGTGGAAGAAAATAAACGTTTACTTGAATTACGATGTGTTTGGGAAACTGAAGTTACCATAAAATGCGCGTTGGTTCCTAATCTCATTTGTTCTTCATCATGCCAACAGGCTGGCCTGTGAATGACTTTTTAATAGGGGGTGCTGAGTTGTAAGAACAATTTCACAAGCCCCCCAAAAGACTTTCAATCCAAAATGAACCGGCTTTGAGTCAGGAAAGTTTGACAAGCAAACAAAAAAGAAGAATTTTCTCTAAAAGATAAAGGTGATTTTGGTTAGATTACTACTTTTCAGCATGGACCTGCCTGATTTCCAGGGGTTATTGCCTATGATGAATAATACACGTAGCACCCTCGCTTCCCAGGGCATGCTAACAGACCAAATAAGCATTGCTCACAACCCATCGTGAGTCTTATTAGTCTATAATTGAAATAATGTAGTTGGTTCCAAATATTAAACCTGCAAATTGGTGAGCATGTATATTTACTTTTGTCTTTTTAAAACATAAAAATGAGTAATGCCATAATTCATTTTTTTTTAAAGGTTCAAATGTTCAGTACATGCTATTTGAGTTATCTCTCCCACAACCAATGGGTATTAGTTATTAAATACAATGGATTGAGTTAAATTGAACGAAACTATTTTGTCCATTTTTGTCCTTTGGACCAACTTGATCATTAAGGTTCAACTTTATATTGATCAGCATGGAAATAGTACGTATAATACTGTCGTTTTTATGGGCAAATGCTAATCTACCCGTTTACTGCAAAATTTGTGCTAATTCCTAATACTTTAGTAATAGCAGCTGTTTGTAGAAACGTGTGCCATTTTGGTCACTTTGTGCCCACAGTTAACAATTATATCATTTAAAGGACAAGTCCACCCCAACAAAAATTTTATTTGAATAAAAACAGAAAAATCCAACAAACATAACACTGAAAATTTCATCAAAATCGGATGTGAAATAAAAAAGGTATGACATTTTATATTTTCGCTTAATTTCACAAAATAGTTATATGCACATCCTGGTCGTTAATGATGACATCATCTACTCACTATTTCTTTTGTATTTTATTATATGAAATATGATGTATTCTAATTTTCTCCTCATTGTCAATTGAAACAACAATAATTCCTCCCTGAACATGTGGAATTAGCATTGTTTAATACTATGATGGTTCAGTCAAGTTGGTCCATATTGTCAAATTTGTGAAAAATGAAATATTGTATAATGCAAATAATTAAAAGTAAAAGAAATAGTGAGTGAGGTACATCATCGACTGTCTTATTTGCATGTCATTGAGTTGTGCGTATCACTGTTTTTTTTTAAATAAGCGAAAGTTTAAAATTTCATAACTTTCTTATTTTACATCCGATTTTGATGAAATTTTCGGCGTTATGCTAGTTTGATTTCTTTTTATTTATTCAAATCAACTTTTTCCTGTGGTGGATTTGGCCTTTAACAGTTTAATGTATGCTAAGAACTGTTATCAGTTTGGACAAGGCATCCAAACTCGGCTCAAAGGTGCTTTATTAAAGCCGGGCTAATAATAATAGCAGGGGCCGCTGGGAGAACAGTTTTTCGAACTGAAGTGGCTAAACTAGGTGAATATGCCGTTATCATTATTATTTATTTTGTATTATCATTGCAACATGTACAAAGCGGCTGTAACACTATATTTTAGAAAGAATTTTGACCATTCCATTCACTTCGGCCTCCTTGGCCATTTGCACAATGTGTACACAAATTTCCAATTAGTGAGCAGTAAATTCAAATATTTTTGTAGATACAATGAATTTGAAAATAATAAAAATATGTCCTGATATAAATGTCAGTTTTAGTGACCCTTTACATTGCTGATAAGGTCCTCTGAAAATTGGTATGCCCCAAGTGAATAATTTCCACATTTCCATTGTCAGGATTCTCTTCAAAATTTAAGTCGAGTATTTTTTTGTCAATGTGTATTATACGTGCGTGAAAAGACACCCCGAATCATTGCCAAGTGTTTAATGATTATAATGCAATCATGAAAATCGTATATGAATTTTCTTTACAGTTTGACTGCCACTGGTAATTGTTCTGTAAACATAGGATGGGGTTTTCAAACTTGGTCGCTTAATCCTCTTAAAACCAACTTTCATCCCCCTGCTCTCTCTCTCTCTCTCTCTCTCTCTCTAGCTCTAGCTCTTGCACCCCAATGTCCTCTCCCACGCGCGCGCGCGCGCGCGCGCACACACACACACACACACACACATCATCACGCAAAATTACAAACACTTCTTCTTTGTATTGTATACCTGGATATAAATGGAGTTACAGATATTATATAACAAGCATTGTAATAATGTGAAATTAAAGAGACATGGCTATATATTATACATTCAAGATGGAGACACTATAGAAAGTAAAGCAAGCAAATTTTGTATTTTATACCCGAGTTTACAGTTCTTACATCAAAGCATTGTAATAAAGTGAAATCAAAGAGATATGGCTATATTATAATATATTAAAAATGAAGACATGTAAGACAGGGGCCGCGGAACCGGGGGGGCTGGGGGGCTTCAGCATCCCCCCCCCACTTTTTTCCAAAACCGTGTACAAAAACTAAAAAATGACCATACGATTGTGATTTTTAGCATGGTCAGCCCCCCCCCCCCCACTTTGAAAACCGTTCCGCGGCCCCTGTAAGAGGGTAGAAGAAACAACTTTTGCACAGAGGAACGTGATATTTGAAAAGATAAATAATTGTTTGGAATAGTTGCAAATTTATCGATGACCATGATATCATGAACTGGACATATTATCAAATCAAAGACTTTCTACATGCCTGAAATTCTAACAAATATAATATATGAAATTAGAATTTTACAACAATTAACAATATTCAATCATGTACATGTACAGAGAACGACAGCATCTTTCCTGAAGTGCCGTTTTTAATGAAAACCGACTGAATACTGTTTTGAAGCTCTTTATGAATATTATGTATCTTAATGTGTAAAGTGATTGAGATCAAAGGATCGAAGTATCAACATTAAGGAAACTTATATAACATTAAAATACAACAGAAGAATACTATAAGAAAATATAACCGATAAAACAAATTCATGCATAAATTTTGCATTGACATAATTGCATGTACATGTTATCGAAGAAGATTGAATTACTATTTTTAGAACAATGAACTCAGAATCTGCAAGGCAAAACTGTTGACTTTAATTATGTAATTTATAAAAAATATTCAATCAATGATGCCACCTTTACATCATCTATAATAAACCAATTAAAAGATTTCTAGACAAAATATTAAGAACAGATATTTCGAGTACATAAACATGATAAAGCACGGACCATATTCAAGGTCAACAGATGGTCGACTTCATGCCTTGTTGTATTCTTTATCTCTTGGCTTTTTTATTTTATGTTCGTGTTCAGTACAGCACGGTACTATTTTGGCATGAGTATTCCAGTCAAGTCTTGGTTCTTGTTCTCCTTCTGGTACTTTTTTGAGGATCACCATCAATCAGGAAATTAATCTTTTAATTTAATATAAAAAAGATCTAAGATATTTTAAAAATGTCCCGTGAGACAAGGCAAGGAATCGCCAATCGGATATGCAAAGGGACCACTTTCCTTGAAAATAAAAGTATCCGTATTTTCTTTTACACATGATTTCAGCTATACAAAATACATGAATAAGTATATGTTACCCATACACGCCACTCCATTTACATGAGTTATTCTATAATAAGGCCAGGTTGAACTAGTTTCTAATGTTAGGAAAAAATATTGCATACGCCATGTTTCACTGTAAAACTGTGGTGTTAAAACTGACACCAATTGGTGTTAATAGAGGACCACACCCTGAGGTGTTAAAATAACACCCTAGAGATTGAACATAACACCAAAGAGTGTAAATGTAACAACCATAGGTGTTGTCATAACACCTACAGGTGTAAATCTAACACCACCAATTTAACACCGGTGTAAAATAACTGGTGTGGTCCTCTATGTACACCGGTTAACACCACAGTTTTTGCTGTGAATTGAAACCGTGATTTTCAGATCAGTTTCCCTAAACTCTCAGAAGCACACCGTTTTTAAGAACAAGAATGAGGGTTTTTGAACTCTCAGAAAAATGGTATTTGCTTCTAAATTTGATATGTTAGCAACGGAATATTGCCCCTTGATCACTTGAGATAGAAACAACACTAATGTAGAATATAAAACTATACTGTTTTTTCTCTTTTCCATAAATGAAAACATAATTAATTATAAATACCGAATCGCAGGAAAATCTTCTACAAACATGGGGCTGAGCTCTGCTTCAGATAAGTAAGTTCCCTCAGGTGAGGTGACATTGTTCTGTAGAAGCTTTTGTGATCATAAAAATATGCTATTGTACAATTCTTATAATTTGATCTGTTCTTGATGTGTAATTATGTTTGATTTATACTTTTATTCAATTTACACCTGTGATTGAAACGAAGAGAAATTCTGTTCAATCTCTAGAAATGAAATTTAGTGTCTTAGCAAGAAACTTACAGTAAGTTATGAATAGAAATTACTACATGATAAGGTAAATGATTGAAAACATTAGAGATATGATTAAAGAGGACTTGTCAATATTTCGATCACTTCCAGAAATAGAATAAACTTCAGAGGAAGGATTGTTATTTTCTTCCATGTAAAAAGGTTTTGTAATTGGTGCAATTTCAGTCGGTGTGTAAGGCTTAAAGGTTGTACTGATCTCTGGTTCTGGTTCCGGTCCTGGGGGGAATATGAATTGGTTACATGACTTTTGCTTAATATTCTCAATTTCTTTAATATCATGAGAACAACAATACACTGTGACATTTATATTCAGGATCCAGAATCGCCGTCTGTAAACCACCTGCGAATCACTCTGATCTTTCCCAATCTGAAAATATGGTATCTTGTCCTTTTCCTGAAAGCAAGTGAGTGTCGAGTTGCCACTTCCACGTTCAGAGTGACAGTGTATCTCATGTCTATCAGGATAAATTTCACTTGGCATTAAGAAACAGATCGCTGGGCCTGGCGGAATTACTATCATGACAGCTCTTTTCATGACATGAGACTCCGTCGTATCCCCCTTGACAATGAGTATAGCAATGTATGTCCCCTGGTCTTCAACGGAAACCTGCGCAATATTAATTTCTATTGACATTTCTTGATCATTTTCAACAAATTCCACGTTGAATCTTTCGACCTGATCTGTTGACATCAGCCCATCCGAGAAAAAATCTCCATCCACGTAAAATGGCATATCTTTCCCTTCCAGCTGAAGACTGTAGTATTTGGCTGCGAATGGATCTGTTTTTCTGCAAGCAAAAGGAACGATCCCATTTGAACCAGCAGTAAGTGTTACGGGTGAATGTTCTGTGTTTACGGGGATTGCCACGGCACACTTGTCAAGAAATAACAGCACAGACAGCCAACGGATAATCGAAATGTTTTTCGAATTCCCGCCAACCAATAGCTTCTGAAGAAATAGAAAAAAAAAAAATCATAAAGATTAAATGAGTAAATATGATCGTTCATGATGGGGGAAATAACTTTCTCTTATTATTCATTATCCTGAGTATACACAATTCTTGTTCTGCTGTTGTGATTTCCTTTGAACAGATAGTTGACACATGCACATTTTTACAACTATTTAACCCAATAATAGTGTGCAGGATATATGCGATTGAAATAACATAAATCATGAATAAATAATACAGGTTGTGATATTGTTTCTATCGGCACAGTCTTAACTGGTCTGTCTTAGTACTTATTTTTTGTGGTCGGGTACTTAGTATACTTAGTAACTGGTCTGTCTTAGCACTTATTTTTTGTGGTCGGGACTTATTTCATAGATTGTCTCTATCGGCTTAGAGAAAAATGTTTTAATTGATAATATTATATATGTGCTTTATTAGCTCTATGCCTAATCATGCCTCAAAACTCACTTCATTCAGCAAATGTGTAGAAATAAACTTGATTCGATCAACTATTCGCATATGAATGCATTTTAACAGAAATGTTAATGCTGCAGATCATCATCATTATCATCATAGCAGCCAACTATTTACCAAGGAAAAAAAAACTTCCGGGACAGAAAAAAAACTATTTCCAATGAGAATGAGATTGGGAGGTCTTTCTCCGACTACTGGATATTTTAGTATTTGGCCCATATCTGGTATGGTTGTTTTGAAAGCAAAATAATACTTGATCTTAGTACGTTTACCTTGAGTACTTTGGTAAAAAAAATCCGGATATACAATAGCATACAGACCATCCAAATGTATATCGTATTTCCGCCAACTGAGCGCTTCTAGAGAGACAGATAGATCATAAAAGAACAGAGCTGTCTTGATTATTTGTTTCAACCTATCTGTGCATTATGAGGAAAATATTTACTGTCTCTACTTATACATAGTCTACATGCCTTGTATACCTAGTATAAATTAACTATTTAGTCAATTATCAATTAGTATCAACCTGAATATGATATACGATTGTCATTTTATGATTTAACAAAATCGTTAAAGATTAATGTTAATTCAAAGTTCTTCAGTGCAATCTTGGATATTAAACGATCACATGCAATTCTTGGTGCACATCCACGAATTCATATCATAATCATTCAAATATTGTTTTGCTACTCGAAATTAATTATTTGATATACGTTTCTTGGCTTAAAAAATATTTTGATAGATGTGGACACATGCATGTTTTATAGCTAAAAGCGTTTAAATGGATATATCGGGGCTAAAAAATAATTATATCTAAATATATAGATTAAAATCCAAAGAGCAGAATATAAGGAAAAATTTTTCAAAATCTGATAACAAATAACAAAGTTATTTAATATTAAAATTTTGCAGCATTCTGTGAAAACGGTTATATGCAAACTGTCATGTTTTCCTTTTAACTTCATATGTCCCCGTTTACGTGATATTTACCCCAAAGACGTGGTGAAGCTGATTCAGTTCGACTTGTATCATCTCTTTTGAAGTGAAATCGATTTTTTTCTGTGAAGTAATAACGAATGAATATATTAAAAGTTAATTCAAAAGTAAAAAGATATATAATTGATAATTTATTGATATAAATAGTTATATCATTATCAAGTATATGTAACTGTTTCTAACTATTGCATTACTATAATTGTTTTCACATCATTACATATGGTTTAGTAGTTATTGTTACTAATATTGTCATCATTATCATTAGAACTGCATGTCATTATTGTTATCGATAATATTACAACATGTTACCGTCCTGCTATATTATCATTACTTTTATCAAAAATCAATGTAACATTAATACTAATATATTCATTTTCATCATCATCACCATCGTCATCATTGTTTTCTGCATCATAATCGAGTAGGCCTACTCGGGTATTGTCTTTGGATAAATATGCCATCTATTCACTTATTGAATATAATATTAAAGTGTTTCGAATTTTATCGGAACCTCATGAAATTCCAGTTTTCTGTTTCATCTTAGTCTGTTTATATGATTTTTATTCAATTCATATCCCATAATAGTAATTTACTAGAATCATTGCATTATGACCATGCAAATTTATCTGTTTTTTTTAATAAATAAAACTTTCGTTGATCGCATATTATCAGACCCCAGTATTGAAATAACAATCATGGTCTAAAAAATCGTCTAGCCTTGAAACATTTTATTCCAGGATTATAATTTTTAATCTGAAATGTTATGTTATGATTCAATACAGTATTAAACACAGATAAGGTATAAAAAACGAATATGACATATACTTACATCACGGATTCTCGTCTTTTGGTAGATCGGATCTTTGGAAGTAGACCTTTCCTTGATCAATGATGTCTGGACAGAAAAAGGTTTTTGCTCGTTAATTACATGTACAAGAATATGATAAAATGTACGAAAATACCTTGACAGGATAGCCAATGAAAACCGAGATGGTTTATTTCAAAATGAGGTAATTGACTAAGTAACTGATGACACAGTTCACCACCCCCCCCCCCCAGCCCCCTTCCATCTGTACCCCAGTGTAAAAGTCTGTTTACCTCGAGATCGCAAGGTCCACTCAACACCGGAAATGCAATAAAAATGTTTTCTTCCACATTTTCTTCGTCCTTCAAGCATACCATGCGAATTAAAAGGAAACAAGAGAAACATAATAATCATTTCATTATTTTCAATATGTACAAACAACTTCAAATAGGCATTGAGCACTAAAAATAAAAAGATAAATCGTAAAGCTTGTAAAATAACAAAAAAGACAAATTTAAAAAAGAACACAATAGACAGAATATTATTTAAAGAAAGGTGACCAAAAGAACAATTTTATTTACAAACGGTGATAAACATTAAATTTAAAGAGTCAGTTCTCTTTAACTTCTTTCGTTAAATTTACAAATACCATTTGATGGTTTAGTGACACACAACATACACTTGTGTTAGCCCAATATAGGGCTTTATTGTGTCCAAACTGTAAGAAGTATTCTTGATCCGACTTTTTTCTTGTCATTAAACACATCTAAATGGAATTATCCATTTACAGCTATTGCCCATTAGAGTAATTAAGAACATTAAATCAATAAGGAAGTAGATTTGGTATCAATATTTGCAAAAGTCTGTTTTCCTCGAGATCGTTAGGTTCATTCAACATCAGAAATGCATTCAGATCATTTGTGTCATTTTCTTCATCCTTTGAACATACATGCGAATAAAAATGAATCAGGTGATACATATTATTACATACAGTATATACAGTTCTTAGATTGTACAGTAAAAATAGTTTTATTTATAGTTAAAAGAAAGAAACTGAGACAATGTTTTTTTCAACCTTACCTGAAAGTTGGATATCTTTGACAAAGCTGACATTGTCGTCAGAAGTTGGTCTGTTTGATTGTATTTTCCTGACTGAAATAATGAAGTGAGAGAGAAATTAACATATATAAAATTCACTGCAAAAATTGTTTGATAAATAACGCTATGAAATTAAACCGGATGATTTTCGTTTTAAATCGTCAAAACGTATTGTGTCAAAGAAGTATCAGAATTGTGACCCAAAAAGTGAATGAAAAGGGCATATCTATCTATGGATCACTTATCTGCGTATATTTTTTCTTTATTATCAATGATTATTGCATGTTTCAATTTGGGTATTTTAGAGAGTAATAGTCTCGTTAGTCAATAAAAAATCTTTTTATTAAAAAAAGAGACAAATTAAAAAAGATATGAAGAAAAATTGGAAGAAACCCTGAAATAATATGATAAATGGAATGATTTGTATAGTAATTGTTTTCAATCCAATATAAACTTTCATCTCTGTCAAGCCGAACGCCACATCAATTATATAGGAGGCGTGATAGCTCAGTCGGTAGAGCGGGGGATTCGTATTCCGGTGACCCGGTTTCGATTCCCACTTGGTGCGCTAGTGCCCTTTGGTAAGGCATTAATCCTCAGTACCAGGTCCTTTGGAGAGGACCTTAAGCCGTCGGTCCTCTGGTTGCTTGCTTACAAGCATTCGTGCTTTCTTAGCAATCAGGTAAAAAAATCACCACCAATCAATCAATATATCTGTGAAAAGGAATTTAAAATTCAACCAACCTAAATTAAATGATATGAATATCGCAGAAAATGCCGTAATACTGAAAAGGGAAATAGTTCAGATTCATATTTTCTTGTTTTAACATACTTATTTTGGAGAATCTTCTTACAACTGTCTTGTACATCAGAATAATTATGTTACTTAATTATTATCAATGTTCATTTCTTACTAATAACAACATACCTTCTTTTGTTATGACACATACTTACGGTGTAAAAGAAGAAAGGTGATATGAGCTCGAAAAAATAGTCATCTTCGGTCATCAATCCCTCTTCTACAGCTTCAAAACATGCTGTTAACTTTCCCATCGCCATCTAAAGAAAACACAGGACAACAGAACATTGTTAGGCCATCGACAGAATAGGGTCCATGCTTTAACTACCTTATCCTCAATAAACCGTAATCTCGGATTTGATGATGTTTTAATCTATCCTTTCTTATTTCTATTTTTATGTAATTTTGTATTGGATGTGCATATTATGTATGGCCTTTGATTTTTCATCTTTCATTCTCAACAATATCCCTCGTCTACTCAGCTGCTGCTCCGTTTTAACATTGTAAAACCCTTTACATCCCGTCAACCACGGGCGTAAATCCCGGGGGATAGGGGATACATCCCCCATTTTTTGCAGAGGGGGGGGGCATGTACAATCACCCCTCCCCCCACTTTTAGGGCAGAACGATTTTTTATCATCAGATAATTAATACTACTAATGGGTGTATTCATTTTTAAATGCGGTAAAATTGCTTAAATTTGTCTAAAAATTTTGCTTTATAAAAAATGAAAAACTAATCTTACAAGATTTTGGTCATGACAAATCACCATGTTTAGCCTTATTATTGCAAATGTTATTTCCCCCTGCATAATGAGAGTCTGATTAGAATACATCAATTTATGAATTGGATAATACCATTTACTTTTAAAATGATCATAAACCAAGCAAAACATAGTTTGAATACAGGTACTGGCGTGAATGTGGGGGTCATAATTATTTTCCTTTCATCTTTGTGGAAGCGGGGTATATTTAAAAAATATATAGGCATACCCTGAATACTTCAAGTAAAGTGTATGATGAGTTACTGATGACATTGACCAACATAAACCAAATGGAACACATCAGAGGCACGTTTAATATCAAAGAAATATTTCCCACACACTTTATTATCCGGTTATAGGAGACTTTAAATCGTATCAATTCCATGAAAATCTATCAAATATCTCAAATATGAATTTTGTTCAAAATGTTGAATGTTGTAAAATAATTCGTTTCCTGCAATATTTTCCTTTTAGTTTGCATTGAGTGCTATTTCGATGTTTTTCGAAGCTTACATTGTGTTCTGCGATGGCCTATAATCGTTTCATATTCCTGATAATAATGATCACATTTATTTTTATTCTTATCTCATCTTTAACCAGTGAGCAAATGAGTTTTGATTGAACAGAACATGGACTGTTTGATACTTATTTGCTCTTTATTTTCGTTTTCCTGCTCTTCTAATGTTTCATTTATTGATAATTTGCCTTTATCATCCATTGTAATACATGTATATGCACATCATTTTAACGATTAAATCAACTTTTTCAAGGCTCGATTTCTATGCTAACTCGCTGCATTTCTCCATAACTACACACTCCTCGAAATACGATTTTTGGTCACCATTCTGTCTTTGTAAATTTGGAAATTTGCTCGCTCGCTTTTCTCGCTCGCATTTTGATATTAACTGTAATTCGTAACTTTATATCATGACAGATCCATTTCAATATATCCACATCGAAAAACCGTAATATAGGCCGTTTAGAAAGATGGTAGTATAACAAACACACTTACAATATACGTATACAGTGCGTATAAAAAAAACGGGACAGATTTGAAAAGTCTATAAAATTTTTGTTTCAAATAATGATGTCTATATTATGGTGTTAATAGATGCTCTAAGGTCTTATCTTTGAAATGCAATTTAAAAAAATAAATTTTATTTATGCTTGGGCGAACACGGGACGTTTTTGTTGGGGGTTCAAATGGAGGCTTGCGCCATAATTGCAGAATATGTGTAACCATACAATGATCAGACTTCTTGCTAATCAGGAGACTTCCTCTTGACTTTTTCATTATCTGTGCCACAATTTTCGAATTCTGCTGTCAAATTTCATTTACAAAGTTATCTATTTAATTGAATTGTTTTGTTTTTTCATTTAAACTTTTCTTACCTTTTAATTTTCCTTCATAAGTAACTGAGAAAAGAAGATTTTTTTTTCGACACAAGCAAGAAGATTTGAATTATTAATTGGGAAAACTTGTGATTATTCAAATCGTTTTATTATGTGAAACAAATTATGTTATGTACCTTTAAAAGACATGAATCTATTTTTCAATGGGTCATTAATTCCTTGACCAAGTTTAATTGCTTGACAGGAAACACAGGAAGGGATTAATGTCTTTCAATGACAATGGTGTATTGAGTCAATTTTGAAAGAGCTAGATATGGCAGATCGGGTAAAATGTATAAAAAAGTTGTGAGCGAGCGAAGTGAGCACGCAAATATTCCCCCTTTTTTTAATCACAATATCAAATTTTGTGATAGATTTTGATATAATATTCAGAAAATAATATCATATTTTACTTTCTATCTTTCCTTTTATTTCCTGTCCACTTTTTTTCTTGGTCATGATTTTTTTAATTGAGTGGGGGGAGCAACCCGAGCGCCCGCCCATCTGTGTGGCTTTGTTCAAAAGGCACCATAACCTTTGTAGCACATAATGAAAGGATTTGAATAAAAATCCATGCTCTCCCATAATTCGGTTGAAAAAAAATAATTTTAGCTTGAAGAAGGAATATTCAAAGCTAACACAGAGCATATTAAAAAGAAATAACAGAATAATTCAACAAATAAATAGATCTGAAAATGAATTTTGACCGCATGATTTGAAAATTATTGCAAAGATAATGAAAAGGTTAAGAGGAAGTCTGCTAATTAGCAAGAAGTCCGATCATCATATTACTCATATTCTGCAATTCTGGCGCAAGCCTCTTTTTGAACCCCCAACAAAAACGTCCCGTGTTCCCTCAAGCATGAACAAAACTAAATTTTTTAATAGCATTTGAAAGAGAAGACCTTAGAGCACCAATTAACACAATAAATATAGACATAATAATTTGAAACTAAAATCTTATAGACTTTTCAAATCTGTACCGTTTTTTTTATACAAACTGTATACGTATTCATTGCCCGTAATGTGCTACTCGTAATAACACACCACTTTGAAAAAGTTTTGAACACCATTTTGTCTTCGAAGTACTGAAAATTCGCTCGCTCGCTCGCATATTGATATTCACTGTATTACTTTATATCACAACAAATCCATTACAATATATAAAATCGAAAAAAAGTTATAGGTCTTTAATAACGGAAAGATGGTAGCATTATGTCCACGGTTACATACCCCGTATACACCGTATATTAGCTTTAGACTGCAAGGTGGTTTGTAATGAATACATATTTGAATCTAATCCCCGGGATCTAATCAAATCAAATCATTGTGAGACATTGAGTAATAAATACTCATGGGAAAAAACAGTAATCAGACTATAAAACGAGCACTGATGATTATATTCCTTGCTCACGGGCAAATGTTCCGTGGCCGGGGATTGAATCCAGGACTTTCAAATGTCTAGTCCTGTATTAACGGTATATCGTCGCAATAAATCGTTGATTAATTTGGGAATCAAGCCAGTTCCCCTTATTTTCGCTCAATACAAACTAGAGCTCTCTCACACATTTCCTTTCCTGTGCATTTGGAAAACGAGTCTTCTCCCAAATCCCCTAAATTGGGGAACTTTTTCAAATTTATTATACAGACTGTTTGTCTCGCTGAGTAGGTTGGACCATGGACCTGGACTGAAGCCGATACGACACATTTGTCAAATTTGAAGGAAAATGTTTGCCATGGTAAAGGCATACTATTTTTTCTGTCCCACCCACCCGTAATTACCATGATTACGATGATAATAAAATCTTACCTCAGTGAGATCCGGTGTCAACGTGACATCAGTCAAACACCCATACTTTGTGGAAATCCATTCGAAGTGTTATGAAAGGGGGAGAAGAGAGACAGATAAAATGAGAATTCATTGATTTGGTTTCAACATCATTTAATGAACATGTTATTCTTTTTCATCCTGGAATATTTCCTCCACCTACATGTATCTGTTTCTGACAATTTTATGAAAGGAATCGATTTATTCATTAACAATTAACCTAAGAAAATTCAGAGAGAAAAAAAATGATGGTCATCATGTGCATATACCACAATCTATCATTAGTCCGCAGGCACAGATTTTCTTAATTCGTATAATGCATAATGCCGAGTATGAAGTAGTGAGAATAGAACTGTGGCTGCCTGACACAAAAAGGGTTTGGAGTCTACTTTTCACTTTATTATCATGAAATTGGCGATCCGTCAAATTTGAGTCTGTGCTTGCATGAAATTTCTTTTTCACACTTGTCATATGATTCCTCATAAAGTTGGCTGATGTTCAACTGTTAAGTATTAGGGATGATAACAAAAGCCCTCCCCACCTGAAATATTTGGGGATATATATACCCCCCCCTTCTCCCCTTGATCGACACCGGGAGAAAACTTGTATAAGAGGATCGCCCTGAAGTAGGCCTAGATGATATTGCATGGGAATTTTTATATGAAAAGAAGTTGAAGTAAAAGTGATAAAAAAGTTACTTACATAAACAAAAAAAGTACATCATGCACTGATCTGTATATCAATACACAGATCGGTGATACGATAATAATTTAGAAAAGATCCTTCTCTTTCAAAGCTACTCATTAATAAAAGGTGCACTAACCTGTTGTTCAAAACCTGTATAAGTCACCAACTTAAAGTGATATTCTTCTTTCCTGATGGTCTCATCTTCTGCATTTTCTAGCGTGGATTGTAACGCAAAAAGCATCATCTAGAAAATATTAGAAAATGAAGAATTCATTTATTATTTACTGGATATTCATGTTTTTTCCTCAGACAAGAGCACTCAGGTCCGCAAACCAGTATTTTGTACAACAACAGCCGCATCTGAAATTAATCTGACAATTGTTTTCCCAGGGTTCGTATTCCGAACCTTTGAATAATAAGAAGATTTAATATTCCAAAAATTCATCAGTCCGAAGTTTAGATAATCTGATGGTTTGTTAAAAAGAAATTAAGTTAGATAGTCCTAAAATGAAGGAAGGTTTTTTTTTTGTAAATGAGTTATTCGGGATAAAAAAATCTCTTTTTTCATATCTGAAGATTTCTCAATGAGTTTTGACTAACCGATTGCAATAGAGTATTGTGTGTGCACTAATTTACTGTTTTCTATGATTATTTTTGAATGAATTACCGATATGAATTTGTCCATGCCAAGTCTATATCCCAGAACCAATAATTGGCCTTGGTTAAAAAATAGTAATTTCTTCATTTTTTTTTTTTTGGGGGGGTGCTCACTTCATTGAACGAAATGTTATGGAATCAAAAGCATCAGATTTGAATTATTAATTCTAGTAAAATGAATAAATAAAATCCTGTCGATCACTTACCTCCTTATCTACTTGTATCATATTTTCTAGTTCTTGTTCTGATCCTTCCGGCATTCTTTTTGGGGGAGGCAAATAAAATTGAAAAAGAAACACAAGGGGCTGTTATCAATGTTGTTTGGTTCAATGGTGCTGTAATTTAAAAAAGATGAATAAAGGCCTATGCGTCATGATTTGGAAAGATGAGATAGGATAGGATCATAAAACCAAGTCAAAAAATGTAATAAAACCAGTATTCATGAATAAACCCTTGTTATTTCTTTTTCTTCAAATATGCCTCATTGTATCTAACTTGTTTCATATGTTTGAAATTTTATTCGATTCAATCATTATGTCGTAACATTAATAGTCTTATCCTGTTCTATTTCTCCACGTCTGCCGTCACCTTCCTCTTCTATCCTACTTTGTTCACTCCTTCGGGTTTACCAATACCTTGCCTCTCTCTCCGAGTCTAATTGCATAAGCTTGCTTATTTCATCCTAAATTTATTATTCAGAACAACAAATGTTGATAATGTAAAACGAGGGCGAATAATTGTTTATTTAAACTTGCAATTTAAAATAAAATAAGTACGGCACAGGAATATCAAGATTCCATCATTCTTGATAAAGAGGACTTCACAAATTGAATAGATTGTATATGCCTAATACAGTTGAGGATGTTGAACACTGATCGCTGAGTGTCATTCCCCCCGCCGGCCCGGCAAATCGCCGCCCATGCATTATGTAGTGTTAAATCTAAAATACCCTTCGTGGAAAGTATTTGACCTGCTTTTGATTTTAACATCCAATTCAACGCAACTCTTTCTGCTAAGGGGCCCCTGTAGCAGTTATAAACATGAACGTAATTCTGTTAGATATCTTGGTTAAAGCAATTTTCTGAAAGTACCATTTTCAATTACAAAAAAAATATTCTCGCTGAATTCTTTCTCCGTGTCTGAGTCTACCCATTTTCTTCTTCCACAACCACCTCTGTTTCTTTTTTTCAACCCCATTTTTCGATCTTTCAGTCATAAACCATTATCATTTTACTTTTGTAAATGCGTTGATATTGATAAAATTTGAAATGAATTAAAAAGAGCTTAAGAACGCTGGAGCAACGTCCAACACCAATGCACCTGAGGCGTATACTTGAAGAACAAGTCCACCCCAACAGAAAGTTAAAAAAAGAGAATCTCTAAAAATATAAATATTGTACAATTCAAACAATAAAAAAACAAAAGAAATAGTCAGTAGGGGACATCATCGACTCTCTCATTTGCTTGATACTGAGCTGTACATATAACTGTTTTGTGAAAAATAAGCGAAACTTTAAAATGTAATGACTTTCTTATTTTACATCCAATTTTCAGCATTATGCTCATATAATTTGTCTACATTGATTCAAATCATCATTTTTCTGGGGTGGACTTGACCTTTGATGTGGAGTATAATTCATACGCTGACATTCTTCATCTGCATATCATTATTATCATCATTATCATTACAATTGTTGATATTATCATCATCATCATTATGTTTCCTTTTCCAATTTTCATTTTTGTTTTCGATGAAGAAACTTATATATTAAAAAAACAAAACGTGTAAGTCCTGCAAAGATATCCATGTAACTACAGGAAAATCGAGAGGTTAAACAAAAAATACTCACTTCGGTTGCTAATCCAGGTGTCACTACACAAAATTTCTGCTTCTAGATATCTTCCTCTTCGCACCACCAAATGGCGTTGAACTCAATCTATATTGGATTTTTTTTTCAGTTATCCATCGAGCTGAATTATGTAAATATGACACACCCCTTTGCCCGCTTGAAATCAGCAACCTCATAATCTCATGACAAATATGATATCATGTTTTCAGCAACGGGAATTTCCATACACGTTTTTACAATATTTGTTTAACAGTATTAACTGTTCAGTACATATCGTTAATTTATTTGTTCTGTCATCAGGATATCTTGGCCATTATCCAACACCAACCAAAGGGCAAGAAATAGATTTGTATTGTTGTGTTATGTTATGTTATCTTAAAAAAATATTTGACAAATGAAACCTAATAAAACCGTTTTCAATACAATATTTTTATCGTACTGAATTCGATAATGATTAACCAGCACTATAAAGATAAGGTTGGTCTGCAGCCTTCATGACATAAGTTAATGTCACGTACGCCAAAATCAGGGGCGCGGAACCGGGCGACTGGGGGCTTTAGTCCCCCACCACTTTTTACCCCAAAAATCGTGCAAAAAGCGTAAAAATTACCATCTGATTGTGATTTTTCGTATGGCCAGTCACCCCCCCCCCACACACACACACTTTTAAAACCGTTCCGCGCCCCCTGAAATAACATGATTTCTGGATGAACTGCATTCAATTGTTCTAAAATATAAATATTGCATTATTCTAAATGTAATGAATGAAAAGGATTCTTCGAAGGCGTAAGGATTGGAAAAAAATGTATAGATAACCGATGGATAAGGTGAAAAAAAAATAAATTGAACAAGGAGCAAATTTTATGTGCTATACTTGAAAAACAATACACAAAGTCTATTACGAGAAATAATGATATAAATGTTTTGAAGTCGAGGGCAATAATCACGTGACCAAAGTCCTTTATACACCATCATTTTCTTTTTCTTTATTTTGAGCTATAATTTCTCCCTCTATATAATGGAGAAACGGGGGGGGGGGGGGTATCGTGATCATTAAGACTGAAAATGTCAAACTACAAGGTAATTCACATGACAATTCTTTAACATTTAGAGGATGTTAGTATTTATATTAAATTAAATTATGATAAATGAATATTTGAAATGAAAGGCGGAGTCTTTTGATACCACAATCGAATTTCCCGTTATAATTGTACGCTTATATCAACTAAAATTTAAATTATTTACATTTAATTAAAGTGATTGATGTAAGATTCTAAAATCGGGGTCTTTAAGCCTGCAGCTCGTAAATGAACAAATCGACAAAACTTCAAAATAAAAACTCTCTCTGGGCCTCATAGTACTGTGTGCCTAAAATGGTTGACGAACATTATGATAGGCTTACTGGGAGAATAGGTTTATATTTATGTATTTATAGCTCGTGGAATTGAATTTCATATGACATCAAGAGGCTCGAAACTGTTCACGGTTTAGCAAGTATACGCCTACTGCATGTTTTAAGCGTATGGAAATTAGATTAATCAGGAATTGTATAGTCCAGTTTGCGAAATCTGAGTTATTAAAACTTAATTACCAAAATGAGATTGATCGGATACATTCATGATCAAGTACGATAACTTTGGGTTTGCTGAGTATATTTATTGTTTTAAGAAATCAATATGTCATGCACGACTTAATTGCAATCGAACTGTTTATTATGGCATTGTGAGTTTCCCTGGTATATGGAGGCTTAGTGTTGCCTTCATGGGAGCCGGGAAGGGGTGATGATACATGATTTTGACAACCTGAAACATACAATAAATTAACACAAAATATGTTTAAAAGACATTAAAGACACTCGCATGCAAATGCCATGAAACATGCAAATTTTTACAATTTTTCGGCGAGCTTATCGCGCAAAATTCTGTACTAAAATTTGGTGCGCAGAAAATTGATGACCACCCCCCCCCCCCTCCCCACCCCGAAATATGAAAGGACGCCTCTGATGGTAGGACTTTGTTGAATGGATCAAGGAGTTATGTATGGATAGGATAAGGGGTAAGGGAATTCTACCCACATTCCCCCTTCGTCCCTCTCATTCTCTCGCTCTCTCCCCTTTCTCTCGCACTCTCCCTATAACTAAATGTAAATTCATCACTCTGTTTTCCTTGATATTATTTCCTCCGATGCTAACTTCACCGATCTCGCTTTCATCCCATTGAGAAAAAAAAGAAGAACAAAAAGGAGCAAGAGGAAAATGAAGATGAAGATTGCAAGAAAGAAATTTAAAATTACTTCAAGTACGGAGTATAAGATCTCATTTGCACAATAAACAAAATATACTATATTTCTATTCCTGACACCAATGCATTTTTTTATTATTTCTTATTTTAACATAGAATATACACCCTTCAACCAATCCTACAAAGCATTGTATTTTTCAAATATGTATATAAAAAGAAATGTATCAGAGAATTTCAAATGTAATTTTTATATGATCCTGCTTTTCATACATATTTGTTTAAAAACAGAATTGGGCATTACAATATCCTTATTTAAATCCAATTCCAAGAAAATATTTAAAATCACAAGCTAAAATATTAGCCCACCAGGAAAATAATATCAATTAACGTTAATAAATTAGGCTATTTTTTCGGGTACTCGGGCTATAATCAAATTCAAATTCAAATTCAAATTCATTTATTTCACATCTGTAAAAAACATACAAGATACAATATATCGAGATCAATCAAAATGATTCCATAGTAAAGGAGTAATGAATATTGTAAAATGACAAATTAACAAAAATAACAAAATACATAGGGTAATGAATGCGATGTGGGGGAATAGCAAAAGCCAAATAGACCTATCTAGGCTACTCCCTGATTAACATTCAAAATTATTACTCAACGTGAATGTAATATTCACTCGCCTACATATCAAATCATATTTCAACCACACCCATTTGCATAAATTGTAGTTCAAGGAGTTCAGTTACTTTGTTGGAGCTTAATTTATTTGCTTTGAATGTCAGAGTGTGTGCAATTCAGAAGGTACATGTAAGACAGTCCAACTATAAGGAAAATGGGGGGGGGGTAATATATACCACTCATCCTTGATAATGACTATGTATTATGAGAAAGTGTACACACGTCACAGAACAGATCATATTTCCTAAGAGGTGTTTTACACAATATAAGCCTTGATCGGACAGATTCTCTAAATGGCAGAATATAAATTCGACGGCTTAGTGGTATCATAACTACGAATATTCATTAGACAAATGAAACCAGAAACAACATTAATACCCCGGGGTAATAAAGTATGAAGTTATATAAATTAATATGAATGTGTAGAATTTTCTATATAAGCATTACCATCTTATTTGAATCTTGAAATTAGAATACAAAGATGTACTTTTAGATTCGAAATTTGAATGTCTTAAATTAATATAATTTTTATTTGAAAGGAATATGCAACGCCTTACCGGATGCTTTAAAAGGAACAAATTCGAGTCAAATTGTAAGCTTCTCAAATCGAAACAGAAAATGTTTCTGACGTTACTTTTAATGAATATAAAAAAATACGAGATATAAAGTTGTGTATACTGTATTCAAAGAATGATAAAGATACAGCAAAAGAAAGAAGTAAATTACTCATGCAAGAAGATGTAGTATGGAAATACCAAAGTGATTATATTCATTGATTAAAACGATTTTCAAAAAGAGAGAAAAAATTTATAAATAATAAAGGCCATAAACTAATTATCAAAAGTTAATCAAATACTTTAATCATCGTTATTTTGTCGTCATCTTGGTAAAACAGGCTCAGGTGTTGTGTCCATGGCGGTGGCTTGTTGCTAGTTGTAGTAACAGAATGTTAGCTTGATGTTTTGACCGCTAGCAGTCACACCAAGATATGGGTGTGCACCATACTGGCTATCAGCATTAGATGAATCCTCGTTATCCCAGTAGAACCATTCTGAGACCACTGTCTTACCAGCCACCTGTGAAAAAATATTAAAATGTAATGTCATAATCTCGGGGTCGTTATTCCTGATATTCATTCATGGTTTGGTTTGTAAAGTATACATTAAGCTCTAAGAAATTAACTAATTAAAAAAACATCCTGTTTAATCTTAGATGTTAATCTTTTCATGATGTTGATTGGTTGCACTATTTTCCCCCCGAATAAAATAACACCTGCAAGATACTAGAATGTCACCGTGACGTCAAGGGATGCAGTACACGTTATATTAATGTTTTATGTCTAAAAAATAAACTAAATTAAGAAATGTGACTTGATTGGGCCTATACTTTCTTCCGAAGATCAAGTCAAGAGTAGTATTCAGGTAAGTCAAATCTTCAATAGCGTCGCGTCATCCGAGTCACGACGAGAAAATAAAATATCTTCGACAAGCAAGTTTTCAGATTTGTATGTTGATCAATACGTTGATTTGTAATTTGTATAGGTCTGCAAAAGTGATTTTTGAGTATGCGGCTTATGAGGTTGAATTTATAACAAATGTCGCGCGAGTGAAAATGGATTGGACATACACAGTAAAAACGCTGTTTAAGATTTTAAACAACGCTGTTTAGTATATGAACCTTACAGTATTTGTTTTAACCGTTTAAACAATCATCTTGAATTTATTGAAGATTAGATATTGAATATTAAACTTTGTTGCTTAAGATTAAAACACTTGTTTAAACTGTTTAAACAATTACTGTAAGGTTTATATAGTAAACAGCGCTGTATATTTTTTTTACTGTGTGGTGGACTAATCATGGGTAGGTTTATGTGAGTCTAGTTCCTCAGTAAATGTTCATGACGAATCTTCTCAATAACACTTACCTGTTGACAAGTATCCCCCACTGCAAAGAGATAAAAGTTATCTGTGGTAGGGAGGGTGATAGCCTGTGAGACAACACCGTCATCTCGGCAGCAGAACTTGTACTTTGTGTTATTGTCGTAGTCCCCATCGGGCAAAGTACCACTCTGAGTATTGGCATTGCCGCTATCTTCATCATCCCAGTAAATGTAACCTTCCTGGAAACCTGTTTAAGAGGATCGATGACAGGTATGAAATAGGGATCGATGAAAGGCACTTACATCATAACATTTACTGTTACATGAGCACCATAATGATAAACTTTTGTTGCTGACAGACCGATATAAGCGTTATTTCTACGGGGGGGGGGGGCAGTACATTTGCAAATTGAAAATGCCTTGGGCTGAAATCTTTATCTAGGGGAACCTGAATTAATAACATTTATGAAAGCATAAGCAAGAGAGAATGTCAAGAATTATCGTACAAATATGTTTAAAAAATTCGGGGGGCCGGGTGGGAGGTGACAACCTTCTAAACCCTCTGCTGCGTACGGTCATGCAGTTTATGTAGGTATACTCTAATTGCAATCAAATTAGCATGATAACGAATGTGTGCTGTCAATCATGCATTAAACGAGGTAAATGATGACAGCAAGGAAGAAAGAAGCAATTATCTAGAGAACTTTAATATAATTATGTAACAAGAAAATGAGCAGGGTGGTTATAAGAAGATTGATCAGGACGTGGTTGCATACGAGATGTAGGCTCATTATTTTACTCGGCCTGTGATAGTAAATAACAACTGCAGAGATAATGGATTTAAAATAAATCGATTTGAACATAAATTCTAATTCATTTTCAATATGATATCTATTCGCTTACCCTAGGATCAAGTTCATCGATTGGGAATACGGGTTTATAATCATCAGATTCAGAGAAGCTACCCATTAACGGTTTGCCAATTCATATTAATACCTGATGGACACGCCAATTTTTTGTAGATGCAGTAGTCTCCTGCTGGCCAGTTGGTACTCCCAGAAGTAGAGGTCTTCATGCAGAATTCATGTTCCATGCTGCTGCTTTGTTGATAACCAGCCAAGTGAAGAGGATCGCTCCAGTTGTTATTTGGATTTGTGTCTTCAGTATCATGCTTTCTACGCCCATCAACCCAGCCAGCTGGGCATCCAGTCCGAGGTTTAGGAAGACCGTATGTACCAGACGGCCAGGTCGGGGCACTTGCAGGTTGGTAGTAGCAGAAATTCAGCTTTATTCCCCCAAGTACAACACCTTTCAAATGAAAGAATATAATTATGATAGTCTCAAATTTCTCTGAGAGCACCAAACTTTTAGGTGATCAAAACTTGTGTTAGTTTTTGATAAGGTCATATTTACCAATAACATCAATAATGTATTAAGAATTTTCATTTTAATAAAAATCGTATTAGTATAGTGGCTCTTTATATTCTGAAGAGTTTTTTTTTAGATGCAGGTACACATTGTAGTTAAGTTCTTGGAAGGCGCATGATGATAAGTAAGACTAATGTTGATGGTTGTTTTATTCATTTTTTGTTTTATCTATGCGAGCTTTCAGCCATGCTATCTCTACTGGAAAGAACACAGTTTCTCACAGTGTGTGCCAAAGTATGTTCAGAGTGTTTAGCACAATGTGAAACCACCTTTACATTTGAGTATTTCAACAGAGTAAATAATTGTTTCCATAGTCTACTATGTGAACATAGGTGCTGACCTAGCTGCTAATATACCTCCAACAGTTCCCCATAATTCCTCTCATTGTGATTTTACCGATTCTTTTTTTTTCGCTTCATACTGTAACTGAAGACGAGGTATTTAAGGACGTTCCACAGTTAAAATGAAGTCCATTTCATTTTCACAAAATTTTGCAGAGAGTTACTTTGGTATCTATGCATTATGAAAATGCAAAAAATAATATAGGTTCATGTGCTTGGTTTTTTTATATAGAGCTTCAAATAGATGTTCTTGAGAATTGCGCAGTCAAAAGAATTTGGCATTTTTAGACCACACGAGATCACAACAATGAGTTTAAAGCTATATTACTCAGTCATTATCCATGAAAACTTCATCAAATTTTGCAATATGATTAATAACTGTATCCTTAAAATTTATAATCTATGCTTTCAATTGTTTGCTCATGTAAGTCTAACAGCACTCTCAGTTCTTAGAAATTGCGGGAAAGATAACAAATGCTCAACCTCAAAAATTTTCAAATTTCAATAACAAACTTGAGAAATAAAAGAAATGCTGCACTTTATTCAAAACCCATATCATTTTCACCAAACTTTGCAAAGTTGTAGAGGAAGGTATACATAAGAGGTGTAAACATTAAAAAATATGGGTTCATGTGCTTGTTTTCAAACTATCAGCACTCTTATTAGAGCAAATGTGCTTCTTAAAACACCCCCAAAACACGCCAAAAGCTTTGTATCTGTGAGGAAAAATTCCGGACCACTCTACCATTTATTTTATTCAAACTCGGGGTCATATTCATCATACTTTGCAGCACTACAGAGAAAAGTATTTTGAAATTGTAGAGGAGGAATAAAAATAATGGTCCATGGAATAATTCCAGTTTCTTAGCTTCAAAAACACATCGGATCTGCAGTTAATGCAGATAAGGAGAAAAATCAGCTCACATACCTACAGCTGATTAATCACCAGTTCATCCATTGTGACGTCAGCGCGCGGAGTGTAAAATATGCGCAGATCATGATGCGCACAAACATAACTGTGGAACGTCCTTAATATCATATGTGGCTTGAAAAACAAGAAATCTGTTGGAATCGATGGTATCTCAATGAATATGCTCAAATTGTCTGCCCCCATCATTGTCCATTCTCTTACTTACCTTATAAACAAATCATTGTCAGATGGTGTCGTACCAATAAGATGGAAACAGGCTAAATTAATTCCCTTACATAAATCGGGTGACAAATCATCCCCTTCAAATTATCGTCCAATCGCTATACTCTCTCCTGTTTCCAAAATGGAGAAAGTAGTTCAAAAGCAGTTAACCAAGTATCTAAAAACTAATAATATACTTTCAATGGAACAGTCTGGTTTTAGGAAAAAACATTCGACCATAACGTCTCTAATTCGAGTTACGGATGATTGGCTACGCGCCACTGACTCTGGTTTATATACTGGGGCCGTTTTTATCGATATGAAAAAGGCGTTCGATACGGTCGAACATCATACATTGTTGAAGAAACTTAAATCAATTGGAATATCTAATGATAGTCTCATATGGTTCGAAAGTTATCTGAGAAATCGTCAAATCAGTACATTCATTAGCTCTACGTTATCTGATCCCTTGCTTGTGAATTATGGAGTACCACAAGGCTCAATATTGGGCCCTATCTTATTTACTATATATATAGATGACATAGTTAAACAAGTTAAGCACTGTCAAATCCATATATACGCTGATGATTCTGTTTTGTATTTTTCTGATAATGACGTAAATCTCATTGAAAGCAATATAAATGCTGATCTAAAACGTATATACGAATGGATGTGCTTAAGTAAATTAAGTCTTAATATCGACAAAACTGAAAGTATGTTATTTGGGTCACGTCATATGTTGTCTGTGCACAAGTCTCTTAATGTCAGAATTTCAGGAAAATATATTCAGTCTAAAGAATTTATGATTTGGGGGTCTTTATTGATCCAGAGTTAAAATGGAATTGCCACATTGATAAACTTTGTACTAAAACCAGTAAATTAGTAAATTTCCTTGGTCGGCTTCGTTCATTTTTAAATGAGGATAGTCTGAAATTAATTTACCGTTCAGTAATTTTGCCATTGTTTGATTATGCTGATGTAGTCTTTGATTCATCAAATTTGAAATGTACCCAACAATTGCAAAAAATACAAAATAGAGCTTGTAGAATAATACTCAAAATTAATCCGTATAAATATATATATAACCATACTGTTCATCAACTCTTAAACTGGGAGTCATTAAAATCAAGGCGTATAAAGCATACTCTTTCAATGGTTTATAAGAGTCTGAATGGTCTTAGTGCGCCTTACTTGAATAATGTATTTCAGTTTTCAACTCATAAATATTCTCTCCGTTCTGATAAAAATCTTTCTCTCCCGAAACCACGGACTGAATACTGTAGAAGAATGTTTTCATACAGGGGTACGATACATTTTAATGAATTGCCACGTGATGCTAAATGTTCTGTTTCTTATAGTTCATTTAATAACGTAGTTGATAACCACATCTTAAATTGGGTCTGACTGTACATTATTCTCTGTTGCTCAATTTCTATGCATTGAAATGTAGAGTGTGTTAACGTAGGGGGTGGGGGCTAGATGTTATGACCGATTAGTTTTATTTCTTATTGTTTTGGTATGTTATTTTTATATTGTGTATAATTTATATTTGAGTAATTTTCTTTTATACTATATGAGGACCCCTCGGTAGACCAGCAGCACCATGATTGATGCTGCTGAGTAGGGCCATCCTCCCGTTTTCCATTCATCAATTCACATGTATCATTTCATATTCATTGTTATTTGTTTTTTAACGGAAATAAATTAAATTTAATTAAAAAAAACAACTCTGATCACACTGTGTGAAACTGCATTCTTTCCAGCAGCGGATGCCCCCTGGTCAACAAACTTGATATAACTAACTCGAATGAGTATCACTAGAAAACGCATTTATCAGATGAGTTATTTTTAAGTTGCAATCTAAAACAATAGAATGAACATCGACATATATATATATATATATATGTGTATATATATATATATATCGACGATTGATTACTATGATTATGACCAGGGGCGTAACAGGGGTCGGTGGCCAGGGGGGCAAGAGCCAAAAATTTCCCGGTCATATCATGGTATGAACAGAACAAGATTTTTTATGATTGTGCCCCGAGCATTAGGGCGAAGCTCAATGCGTGATAAGTACCCCCCCCCCCCCAAAAAAAAAAAAAAAAAAAAAAAAAACGAGGGGCCACAGCGTGCCGCGCGCAGCAAAAAGTTGCTAATTATAAGTCCCGAGCGAGCGGAGCGAGCGAGATTTAAAAAAATCAGATTTTCATGAGAATTTAACTTTGAGATTGATTTTGACATGGTATTCAGAAAATAACATCATATCTTACATATTCCTTTCCTTTTATTTCATCTTTTCTTTTTTGTTCTGTTGTAGAACTTTTGGGGCCAGTGCTATGCGGATCGGGTCCGGGGCAATTGCAGCCCAAGGATTTTTAACCTCGGGGGAGGCAAAAGAACATTTGGGGGGGGGGTCAACACACAAATATTTTGCCTATTTCTCAAAATCGAGCAAGAAGTGCGAGCTATTATTTTTTTAATGTATAAATACTGACTTGAAAAGGGACCTGTTAAGGACCAGCTGTTTGCATTGGGTCATGGAAATGATATCTCACCAAATAAATAATGCCAGCGCGAAGTGCGAGCTGAATATTTTTGACATCCTGACATGTTCTATAATATTCTTTTCTGGACGTTCTATAAGCACTTTTTGTAATCATGAACTGGATGGCTATCTAATGAAACTTTTAATGTGAGCGCGTAGCGCGAGCTGAATTTTTTTATTTATGAAAATGTTGAGTACGCAGGATGCGTATCTCGCTAATAATGAAAACTCTAATCGCGAGAAACATATTGACTTGAACATTAGATTTTTAAGCCCCATTTGAACAGATAATTTACTTATCTCAGTCAACAGGTACTGCGAGCGTGTATAGCGCGGGCGACATTTTGACCTGACCTGAGAGATTTATGTTACTGACAAATATTATTGGGAGCTAACAGTGAATGGATGAGAAAATTTCCAAAATTTAAGGAACGAAAAAGCTGTTTTGGAGCACTTTGCAGCTTTAGTAGGATGCTTACGACAACATTTACTATACATTTTTTATTTTTCAAAATTTCAGGGGTGGGGCCAACTCACTGGGGCAAATGACCCCTGTGCCTCCCCCTTGGTGCCGCCACTGGTCTGGGGCGGAGCCCCCGGAACCCCGTGATATTTTAAACATTGCAGATGGCCACTGTTTTATCAAATCGCGGGTACATACACAACACATATTAACTTCAACGCAGTTGCGGATAATAAACCAAATATTTTGAGGCAGCACAGCATAGGAAGTGTGGAATTTGTGAAAGCCGCCAGCGAGCGAAGCGAGCTAGAAAAAAAATTGGCTTTTAAAAATGATTAAATTCTACTTATTTGATAGTAGCTTTGGAAATTTAGCCAAAGTAAACAGGCTTTTTACGGTAAATCTAGCTAGCGCAAAGCTTTACTTAGGTTAGGACATAATATCGGGGGATATAACTAGCCCTTGGCTAACCCTTCGTTGGCTAGGGATTTTTCCCGGGATTGTCCTGATTGTGACCATTATTGCATAAAAAAAAATTAGCAAGCTTATAATAGACGCTATCCACCTTTCTTCACAGTCTTTATATTTTTCAATCCTCGGCAACCCGGTCGTGTTATTAAGTTATTCTCTTTTTCTCGTCCCTTTTCTCTATATTCTGAATTTCCAATTAAGCTTTTGTTTCTACCTTCATTTCCCGTTTCTTTCTCCCTCTTTCTCCCATTTTCCCGCCATTGTTGCCCGTGCCATTGAGTCATATCTTTTGATTTTATATCCCTCTCTTGCTAATCATGCTATAAGTATTTCAGAATATGTGTACTTCCTCACGGTTTCTTCTTTCCTTTGCCCGCTTTCCTTCCATTTTCCCTATTTATGTTCTTTCTTTAATTCCCTTTCTTTCCATTTTTCCCTTTCCTCTTTTTCTTTCTTTCCCTTTCCCTTTCTCTCTTTCCCCCTTTTCTCTTTTCCCGGTGAAATCCGCCAGGGGGGGGGGGGCAGCTTGCCCCCCCCCCCGCCTGTTACGCCACTGATTATGACCGAGGTAGATGATTGAAGGACTCTATCAATTGAAATAATAATTTAGACTCTTATTGCGTTTGTAATAATACGAACAAATGAAGAATAGTTACAAAAGATGAGCTTAATTGTGCTAAATACCATTTTTTTCGGGTTGGATCCTATCCCTCTCATCCAAGACTTAAGCCCTCCGCCCAACTTTCACCAAAGAGATGACTTTTATAGAAAAAGAAAAATAGAAAAACAAATAATACATACAAAAGTGTGACGATTATATAAGCATATTTTTTTCCTCCAATTTCTGACCTTCTTCAATAACGTAACTTTTTCCAAAAAATACTAGGAAAATAAATTAAATTGTCAAACGCACCTGGATAGGGAGTGTTGGTACCAGAACTTTCATCGTCTCCATTATTGGAATCCTCATTATCCCAATAAAAATACTCCAGTGTTACAGCCATACCATTAACCTGTATTTCAAAACCAAATTGTAATTTGAATGATAACTGAAAAAAAAACACAATTTAGTCAAAAGGGGTTCGTGGTACAGCTATGAAACATAAAACAAATTTATAACTAGATGTCTGATTCGTCGTTAGACGATATTAGGTATTCTATCAGGAGTAATGAGTTCTGGTATTTCGATGTGATCATGATGACCATATAACTTTGAACAGAGTTAGAGTAGTCTCCAGGCTTTGCTAAAACATATAGAAAGCTCAGCAAAAACTGCCTTCCAATAATGGAGATATGGCTGATCACGAAAGACACGCATGTAAAAGCCATGTCCCGTATAGAGTACACGTAAAATTACCTCAAACATAACAAATCTCCATATATTGGCAATGTGTGCAATGATGCCATCTAAAAAAAGAAAAGAAGAAGCATCATATCGAATGTAATGGCATAAAAAGACATCCTTTGCTCACCAAGACCTTTGAAACGCTTAAAATAACCTGAATAAAAGCCATGACCTATCAACTTATGACCTGGATTCGATATGACATTTTGTGTTAATGATATTAATATGATTATTTTTATTTCTTTATGATTATATAACCAACAATCAATGAGGCACTTTTACAAAATGGCGCCTAACGTTAGGTCACCCAATGATAACTTGATCCTCTGAAACATCGTACGTCATATCGAGGCTAGATTGTATAATGGCATGAAATTGAGAGAAATTGATACGTTTGATTTTGACTTATCAATGTTACAACCCTAACCCGATCAAAAAAATAATAAAGAAAGAAATCTGACAAATCGAGAGGTGATATGTCGATTCCAACAGACAACCTAGTAAAAATCAAAGAATCAAATTTTTGAGAGGATACAAATTACTCATCCATGTGCAGCAAAATATGAAAGATGGAAGATTGTATAATACAGATATACGATAGTTACAGAGATCATGTTCATATCGGTTTTTTAATCTCCATTCCACAGAGACCTCTGAAAGACCGCTGTAAGAAGACCATAAAATTTGCTTGCACTTTCAAGGATCCCTCAATGAAATTTCAAAAATCTCTGAGGTCTTTCATGATTCCTGATTGATCTTTCAGTGGTCTTCATGGTCTCCATGATCTCCAAAACTTTTTGAAACCGTTCAAAACAGGCTTGCAGCGGTCTTTCAGGAAAATGGTATTTTGATGGTCTTTCAACGGTCTCTTGATGAACTTTCAAAGTTCTATTAGTCTTTCCATGATCTCTTGATAGTCTCTCAAGATTTTTTGCGGAGATCGCTGAAAGACTCAAGAGACATCATTAAAAGATCATTGAAAGACCAGGAAAAAAGGTCCATGGAAAGAATTCTGAAAGATCACTTGTTGCATAAAAGATCTCTGAAAGACCATTGAAAGATCTCGAGAGGGTTAATTTCCAATTTGCCTAATGCCAATTCGTCCAATGGCCAACTCGTCTACTATCAATTGGTCTACCATCAGTTCGTCCACTCACAACATGGTCTACTTTCATTTAGTCTTATGCCATTCAGTCTCTAAATAATCAATTCATTCAATGGCCTTTTAATCCATGTACCGTTTGGTCTAATTGGGCAAAGTGTTAAATTTCAAAATGAATGAAATGGATATTAGATCAACTGGTTATGAGACGAAATTGTCATAGACGAAATGGTGATTAGAGGAAGTGATGATTGGATCAAATGGTTAATGGACCAAATGGTTATTAGACGAAATGTTGATGGACGGAATGACATTAGACTAAATGAAAGTAGACCATGTGGTGAGTGGACGAGTTGGCAGTAGACGAATTGGCAATTAACCCTCGAGAGGACTAGTCTAAGCCCATCAGTCTTTCGGAGTTTTTGAGGGGTCATTCAGAGCCATTCCACAAAGATGACAAAGTTCAGTGATCTTGAAGACTGCTGTAAGACCTTGCCAATTTGTTGGTCTTTCAAAGGTCTCCCTTCTGTGGAATGGGAGCCCTATGGAACAGAGGGGGGTATGAATACTGCAATAATTGGCCATTATACATATCTGGACTCACCTGCTGACACGTAGCCTTTGTGGCGAAAAGATAGAAATTGTTTCCCGTTGGAAGAGAGATGGCCTGCGAGGTATCACCGTCATTTCTGCAGCAGAACTTGTACCTTGTGTTATTGTCGTACACACCATTGGGCAGAGTCCCACTCCTAGTATTCGCATTACCGCTGTCTTCATCATCCCAATAAACAAATTTCTCCTGGAATCCTAAAAGAAGTCGATTGGAATATGGGTTGACTTGTACGCTCTTAAAAAGGGATCTCCGACCAAAAATAAAGATGAAAATCAACGATTAGTAGTTTCTATTAAAAAAAATTAATGATTATAAATTATCAAATAAGTGTTTGGTTCCGCAAAATTATTTTAAAGAACCTTAAAAGCGGACTGAAACTTTTCGACATGCACTCATCGGATTAAAATTGCATGAATGAATAGAAAGGTAGAGCGAAACAATATATAGTGCGTCCCAGAAAAAACGAAACCCAGATTCAGTGTAATTTTTTTGCTATCATGATTATAAATTTGCTTCATGAAATGTACATGAACGGAAAGATATGCTTCTCTTCCTTCATTTGAAGCCCATATCAACGTTCATGATGCTTGCATGACTGACTTAGAACAATGGAAAGTAGTGTTACCAAGTTTTCATTTGCACGAGCAAATTGCGAGTTTGAGTTAGATTTCTGACTTTTATGCTGTATATTCGGAAAACAAAGTTCATAACTTAAATATCCATCTTTTCTTCTTTCATATGAGACATAATGCGTTAAATATGATTGACGCATGGTTGAGAAAAGGTTGTCTAAAAACACGCTCGATTAGTTATTCGACGGATCGTTGGAAAAACAAGCATTTCGTTTTCTCAACAAAGCAGCAATGGGCTGACGGTAAATATGTTACTATTCGGGCGGGAAATTGTCGGTTTCGGTTTTTTCTTTCATTAATTTTATGTGTGTGTGGGAGGGGGGGGAGTAGAAATAGATACCTATCCATAAAAAGATTTCCATTGCGAAGAAGGAGAGTGTAGTGGGTTTTATGGTACATCATGTATCGTTCGTGGGCAATTGTTGGTCCTAAAAAGGACCACCGAAGCTCACGTTCTTGTCATCTTCAGGACAATGAGCAGAAGATACATGGTCAATACCGTTAAAGCCACTCCACAATGTTTCCTCGTCCTAAACATAATGGCGTGATTTCTTCTCTTGGTCTGGCGCCGCATTTTTCTAGATACATGTGCAAAAACTCCTACCTGATGGACAAGATCCATATTTATAGATGCAGTACTCTCCTGCTGGCCAACCAGAGCTACCAGAAGTAGAGGTCTTGATGCAGAATTCATGTTCCATGCTGCTGCTTTGTTGATAACCAGCCAGATTAAGAGGGTTACTCCAGTTGTTATTTGGATTTCTGTCTTCAGTATCATGCTTTCTTCGTCCATCAGTCCAGCCAGATGGGCATCCAGTCAGAGGTTTAGGAAGACCGTAGGTACCAGATGGCCAGGTCTGCCCATAGGAATGGCACACCATCAGCATCAGGAGGAAGAAGATACAAGCAGCCATGGTATAGAGTCTATACCAGCTTCACTTCTGTGAAGATCTACTGTTTAAAAGATAAAAGAAAAGTATTCGGATTAAATAATAATTGAACAAAATATTTGAACAATAATGCTTCTGGTGAAGCTTCATGTGAAAAAAAAGCTTTAAACTCGACAGCGAAGTACTTTTGTTATTACTTTGATATATGAACACGGAGAAAGGCCACGAAGCTATTGAAGACTGTTTTCGCAAGAAAGTGAGATAAGTTGCAGGAAGACTCCCAGTGGTATGTTGATCTGCAAGTGATGTATAAAGAGTAGAAAGGCTTCTATTTATCTATTTTGAAAAGAGGTTGATGACATTGATTTCTTACAGATCGGGCCCACATTTTTAATTGACCAATAGGGAAAGCAAACATACAACGCGTAACGCGTCATAAAGAGCAGTAACCAATTGCAGCGATCAGGAAAGCGAAAATGGGTGGGAAGTGAAAGTATTGGTTCTGTCCCTCCAATCAGGTTGTCCAATATCAATGACGTAAACCCCTGTTTCACTCAAAGGTAAAGTCATCCTTTGGTCAGGGCCCTGGGAACGATTTGTTTTACTGGGGGTGCTGGTGGAAGAGCTTTGATGTAGTGGTTCTAACTCTCGCCTTGTAAACAGAGGGTCGTGTGTTCGAATCCCACCGCGGTCTAGCGTCCTTTGCCAAGGCGTTAATCCACACATTGCCATTCTCGACCCAGGAGCTAAATGGGTACCCGATAGGATGCGAAAGTAATGGTATGTTTAAATTTGCCAGCGCCGTAGTGAGGCTGCGATGAATGCAAGGAATGCTTCCCAGGGAGTGGAAATTGTGCACTTTTCGTACGGGATTGAAATGAATCCAATGACCGGGGTAATAATATGCTGTAAAGCACTTTGAGCCATTATGAAAAAAGCGCTATATAAAAACTAGCTATTATAATTATTAGACAAACCAAAAATGTGGGGGGGGGGGAGTTGCTACAAAATGAACGTTATTTTGGTTCAGAGAAATTTGACAAGCAAAAAAAAAGCATTTTTTGGGGGTCATGTACCAGAATTCCAGGGGGTGCTGCCTATGGAGAATAATACACGCAGCGCCCCAAAGAAAAATATTGTCGGGGCTTCAGCACCCCTGCTTCCCAAGGCAATGCCTTAAGTATTGCATTCGACAGGTGACAAAGGTGAGGAAGGCTGTATTTTAATTGTTTTTATTCCGTAAAACACAACCCGCCCTCTATTCAGTATTGACGTTCATTTTGGCAGAGATATTTTTAGCTAGGGATATCTAAATAGATAAATAATATCCCATCCCAGCACAAAAAGGGTAATAGCAGGAGCAGTAGTAGTAGGAATTGTAGTAGTAGTAGTAATAGTAGTACCGGTAGTCTTAGTCGTAGTAGTAGAAGGAGGAGGAGAAATAGTAGTAGTAGTAGTAGTAGTAGTAGTAGTTACTGGAAGTATTAGTTGAAGTAGTAGTAGTAGTAGTAGCAGTAGTAGTAGTAGTAGTAGTAGTAGCAGCAGTAGTAGCAGCAGTAGTAGTAGTAGCAGTAGTAGTAGTAGTAGTAGTAGTAGCAGTAGTATTAGTAGTAGTAGTAGTAGCAGCAGTAGTAGTAGTAGTAATAATAGTAGTAGTAGTAGTGGTAGTAGTAGTAGTAGTAGTAGTAGTAGTAGTAGTAGTAGTAGTAGTAGTAGTAGTAGTAGTAGTAGTGGTGGTGGTGGTGGTGGTGGTGGTGGTAGTAGTAGTAGTAGTAGTAGTAGTAGTAGTAGTAGTAGTAGTAATAGTAGTAGTAGTAGTAGTAGTAGTAGTAGCAGTAGTAGTAGTAGTAGTAGTAGTAGTAGCAGTAGTAGTAGTAGTAGTAGTAGTAGTAGTAGTAGTAGTAGTAGTAGTAGTAGTAGTAGTAGTGGTGGTGGTGGTGGTAGTAGTAGTAGTAGTAGTAGTAGTAGTAGTAGTAGCAGTAGTAGCAGTAGTATAGTAATAGTAGTAGTAGAAGTGGTAGTAGTAGTAATATATAGTAGTAGTAGTAGTATTAGTAGTAGTAGTAGTAGCAGTAGTAGTAGTAGTAATAGTAGTAGTAGTAGTGGTATTAGTAGTAGTAGTAGTAGTAGTAGTAGTAGTAGTAGTAGTAGTAGTAGTAGTAGTAGTGGTGGTGGTGGTGGTGGTAGTAATAGTAGTAGTAGTAGTAGTAGTAGTAGTAGTAGTAGTAGTAGTAGTAGTAGTAGTAGTAGCAGTAGTAGCAGTAGTATAGTAATAGTAGTAGTAGAAGTGGTAGTAGTAGTAGTAGTAGTAGTAGTAGTAGTAGTAGTAGTAGTAGTAGTAGTAGTAGTAGTAGTAGTGGTGGTGGTGGTGGTGGTGGTAGTAGTAGTAGTAGTAGTCGAATTCGTCGTAGTAGCAGTATTGGTGGAAGTATAGTAGTAAATATTTGCTATCATTATTGTTTTGATCTACATTTTTATGACAATTAATATTAGTTCCTGCACGTATTCTTTTTTTTAATATACGCCTACATTGAAAGTAGGCCTACAGAACTTTGTTTTATCATTGGCGTAGTTGTACCAGCATTTTCTACCACATTGCAGTTCTAAGTGATCTCCCACCATCGTAACAACTATTTAATAGCTATATCTGGCTTAAACAACACTTGAGCGGCTATTTAATTTCTTCTTGGAGGGGTTTGGCCTAGACGTTGTACCACTTCTTCCCCGGATATATCCTTGGCATGACGATAAGTGCACGGATCTATACCAAGGGCAAAGTGCTTACAAAATTGGCAATTTACGCGCAGGGCACTGGGAACTTTTTTTTTACCGGGGGTGCTGCTGTAAGTTCGAAAAGCAAAAAAAGTGGTTTCATTTTAAAAAGGAGAGAGCCTACATTAATTTTTTTAGATCACGCTTCGCGCTCGCTATTTTGAAACAGGCAAAAGAATCTTGCCCGCCTTTACCACCTTGGTTAAAAAAATCCTGGTGCCGCCACTGCTCAAGGCCCAAGACAGCGTCCCTACAGTGCAGAAGACCCTTCGTAATAGGTCCATGAGAAGACTATATAGTGTAAACAGCGGCGTAACAGGGGTCAGTGGCCAGGGGGGGCAAGAGCCAAAAATTTCCCGGTCATATCATGGTATGAACAGGGGTAATGGTGTAATGAGGCGACTATTTTGAGAAAGCCAGATATTGCGTATCGGGCAGAATTTATCTTTAAAAAAAAGTTGCGAGCGAGCGAAGCGAGCAAGCAAAAATTTTGACAATTTAATACAAAAATCCAATTTTGTGACAGATTTTGACATTATATCCAGATAATAATATATTTCACTCTTCTTTTCGGCAGTAGCGTGAAGAGAGAAAAAAAAAACGAGGGGCGCAGTATAGCACATGAGCTAAAAAGCTGCTTTATATAAGTCCCGAGCAAGCGAAGCGAGCGAGAAAAAAAAATCACCTTTTCATGATAATAATAATACTACTAATAATACTTCTCTTAGATAGCGCATAATAAACTGAAAGTTTCTCTACGCGCTTTACAATAAAGGAAACAAAATACACATACTGCAAACAAAGAAGAATCTAACTTTGAGCTTTTTTTAAATATTATATTCAGTAAATAAAATCATATTCTACACTTTTCCTTTGTTTTTATTTCCTCCTTTTTTTGTTCTTGTTTGTAGAACTTTTTGGGGCCATGGCCCAACCCTTCCATACGAAGTGCTGTGCGGTTGGGGTCCGGGGCGGAGCCCCCGGAACTTCTTGATATCAAAGCCATTTAAACCTCGCAGATTGCCGCTATTTTAATCAAATCGCGGGCATGTACAGGATATAGCTTTTACACAACACATTTATTCAACCCAGTTGCGTAATAAACCAAATATTTTGAGGGGCAAAACATAGTAATGTGGGAAAAATCTGTAAAAATGTGGAACGTTGTGGCCCAGTGGATTAGTCGTCTGACTTTGAAACAGAGGGTCGTGGGTTCGAATCCCAGCCATGGCGTAATTTCCTTCAGCAAGAAATTCATTCACATTGTGCTGCACTCAACCCAGGTGAGGTGAATGGGTACCTGGCTGCGGGGCTAAAGCCAGTAATAATATCCAAGTCCTATGGAAGCGCATAGGGACGTTATGACATAATGTGATATGCGCTATAAAAGAACTGCGTTATTATTATTATAAAAAGTCGCCAGCGTGCAAAGCGAGCTGGAAAAAAAAATTGCCTATTGAAATTACATTCTAATTACTAGTATGTGATAGATTTTTCCATTATATTCAGCAAATAGCACATTTCATTGTTTCCATTCATTTCATTATACGTTGTCTCCTATAATTTCTTTTATTTCCTCTTGGGTGTAGAACCGAGACCCCCCCCCCCCCCCCCGCATGTGCAGTGATTGAACGTGATTGTGAACGCTGGCGCGCGATGAGCCATTTGAAGGTTATAAATGAAGAGCCCCTACTGCGTGGGGTCTGGGGCAAAGCCCCGGTAGCTTATTTGCATAACATTTAGCAAGCTTATAGCACTATGTTGTATGCAGTCCATCTTTCTTCCCGCTCTTTAATTTCAATCATCGGCAGCCCGGTCGTGTTATTTTTTTTTTCTTGTCCCTTTTCTTTGTTTTCCAATAATTAGCTTTTGACTAATTACATTCTACCTTCGTTTCCCGCTATTGTTTGCCATTTTGTCATCTTTTAATTTATTTCCCACCGTGCTATTGCATTACATAGGCCTATTTCGGAATAATTTGTTCTTTCTCAAATGTTCGTCTTTCGTACATTTTCCCGCTTTCCTTCCTTTTCTTAAAAAAAAAGTTTTTTCTTCGTTTCTTTTCCCTTTTCCCTTTCCCTTTCCTTTCCTCCTTTCCTTTTCCCCTTTCCCTTTCTTTCTCCCTCCTTTTTGTTTTCTTTTTCCCGTTTTTCTTTTATCTTCCCGGTGAAATCCGCCAGGGGGGGCGGGGCAACTTGCCCCCCCCCCCTGCCCCCCCCCCCCCGCCTGTTACGCCACTGAGTGTAAATGTTTAAATAAACAAAACAAAAAAGGAAGACAAAACAAAAATAATAGGGATTTATAGAATGCTATTCATTTCCTAAGGCCTGGTCCCACTGGCCAACGGATGCAGTGGACAAGCCGCCGGGGTGGCTCCATCCGTTTTCATCCGCTCCTGACAATGGACAGAATGGGCGAACTATGAAATCACAGTGGGCGGATGCTCGATGGAAATGCGTATGAAACACGTATGCAAATTAAGAGTATAAACAGATACATAACGTTTTCTAACGGGGGGGGGGGGGGGGGGGCATGGGCGGAAATCTGTCGCAAAAGGTAGGGGGGACCACGGGCGGATCCAGCCTTCGCCAATGGGGGGGGGGGGCGATTTTTTTCAGCCATATGTTAATCTCCGATCTGCCGCTCGATGATATCTGTTTGTTTCATTGAAGGGGTAGTCCTCATGGTAATTTCTTAGCTTTATTCTTATAAATCAACATAAATATATAATATTATAATCCTCATTTATATAATGCGAGCGCGAAGCGCGAGGAAATTTTCTTTTGGGGAAATTTTATGTATTTTTTTTCCTAAAATTTAAACATTCTGGGCAATGTTTGTTATCCTGAAAAAGATGTGTATGCAACTAAATAATTACTACGAACGCGAAGTGCGAGCAGAAATGAACTGATGGAAAAGGTACTTGTTAAAGACTGCTTGCAGTTAGCCATGAAGATGTTACATATTTCAACAATCAAATAATGCGAGCGCGAAGCGCGAGCTGAAATTTTTTTTGAAATTTTACCTAAAAAATGGAAATTCTAAGCACTTTTTTAACTTAAACATGATATGTATATAACTAAACAATTGATGCGGAGCGCGAGCGGAAAATTTTGAGAATTAGACTTAAGAACGAGACACTCTATTCATGTTCTGTAAATCATGAAAAGGATGAGTAATTGGGAGTCTTCTTTACCTTAATAATGCGAGTGCAAAGTGCAGCCACAAAAAGTTTAAATACGTTTCATTTGAACTGATCGAAAAGGTACTTGTTAAGCAGGGGCAGATCTAGCCTTCGCAAATAGGGGGGGGGGCGGATTTTTTTTCAACCATACTTTCCCCGATTGGCCGCTCGTAGACGATTTTTTGTTTCTTTGAAGGGATAGTCCTATTAGTTACTTCTTTGCTTTATTCTTATGAATAAAAATAAATATATGAAATCATAATCCTTATCTATATAATGCGAGCGCAAAGCGCGAGCTAATTTCTTTAGAAATATTATGTATTTTTTCTAAAACTTTGAACCATCTGGGCAATGTTTGCTATCCTGAAAAAGATGTGTATGTAAATTAATAATTACTACAAACGTGAAGCGAGAGCAGAAATGAACTGATGGAAAAGATACTGTTAAAGACTGCTTGCAGTTAGCCATGAAGACGTAACATATTTTAAAAATCAAATAATGCGAGCGCGAAGCGCGAGCTGAAATTTTTACCCAAGGAATGAAAATTCTAAGCACTTTTGGTAATTTAAACAGATAGGTATATAACTAAACAATTGATGCGAGCGCGAAGCGCGAGCGGGAAAAAATCGAGATTTAGACCTAAAACGGGACACTCTATTCATGTTTTGTAAATCATGAAAAGAAATTTTTTGGCAGGATTTTCTGCATTTCTTGAAATAATATACAAAACAAATTTACATTGCTTGAGACATAATCATAATATAGCATAAATTACATAACCAAGTGACAATCTTATATGTAGTGACTGGAGAAAAACATAAATACCATATGTAAAAAAAAATATATATATATATGAGTAAAATGCAGAGGCAAACTATATAAGCAAATATATGCTTGAAGCATAGCAGCCAGAATGAGTAATAGGGGATCTTTCTACATTAATAATGCGAGCACAAAGCGTGAGCAAAAAAATTTTGATGTTGTGATCTGAAACTGGACAATGATTTAAATAGAGCTGATATTTTTCAATATCATTTGAGTTTTGACCTATAGGACCGGGACATCCTTAGGACATGTCATGTGAAAATGGTGACTATCTTCATATTCCTCTTGCTAAGCGCGAGATGAAACAAAAGGGACAATTTAATCATTTAATTAAAATCTTATTTATTAATGCCTAATGAGGGCGAAAAATCTGATGATATTATGACCTGAAACAGGACATTTCAAGCAGTTTTGTAATTATGAATAGAATGCATCAGTTAAGATATTTTTAACCATTAATGCGAGCGCAAATCGAGAGCCAACATCTTTGATAAACTGTCATGAAAATCAATATTAAGACATACATAACTTGCCAATCAAAATGCGAGCGAGTAGCGCTATCTGATACGTTTTGACAAACAGACTTGAAAAGGGGTATTTCAAACTAAATTGAATACACTAAAATAATAGGTAATTACTAAATCGAAATTTGCGAGCGCTCAGCGCGAGCATAAAATGTAACAGAGTACTTTTTAAAAATCAGTTTGTAAATCACACAAAATAATGAAAGTTCGATTTCCGAGGTGAAATGGGTAATGTATATTGACTTCCAAACTTGATATTTAAGCTCCATATTGAACAATCACCTAACAGGCAATGCGAGCGCGAAGCGCGACCGAAAATTTTGTATAGTGACATGAAAGATTCTTTTTATTTTCCAAGTCTTCTCCTCATCTTATTTTATTGACTCTGGAAAATTTGACAAGCGAAAAAAAAGGTTTTCACACTAAATGTAAGGTCATTTAGTCCAAAATACATGTAATATTTCGAATGTGAATGATGCATTTTTTCCATCATAAAAGACCCAAAATAGTAGGGGGGACATTTGATATTGTGTCCCCCCTTCTTTTTTTGGTAGGGGGGACACGTCCCCCCTGTCCCCCCTGTGATTTCCGCCCATGACGGGGGGCACACTTATGTTTCAACCGCAGTTTTACATTACAAATTTTTATTTTGCTTCTCAAAAGGGGGGCACGGGCCGGATGTGCCCCCCCCCCTGGATCCGCCAGTCTGTGCCCAAAGGCTTTCCCGGTGTAGACTGTCGAAAGCCTGCTTTGCAAAATCTACAAAGTTGATGTAAACCTGCCTATGCCATTCTGTGCATTGTTCTATGACCTTTCTTATGGCAAATATGTGTTCGATGCATCCCCTTCTTCTTCGAAATCAAGCCTGTTCATTCCTTAGTTGTGCATCTACATACTTAATATGAGATTCGTTGTATAATAACTTTTACCAAGATCTTGCTAGGTATAGAAAGTAAAGGGATTCCGCGCCAGATATTACAATCTCGCAACAAGGTTGCCCTTCTTTGGAATATTAATGATGACTCCTTCAGACGGCCATCAGGGATCTGCTTCTATTCCCAATTTTTTTTCTTCAAATAATTTCTTAAATACTTCAGCAGCAAGTTCAGGTTCTGCCTAGAAAAGAAAGAAGTGAGATGTAGTAAAAGCAAAGTATTATAATGAATTCAAAACATGTCTGGGTGAAATAAAATTCAGTTTGCTGAGGACCCTAGTAGTTTTTTATATTAAAGCGAGTGCATAAATCATCAATATGAGGTTTTCATACAGGATAGAAATTATTTTTGTTAATGAATCATTCTTTATACCTAAGAAATAATCTTGCCATCAATATATAGTAGTGTTTAAAAAAATATTTTTAAGGTTCATGGATTGTTTGTTGTTATGGAGCCAGATGAAGTTCTTTTTCTATGGTATCAATGACAAATTTGTATAGAAATAGTAACATTGGTATCATCCGCAAAGAGTACTAAGGATTGAGGAACAATTTACAACTTGGGTCCTAACATCCAAATGAAAAAAGCAACAGGCCGAGGACGGACCCCTGCGGAACGCCGTGTGATACATGGCTGAATTAGATTGGATCCCGTTGACCACAACATACTCAGACATACAATTTGATAAATAATTATCAAACCATCCAAGAGCGACCTGTTATTCCATAATGTTATATTCTTTTAAAAGAAGTATGTGAAAGGTATCAATTGCTTTTGAAAGATAAAAATATATACCAATGGTGAGATCAACCTTCTCTATTTATTGCATTATACGATCACACTTATGCAATATTAGCGTGTGTTGAATACCTTTTACAAAAAACAATTGTTGTGAAATCCATATGTTGTAAAAATTCAGAAATTTTCACATTGGTTCAAAAATCTTTTTTTTTTCTATCATCTTCGAGAAGATCAGTAATTAGCAATATCTTTCAAAGTCACCTTTAAATGTGAGCAATTTTTGCTATCTAAAGTGCATTGGGAACATCATTATATGCAAGAGACTTGGCTGTTATAAAATGACACAGTAGATACATTTTATATTTCACAATAGATGGGAAAATAACATCAGAGCCACAATGACAGGAAGGGGGAGCAGATCTTTAATACTTCATTCATGTCATTTGTATGTTGGTTGGTTTAAAAAAAAAGCATTGAATGAATAATGGTTTTTCCTAAAAGCTCATGAAGTCATTGCTACAGTTAAAGATGACTTCAGCAAGACTGATTCATACCCAAGTTTCCAAAGTTGTCAACGAGATTCATTTTTATAATATACATTCAAGTTTTTGGGGGTAGAGAAACTTAAGGTTTTCCTTTTGATTCTGTTTTCCATGTTTTATTCATGTTCCCTTTTAAGATGTTAACTTTTTATCATAATGCTCTCTTTTAACAGTGCTTGCAAACAGTTTATTTTGTATGTTTCTCCTTTTTTTTTTGTTTTTTTTTTTTGTTGATCCACAGGCGCGATGGGAGCGGTGCCCCCCAAAAAATAACCGCTTCTAAAAAGAAAATAAAAAGAAGGGGAAAGGAAGAAAAAGGAAAAGCGAAGGGAGAAACTGGAAGAAGCGTATAGCTTTTTTTTTTCATTTTTGTCAAAAGAATAAAAACCTAAACGAGACTTCTTCTCTCTCTTCATACAAAATATCTAATCTGCCTCTCCCCTTAGTTGTTTCCCACACCTTTTTTTTTTCTTCTCTGTTTCCCATTTATTTTATACTCACAATGGTATATCGCTGCACATCCATCTTCTGTCTTTTTTTGGGGGGGGGGCCATTGATTTCAAACTTCATTCGGGGGAATGAAGTTCCTCCATGCGTACCCGTCTTCTAATAGTTTGCGAGTTAAAGAAATCTAATGCGTCTATAAAGTTTTTACAATCTGAAAGGAACAAGGTAGGCATTTTATACCACTTCTGTTTTTATTTTTTATATTTAGCTTAGCTGCGCTTTGCGCAATAAGAGGAATTATTTCAAATTCCTCAACTCTTCCAATTTCGGGAGCGCTCATAATTTCTTTTGAAAAATAAAAGTTTTTTAAATCACGGAAGATCAATTGAATTTGTACTAGAGACGAAAGAGACGTCTTATTTTGATTTGAATTTGATGAGATACCAAAAATTTCCTGCACCTCCCCCACCCCATCAGGCACCGCTTATCGCGCCCCCGGCTCTCCAAAATAAATCCTGGCTACGCTGTGTTGGTCCAGGTCAGTATATCTTTGGAAGATTTTATATTGTATATTTCTTTAATCATAGATTGCAAAAATGCTAGAAAAATCCATGGTTTATAGAAATTTTTTTAATAGCAAACAACAGGAAAACATTACCTACAAACACAACAAGTTTAATCATAGAGCTATCTGTATTTAGCTCTATATGGTTTAATTAAACAAATCATAACCATATAGCGTTATCATGTCCGGAAAATATATTCGCGGCGGCATGATTGACATAATTTCTATTTTTAATTTCATGCATGTTTTAACTAGTTAAAGTATGTATTATTTTTCCGATACAAATGGATAAAATCGTTTAAAAATGTGAGTTTATACCCCCCGCCCCCGATTAACACCAGTGAAATTGGATATGGAATTGTTTAATTCCACAAAATATAAATAGAATCAAATGAAAGACACTATACAAAGAGACAATTGGCGGCCCGTAGACGTCTATACGACTAGACTTTGAACGGATCGGAGCCCGCGGTAAGTTGATGTTAAAACTGTTTTTTTTTCTTCAAATTTCTATAACTTTGAGGAAGAATGTAAACTAAAAACCAGGAGAGTGAAAATATTTAAATGTATATCTCCCCACCTCCTTCACGGCTACCCACCTTTACTACTGTTTTTTAAGTGATATATAAATTCAAATTTAAAACAACCACGGCACGTTACGGTCACCACCGAAAATAAAAATAAAAGCGCCTGCCTCGCTGCAGCGCCGGTGCGGAGCGGCCGCCGAGCCGGATCGGAGGACTGGTCATCGAGACCTGGGGGGCGTTTCATGAAAGTTGTCGGCAGCTGACTGAAGTGCCATAGTAGACAGCTGGCAGCCGTCTGTTTCGAGGAGTTTTTTAACATTTTTTTATTTCTCCTCGTACACAGACGGCTCGCTATCGTGCAGCCACCATTAGGGGACTTACAAATACAATGCAAAATCCCCCCGTCGGGGCTCTCCAATTTTTGTCTTTAGTTTAAGTTTAATGAATCAAACTTTTGAAAATTAACGTGACCGAAATGCAAATTAATATTCCCTCTTGGCATTAATTGCCAAAAAACGGGGAAAATCAAGTTAAAAGGAACAAAAACAGTGACTTACCTCGGCTGTCGCGCAACTTCACTGCCCTGTTTTATCCGAACTTAAAGGACAAGTCCACCCCAACAAAAACTTGATTTGAATAAAAAGAGAAAAATTCAACAAGCACTGAAAATTTCATCAAAATCGGATGTAAAATAACGAATTTATGACATTTTAAAGTTTCGCTTCATTTCACAAAACAGTTAACTTATATGCACATCTCGGTCAGTATGCAAATGAGTGAACTGATGACATCACTCACTGTTTCTTTTGTATTTTATATGAAATATGAAATATTTTGATTTTCTCGTCATTGTCATGTGAAATGAAGTTTCATTCCTCCCTGAATACGTGGAATTCCATTATTTTAACATTTTGTGGTTCAGGCAAGGAGGTCCTAATCGTCAAATTCGTAAAAATTGAAATATTGTATAATTCAAACAATAAAAAACAAGAGAAATAGTGAGTGAGTGACATCATCGATTCTCTCATTTGGATGTAACTGGCTCGTTCATAAAACTATTTTGTTAAAAATAAGCAAAACTTTGAAATGTCATAACTTTCTTATTTTACATCCGATTTTGATGAAATTTTCAGCATTGTGCTTGTCTGATTTTTCTCTATTGATTCAAATCAACATTTTTCTGAGGTGGACTTGACCTTTAATACACATAATGACATTACATAAACATATGGCCATTGAGTCCCCTGTACAGATCGCGCTAGAAATTTGGTCTCTGTATTTGGTGAGTGAAGCCAACGGAGTTCAGCTAAACAACCAACATAACAGAGACCGAAGCTTTTGGTCTAGAACTGCCAGTGCTGACAATTTCAGTGAAATTCTTGGTTTTGATTGGCTAAGAAGCATTGGCCTCTGACTGTTAGTAAGTTTAATATGGAAACTGTCAATGTCATCATCAGGGTGACCAGACCAGACGTCCCGTATTTCCCGGGATCATCCCGTATTTTGCTCCTTTGAAGCTGAAGCCAGGCTTTGACTTGTCCCGGCGTCCCGATAAACCCTTCCCGGGACGCCTATTTGTCCCATATTTCAAAATATTGAACAAAATATAGTTAATACATTTAAAAGTGACGAATTTTCATCAAATACGACGAAGCGGAGACAACAATAAAATCGATAAATGTAAACTTGATCTGCGGTGATTTTCTTGCTAACCCAAAATACATGTATGTACATTGCAAACGAACTGGCCTCCTGCATGCCTGTGTGTGGCAGGCTACTACTACTAGCTAGCCATGTAGGATCGGAGCAGACTTCAATGGTGCAAACAATCTCACATGATAAAAAGTTTTTCCACCAAAATAATAAAATCGGTGGGAAATTTTTATAATTATATTATGGATTCTCAGACTACTGATTTGGAGATGTAATCGGAGGAACAAGTTATTGAGTTTTCATAACTTAATCTAGTTGTTTCAGCTGCGAACTTGTACTGGAATGTGAGAGATGCCTACTATGATACTAACCTCGCATTACGTGTGAGTGGGCATGGCTCGGTCAGGGATATGCTCCGCTGAGTCTTCGTCATGGCTGGGGGGATGAAGGGAGAAGAAAGGGAAAAAAAATGATTAGATCTAGATCTACCGGTACTATCGATCTAGATCTTTGGCTATGCAGTAATGAAAGAATTTGCGATAATGAAAGAATGAAAAAAAAAGGTTCCTTCATTCTTTGAAAGAAAAAAACATTAAGAAAAGAGGGAAGGAAATACAGAAAGAAAGAAATAAGGGAGAAGAACTAACAGAAAAGAAGAAAATAAAGAATGAAGGAAGAAAAGAAAGAATGAAAAGAAAAAAAGGAGAGAAAGAAGGAAGCAAAGAAAAATTAAGGGAAAGAATGTACGAAAGAAAAGGAAAGAAATAAAAAGTAATGAAAGACAGAGAAGGAAAGAATTAAGAAAATAAATGGACACAGAAAGAACTAGAATTTTAATTCGTCATGTGGACGAATTAGGTGGTCTGTCCTTATTCTCGCCATCATGATCACTATTACCATGTTCAAGCAGATCAATATGATCTTCATGATGACAACGGAATGTTCATTATGGATGGAATACTTGTGAAAGACTGGAGATGATAAAGCACTGAAAAGGGTCTCTTTGATATATGAAAATACATGTGATATGAAAAAAGTAATTATAATCTGTTTTATCTTGCTAAATGTTAACTTTCATACCTTTTAATTATCATAAAGGATCATGTACGAGGTGGTAAAAAGAAAAAAAAATGAAAAAAAAAAAAATCTTGTTCACCCCCAGGACTCGAACCTGCGCCCCCGAGAACTCAAGTCAAGTGCGTTATCCATTGAGCCACGATATTCCCCATAGAGATTACACGTAAGCAAATTTGAGAATTGCAAATCCAATTTTGCAAGCTAAAAACGGGCATGATCCCGGCATCTGATCAAAAAATGGAGGGCACATTTCCGAAAGCTTAGAATCTCAGCTACAACATACTAAAAGCTCAGAGATAACTGACATGAAAAAATGGAGATACATGTATAGCTCACGAAATATAGGAATGTAGAATCTAGTTTTGAGAAAAAGTCATGTCCCATAGAGATTACACGCAAAATGAGGAAAAATGACATGCCTCTTTTCATCGCTGTTTTACACCATGATGCATTTTTCGAAATGAATATTTATATTAACTAAGGAAAAAGAGTACATTCTAAACTACAACATATTGAAATCTGGGCGAAAAATGATCAATATTTACGGAGTTATGATCAAATTTGCATAAATTTGATGACGTCATTTTTTAAAAGAATGACATTTTCAGTTTAGGCGCAATTTTGATGACGTCATGATCAAATTGAGGGACAATGGTGACATGAAATGAAATCTACAACTCATACTCTATCGATATTAAAAAACAAAAATTGGGGTCAACGGACTATTTAAAGAGCTACAGTGAATTTTCAATAGACATGTTTTTGCCCATATATTGCCTGTAGTGAGAGCTTGCGCGCACACGTGCTGCAAACTTTAACGGGTGTTAATTTCTTTATTAATGGTCGTAGAAGGTTGATCAAGGTATCAAATTGCTGAGAATTATATCATCAATGCAATGATATAAAAAAAAACTGTGTTTCTGCGTTGCGTTATGGCGTTACCGTATGCGCGCGCGCAAATTTTTGAAATGCCTAAAAAAATTTATAGGCCATTTGGAGAATTTTTTTAGCTTTGACGCGCGCGTCATGACCTTAACATGACCTTTGATGACATTGACAGATGACCTTTAACCTAAAGTTTATGTGATGTAAATATAGTTGATTATTGATGATCCGTTATGTTGATATGATCAAATTGAGAATTTTACAAAATGGCGCGTAGATGACGTCATCGTAATCAGATAACCTTGAAAAGCTTAGTATGCCGTCTCTATGATAGACTCTATATATGACAGAAAAATCAGCCAAATTGATTCAGCCAATTCGGAGAAAAGTTGGCGACAAACATAGGTGCTAAAAATAAATAATAAAGAAAATTCTGACGAAATTAAGAGGTGATCTGTCACAGACAGACCACCTAAAAAGATCGAAAATGAATAAAATGGAACCCGAAAATATAGGCATGAAGGAAGGATAGAAGAAGGCATGAAAATAGAAAGAAAGAGGAAGAAAGCTCAAATTATCTAAAAATTCTACATGTAGTCTACATTAGATCTAGATCTATAGATTCTAACAAAAAAAAGTAAGTCCCCTAAATCAAAATGCGGTAACTTTTGAGAAGAAAAAAATTTGTGGGTGGTTTTCTACACTCATTGAGCAATTCCTGGGGAAAAAATGAGATGATCGGTTGAGTCATGCATGAGTAATCAAAGATTGAATTAAAAATGACAATTTTTTTAAAGTCACAAGAGCCGTTTTTCAGATTGTGTAAATTATACAAAATTGGGCGAAGGTTGTTTTTTGTGAATTTTATGGTGCTGCTGTTTTGCTATCCATCATTTAGCCACTCCACACAAAATATTGATAATGTATGTTCATGGTTGAGTGAGCACAATTTTTTTGTGACGTATCATCATAGGGGTTTATGGTAGTATCCTCTATAAGTAAAAAAAAAAACATGTTTAAGATTGGAAAATGTTAGTGGCTCCCCTCCCCCAATTTCTCGGCCCCCCTCCCCATTTTCAAATTCTTGATCCACCACTGATTTGTCCATAAATTCAACTGACCCTGAGAAATTGTTAGGAAAAGAATGCATTATGCAATATAAAGAGTATTCATTCCTAAGTTTTCAGGTGTGCTCGCTCAACCATGAAAGTACAAAGTTTGGAAAGTGTGTGGTGATAAAAAAAACAGCAATTACCGGTAAGTCAAATTTGAAACTGAATTTTCCCCCATTATAACCCCTCTGAAATGAGTCTGTGACAATGAAAATGCCATTTTCCCTTCAGAGTGACACTATCCAAAAGACGTGCACACCAAAATAATCATTTGATACGGCACAGAGTGGGGCCAAGGCCTTGAACTTTCTTCTCATTTGCATGATTTTTTAATATTGTGTGTTCACTGAAGCATTAGAGATAGGGATTTTCACAAAAATCAAATCAAATGAACTATGGAAGAAGGTTTGTGACAGATATCCATAGTTAGCAATCACATATTTTTCGAATAACGTCTAAAAGAGCTATTCACATTCCACATGTTCATTCAAGCATGAATGTTTAATTAAATACCTTTGAATCATTGAAGCATGTTAATTGGCAATGAACATAAAAAAAGTTGATAAGATAATTTCAGTTCCCAAAATGAATCAATACTTGCCTATGATATTTGAAAATCATATTTTTTGTTTTCAGTAAATGTCCATTGAACCATGAAATGATGAATATTGAAATTAATTCTCATATTCAATTTTTTTAATTGATAGAAATGGGTAAAAAAATCGAATTATAGCAAATTTTGTCTTGTGTTTATTCAACCGTGAAATTCAGCAAAAGGTTGTATTGTCTTTTAGAAAGTAGCTTTTAAAAGCCTTCTGACTATTTTTCATGATGAGAATGTGGAATTTGTTCCAATAAATTGGAATCAAAGTCATATTTGGCTTGTGACTTTTAAAAAGTGACAATTTTGCCTTCCAGCGGTGCCCACTGAAGGATGACATAAAATACATCTGTAACATTCACTCAGAGGGTAGCTTATAAAATTACCTACACGCTCATGTAAAAATATATTAGAAACTCCCAGTGGTTCGGAAATTTTGGATGTTTGTTTAAGGGGGGACTTACTGTTGTGTATATTTTAACTTTTAATTTTCGATGAAATATTCTGAAATTTCAAAAATCATCAGACAAATATTTTAGAAATTTCAAAGTGAAACATTGTAAGACTTGAAAATAAGATAATCATTGTGGCACACACACACACAATTCTTGCCACTACAAGTCTGGACCGATCACAAGAGGACTCAAAACAAAGGCTGAAACAACTAGTTATGAAATTCCACAACTTGATCCTCTGATCATGTCACCAAATCAGCAGATTAGTAATTTTAGAATCCATAAACAACTTCACGATTTTGTGATTATTTTGGTGGAAAAATTATTTTTCATGCAAGATTGTTCACTCTGATTCAGAGTTTGATCGGGGAGGTGCCGATCTGCAGAAAACCAATCGATCAGCTCCGGCATGGCAGGCCTGGCCATCAGCTACATGCATGTATGCTGACTTTGTATGTGTATGTTTGTGTAGATCAAACAAAATGATGCAAACTGGCTTGCAATTTGGGGCAAAGAAAGTTGTTAACTTTGTTTTTTTGTCTCTCTCTCTTCTGTATTTTTGCTTGTGAAATATTGGAACACTTTTTAAAAATTTCATTTCGCTGTGAGAATTTTGCTTGCCCGATTCAGCCAAGTAGTTTTTGTCTTTACTTCAAAACACTTGCCCGACTTTTACTGGCCCCGGATGATCAGACAAGCGCTTATGTCGCAAACTGGGTTTCATAGTTCCGGTGCTTCACACGATGCTTAACTACAGCGCCTATGGAGAAAAGGGTGAGCTTCTGCACCCTCCTTGGTTAGATTCTATAGTACTGCTTAATTCCCCCTTTTGGTGGGAAAAACAGAGCGTAATAATGTAAAGGTTTTTATGAAGAATATAATCAGCTCACCAGCTTCGTGATTTGATATCCAAAATTTTTATTCCAAGAGCTGGTGTCGGGTTCCAGCGATCGATTGTCGTCATGTTTCTTTTGCAGCTTAAAGCATACAAAAGCATCAGCCAATCACATTTGTGTTTAATACCACTTTCAGTTTTTCAGCTGGTAAGTTTATTACATTCTTCATTAACAACTTTACATTATTGCGTTCTGTTTCTCCCTCCAAAAGGGGGAATTAAGCAGTAATCGAGGAGGGTGCGGTAGCTCCCCCCTTTCTCCATGGACACTGTATAAGTATCCTGCAAAGCACTGGTACTAGGAGTCCTATGGAGACTTCCGTCTGTGTAGCAGGAAAAATGTTTAAAACTCCTGTGAAACAGTCTAGCTCAGGGCTAGACAAAAAAATATATCAGATGTTTGTCGCATAATCACATCTGATAATCATTTTCATACATTGAACTTCGCAACATCTTTCCAAAGGGAATTTGAGAATAGAGATTATATTAACGGGCAAAAAAACACATTTTCCAAGTCTTTACTTTCTCAAAATAGAGTCTAGATCTACATGTATACCATATACAGTGTATATGATTCCTGAAAAGTGATTTTGTTAATTTTCCAACATTACCGACAGAAAACACACGTTTGGTTATTGGGATACATGTACCATTTTCAAGTGACCATAACATTTTACATGTGAAGAGAGGTGCGTTCATACATGTCAGGAGCTGATATTGTAAAAATAAAAAATAGATCACGGCAAGGATATTGATTATTTCTAAGCCTGAGTCGATTCGATTTTTAAATCGGTGTTCGATCGATGTCATCGAGCGCCGGTGCAGATTTTGCAAAGTCGGTGCATCGAAAAAAAATTAAAAAAATACGTCGGCCGGCCGATTCGTTTGGTTCACACAATCAATCATCAAAAATCAAAATAACATTAATGTCCAACTTGACTACTACTTACTTGATTTATATTGCCCCCAAAATGAAACCGATTGTGTAATTATGATGCCTCTTCACCATTAATTTGAAGTTTATTTAAATCATAGTTCGAGTCTTACTCGTCTGCTCGTGCCGAGATAATTTATGCATGATGAATTCATGAATGGAAGTCGCCATCGATCGTGCATGCGCAGTAGGTACTGTGCTTTAATCAAACCAGAAAATGGCCGGAAAATTGGCGCGATCAACGTAAAATAAATCTTGCTTTCATGAACAATATTAATATCATGACCATAGAACACGATTTAATCGTAATAATTAACAATAATTCGCATATGATAATCATTAATATGAATTTAGAGCTTGATGTGAAACGTTTGTATTTCGTATCAATTTTCAATGACGGACATCACATGACGATCGACTTGAGTGAGTGCACTTGTCTAAAGAAATAATTATCACGTCAGGATTGATTCTCGAACATTGTCAACATGCAGAAACTCTCTTCAAGATCGTAATATCTCCATATAATAACATTTTACATGACAAAACAGAGAAAATTGCGTTTGATATTTTTTCCCATCAATTTGAAGCTAGTTTGTGCCCAACTTTGGGCTCTGATTTCATGAATGGAAAATATGTCATACGTCATCGAACGCGCATGCGCATTGTGCTTCTTTTCTCGGAGCTCGGAGACGTCGTCCAGAGATGGAATAAAAATAAAGATAATGCCAGTATAATACTATTAATTCTTCCATATGAACATATTACTTAGCTGACATCGTCATTATTTTTAGTATGGCCATAAACATGATAAAATCTTATTAAATTGTAATTGTTTAACATCCAATAATAATTTATATGAATGTAGAGCTCGATCCGAGACATTCGTATTTATTTCGATCGCATGCTCTTGTGTCTGACTCTAAAAATAAGGAATGGATTATCAGGATTAATTCTCGAACATCGTCATAACTCATATTCCACAATATTTCCTCACAATCGTTATATCAGCATTGAATACCAATTCAAATGACCATCCAGAGAAAATTACGTATTTATTCCCATCAATTTATTTGGAGCTCATTTTGGATCCAACTACCCCGCCAACTACACAATCTCAGGCAAGTTACAGCGCTCTCCGCGCTGGTCGCACTTGTTTGCTGGTGCTGGCAAGCACGCCTGTCGTTTCGGGAGAGTGAGTGTACGGGGCTGGTGTGTGCGAGTCTGGACTGCGAGTGCTAGTTGACCGAAAATCATTCGGATCGACTCTGCGTGATTCATGTCTTTAATATTGTTTAAACTTATGTGTTGTCATCTGCAAATATCATTGTTGGAGATATTTTGGGAAGATTTCTGCATTGGTCCCCGGCCTTTTTTGTGTTTTGTGATGATGAAAAATACAAATGAAATTTGCTCTGTCATCTGCTTGTGCAACGCTCACCCGGCCAGTGCATGCAGTGCGTGCATAGCGCATCGACGCGACGGCCGGAGCAAAAAAAGAATGACTCGATTTCCCCGCCTTCAAAATTCGATGCATCGATGTTCGATCGAATTAAAGCTGTCGAACACCGGTTTTCAAAATAATCGATATGACTCAGGCTTAATTATTTCTGTTTAAATAATGGTAGAAGTTTAAACTTTGATGAATTTTAAGTACATGTGAATGTTGTGTTTGATAGGAATTCATGAAAGTGTTCAGAAATACAGTCCACTACAAGAAATTTACCCTTACATGTATTTGATGTAAATTTAATGTCTTATGCTGTGAAAAGACCATTTTCTAAACAGAAATTAACTGTATTGGTTGCATGTCCAGGAATTAGATTCCATATTTTTTGTTCTTTCATACAGCCCATGTTATGTGTATGTTGAGGAAACCAATGAAAATGACCCAGAAGCGCAATTCCAAGGTAACCCTTCCGAACCTCTCATTAGCCGAAGCCCATCACAAAGCTGACAAATTTTCTCTGAGTGACCTGCACCGTCAGACCAATGCTGCTGCCAAACAGGCCATCCTCTATGAGCTCCACTCATCGATGCAGCTTCGAGCAGAGAGGATTCGTCTCCATCGGAAAGGTTCCTCAGATACTCATCATGATGATGGTGATGACGATCTCAAAGAAGCTGCTGAAAGGGAGCCAGTAACGCAGGTCCCCTCCCGATATCAAACCAAACATGTGACTTTTGGTGAAGCACATTTAGAACCAAGACTCCAATCCCGAATCCCTGTTCCAGTTCGTCATGACCCAAACCAAAGGTCAAGAAGTCACAAGGTCTCCAATGTAAAGGAGCAGGATGGTAGAAGCAGGGTTGCACAAAATGTCAGAAGGAGAGGTGATGGTGACAATAAGCATCATGGGAACCAAACTGTAAACTTTGAGTATACGTGGGGACAAAGAGGAAGGTTGAATGAACTCAGAATCAGGTAAAATGTCTTGAATCTTTTCTGCTATCATCTTAATCATTGGAATGTCCAAGAGATCCTGAATAATCTGAAAATATATGCTTCAGTGAGAAAATTTATTTTAACATAGCTCTAATGTTGTTAGACAGTCCGAAAATGCAACCATCTGCTAGGAGACCAAATGGACGTTAAATACTAACAGTCTTGAATATGCCAGGGGTGTTGATGTACTCTGTGCTCTTTTCCAGGTTTCTTGCAAGGAAGTATTTCAAGGTGTGGAGGAGGAATGCTTGCACTGGTGTCAGACCATCAATTATCAGGTATCTAGAGCCCTCAGTTTAAAATGATTGTAATCATGATAATAACAGTCTGTTTATTACTTCAATTATGGGTGTATTAATGCATTCCAAAATGAAAAACATACGTATTCTTTGTGGCACAAATCTACCAAAGAGGTTCCTAGCACTACTCTAACCTGATCCTATTTTCAGGTGTGCATATTTGCAATATGCACTTATTTGTGTTTATTCTATGGCACTTCAAACCTAGGGTTTGAAACCATCGAGGGGTTTGAACCCATATTGTGATGCTTGGTTGGAATTGGCTCTGGGAATTTGAGGTTTCTCTTTACCTGCCCCCAACAACAAATATATTTGAATGTGATATTACTCTTGGAGATTGCTAGTCCGTGATATTGGACATTCCTCGACATCCTGAAATTTTTATTCGAGAAAGGATTAGTTTGTCCCTGCCAAATACAAAATGAACATGTAGCTCTGTTTGTCCTATTTTCAAGCAGACAGAAAATTAAATTGAGATTTCCATTTCTTGAACTCCAGGGAGCATTACAACTCACGGCTTCTGCGGAAGATGTTTGACGAGTGGAGAGAATTCTGGTGGACACAGCGCAGAGAATGGACCCTAATGATAAGAGCTGAGTATCATCATAGGTAACAGAAAACTTTTCATTGTTGAGGGGGTTTTCAGGAAGAATCAGATGGCTCCAGGGGATTCTAAAATATAATTTAATATAATTTGTAGGATTGAAAATAATCATTGAAGAAGAATGTGAGAAAATCACTATGCCCAGACTGGGATTTGAACCCAAATCTTGGTAATGACTGATGCTTTACGAAGAGACAATGTAAATTTCTGACTTTCTTCCATCCTGTGGGGGTACATGTATATCAACTCATTTCTACACCACAGCACTGCCATGAAAAACTGAATAATTAACAACTGTAAACATAAAAATACCCGTATAGCAACCTGTTTCTGTTTGACAGTAAGGTTTTATGAGGTGTGAAACTGGAAATAGGCAGCTTTTGATACTTAATCTGTTAAAAACTTATACCTGTATTTGTGAAGAGCTGCAGAATGAGTGGTTTTATGTATGCTTGTAAGAGAATGCTGTATTTCATAGTGAAATTGCTTATGTGGTATTAGGTAGGCCAAGTCACAATTGGACACATCATTGGTGTAGTCATTTCTGCAGAGGATGCTAAATTTTTAAATGCAATTTCAATTGCCAATATACATTTGTTCTTGTAAGAAAGCATGCACAGGTCCACAGATAAATTTGAAAAGATGCAAACAGTATTGGATGGAATACAGCTTTCCTAGAAGCAAGTACACAATCCCCTTCCTGAATTAGAAGCCAAAATATGACTTTTTGTGTTATGAGCTCATGGGCAGATATATGTAGATGACTTGTGATTTGTGCTTATAACCTTTATGATTCCTTTGCTTTTCACTGCCTCCTCTATGTTTGAACACATACTAGATAAGAAAAGTATTTATCACCTATTTCCTTCCTATCACAGATACAAGATTTACCAACATGTATGGATGTGTTGGAGAGCATTTGTTGTGAGAGAAAAAGTGAAGAATGCCAAGAAAGAAATCTCAAGCATCCATGGTAATATTAGAACAATTTTTCTTTGCCCCCGCCCCCACTTAAAAAAATGATATCCTTTCTCTTCTTTCTTTGCTTCTCTCTTTCTGGCTTTCCTTTATTCTAATTCTTTTAAATTCTTTCTTTTTTTGTCTTTGTCATTATTTTTCCTCATTCTATTTCTTCAATGATTGTTTTTTCCTTTTACCGCCATGTTTACTTTCTCCTTAGAATATGGTATATTATAAATTCTAAATACATGTACATGTATATGAATTGTGAAATTTTGAATTGGGTGTAAATCATATGTGAAATTTTCTTGTGCATGCATGTTATTGTCTTTTTTATTACTTCCAACTTGACAGCCTCAAGTACATTGCTACTCAAGGCCATGTTAGCATGGAAGCACTATGTCACATTGAGGAGAGCAAAGAGAGTACTGAAGCAGAAAGCTGAGAAGGTTCATCAGAGACATGCACTGCAATTCTGTTGGAATGAATGGAGGGCTGCCTTGCAGCAGCGCAGGGAGGAGAATGATGCTGACGTGTATGCCTTGCAGTACTGGGCTGAGAGTCTCATCCAGAGGGTGAGTTGAAAGAGAAAGGTGGAGAGAGGGAGAGTGAGAGGGGGTGGGCAGGGAAAAGAGAAAGGGGGAAATAGCATAGGGCAATTGTTTAAACACTAAAGAAAAGTATCATAGGTGTTTGTTGATAATTCTCTTTAAAGGGGAATCCAGCCTTTGCCATAAAATGTTGTGTTGGGAAGTAGAAAAATAAATTAAACAGAATGGCGAAAGTTTGAAAGAAATCGTACAAGGGATAAGAAAGTTATAGCTGCTTTTAAATTGAGATCACTAATAGTATGTAGATTTCAAATTGGCAACTGGGTAAGTAAATTATGACAAGGGGCAAGGACAACTTTTCCATAGGCCATGTACTTTATTATCAGGGATTTGTGGTTTTCTCCTAAGTACCCATTCCCCTGGGGCAGTAATCTAAATATAATCCAGGTATATTGTTTTATGTCCTCATGATGAAAGAAAAATATAATTTGAAATAAAACTTTTTGGGAAAATGACATTTTAGCCACAATATGTATTGGAGTACATGGAAGAGTAGTCCTTGCCTTACATCACTATGACATCCCATATGCGGCCATTTGAAGTCTCCATGGGTATAGTGATTACCAATATTTACAACTTTTAAAAAATCATAACTTTCTTGTTGTTTGTCCAATATTGTTCAAACTTTCACCTATCAACTTGTCTGATTTTTCTTTTTCTTATAAAAACAAGTTTTTATTTGGGTTGGATTCCCCTTTAATAGGAAATAGTGAACTGAATTTCTAGTATCCTTCAGTTTTTTAATTTTGGAAATTTTTATATGAATCTTTTTTTTTTATGACCCGTTTGTGCCATTTGCAAATTCTGAAACATACAATTCCTGTGATGATATATCTGTAATTCAAATAAATCTGTTTATTCATTTTGAACATTATTTCCCTCTGTTATGCTTGTATTACAATATCAGCTTCTAGTTAATACATACAATATCGTTACTTGTTCCTTCTTTGAACACTTAGTACACAGAAGGAGTCATGGCCAATATGCTTGATATGTTAATTATATTGTATTAATCTATTACTAAAATTTTCCTCAGGCATGGAATGCCTGGAGAAGAAGATGGTTAGAGAAACAGGAGATGAAGGAGAAAGAGAGGCAAGCTCAGCATCACTACGAAAAGACACTGGTATCAAGATGTTATCACCAAGGCCTGATACCATACACTCATCATAGGAAAGAGAAAAGGAGGATCAATGGTGAGTATCCTTAATCCAAAGAACACTAATTCAAGTTCCCATAGGGTTTGTTCAAGGAATACCCATGAATTGGTAGCAAATGGGTTAGGCTCATAGTAGAAAGGAGAACCAATTTAAGATCACCATTTTGAATCCTTATTGATCTGAGTCATATAGACTGATTGTAGAGACTACCAGGTTTCAAGATGGTTGAGGTGCTAATCTTCACATCAAGGGCATCATGGTGTTGTGGTTCTTACTCCTGTTTCTCAATCAGAGGGTCACGGGTTCAAATCCTACTTTAGATGTTAATTTTTTTGTCTCGCCCACCGGAGGTGAAGGCGAGACTTAGGGATCCAAATGTCGTCCGTCCGTCACAAACCTAATGACACATAACTCCACAACCGTAAGTCGATTTTCAACCAAACTTGTATGGTAGATGGACTTGGGGACCTGCATGTTATGCTGCAGTCAGAGGTCACATGGTAAGGTCAAAGGTAATTTTCAAGTCAACGTTAAAGTTTACATGCAAGACTCTCTTATGACACCTAACTCCGCAACCGTAAGTCACTTTTCAACCAAACTTGGATGGTAGATGGACTTGGGGGACCTGCATGTTATGCTGCAGTCAGAGGTCACATGGTAAGGTCAAAGGTCATTTTCAGGTCAACGTTAAAGTTTACATGTAAGACTCTCTTATGACACCTAACTCCGCAACCCTAAGTCGCTTTTCAACCAAACTAGGATGGTAGATGGACTTGGGGGACCTGCATGTTATGCTGCAGTGGAAGGTCACATGGTAAGGTCAAAGGTCATTTTCAGGTCAACGTTAAAGTTTACATGCAAGACTCTCTTATGACACCTAACTCCGCAACCGTAAGTCGCTTTTCAACCAAACTAGGATGGTAGATGGACTTGGGGGACCTGCATGTTATGCTGCAGTCAGAGGTCACATGGTAAGGTCAAAGGTCATTTTCAGGTCAACGTTAAAGTTTACATGCAAGACTCTCTTATGACACCTAACTCCGCAACCGTAAGTTGCTTTTCAACCAAACTTGGATGGTAGATGGACTTGGGGGACCTGCATGTTATGCTGCAGTCTGAGGTCACATGGTAAGGTCAAAGGTCATTTTCAGGTCAACGTTAAAGTTTACATGCAAGACTCTCTTATGACACCTAACTCCGCAACCGAAAGTCACTTTTCAACCAAACTTGGAAGGTAGATGGACTTGGGAGACCTGCATGTTATGCTGCAGTGGGAGGTCACATGGTAAGGTCAAAGGTCATTTTCAGGTCAACGTTAAAGTTTACATGTAAGACTCTCTTATGACACCTAACTCCGCAACCCTAAGTCGCTTTTCAACCAAACTAGGATGGTAGATGGACTTGGGGGACCTGCATGTTATGCTGCAGTGGAAGGTCACATGGTAAGGTCAAAGGTCATTTTCAGGTCAACGTTAAAGTTTACATGCAAGACTCTCTTATGACACCTAACTCCGCAACCGTAAGTCGCTTTTCAACCAAACTAGGATGGTAGATGGACTTGGGGGACCTGCATGTTATGCTGCAGTCAGAGGTCACATGGTAAGGTCAAAGGTCATTTTCAGGTCAACGTTAAAGTTTACATGCAAGACTCTCTTATGACACCTAACTCCGCAACCGAAAGTCACTTTTCAACCAAACTTGGAAGGTAGTTTAAAGTTTACATGCAACGGTGCAAGGCTCTTATGACAAGTGTTATTCCATTCCAGTCATTTCACAATGAAGTTTCGATATAATTCTCTTGCGTGCCCTCGCAAATCACGATATTTCTTGTCATTTTCATAAGTGGGCGAGACACAAAATTGCTTTTGCCTTGTTTCAGCAAGAAATATTTCCATATTGTATTGCATTCAACCAAATGAAGGAAATGGCAGAAATTATACCTTGATACTTTGAGTGCGTAACACCTACTTAGCCGTGGTAATTACTCTCCATTATTGTAGAGTGCTCTTGAGAGTTTTGAATAAAAAAGGCAAGTATGATCTTTATGATCAGATACATTATTTTTTGTATGGTATCTTTAAAACTTTGTGAAGAAGAATCACAATTGCCTACACCTGCACGGAGGATGGGAATATATTTAAGATGATAAAATACAGCTAAATGATTCTTGTTTTAATTTTTTGAAGGCCAAGATGAATCGAGAAAATCTAACGAGCATAATGTAGAAAATTCAAAGAAATTTGACGCAAAATATGAAAGTTGTGTGATTTCAAAGTTTCACTTTATTTTGCATCACAGGTGCTGTGAATGAGAGTAACTTGTGAATACTTTGCTTTTCAAGATGGGTATCATCATCCTAAGACAGCTTTGAAGCAGATGAAAGAGATTATTATTATTACTTTAATCATTATTCATTATTTATTATTATTCATTATTCATGTACTGCGCTTTTCCCAAATTGGCCCAAAGTGCTTACAACCACAAAAGAACACATCAAGTATAGAATGAAATTGTAATCCTAAAACTCTAGACTGGAAAAAAGAAATGTCTTTAGAGATGAAGAGAGTGCTATCAACGATCGGAGCATTAAACAGAGAAGTTACCATAGTCATTATGAAAATTCTACATCAGGAATTATAGATACACATGTGTTGATAGGTGGAGGCATGTACTCTCATATACTCTAAACATCACTCTTATCTGTAACTCTCCTTTTCATACCACATTTAGCACAAGCTTACCAGGTGTATTCCCACAGACTATTAACCCAATCGTGGCAGCATTGGAATCAGAGATGGTTTACCCGTCGATCCTTAGCACAGCGCCAAGAACAGGTTGATCGTCTTGGAAACAGAGCCAGGATGAGGAGACTCCTCACTCATTGGAGATTCTGTATCCTTTATTATTTTGCTTTTATTATGTTATTGTTTGTAGGTTTAGATGTATTTTGAGATTTACTGTTTGAGATTTATTAAAATCACACAGGTAAAGCAACATAGCGCATGTAAGACTTTTTCATCAATTATGTGTTAAATGCTTTATAAGCAAGCATAAATTTAAATTTTCAACCTGTTTTATTATTATTTTTTTTTTTGGGGGGGGGGGCTTTCCTTTTTTATTTGTCTTTGCTTGCATTGCAATGATTTTTCACTATAAGAATGAGTGTTGTGGAATTGATGATGATTAACTTATTTGAGATATTTCATAAGCACTCCTTCGTGAGCATTGCTTGAAACTGATTTGAACTCTTCCAAAAACTTCTGTTTATTCAAACACTCATCATTACATGATCCTATTTTAATTTTGTCTCCTATGGCTCTGTCTGTCTTTGCTGAAAGCAAAAGAGACTGATGAATGTATTCCTTGATTCATATCATAAATGTAAAAAGATATTCATCAAGTGCATATTGAGAGGAGACAAGAAGATATAGCAAGGATACATCATAACACACAACTGAAGGTAAGTCCTAAGTTTATCTGTCATTGAAGAATATTTTCTAAGAGATCAAAGACGATGATAGAATTCATAGGAATGTTGAATTTGCTGCCATTTCTTTCTCATTCAGAAATAAATGTGACATGTTAAGCATGCATTTATGCATTTTTTAAATTCCAAATTCTCTTTTCTTATTGTTCTACATTGCATTCCATCTTCTTCATTGACATGTACAAAACATGATAAAGCAATTGAAAATAGTAAAAATTTTAGACAAACATGAGTTTCTATGAAGATAATGCTAATAACAAATACTGCAAACCGGATTGACAAGCCATTTTTTTTTTTCACTTGTTTGATGTTGATTAGTGTAGTAGGTTTCACGGTACACCATGTATCTTTCTTGGGCATATGTTGGTCCTGAAAAGGACCACCCAATCTCGACGTTTCGACAAGTGTGTTCTTGTCGTCCTCAGGAGAATGAGCAAAGTTTGTAAAAGCAGGCCTTATATACTCTGTCGAAGTGCCGTATGCACGGTATCTCGCAGGGTACATGTCTCTGATTGGCTAGATAGGTCACATGACATCCACATATGCGGACGTGGGTGACAACACGCAAATTGGGCGCGCAAAACCAGCGACGACCGGAAATTGCTGTCAGTTATCATTCCCGCTAGGATTAGCATGAATGACAAAAGTCACCACTTCCGCCCATACACTGCAGTGCTCACACGTGTGTGGAACGTCCGGGTAGGCTAATTAGGCAAATTAGCCTCTTTGTCTAGAACGGTAAGCCAGATATTGCTGAGTTGGAGGCCGCTGTCTTGAGGAACAGTGTTATGTTCCTCAATCTCCAACGCTTCTCTGACTCTCCGTTGATACCAGTAGGGGACACGGGTGACCAGTCTACTCTCATCCCAAAGAATCCGGTGATCATGCGTATGGGCATGATCGATGATTGCAGATTTTTCCCTCTCGTCTCTCCTACCATGGGCCTTGTGTTCCTTAATCCGAGTGTTGAAGGAACGACCCGTCTCTCCGATGTAAACTTTACCGCATTCACAAGGAATTCGGTAAACTCCAGGGAGGTCCTTGGAGTTGCGCTTGTCCTTATGTGTAGTGAGGGCAGATTGAAGCTTATTTGAGGAACTATGACGAACCTCAATGTCGGCTTCTCTCAAAATCCTCTGAATTTTGTGAGAGGCTGCTCCCAAATATGGAAGAACGACTCTCGCCTTGGGTTGTCCTACACGAGGGTTCCGCGAGGGGGGAAGCTCAGTGCAGATCTTATGTGAGGGGTAGTTGTTACATTTCAAAACACGTTTGATATGCTCAAGCTCACCTCTCAGGTGGATCTGGTCACTAACCTCATGCGCTCGTTTGACTAACGTCTTGTTGATGGATCTCAGCACTGATGGGTGGTGGAATGAACGATAGTTCAAGTACCGATCAGTGTGAGTAGGTTTCCGATAAACCTGATGGGATAGGGATCCCTGTGCCGTCCTCGTAATCTTTGTATCAAGAAAGGGGATAGACCCCTCATTCTCCATTTCCATGGTGAACTTGATACACTCGTGTTGAGAGTTGAGGTGCTGTAAGAAATTGCTAGTTTCCTCAGCTCCGTGTTGCCAAACCACAAAAGTGTCGTCCACATATCTAAGCCACACTTTGGGTTTGTGGGTTGCTGACTGGAGAGCCGTCTCCTCGAAATGTTCCATGAACATGTTGGCTACCACTGGGGACAGGGGAGACCCCATGGCAGCCCCTTCCGTTTGCCTGTAGAATGTCTCTCCATCTGAAAGAGGTGGAAATTGAGGCACATCTCAAGCAGGTCATGGATCTCTAGAGGAGACAACTGTGTTCTGTCAGGGAGAGTTCTGTCAAATTTCAATCTCTCAAGGATGATGGTGCAAGCATCCTTAACTGGTACACTTGTGAACAATGACTCAACATCAAAGCTGATGAGGAGGTCATTGTTAGAGACGTTCATCTGACAGATCTGCTCAACGAAATGTTTAGAGTTTCTCACGTGATGCACGCCCTGACCAACAAGAGGCTGTAAGATGTAAGTCAAATGCTGAGCCAGTGCGTACGTGGGAGATCCTCTAGTAGACACAATAGGTCTGAGTGGAGTGTCTGGTTTATGAATCTTCGGTTGCCCAAAGATTATGGGACATGGACCAGACGAGCTCCGGAGTTGTCGGTAAATGGGTCTAGACAAGACATCCTTCCTCTGGAGAGAGAGGAGCTTATCATTAACCCTACGTTCGATGGCCGGTGTGGGGTCTCTAGGAAGTTTCCTATTGTGTTGATTTATTAAAAGGGTAGCATCATTCAGGTGGTCCGTCCTGATGGAATATGGGATGAAGAAGTTCTGAATTGATCAGCTTGTAATCTTACTTTGTTGAAGCATTTCATTTTTCACTCGTCTTTTACATTTGATACATGTCAGCTATTCTGTGAAATATTTCAAGTTTCTGTGTTCGTGACCTCTCTAATTTTCCATAATAGAAACTGGGTCTGTTAATGCTGAGACTTGCTGTTGTTCAGAGGAGAGTGAAAGAAAGAAGAACAGAACAAGCAATAGAATTGCACCAAGAGATGGTAAGTGTCTCCATTAGCCTTGCTTTTAAGATTTTGAATTATGGATGTTATACAGGTAATAAAATATTCACAAGTCTATAAAAAAAATTATTTGCATTTCTGTGTTATTATACAGTGCGTCCCAGAAAAAAAAGGAAACTGGGATTTCCATGCCCTTTTTCGTCAAAAGCAAATGAATTAGGATATTTCATTTACATAACCATATAATTCAATTTTTCTTCTTTAATATGATACCTAATTAATTCGTGCATTAATGAGCAAGACGAGTTTAAAATTTTAATGTCAAGCCAGATTGCGCAGAAAAATTTGACAAGGTTGGTTTGTGAAATGACGGCGGTGCTTATTTGTCTATTAGCTCATTAGCATCTCTTTTGTATTCTATGGTAAGATTCTCTCACCGATCACTGAAATGAGAATGGATTCAGATTCACACATGAGTTTCTGCGCAAATTGTTTCTGATATGTGTCAATATTTATTGTTTGTAATCTGCCATGCGTGAACGATTTGCTAAGCTGTTGGTTTCAAATCAGAGATGAGATTTCACTCTTGCCACGAGAATCAAATTTAGAGTAAAAACATATTTAATAATTGTGAAATCTATCTCTCAAAACGGGTTTCCTTTTTTGTGGGACGCACTGTAAAGCCTGTCTGGTAAAATTCATTTGTTAATATTAGTCATTTGAATATTGTAAGGATGTTTGGATATCAGCCATTCTGTTGTAATGTTGGAAACAAAATTATCAAATCCCTAGGCTTTATATTTCTTGGTTGATAAGGAATTTGGATTTTAGAAACCCATTTTTTCATTTTCAACTATTGTGTGTGCATGTAACTTAGTATTTATTGAATTGTCACAGTGACTCTTTTTTCAGTTTTAACACCTACATTTACATGTAAATTATTATGAATTGAGTTGTTGCCAACTTTTCTTGTTCAGTTTCAACAAATTCATATATATCATTATTGATTTATTTTTTTCTTCAGTCTCAACAACTATAATTTTGTAAGTATTGAATCGTTACTATCGGTTCTATTTCAGTTTCAAAATAGTACCTGTAAATTGCTATTTAATTTCTTGCAGTTGGTGAAACGTTGTTGGAATCAATGGATCCTGCAGTGTGAACACAGAGAAGAGCTTAGACTCTTTGCAGCTACAAGGAAAGCAAGACAAATGCACAGGTAGCAAACATATATCTTCAAACATTCCTTCACAGAAATGCTTGCTTTGTGCTCATGAGATAATAAAATTTCAGGGTATTGACCATTTCCATGTGAATGTGTACAGTCCTGATTAAAACTATCATAGGAAAGAGATTGAATAGCAGATTATTTGTAAAATATTCTGATGAAGGAATAGTGAAAAAAGGATCTCCAGTTCACCAAAAGTAATATATATCTGTTACTTGGGTATTGACTCCAGTAATTTTTAGGGGTTTTCGGTGTCAAGATGAAATATGATTGAAAACTCCTCATATTAGCTCTTGTTTAAAATACCTCAAAAGAAATAAACCATGAATTCAAATGTGGAGGAATCGATAACCATTGATAAAACTTTCTTTCGTTCACAGGAAACACCTTTTGACTGCAGTATTTCAGCAATGGTGCCACTACACAGTATGGAGAAGACATCGCAAGGTAACATTTCAACTGTCTAATATGGTTTATCTTCCATTTGATGAGAACCTTCCATATGCTCGACTGAAAAAAAAGCAGAAGAAAAGACATGTTTTATTAATCTGGTCAAGATGTTGTTTTCTACCTTGACAATTCAGATTGTCGGCATTGCTTTATTTTGACCACAGGGTATTTGTGAAACACGTGGAAGTTTTCATTATTTATATTTATAATTCCAGTGGGAAAACAGTCATTATTTGTAGTAAGGAGAGGTGAAAACTCGTATTTTTTTATGCAATATCCGTTTAGTTCTCTTTGTGAATTGGGTATTAGCACTATTTTAGCCCAGACACCTTAGTTTAATTAATGTTACCTCTATCACTGATATGCAGGCTCAGTATGCCAGGGCAGATGCTCACTATGCTAGGAGCAACCTGCTTCCTAAGTGTATCCAGAGACTTAGAGACAATGCTGAATTAGAGAAGAAGAAGAGGGCACTCCATGCACAGGCTATGGAATTCTACAGGTATTGGAAGGTCCATTTATATTCATTCTTTACCCTTTATCTCATTACAATATAATTTTTCATACAAATCATCCTTCTTATAGAACATATATGTATCAAACTGTTCAATTTTGTATCGATTTTTCTGAGAATAAAATTTTTACTTTGTTCTTTCCACTTCAATTGAAACTATCTTTGCTTGTTGTGTAGTAGTTGGAGAGGCAGTTGGAGTTGGCAGTTCGCTGTATATTACTATAGTCAAGTAAAGAAAGCAAAGAGATAATATGCAAAATTTGAATTGTTTTACTTAAAAAAATTTACCAGATCATATGAGTGGAATGTCCTATGATGTTTTTAATGTTTGTTTTCATGGAATTCAGACAAAATGAGACAACTTTTGGTCAGTTTTATGCCAATCATCATACAGCTGGGCAATTCCATAAAATAATCAACCTTTTTGTACGTCCGAACCCCATTTTTCTCAAGTTTTGCTTCACTTCATAAACTGACCAAGTCATGGTCATTTGAAAGCATTACAGACTTTCAAAAGAACCAGAAATCAGAGACAGAAAATTTAACAAAGGTCCCATATATAGGGGGTCGGACGTACATATTTTATGGAATTGCCCAGCTATGACTATTCATCATGACGTGTAGACCTGTATTTATCTAGAGGAATTTCATTTTGTATCATGTTACAAAACCATGGATTATCCAGATTTTGTATGTACATGATTGCACTTGTTTCATTGTGTACATACTGAAAAATTCCAATTATAATTGTTCGCTTTTGGCAAAGGGCGCTAAATTCCTGCTTAAATAAAGCATGATAATGCAAGAAATCTGCATAATTCATGGTAGAATGAAACATCTTTGAGTAGGTATATGTGCCTTTATGTGCAAGTTCTGTTTTCCATTGATATCTTCTGTCATTTTTTATTATTATTTAATACCAGGGAAGGTCAGCTTGGTAGATGTTTCTATCGTTGGTGTCAATCATTTCAGTTGAGTCAAGATGTTAGGATGATGGAGAGAATGGTATGTACATGTACAGTACGTGTAGGTACTAAGGTAGTTCAAGTGTATTCCAAGTGTGGACCATGTTCCATTCGCTTTTGTTCTCTCATGAATGATGTATGAGATAATTCTAATTGGTCCTTGCATGCTGGCATTGCTCATAATAGTAATAGGCATTCATATGGCACCATCTATCTGAAATATTCTATTCTGACGCACACAAGAGAAAAGACATAATTAGAGAGATTGGATGAGTGTCTTACAGCAAGTTTCTACAGAGAATCGTTAAAAACGGTTCATCTTTTCCGGAATCGAAAAATGGTATTGCCCTTAAACCAACCTGTTTGTACAGAGCGAAGATTCTGATTAAACCACATTCTGCGTTGCAAATGAATGGATTAACTCTGCAATAACCACCTCCCAGAGGTGGTTATGAAAAACCGTATTTTGTGCAATGCGGTTCATCAGTAAACCGCATCGCATCTGTTTCTACAGGGAAGTTTTCTGGAATTCTAGATTTTTACGCAGGTAATACCGTTTAACGATTCTCTGTAGAAACACGCCATTAGTGTCAAGAACTGATACTGTTACAAAAGATAAAATTTCAGTTTAGATTTGAGAGTCTCTCATGATGATATGATACCTGCCAAGTGTTTCTATTAAATACGAACATTCCTATTTTGGGAAAAAGAAAATGGCCATAGTGATTTTAACCAGTTCGTTCTTAATTGAAAAATTGTCTGCTATAAGGACATTCCCATTTCTGAATTTTTCAATGACTTTAATCAATGGGGATGGGCAGGAAGAAATTTCTCAAATGCCAGAGCGCCTGTAGGCAGCACGGCCATAGCCGGGGTAATAATAATAATAACATTATTGTAATGCGCAGTTGAGTATATACATATAGAAATTGTGCAATATAAATGTACAATTATTGTTTATGTCGTAGTCACACCAAGAAAACAAACTCGTAACTGACCAATGGGAAATGCATGTCAATGAAATAATTCAATAGCTGTGTTTGGTTAATGTAACTGCTATATAATTCTGCTTCCTATTCAGGCAATGAAATATACATGTACTCCAGTGTTACAAGTAGGGGTTGAGGCTTTGATGGATTGAAATCAGTGTGTTCTGTGTTATACAATCAGTGATCTTCATCAAGTTTGAGGATATTTTTGATTTTTTTTACTGAGGTAATTTAAAGTGTTAAATAGGGAACATTTCATCAACATTTGTTTTTGGTTTTGATTAGCTTAGAAGCACAGGTGTCTGACTGTTACTACAGGACAAAACCATGAAATGATATAAAAAGGTGTTTTTGTTTTATATGCCTGAACCTGCTTTTTTTTTATTTTTTTCTTTCCTTTCTTACTCCTCTTCATAAACTACACCCTTCCATATGAATTAGAAAACATAGACAAATCATTTTAGGAAGGTCCCCAATATAGGGGTCAGGTACATTATATATATATATACATTATGGAAATTTCACTCTTTTAAACTGTCTCATAAAACAGATTTTGTTGGATCATTTGGATGAGCCTGTATACATCTCAATGGATTATTTTTACAAATACATTGCATTAATAATAACAGCCTCTTTTAAGACTATTACTTGAAACAGTTGTAAATTGGATTTGACAATTTAAAGCACTGTCAAGTTTTTAGGAAATGATTCACAATTCTACTAAAATGAATACCTTTGCAATTAAAAAGCAATATAAATACAGTGTTGCTGTAATCACAGCGGCTGGAACAGAGAGAAGCATCAATGTGTGCTGATCTTTCTTCGTGCTAAGTACTACCTACATCCTAGCCAAGATATATTGGCTTTGACTTTGGCTGTAATTACAGCACATTTTGGCCCCAAAATATAGCTGACTATGGCTGTAATTACAGCGTATTGCAGTTCCCTCCAATTTGGCTGTAATTCCAGCGCATTGTTGCCTACTCTGATTTGGCTGAAATTACAGCGCATTTCTGGCCAAAAAAATAACTGACTTGGGCTGTAATTACAGCAGATTGTAGCATAAGAATATGCAGGACTAGATCTACTATGATCTTGCTGAAATTACAGCGCATTCTGGTCCAAAAAATATAACTGACTTTGGCTGTAATTACAGCAGATTCTAGCTTATTCTGATTTGGCTGAAATTACAGCGCATTTCTAGCCCAAAAAATATAACTGACTTGGGCTGTAATTACAGCATATAGGAGCCTAAGAATATGCTGCCTTATAGATCTACTCTGATTTGGCTGAAATTACAGCGCATTTCCGGCCAAAAAATATAACTGACTTTCCTGTATTTAAGAATATGCAGGCCTATCCGGGAGGCCTATTGAAGCAATTATTGTAGACTAAAAATACATCCACTGACTTTGGATGTAATTACAGCATGATTGCCAGGAGTGGATCCAGGATTTTCCAAAGGGGGGGGGGGGGATTTTCAGAGGAACAGGTAAAACAGGGGGAACATCTCTGTTTCCATGGCATTTTTACATTACAAATTTTAAATTTTGCTTCAAAGGGGGGGGGGGGGGCTGGATCTGTGTCAGATGATTGTAGTGTTGTGAGCTGGAATCATCAGATAGTATTAGAAGGCATCTAAACAATAATTATATTAACTGAAATATGTGTATGTAGTACAGCATGAAAGGATCTACAACAAGAGGGATACACGAAGGTACGTGATAATTAACTAATTATTTATTATTGCATTCACCATATTCCTGGTTTCATTATTTGTTCACATCGTAAGCAAGAAGCCAAAAACATAGATGATAATAAAACTATTTACTCAAAGCTCATAAAACCTTTGGGTACACATTGACCTAACTTTGGAAATACAAAACAAGAGAGAGGTATTAAAGGGAAAGAACAGAAAAAAAATCAGGACTTACCGTCACATGTTCCAGAAGAGCGCTTACTTTATAAATAAAGAATGCAATTGAATTTCTAACACTACTTACTAAATTAATCATTATGCTTTGATTTATGTGTTAAAGCAGACAGAGGGATGTGTTAATGGTAGGCCTATGTGGTATGTTTATAATTTCTATTTCATATGTAATGAAATACGTATTCAAATATATCTTTTATAAAGTAGGTGTGTTAAAAATCAGGAACATTATAAATATTTTTAAAACATTTACAGAGGAACTAAAATGGATCCTTTAGAACATATCAGAATTGACTGACTTACTTTAATTATTTTCTCATAGCTAGATATAGCTTATACCATTACAAACCTATATACTCTTGACTCTGACTTCGAGAGAAAAAAAAACAACTCTAAAGTTCATCCATTGCCGTCACAATGTTACCGGGAAGTCTCATACCTGGCGTCAAGTCAAACGTCTTGGAAATATCTTCCCTGTTTACAACTTTTTGTTTTGAAGATCCATTCGGTCGCAGAAGAGGTCTCCAGATAGTGTGCTTCTTCCCTTGGTATACAGATAATGAGATCTCATCATCTGTTATACCCACTATCTGCCCCACACCCTTTGATTTTGTCAAAACCATTTTACCAGCTTGGAGGGTGAGGGCTACCTGGATTGTCTTTGACCGTGAGTTCCTTTTATGTATAATCTGACAAAAAAAGGTTAAAATTATATAAATTACAAAAATTGCATTTTTTATACAGATTTTGAACTAGAAAAGAACACATTTTAATTATAACATAAAATAAGACAAAGAATTAATTTGCATTGATGATCGATAAGTGTTTAAAAAATAAAAACTGTTGATAGTTTAATTTGAATTTTTTAAATGAAGCTTTATTTTTAGTATTTGATATTCATATTTTCAGAATATTATAATTTTTGTTTCAAATACATGCAACTTACCCTGATGGTATGGCGTTCCTTCTCTAGAAAAGGTGTCAGTAGTGTAGGAGCCAAGTCCAGTTCTCCCGTCACTTCACCAGGGCCGTCTGGTTGAGAATGGGCTTGACGTGCAAGTTTGGTCAGAAACCAGTCATTGGCTGGAGCATCATTAAGAGGGTTCTCAAAAAAATTGCTCCACCAACTGACATGTTCTGCATCTGTTAAATGGTGCTTGGCATTTGATATGGTTCGCTTAACCATTTCCAGACTCTGTTTTTCAAACGTTGCCTGTCGCAAGTTTGGATTACCTGGGGGTAATTTCATTTTCCCATCTTCATCTGAGATAAAGACAGGAATCTGATCCTCATTTGCCAGAGGCAGCCAATCTGGATCTTGGTTCCATTGCTTGTAGTGGAGCAATACAGGTCCGTCCTTGGAACGTGTCAGTCTGAATCAATAGAGTTCAAATGAATAAAAGATTTAACCAAAGCTGTGTGTAGGTCATCATGTCACAGTAGTGTAATAATGCTTTTCAGAAGACAATTATTATTATCATCTTTTTAATAATATTTATTAGTATTATTATTATCATAAATATCATGAAGTAAAATAAATGTACCTGAATGCATGTTGTGCACTATGCTGACTTATAGGATTGAGGTATGGCTCCAGCCAAGTTTTGATATCAAACACCTGACCTAACCTCAAAGCCTTAACTGACATCTTTGGCATAGAGTCAACAATCACCCTCTGGAGCTCTGGAAGCGTGCGAGCATCCCGATGCTTCAGTGATCTCGAGATGCAACTAAAGCGCTGATCTATGTCTTCGTGGGTGTGCCCTACCATAAGAAAAGACATCTGAACCTAAGAGCAAAATAATTTGTGGAGGAAAACTTTTTTTTAAATTTTAATAAAAATTGCCATCTTAAGTATCATCTTTGCATCATGCAAAAACATTAATGAAATTGCACTCATTTATCAAACATCGCCTAATGTATGTTAAAAGAATAAAATGAACTATTTCCTTCCCCCTATCTCTCTCCTATCCCCACTTTACCTATCAATTGTCTTATATTTTTGTTGTATTACATTTCAAGTAAGTCATAATTTATGGACATGATAGTGTTGTTCAGTTTCCAAATGAGACAGCATTTGGTAACCGTGGGGAAAAAACTACACATTTTGGTTGGTGGATTGAAAACATGTTATTGTACAGTGTTTCATCACTGATATCTTCATTGTGACTATAATTTGTTGAATAAAAAGATGTACATACTTGAGGTCACTAGCTTTAATAATTGAAATCATAACAGCTTCCATGGTGTACAATCAATGATGGAATGTGCTACTTTTCCTTTAAGCAGATCCTGGCTACTATACTTCATGGACAATGATTTGCATATAGCAATTTTAAACCAACATGCACTAACACCCACCTCATTAAATATGTGCATTGCCACCAGATAGGCCATGAACCCAATGAAGAAGCGGTTCTTGTTTTCCCTCCAACAATTATCCTGTTGTAGGTAAAGAGTTGAAGGAAGAGGTCTTCCCGCACTCTCCTTTACCAAAGCCTTCATTAATGTGTTGATGACCATGTTGGAATCATGGCTATCTTCCAGGACTAGGTAGGCATAAAATGTCCTGCCATGCACTAGACAGCCTTCAATGTGAGGCTGCAGTCTGTACTTGTCACAATCCTGGAACAGAAAAACAATCTAACTAATTGTTTATGAGTCACAAACAGGCCTCTATTATATCTTTCATATACATGTAGTTGTGTAATATTCAGTTCATATAAATCCATCATTGATATCTGCAAAACTGAAATATGGATAGTTTTTACAATGGGTAGATTATGTAAGGGCCAGGAGAAATAAACATGTTTTGTTTTTCATTTTCTCAAATACAATGGCACTTATCAGAATTAGCAACTGACACAAGGCAGAAGTTGAGAGATCTTACACACCTTTGGGTTAGACCATCCTTTAAAGTGCGGAAGATAGGTTTTAGCTTGGTCCATACCGTCCACAATGACACTTATAATACCTTCGCTGTTGGAACTGGCCTCTGCTTTCCTTTTGTAATATGCGTTCCTCTCTCCCCTGCATCAATTTACAATTTATATTTAGAAGATATGAGATGCACAGTAATATTCGTCAAAGGGCATGTATCCAGAAAGCTTATCAACATTCACAATATTACCTGTCACTCCCCTAGCATTCTTTTAAACTTGATAGTTTTAAACTTCTCTTGAACCAAGCATTTTCAGTGGTGGATTAGAGGGTGTTTGGACTTATGCTAGCACATAATATTGAAGGAAAAAATGATATTTGATATTTCTATTGAGATAATTAAACCAATAAAAGTGCTGTACTTTACAAGTTCAAACTGATTGAACTACTTTAATCCAATTTTTTTTTAAATTTACAATGAATGGAGTGCAGGAACAGATCCGTATCACCCACACCCTTGAAGAAAGCAGAGAAAAATTAAAAACTTCAATGCAGAGAAATTAAAATGAAGAAAAAAAAGAGAAGAAAGGAGGAAACTTTTTAAAGGGGGAGGAATCAAATAGAGGAGAGAGAATGGAAAGCATGTTCTGTGCTAAATGAACAGAAAATCTTCCATCTATGCTTGTACTTGCATTAACTGCTCTCCTTTTAGTCTTTGTGAAAAAAAATAAATTACCACTGGCGTTTGAGATGTTCATCACGTTCTTTAACCAACATTTTCCTTGTCTGAGGATCTGATGTTTTTGAGACAAGATCTTTTGCCAATATGCAGACATTACATTTGGTCATCCTCGTAATCTGTGAAAATGAATAAGAAAATATTAATATTTTATCATTCTTTACTTCCTATTTGTTATTACGTGAAATCATAGTTGTGTCAAATTTCTAAACAATGAGATGTAAAATAAATTATGTCTCCTGTGTAACAAAATCAATTTCAGATCTCATCCTGTTTTACTTTCTAGGAGAATAAAAATAAAATTATTATACTTCATGTAATAAAACACCCCCCCCCCAAAAAAAAAAAATATATATATATATATAAAAAATATAATAAAAATATGAAGTGGAACGTACAGCTCACACTGCATATTTGTGAAGACATGCACATGCTAAGTGTTTCACAGATACAATGCCAAACTAGGAATGCCAAACTTTGAAATATAATTTTATTCCTTGTGGTTAGTTGATTAAATGTTGATTAATCCTGAGGTGCATGGTCCTATAACCTTCTAGTGTCTATTTTAGTTCGAAGCCATGAAAAAAATTTGCACCTCAGTGAAAATTTGTAATAAACAAGTATAAATATCCTTGAATGCTGATTAATTTTTTTTCTAAATATACATACTTTTGGAAATGAAACATGTGAATAGTATTCCTTCCAAAGTTGTTTGAAACGTGTTCTTGTTATCTGTTGTTCCTGATTGTAATAGTGCTGACAATACACATCATACACATCTCCAATGTCAGTGCAGCAAGGAAGGAATGTGCGTCCAGTCGTCGGACAGATGTCGCCCATCATTTTCACATAATTGTCCATGAAACCAACTGCTTCCTGGCCTGTGAATATACCATTGTGTAATCAATACTTCTCAGGAATTGTATCTGACATGCAGAACTTACATAATTATGTCACACTTCATGTAGACATACAATTGGTATTTAAAAATTGAATAATATAGTGTATATATAGATTCCTTTATACATGTGTAAATAAAAATGGCCACATGGAGGAAAGCAACATTGATGATAAACACATCTTTTACACTTTTCTTACAGACCAAATTGATTACAAACTCAATTGATGCAACCAAAGAGACATCACTTTATCAACCTATATCAATTCCTTGGTGTAAAAAGGAAAGCTTACCAATGGGCCTATATAAACAGCTGCCAATTGGTAGATTTCATCTTATTTAGTAGGATTCTGATGACATTAGTGTAAATATAATTTTTCTCCTAGATATTGGATTTTGAAAACTTGTTAAGAACTATGAATTCTGGCATGTTTGTCAAAATAATCAAGAAAAAAATTGCTTGTAAATATAGAATTGAAGAGTTTTCTCACAAACTTGGCAGCTCTATATATACAGTGCGTATCAAAAGAAAAAACAGACAGTTTTGAAAAGTCTATCAAAATTTTGCTTCAAATTATCATGGTTTTATTTTCTTGTAAATAGATGCTCTGATGTCTTATCTTTCAAATGCCATAAAAATAGTTTCTTTCATGCTTGAGCGAACACAGAAAATTTTTGTCAGGAATTAATAAAAGGCTTGTGCCAAATGGCAGCAGAAAATTAGAAAATACTGATCATCAGATTTCTTGCTAATCCGCAAATTTCCTTTTAAAAGACGAGCCCACACCAACAAAAAGTTAATTTGAATGAGAAGAGAAAAATCCAACAAGTATAACACTTAAAATTTCATCAAAATTGGATGTAAAATAAGAAAGTTATCACATTTTAAAGTTTTGCAGAATTTCACAAAACGGTTATATGCACATCCTGGCTGGTATGCAAATGAGGATACCAAGACATCATCCATTCACTATTTATTTTGTATTATATTACATGGAATATTCTAATTTTGTCCTAATTGTCAAGTGATACAACAATTTATTCTTCCCTGAACACGTGGAATTAGAGTTGTTTAATACTATATGGTTAAGTCAAGTTGGTCCTTATTGTCAAATCTGTAAAAAATGAAATATTGTATAATTCAAACAATAAAAAACAAAAGAAATAGTGAGTGATGGACATCATCGACTGACTCACCAAGTTGTGAATATCACTGTTTTGTGAAAAATAAGCAAAACTTTAAAATGCCATAACTTTCTTATTTTACATCCGATTTTGATGAATTTTTCAGCACTATCATCATCATCTGTTAAAGTACAGTCCATCAGGTTGGTGTATCATCGTACTTGTAGTATGTAGTATGTACAGGGCTGTGCTACAGTACTATGCTAGTTTGATTTTCTTCTATTCAAATCAACATTTTCCGAGGTTGGACTTGATTTTTTCATTATCTTTGCCATAATTTTAGAATTTTGCTGTCAACATCCATTTTACAAATCTATTCATTTACTTGAATTGTTTTTTTAAATAATGATATCTTTTAGCATTGATTTTTTTCATAAGTAAAACCAACTTTTAAAAACCCAACCAGGGGATTCACAATATTAATGGGAGAGCTGGTAATTTAATTGTAAAACACTTTTAAAAAGGATGGACATGTTCACATAACATTTTGACCTTTTCCCCTACATGACCTTTGACTCCATCTTTTTCATATACACATATATAGTATTAATTAAAGGATCACAGTTACCAAGTATGAACATATACTTAATGCAGGAATAAAGAAATGAGAGCAAGTTGAATAAAATCTAGCAAGAAGTCTGATGATCAATTTTCTTCTATTTTAATGAAACTATGTATAGCATTTGAAAGATAAGACCTGAGAGCATCTATATTAACATCAAAATGTAGACATCATAATTTGAAACAAAATTTGATATACTTTTCAAAACTGTCCCGTTTTTTATACAAACTTTTTAGTACTGTACAATGGATTACTATTATCATGGACCTATTAACATGAACAACATATACTAAATTATTTTGAGTGCATGTTTGTTCGTCAGAGGCTGAGGTGAAATAAACTTGCACTCATTCAAACCTCTTTGTTAACCAAAAATATTTATCAAATTCTAAAGTGGTAGGCACATTAAAAACAATTGCATTTGTTCTTGTTTGCATTTGAAATATTGTCATATTTGTATTGATTTTCAAGACTGATTTACCTCGAGAGCCTTTTCCATTGTTTCCAATATTGCATGGATTGTGCAGCTTTCCATCGCCTAGTAGTTTAAGTGCTCGGTAGAATGAACTCTCAGAAATACGTAAAATTTGCAACCAAGCATGTCTGTACCAGAAAACAAAACAAAATTAATTTCCAAAGCATATTGAAAATTAGCGGTTTATGATTCATAGCATTAATTTGGACCATTTTTGCATCTATTCCACCTTATTCCATGCATTTTCATGGCATGATTTCTCAAGTATAAAATTTTTGGACTTGCACGGCGAAGTCCACCGCAAAATACTTGGCTTGAACAAAAAATACATATCAAGCAAACGGAAAATTGATATACATTTTGACACTTCGCCGCATTTCCACAAAATATTTTCGATTAGATTACGAAGACAGGGACGAATCGGCAAAGCCAATGTGGCGAACAACGCACGCGCACATGTATGCAGATCGCATTGCAACGCTCGATCGCACAGGCGTTCACTTGAGCAGATTGTAGACCATTTAAACCCAAATGTAATATACGATAGGCCAAAATTTGGACAAGGAATACAAAACAATGTTTTATATTCATGTGTATAAATATGAAGCTTTAAATTCGACCATTCGAATTCATCCAGCTGACTTACGATCTTTCGATTTACAAAATAGCTCGGAAAAATATTTTATCTATCGCACCGCCGGCCGGGGCACTTGAGCCTGCCGGTAATCTACACCAAATTTCATTAGAACACTGCTTTGACGCAATGTATCTAAATGTTACTTAGATGTTTATAATTTATGATTCGTTATTCCAAAGATGCCGGTTCATTCTTTCGGGAAAGGGGATTCGTCTGAAACCGGTGGTTTTTGTTTGTTTGTTTTTTGTAATGAAATGAGTACAGACCGCTATAATGTACTGTCGCTAATAAAGAGAAGGACCCCAAAATTATCGGAGTTTTTCTTTTTCTGGGACCTATCTTAAAATTACCGATTGGTAGGCCTATATTGTGCTATCATTAGATTTGGACTTGCACGGCGAAGTCCACCGCAAAATACTTGGCTTGAACAAAAAATACATATCAAGCAAACTGAAAATTGATATACATTTTGACACTTCGCCGCATTTCCACAAAATATTTTCGATTAGATTACGAAGACAGGGACGAATCGGCAAAGCCAATGTGGCGAACAACGCACGCGCACATGTATGCAGATCGCATTGCAACGCTCGATCGCACAGGCGTTCACTTGAGCAGATTGTAGACCATTTAAACCCAAATGTAATATACGATAGGCCAAAATTTGGACAAGGAATACAAAACAATGTTTTATATTCATGTGTATAAATATGAAGCTTTAAATTCGACCATTCGAATTCATCCAGCTGACTTACGATCTTTCGATTTACAAAATAGCTCGGAAAAATATTTTATCTATCGCACCGCCGGCCGGGGCACTTGAGCCTGCCGGTAATCTACACCAAATTTTATTAGAACACTGCTTTGACGCAATGTATCTAAATGTTACTTAGATGTTTATAATTTATGATTCGTTATTCCAAAGATGCCGGTTCATTCTTTCGGGAAAGGGGATTCGTCTGAAACCGGTGGTTTTTGTTTGTTTGTTTTTTGTAATGAAATGAGTACAGACCGCTATAATGTACTGTCGCTAATAAAGAGAAGGACCCCAAAATTATCGGAGTTTTTCTTTTTCTGGGACCTATCTTAAAATTACCGATTGGTAGGCCTATATTGTGCTATCATTAGATTTGGGTGAGGACATATGTGGGGGCATGTGGGACGAGTTCAAAACGTCTGGCAAAATGCATGTTTTAAAGAGCATTGGAATGCGTTGTCATAAAAAGATTATATGAAACATACCAAATTGCTAATGTTTTAGTTCGATGGATAGACGTGTCATAATTTGGCTTCAATTTGTTCACCCCCCCCCTCCCTCCCCCCGTCCAAAGCATAAATTAGCACCCCTGGCCTGGGCACACATTGTGTACATGTAGACCCTAAATTGGATGATGTGGATCCCCACAAATGAATTAGTCATTAAAATAAATCAAATTACAGCACAACGACCCCCCCCCCCCTTCCCATTATTGGCGGCACGAAAATGCATGGTGGAGAACACTATGCACTAACATCTTGATAACCGCATTTAGCACTGTCAAGGGGGGGGGGGTGGGGGTCTTCCATTCACGAGTGGATACCATGCACGACCATGATATCTCAATTAAACACCCTAAACACGTATTTTCCATAATCTGAAAATGCACCCCTTAACAAGTATTGGCGTGTGAAACCATACAAATCTAGTCTTAACCCTAATTCTCCGGGGGGCATAATGCCCCCCTCGACAATTTTCGCGATATATCTGCTGCGCAAAATTTTTTGACCTCGCTGCTCACTGACTTTTAAGTCTCGCGCAAATTTCGAGACCAAATTTGTGACGCCCGCGTACGCGGTTACGACATTACGCAACATTATGTAAGTAAGACCCAAAATTGCTTTAAAACGTGATTTCATGTACAAATCCAATGCAAATTGTGTATTGAGCCAAAATTTATAAATGTATCATTATTTCTACTTATACTAATTAAACTTAATTAATTTGTCAATTAATTTGCCTTGTTTATGATCAGAATTAAGTCTGGAACGATTTCCATCGAAAAAACAATAAAATACATAAAATACATCGGTTTTGGTACCAGAATTTTTTTATTTACAATTGTTATGAATGCTATAAAGAATATTTTCACCAAAAAATAGTAATCCAGGAGCTTTATTTAGTGTATCAGAGCGAAAAGTATGATTTCATGAATAAATTAGCATAATTAATTCATATAAAATAAAAATATTAATTCAGTGAAAATTACCTATGCTATGATCGCGCAATCCGCGGCCGAGATCTTGATGGGGGGGGGGGGGGGCGGCCATAATACCACCCCCCCCCCCCGGGAATGACAAGAATTGAAGAATCATAATACCCCGGGAGATTTAGGGTTAACAAGTATTGAAAATTAAACGATACTATTGGCAAGTATTCCCTGAATTGTACCACTAAACGTACAAGTACAGCGATGGTATCCACCTGTCAATGTAGTCCCCCCCCCCCTCCCGGCGGGGGTACAAGATGAGCAGATAGACTCTCGTGAACTAAAAGGCTTAACGAGTAACAATTATAAATCAACATCAAATAAACAACAAGTAATTATCGAAAACTTACCGACAGTAGACTTCGCTATTGATTATGAATGTGTTGAAGTCCACAGTAAGCTGCATACTTTGCATCAATTCGATGATTTTGACTTGTCGGGCACTTCCCTCTTTACACTGAAACAAACGGCTCCTCCATAAATGCGCCGTCTCAATATCAATTTTTGACAGGCAATCCTCACCACATTTACACTTCTGTCGCAAATCTGCAGCAACATGGTTTCGGTCCAGGTATTTTTCCTTCCTACTCTGCTTATGTTGGGTAATTTCCATCCCTACAATTTTATCGAATTACATAAATGTTTTACTTATTGAGATCGAGGTCTACTACCATTTCATAATTCACGATTCTCGATATTCAGGAAATTAAGTTGATCAAAATAATTACGTGTATATGTTCTACGTAATGAAATATTTTTTACAGGTATTTGTCCATAATGATAATGTATATTTGTTAGGTTGCATACATGTTACGAGCGAAAACAATAAAGAACAGACTGAATATAAAAGTTGTATGAACCAAATGATTAGGCTTTCTTAAAACCAAAAGGCCTTACTATTTAAAAAAAATCTAATTAGTAACAATTATTGTAACAGAAATCATTAAGCGCGTACAATATGAATATATCGTTCAGAAAATGACTCATTTCCATTGTATGCTAGTTTGCTACATTCGAGTCTCTATCGTGTCGGGAAGAATACTTTGGGGTTATTTTCCAACATGATTTCAGCTAAAATGATAGAAAATATTGGTATATAGACTCCCGTATTTGCAAAAAAAAATAATTCAGAAAAGATCACTAGATTGATGATGGGCCGACTTAAAACTCACCCGACGAATTTCCAGCAGATGTTGAGCTTGTCCCGGCCATTGTACTTGCAACCTGTTATCCCCTGTTATCCTCCCATATAGTATCAGCTCCTTTTATGCAGAAATCATCCTTGCCTCCACATCACTAAATGCGCATGTTAAGCCCGATGTTAAGCTGTGTATAAAGCGGATTTCATTCCCCGCGCCAAATTCTTTGAATATGAGGGCGTCATTTTTTTTCAACTCCATACTCTCGGTTCTATAAAACTCTCCATCAAGTCTCACATTTTATTCCATACAACGCAAACAGAGTGCTCATTCGAACTCTAGGGATATTGCCCAATTGTTTGGTCAAATCTGTAAGATATTAAGTTATCAATTTTCTTGCACATGACGTGCAAAGAACATAAAATTCTCGCCCCCATCCCGCGCCAAATAAAGAGAACGAAATTACTGGTAACTAAATTGGTAAGAGGCCATAAGATGGAATAGCAAATAAGCTGGAATGGGAAGAGCAGAATATGAGGGAGGGGGATGGGTGCATAAGGCTACCAAAAGGTAATAATCTAAAGAAAACATGGTCACTGTAATTTTTATTTATTAATTAAGATTTGGGAAGTTTGGCACATGCTTCAAAATGCGTCTCCCGTTCATAAACAGGAAATTCGGCAAAAGCATAATACAGAAAAGATAGGCATGGGCAAGGGTTTCGTTTCTTTGGTTTAATATAGTTCCCGCGGCGCCCTAGCAGGCTACTCGGTCGGTCGCCGCTCTTAGTTGTGACCAAAGCTCGAAGCCTCATCAAGAAAAAGGAGTTTGTGGCACCCTATGCATGCCTACGAAAAATTTTATTTCAGGGGCCGCGGAACGGTTTTCAAAGTGGGGAAGGGGGGGGGGGGCTGATCATGCATAAAATCACAATCATATTGTCATTTTTGTGTTTTTGTACACTGCTTCCGCAGCCCCTGTATTTCACTTGCTTGCCCACGAGGAAGCGGTGCTCTAGAGCAAGAAAGTGTGTTATCTTTATGCTAAAATATTAGCAATGTAGGGTCATTCTCACAAAAATGCACCAATTGATGCGGAAAAAATAGTAAAAATTAAATCTACAGAATGGGTTGAAATATGCATATTCTGAAAGTACTATGTACGAGAAAGTGGCAACAGAGAATGGGCAAGTTGCGTCAATTTAAAGTACTGACCGGATTTACTAAAGCACTGTATATCAATGTTACGTATGTTAATCTTTAGCATTGCCCAGTTATGTTACTCAATTATATCACGTTTGAAATAGAAATACACACAATTCAGTTTAAGTGTGCTGTCAACAATTTTATTTACTGAAGCCAAAATGTTGCAAAATAGAAAAAATATTCAATATTGTTTTTCAGAAGCAGGATTTTACCAAATAACATTTAACAAAAAGTACCATAATAGTCATACATATTTCGTTCAGTTTAATGTTCATAATTTGAATAAGGCAACCTTAAAATCACTTTCATCCATTATCTGAGATCCTAAGCGATAATACAAATTCTGGGAATCCAAAGATAGTACCATCAAATCCTCTCGATGTAATTTACCCTTGTCAATCTTCGTTACAGAAGTAAAATTAAGTTACAAATTGCGATATTTATTTTGTTAGCTTAGGAAAATCCATATTTAGGAATTCGTTTAACCTTTTTCAATAAATAAAGATAAATTTGGAACGCATATTCATTATGCCCCCCCAACAAAAAAATGGTAAAAACAGAACAGGAAACGGACAAGTGTACTCTTTGTTGTAGTTGATGTTCAACGTTGGAATGAGAAAACCGAAAAACCGGGCCACAGGATTGTAGTTCATCTTAAAATTGTCTGGCAATGAACAAAATATAACAATCGCAGCCCCGTAATCAAGATGAGTTCTCTGGGTTACGAGGAATCCCGCGGCTTGCCAAAAGCCAAAAAGATAGAGAGAGAAAAAGGGGAAAAACATAAAAAACATGAAAGACATGAATAATAAAAAATGACGGTGAATGAAACGAGAGCAAGACATCACCCATGCTTTTTTATGATTACAAAAAGTTAATAGAATGTCCCGTTTTGGGGTCTGAACCTCTGTAATTGGTACAAAGATTGTTTAGAATGTCAAGCTTTCAGTCAGAATACGAAATAAATCAGCTAGCACTTTGCGTTCGCATTAATAGTTTATTCAAATAATATCCTGATCGTTTTTTACACAAAAAATGCTTAGAATGTCAAATTTGCAGATTAGACTATACAAGTTTTAGCTTGCGCTTCGCGCTCACAATTTTGATTGGCGATATATCAATCCTCCTCATGAGTCATTGCAAATAGTTTTTTCTTTCTCTTTCCTTGTCCATGAAAGCTTAAAGGTCAAGTCCACCTCATTAAAATGTTAATTTGAATCAAAAGGAAGAAAAATTAGACAAACATTATTTGTATTGTTATCCTATCTGCGAAATAAAGATTGAATTGAATTGAAATTTTTACCAAAATCGGATGTAAAATAAGAAAGTTATGACAGTTTAAAAGTTTCGCTTATTCTTCACAAAATAGTTATATGCACAATTTAGTCACATGCAAATGAGAGGATCGATGATGATGTCCATCACTCACTATTTCTTTTGTTTTTATTGTTTGAATTATACAATATTTCAATTTTTACAGATTTGACAATAAGGATCAACTTGACTGAACCATATAATGTTAAACAATGGTAATTCCAAATTTTCAGTGAGAAATTCACAGGACAATGAGAAAATTAGAATATTTCATATTTCTTATAATAAAAAACAAAAGAAAAAGGTGAGTGAGTGATATCATCAGTTCCCTCATTTGCATACCGACCGGGATGTGCATATAACTATTAAGTGAAATTTTGCAAAAATTTTAATGTCATAACTTTCTTATTTTACATCCGATTTTGATGAAATTTTCAGTGTTATGTTTGTTGGATTTTTCTCTTTTTATTCAAATCAACTTTGTGTTGGGGTGGACTTGTCCTTTAATTATTTCCCCTTCTTCCCTTTCTCTCCACCGTTTCTGCCGACTTCAACATTAGACAAAGCCATGACACCTGTTCTGGAAGTAGAATCGTACTATCAATATCAGCATAGTACATCAGAGAAGTGTATTAATTTTCGTAACAATTACTGACAGAACTTATATAGCAAAGCAAATTAGAAATTTTAAGTTCTAAATAAGATGTCAATATTCAACATTGATGAATTACAGTTATACTAGTCACTGATCGCATATGCTTTGTGGAGCTAGTCTATCAATGTCATTGTCTTAATAATATTTTTGTAGAAAATGTTCTGCTGGGTTGTGCAGCTAGCGGCCATAAGATTGTCGAGACACGTTTTTGTGAATTGTAACATTTTTTTTTAGAATGACCCTGTAAAGCAGTTCTAAACCTATATGCGAATTCATGCCATTATTGACTAAATAGCATTGAGAGCCGACATGGACCGGATGAGAAAATTTTCAAAATATAAGCGAAATTTTGCAATACTTTACATTATTTTGACATTGTCAAAATTTCCAGAGGGGGGGGGGGGCAATTGCCACCTTGTCCCTCCATCCCTCCCTCCTTGTGTCACCACTTGATTTTTTTTTCATTAGTTGTGAACTCAATAGCATTCTTGAATGCCTTTCATTATATCTTGGTGTGTAAAAGGTACACAATAATAAAAACATACTTTTAGATACCCATGATGAGACTTAATTCCTTTTCATTTGCTTTGACATACAATTTCAACATTTCCCAGACACAGTTGAATAATATAAGTCTGAATTTTATAAAACAGGTTGGTTTCACTTGGGCAGTGGTCAATGACATTTATGACACATGGTATTAAATCAAGATCAGGGACATACTTGAACTTATTGGGTGTTGGTGAACATGGGCAAGGGTAACTGTCAACTTGAATATAAACATCCATTAACCTGAGGTCAGTGAGAACATTAAATGCATTATCGGGTCCAACGTGCAGAAGACAATCAATACCCCTCCATGTTTGAACAAAAATGTTATTTATGCAAGCTCAACATTATTTCTATAGCAATATTCTACTACACACAATTGGTGAATGGAAAATGGTAAACACTCCATGGATTCAAAAATTAAAATAAAAGTGGTATTACAAATTCAACATTTGTGGTGACATATTTGAATCTCAACAATACAATTAACGCATTCTCAGGCGAACCAAGAGATGTTGCTTTGGTGTGTTATGCACCTAAATGTAAAACAATTATTCGTCATTTTCATGGTAACCTCTAAATTGAAAATTTCACGTAGGTAAGAATAAAGGCCTCGTGTTGATTTAATATCAAACGACACAATCAATTGATAACTATAAATAATATATGGCATGGAACAATCATCATTGTCTGCCTATGAAATAAAACTTCATTTATCAATACTCTGACTGAGCATTGAAACCCACCATGTCAACACAGCATTTACGATTATTGAATGGCCATTCGATTTCAACATTCTCGCATTGACTGTTGAATATCATTTACGTGGTAAGACTATACAATTGAAACCACCTCCTTCGAATCAACGTGAAACCTTTGAGATTTCTCTTTTAATTAATCAAACAACACCTTTTTTTGCTTTTTGTCATTTTACTCCATTTGCATCTGTCAGAAGTTGGGACCTATACACTATAGTTGGGACCTATACACTTTCGAACAAAATATTGGCAATTGCCAGTGAAGTTCCAATAAATTCAATTCAATTCAATTCACTATATGCCATTTTATATAAATTAACAGCAGACTAATTCAATCATATCGAGACGAGCATATGAAGGAAGACAAGAAGGAAACTGAAAAGCTAAGGGAGACGATAGCTTGAGGGAAAAAAAAACAGTTACAAAACCTTCGTAAGACATGTGAGAATAAACCAACCACCAAATAAGATTTTATTGGAAAAAGTAAAAGAAACGAAAGGAGATGATTAACAAAAAGGAAGAAAAGTAAGAGGAGGAAGTAGAATGAATAAAAGAAGGTGAAATGAAGACTTGGAAAGAAAATAAATTTCAGCTAGGATATCAAGCTTTGATAATTTGTTTGATTTACAAATTGATTTTTTTCATTAAGTGCTCTGTAAAAATGGAAATATATCGTTTTCTCCTCTGTTTATCAAAATTTTAAGCTAGCGGTGTGCGCTCGATCGCATTATTCGATTTTTAAGTGCCTATTTTCTTCATGTACTCCATGTATAAAGTTATCAAAATATCCCTTTTCAGGTCTGATTGTCAAAACGTATCATCAGCTAGAGCTGTGCGCTCGAATTTAGTGAAATATGAGTGCTTCTATATGAATTCTAACAACCTGCAAAAATAACACACTAACACCGTAGACCGTTTTTGCTTTTAAATAGCAATAATTTTAGATTAGGGAGGGTAAATGTAGCATGCAGTAAGTTGGATACTTCACAGAAAGAAGTGCAAATTCCAATTTCCTGATATAAAGAAATAAATAACAGAACAAGGGGAAAGCCTTGCACGGATAACAAATTGACGTACAATACATCAGGTACACAATAAAGCTTCGTACCATGATAATCCATTCTTAATCACTTCACACCAAATTAGCACGAAACGAAAGCTAATGGATTTTATTGAGGAATGTTTACCACAGGATTTTGTACGGTCACGATTGTACGGAATTCATGGAACCCTCGGGGAAAACGACAGTTTATTTGTTCTTGTACGGGGCAGTGAATGATCTAGAAGCCGTTCAACAGGTTTTTCTCTTAAAACTCCATTTTAACGCAGAAGCGTGAGATTTAATTTTGCTTTGGTCAACATTTCCTGAAATTTAGGCCAAGCACAAATACGAAAAATTAACCAAAATCCAAGACACTATCATCACGACTGCAATATTAATCTGATAAGGCTGCTATTATAAAAAATGATAGTGGCCTGGCATAATGACCAGCCCCCGGATAAACTCCAAAACCCATTTGATTCTACATTTCTTTATCATACATGTATATATCATACTTAAATTCTAGATGGGATTCTTTATATTTTGTACCCCCTTTTTTTTGGGGGGGGGGTGGACATTCCGAAAGTTAGATTTGAAATTAATATGTATGAATGTTAACAGGATATCGATGCTTTTCGATTGTTTCGTTTTATCCTGAATATATAAGCCTATAAAATATTGAATAATAAATGAATGTTGAATACCAAAGGTGAGATTCATAATGAAGAAGTACATATATTTTGAAAGGGAAATTCATCCTGACGAAAAGTTTATCGTAAAAAAAAACAGAAAAAATAATTTAAAAAGTATATTGGTGAAAGTTTGAGAAAATCCATCAAATAAATTTCATTAGTTTTTTATGATCATATTTTATCTCTAATGTCATGTGCCAAAAGCTTTCTACATTGAATAAAATCCCCCAATAAAATAACATTTTCTAAAAAAAAAAAACTGAACCTTCAGTATATCAACAGGCAACTCATTTCAATCTTTTCGTCAGGGCGAACTTCCCCCTTTAATACGTACAGGGTTTCTCTCGAAATTCGCCTGAAATTCGATCCCATTCTGAAATGGGCTTTGACAACTTAAATACCAACGGGACACTGGCGACATATCGATAGATTGCATGAATTTTTACAACCATGAACGATAAAAATGACCGCGTTCATATTTCCAGACAGCCATTGTCATTACTGGGCCTCGACTGGATAAGTACGTTTCATCTGTACATACTGCAAAAATAAGAAAGGATGCGAAACAGAGCCAATAACTTCACCGAACGGCTGAACATTTGAAGATACCACCCCCCCCCCCCCTTGGTTCTTTATTTTGAAAGAGAAATATATTAATATTTGTTGTTTGTTGTGGGGCAAATGCCATAAAACAACTAAGTCCTGAAATGAAGCCATGCAAGTCCCTTTTTTTTCATTTGCCCTAAAATCAGTTTTACCCACGGTATCCTTCCATTTCATAATAACTTTTAGGTTAAGCCTGAGGGAAGGGAGAATAACGCGAAAAATCACGTAATTGATTTCTTACTTAGTTTAGCTAAATACATACTTTAGCCTATGTGCATTATTGTTACCGCCAGTGATTTGGGTCACGGTGGGGGCGGGGGGGGGGGTGGGGTGGGGTTACAAGCAAAAATTGTGTGTCACTCAGTGGGCGCGCGAAGTGCGCTCAATTGCCAGTAAGCTGACCTAATATATAGGACTGTGCCACTAAAGGGATATTTATCTCGCTGATCAAATAGTGCGAGCGCGAAGCGCGAGCTGAATTTTTTTTGATATTCAGACTTAAAAAAGGGATATAATGAACAAATTTTATTATGATACGAACCTGTCTCACTAAACAAACAATGGGAGCGCGAAGGTCGAGCTGAAAATTAGCGTATATATTGACCCAAAACAGACATTTTAAGGACTATCTTTTAGGAATTCATGAAAAGCATACATATCTCACCATAATCATCTAGTGCAAGCCCCCCGCGCCAAGCGGTTCCTTTTTTTGTCAGAATGACACCTAAACACATGAAGCATTTTTTGTAGTCATTGTAATTTTAAACTAGAAACGTATCTCACTACTCAAATATTGCGCGCGAAATGTATTTTTTTTTAATTCATATAGGAAGAGGGGCATTTTAAGGCTTGTTTGTAGGAATTCACTATCCAAATGATGAGAGCGCGAGCCGAAAATTTTAATATTCTGACCAGAAAAGGGGACATTTTTGCAGGCGCGTAGCGAGAGGGGGTGGTGTTTGCGGGGGGGGGGGCGGTCTATTGTAAAAAGAATAAAAACCTTATAAAAACGGCTCGGTGTAAAAATGGCAGAGGTAAAAATGGCAAAGGTAAAAATGGCAGAGGTAAAAATGGCAAAGGTAAAAATGGCAAAGGTAAAAATGGCAGAGGTAAAAATGGCAAAGGTAAAAATGGCAGAGGTAAAAATGGCAAAGGTAAAAATGGCACAGGAAAAAATGGCACAGGTAATAATGGCAAAGGTAAAAATGATAGAGGTATAAATGGTCAGTTTTAAACCCCCATGCCAAAAAACCCAAAAGCCCCTCCATGTACAGTAGGTTAAATATGAAAGGTTCTGAGAAGAAATTTGGAATAATAATGTTTGACTAATGGAAAGGGTAACATTTTCAAATGATGCTGTAGATCTTCTGCACCAAATTGATAACACTTGAGTTGGTATTTCTTATTTTTTCCTGGACTTACATGCACGGTCTTCTCATGTCAAATCGCTCTTCTAATATTCAAATTTGAAGCACACTTTGGATCCCAAGTATTATACTTCATTCATTACAGGGGAAATTCACACTGACATAAAGATTATTGTAGAAATAGCAGAAAATAATTAAAATGGTACTGGTGGGGGTTTTAGGAAATCCATCAAAGATTTAAAAAGCTGTTAGAATTTTACATTTTAACGGTGACGTCATTTGCGAGCAGTTTTTCCCGCATATGGTGTAATAAAAAATGTCAATGAAATGTCAATTTCTAAAAAAAAATGAAAATGGCTTTATTGTAACATACAAATCATTTCACATCCGCACCTGAAAGATTTTTTTTAGCAATCATGAACCACTTATTAAAATATTGAAAAGTATACATTTTGGTGCATTAAATACGGGGCAGCTGCTAGTATATGACGTCACAGATCATAAAAACTCAAACTTCTAATAACTATCTTAATCTTTGATGGGCTTGCTGCAAACTTTCACCAATATATTTTTCTGCTAATTTTACAGTAAACCATTTGTCAGGGTGAATTTCCCCTTCAAGACAGGTCGATAGAATGGTACCTAAGAAACACCTAAAAATTCAAATCCCTGATTCGCTACACATTTCAAAATTAATGCGGTAACCGTTACCATAGAAACTAGGTTAGGAACCTGACATCCACTTGGACTAGGTGCAATGAGGTATTGCTCTGAAAAACTGAACACTAGTTGCTATTATTATATCATTTACATTAAACTATATACGTATCATATCAATATCTATTCGGATCCATTATGATGTTGAAATATGAAAAATTGCTTTTATTACAGAACGTTTTGTTATTTTTCTGTTATCCAAGTTATGCCAGTGGTTCAAAGAAATCCCGAACTTGTCTATTTCAGTGTGTTAATGGTAGCGCACATTGGTCTTTACATTAAAATTTGTTGGTTATGTATGGGATGAAGTGCTGTTCTACTATACGAACTGGCCAAGATAAATACTTTCATCAATCACTAATTGAAATTATTTTGGCATGAAATAGTTTGAGTTTGATCATATCAACGATAAAGTATAGACCTAAAATGATGACAGAAAAATCAATATAATATCTAATCAGTTCATAATACTCCTTTCGTCGAGAGGAGTCCATTCAAATTCAATAACTATGACTGATATTAACCGAAAAGGTTCTGTTTTTGTCCTTGTTGATGTAGCATATCATGATCTTTACCTCTGCCATTTTTACCTCTGCCATTATAACCTCTGCCATTTTTACCTCTGCCATTTTTACCTCTGCCATTTTTACCTCTGCCATTTTTACCTCTACCATTTTTACCTCTGCCATTTTTACCTCTGCCATTATTACCTCTGCCATTTGTACCTCTGCCATTTTTACCTCTGCCATTATTACTTCTGCCATTTTTACCCGGCACCATAAAAACGAGGCGTTCTTTTCTCTCTTCAAACAAAATTTTGCTCCAGCGCTCCGCGCGCGAAAAATATCTAAAATGCCTTTCATCTTTGTTTCCCAAACGTTTTTCTCCTCCCCTGCCATTTGACTCGTATATTCTTGCCAGACATTATAAAGTATACATGGGTCAAAAGAATATGAAAAGATTTTTTTTTCAATCGCATTGACACAAAATTTCGGCTCTTCTGTTCTAAGCGGATAAACACTACCGTCACTCTCACATCTCATTAAATAGACAATGCGACTATGCGAGCACCGGGAATGATGAACACATAGGCCCTAAGCACATTATGTTTCATAAACTTATGAAAAAATTTCCTCGATTTTTTTTTTTGGGGGGGGGGGGCAGCTGATTGGCGGGCACGTGCCCCTCCCCCCCCCCCCGTAGTTACGCCACTGGTTGCCGCAACAAAACCAAACATTTTGGTTTGAACAAAAAAATGTATATGCATATACATTGAATGTTTCATAATCGATACTGTTGAATAAAACATACTTTGTCAGAAAAAATGTCCAGCAAGTCCTTTAGATATATATATATAAATACTATATAGGAGGTACCGTTATTATGATATATTGAATTAAATCTCCGATATTTTCTTTCATTAAAAATCACCGATAGAAAAAAGTCACAATATAAAAACAGACAATTGTCATAGTCTTTGTTTAGAAAAGTAAAAAAAAAAAAAGGTTTTGACTTAATTAGGTATACTTTCTTTTAAAAAAATAGACTTGGCTATTGAGGAAAGTTTCAGGATAACTCCTTTGTAGGTCTATTTTAAGTAAAATCAATCATTTGCTAAAAGACGATGTTAATCCGCTCCAACGGTCAAATTTAAATTATCGTCCAAAAATGACTGACAAAGATTTGTTTAACGGTCAGTCACCAATCTTGTGTTGGATTTAGAATTGTTCTTTAACGATAATTATTATTTATTTCATCCAATAAAGACTGATCTAGCTATTACAAACAATCACCGCCGGTATTGATCGGTATATAAGCATCAAAATGACATTTTGATAAAGGGTCATTCTTGAGATTGTTCAAGAAGTTTTCAGAGATGGGGTGACATGGTTATCAATATCTTTAAACTCCTTGGTTGAATGTACCCAATTATTAACACAAGTTTTAGATGAAAGTAGTCAAATCTGAGGGGGGGGGGCGTGAAATGAAAAAAAGCTTTCAGGACAATAGATAATTCAATTTAAAAAAAAAACCTATGCCGTGCTCTTCGCGCTCACAACGTTATTATGATAGACCGAGGATGATATGGTGCTTCAAATATCCCGTTTTTAAGTCGATATAAATAAACGGTTCCCTCTTGGGGCATTATACTAATATATATAATATATATATATCAGTTCGCGCTTCGCGCGCCTATATATTGTTTACTAAGAGCAAAGATTTATGTTGGGGTACTCAGTGGGTTATTTATAAAAAGCAATTAGTTTTCAACTCGCGCTTCGTACTCGCGTTATTTTTTAGATAGACACCCATCCTTTTCAACATGAAAAGATGCATAGAATGTCTCATTTTAAGGCCTAAATCTTAAGAAATTTCAGCTTACGTTTCGCGCTCGCAATAGTTATTTATTGATATACATCTATTGATCTTTATTACAAACTTGCTTAAACTGCCCAAAATATAAAAAATTCAGCTCGCGCGTTGCACTCTCTCCAATAGATTTCAAAAAGTGCAAGAATGTCCAGTTTTTGTGCCTAAAATCTGAAAAATAAGCCACTTGCGCTTTGCACTCGTATACATTATCATTTATTAGAACGCGCAAAAACTATCTATTCATGATATGGAATATTATGAATTAATGTCACCTGGCGCATTGCAATAAAACAATACAATAACATTGTTTAGTTACTGATCCTGTTCATTATTACAAATATTGATAAAATGTTCCATTCCTACATCGATAAATCATTCCGCGCTTGGCGCTTATCAAAGATCTATAGTTATCTTTACAATATTGGCGTCGGAGTGTAAACCTACGGGGATCCATCAATATTACCAGCTAAATTTCAAAAATACCAATTCACCTATCGATTCCTGTTCCTTCAACTATAAGCCAAATTAAAGTAATACAAAGCTTTAAGTATCCGACATTCATTACTAGATTAGATATGCTCTTTTAGGGTATGGAGGATGGAGGTAAGGATGTGAATTAAAAAAAAACTGTTATGTAGAATAAATTTAGGATTGTAAATGAAAATTTATTCGATAAGGTGCCTGATCAAAATGTTTGTGCGCTTGCAATGTATTCCTTTTTTTAATCATGAAGGGGCATTGAAGGGGCTGAAAATATCAGGATAATTTTCTTAATTCAACCATAAATTTGCCAGATAACTTCACACAGAGCCACTTTTTATGAGACTAAAAAGAAAAGTGCATAATTTGAATTTAGTGGCGGGGAAAATTGCAAAGGCCACGATCACAGTTTTAACCATTTACTACATATACAGCTTTAGCAGGGATTTAAATACGAAAATGACGTTAGACATGACTTGTAAGAGCGAATCAAGGACTTCACAAATTTAGTGACTGAATATAAGAATATCAAAGCACAATTCTGAAATTGTCAGCCCCTTCACTGTAAAATGAAAATAATTTGAATTCACTCAATAAATTGGCATCATTGAGTGATTTCAAATGGCAAAAAAATCTTATTTTTCCAAGTATTTTTTGGCAGTTTTAAGTAAGATTTACTTATTTTCTTTGCATCCATTTTACTAAAGTAAATCAAGTTACATCAATTCAATTCAATTAAGTAAAACAATCATTGAAGTATATTTTTTTTAATAAACCCATAAAATGGGGGAGTGGACTTTCGCGACTCGAAAGTCTGCTCCCCCATCGTCCCACTTTCAAGTGGCATCATTTTCATCTGACATATATCCAAATATTAGACTTTATGCATTTGTCACTTACCTGATAGGTACTGACATTTATATTTATACGCGAACGGTTCATTCTAACAAATAAAACAGTGAGAATAATGTTAATATTTTCCGAAAACCTAAAAAGAAATCTGAAATTTTCTGGTGAGTGACTATTTGATGTTTTTTTTTCTTTGATTCAACAAAAGACTAACATATTTTGCACACCCTAATCCAAAACTATTTCAAACACAAATAGATAATGACAGTTATTTAGGACACGTTTTAACATTTACTTGCTCCTAATGAATGTTCAGGTACTTTTTATAATGTACTATGCTTTATCACGCAGATCGACTTCAATATAAATATAGTTTGAAAGTGCTCCTGCAAATCATTATTTTGTATTGTTGGATGTTTATTTGGCTTATGTTTCATAATCCAACCTGTTCTGAAAACTTCCCTCAACTTGATAGTTTAAAGATTTGTTGTCACGCTTCAAAATTACTTTTAAGTGATCTAATTCTAAGAACTTACATTAACTATTAGATTGCTGATTTTAGTTCTTTATCTCTCTATAAAATAGAATTTGTTCCGACTGTTTAAAACATTTGCTATCATACATGTACGTCAGCCTACTGGTCCAAACTTCCTCGGATACCGTCGCTTTCTTCATCAAATAGAACGGTCATCATTATCATGATTACTATATTCTCATGTTAAAGAGCAAGTTCTCTTATTGCTATTTGATTTATTTTTGCATATGTGATTAGGTTTGGAGCATAGACCCCACGAATATATGAAGATTGGTGAAAGGAGAAAATGCAAGAAACGGAAATTCATGAATTTAATATCAATTTCTGAATATGTAAAAATCTATATTACAAAGTTATGTTTTCATTTTAGAAACGTCAAAATCTTAGCTTGCTCGCATTTTTGCCACACGTGCTACGATCTGTCCCTCAATTTCAGTGGTTCTTTATGTACGCCACTGATCAATGGTGTAATCAAATTTTACTGATAAGTATTTTACTCATTTGCTCGACTTCTTCTTTTCCAAAATGTTGTGGCCCTTGATTATAGATATTTAAGACTCAAGGGTTGTATGCCTTACATGGATAAGTAATACAATGAAACCCTTTTTTGTATTTGTTATCCATTGTTAAAGGTTTGCTATCATCAAATCAAGATAACAATAAGCCGTCAAAACAATAATAATAATAAACCCTATACAGAAAACACACACAAAATGTGGAATTAGACTGATAAGCATAATACACAAGTATAATACAGTCCATACGTACAATAATAAATTACAAATACAATACACGTATATGAGAATGATAATCATGATAATGTTTTATACAAGTTAACATCTCATCAACAAGCTCTGGTCGGACATGTACATTACATGATTCCACGGCAGTCATAAAAAAACCTGAAGTACAATTATATGACGAGGGAAAAGGCATGTAAACTGAAAACATTTCTTCTAATATAGCTGGAAAAACTCAAGACATGAATTTCGTGTACTTTATAGCAATATTAGAGTATGTAAAATATCAATTTCTGAAAGTAAATGAGTTTATTATTATTTTTTGGCAATACATTATTCAAGCTTTTTTTATAAATAGCAATAAAAGTATTAAGACTTTCAAAATTTAGTGCCTATTTTGAAATTTGCAAATATAAATGTAGTATTTCAGTAAGAGGAACGAAAATGTTGAACAATTTGTCAGACTCAATACCAAACTTTTTTATTCGAATATAGAGAGAGTTTAGTGGTTTGTCATTTTTTTTAAACAACAGCACTGTGGTCACCTATCAATAGAATCTACCTGTCTATTATAGTGACCACGAGAAATAATTCACTTGGAGGCAAATTGGGTGTAAAGCAGCCATGCACTTTTCGTCTTGACCTTGCCTGACAGTATAGACAGGTACCGATATTTCTTGTTAACAAAGACTGCTGTATATAGGCCTGCTGTTATTTTTTCATCAAGAAATAAATCCCCAAATGGCAAAAATCGGTTGTATTGTATGATTTACCTGTATGTTATTTATATTACATGTAACAAAAGCTAGTGGATGGATAAATGGAAGGATTTTCAAAACTCAAATCGTGTCATCCACATGATAAAGCTAAATTGTATGACTAATGTCTACCGTTGCGCACATCTTCGTAATATAGAATATTGGTAAATGCCCTCATCATGGAGCTATTACATCCCTCGTGCAGTTTCATGAGGTAGTCTTGCCGAGTTGTTGCTTGGGTACAATTCTATTAAAGAATGGGGGTTAAAGTCTTGGCAATTAACAACAACAATTCTGTACCACAACATCAAGGAAGCACGTACAGTATACTAACATGCAAATATAGATGAAAAACATATATAGGTTAATGGGTTAATGCTGTAGGATCATGGTTAATGCATCTTGAATTCGCCCCATTTATGGTACATCACCCATGCCCTTATACGGGTATGAAAACAGTCAATAACTTTGGAAATTCCTTAATCCTTACAATATTCTTAAAAGGACATTTCATGAGGTTTTAAAAAAATGCTTTAAGATGAGGTAGGGTGAAGTGCTCACATATTATGAGTGAAAATGGTTGACTATTGTAGGCTCCCCAATTACTTTGTTTTTAGATTTAAACCTAAACACATCTTAGCAGGTTTGTAACCACGAACATGATACATATCTCATTAATCAAATATTGCGAGCGCGAAAAGTGAGCTACAATATTTGATATTCAGACCTGAAATACCGCTGAAATAAAGAATAAGAACTGTTTCTAATAAGTCATGTAGAAAATATATATTTCTCTCATCAAACAATGCGAGCGAAAAGCGAGATCTTAACATTTTTAGAACAGAATCAACGGATTCATGAAGAGCATAATACACTAATGCGAATGCGAAGCATGGATTTTTTTAAATATGCATGGAGACCATTAAAGGGGCAATCACTTCAAGTAATCATATACGATAGGCTATACGATACGTATGTCACGGTATAAAATAATACAAGCGCGAGGAAAAGTATTCGGTGTGAATTGTCTTGAAAACGGGATATGTTTTAGGACGAAAATTTTTATTCTCGTTATACAGACCATGATTTGTGAGAGCCGGGATTGATGAACACATACATTTAGGCCCTAATTATGTAGTATCACATTATTGGGAAAATAATATTTCCTAAACTTATTTTTCTTAATTTCCCACTTTTCTTTCTTTCTCCCTCTTTCCTCCCTCCCCCCCCCCGTTTTTTTTTGCCAGCTGATTGGGAGTCACGTCCCCCCCCCCCCACCGTATATTAGTTATCCTAGTCTAAATTGGTATTACATTCTGTATTTTGTAAAAAATAATTATTTTTTAAACATACTAGGTTTGAGTGAATTTACTCCAGATAGTACATGTCAAATTGATCACAGCAATGTAAGTTCAGAGCTCTTGCTGTATAGGTCCACGCATGGAGCTAATAGCTCTATGGTCCATGCATAGAGCTATTTGGTCCATGGGTACAAAATGACACACAAACACTCCCTGATAATCAGACCCCGGAGTAGACCACACACTAAATAACTTGTTTGCACAGATTGGTGATGAAACCCAGTCCTTTGCTTGTGGTTTAAATTCCTCGTAAATGTACAAGGGGCATTGTTTCACAATGAAAGTGGGACTAAGATTTCACTAACAATTCGTTGCCTTATCTCTCATAAAACCTCATTACGGATAATCGCTTCTTTTCTTAAAGGGGAAGTTCACCCGACGAAAAGTTTACTGCTAAAATATCAGAAAAAATAATAAAAATATCGTTGAAGGTTTGAGAAAAATCTATCAAGGTGATTATAATTTCAAGTGTTTGATTTGTGACATCATTTACATGAATTTCATGGTTTTTTTTACCCATATTGGATAGTCTACTTAAAAGAGGGATGGAATTGCAGACAAAAAGATAGATACTTAATCCCTTTGTGAGTGGTTACTGCATGAGAAAGGGGAAGATGTCTATCACAATTAGAAGCAGGTAATATCAAAGGTGAAATATATAAAGAGAGTGATAATTACTGAACAATGTCAAAGCTTAAGCAGCTTCTTAAAATTCAACTTAAAAAAAGACCAAGCTTATATTGAAATCAGGGCAGGAAATCTTATTAAACTGAAACTGAAATATTGTGTATTCTTGGTCTCACACAAGTTACATATAATGTGTACCGCTTCCACCAACCCTCAACTACCCTCGTTTTATTTGAGCAAATTGATAGTAAATAAACTTAATCTATCAACCTAGTACAGGCTTATACAGCTTGTACTCCGATATTTCATGATAGCACGTCTCCATTCCGCCGATAATCACACCATGTGTTCCTGTGAGAGATTTTTTGTCGTTGTTTTTAAGATTTTTTTTGTCAGTTATCAATAATTATATTGATTGATTGAATTAAGTTGTGAAGAGTACGTGTTGGTATATTGGGGGAATATTATGCTAGTCACATCAGAATAATATGACATCAAAATCGAAATTGTAGTCCACTTGTTATTCATGTTTAAAGGTCAAGTCCACCCCCGGAGTCCACCCCAGATAAATGTTGATTTCAATCAATTGAGAAAAGTGCAAACAAGCATAACGCTAAAAATTACATCAAAATCAGATGTATAATAGAAAGTTACGATTGAAACTTGCGGCTTATTTTTCACAAAACAGTTACATGCACAACTTATATTAGTGGCATGCAAATGAGAGTCGATGATCCCTCGATCACTCACTATTTCTTTTGTATTTTATTGTTTGAATTATACAATATTTCAATTTTTACAGATTTGACCAACTTGATTGAACCATACAATGCTAAAACTAGTCATTTCACATATTCAGGGAGGAAAAAAAAAAACTTTGTTTCAAAGGACAACCAGAAGAAATTTGGTGTATTTCAATACAAAACAGATAGTGAGTGCATGATGTCATCAGTCCCCTCATTCATCAGTTGCGGAACGGTTTTTAAAGTGGAGGGGGGGGGGGGCTGATCATGCCAAAAAATTACAATCATATGATCATTTTTACGTTTTTTGTACACGGTTTTGGAAAAAAGAAGGGGGTTGAAGCCCCCCCCCCCCCCCCCCGCGGCCCCCTGGCGAGGGTCTCCGCCTCATCGGTTAAATCACCTTTCCCCGAGTTACTCAAACCACACCGCTCATGAAGGCTACGGGAGTGGCGGGGCCACGGGCCGAGAGTCCACGAAACCGAGGGACCACGAGGCCGTTCATTTTCCCATTAGGCCGAGGGTTCACGAGGCCGAGTTTTCTTATAGTGTACTTCCTTCATTTTCTTTCAATAGGATTCTGTGTACATCAACCAAAAGATTCTGCTAAGCATACCCTCCAGTGAAAACTGAAGTAAAATCTTATAACATGAAGCTTTCGTAAATCGGGACAATAATGGTTTATAATATACTCATCTCACTTACCCAACACTAAAAATGTAGCTGTTGATTCCTTTTTCAACCGTGTATTCTTTGTAAAATAAAATAAAACTGTACTTCTTGACCATTAATTGTGATTAAGGAATCAAATAAAAGAGCAGATATTGAACTTATTAGGAATCTAAATTGATCTAAGTAATTTCAGAGGAAAGAGGAGATTCTAAGCTTTACAATGGTTTTTTTTTTATTGAGTAGTTTTTATTGACAACTTCGATTCATATACAAAATAAAATATATATAACAAACAAATAGAATTTTGATGTCTTTACAAATACCTTGACAACTCATAAATTCAACATATTTTTTTCATGAATGTTAAACACAATGTTAGACATCTTCCAATACATAATTATAAATAACATTGTTGATAATTATATGGTTGGTCACTATCATCGATGATAAATTTCGGTTTCGTTTTTTCTGGGACGCACTGTATAGCGTGCCTTAAACTTACACTGCCTTTTTTATTTATTAGTTGTGACTTAGTAACGATGAAGACAAACATGCTGATAAAAGAATTTATGGTTTGAGAAAAGTCGGCCTCGCGGATCTTCGGCCTCATGGACTATCGTCCTTGTAAACCCTCGGCCTCGTGGGAAGACCCCACCTGATTAATACCAATCAATAAAGTAACCAAGAATCCCATTGTAGACGCATATAGTGATTAAAAAAAAAATCTTCTTTATGTTTAGTCCCAGGATTAGAACTTCTTGTAATGAGGCTTATACAAGTCATAAGCTCAATGTTGCCGCGTTAATATTTCCTCTCAGCGTGGGAATGTAAACAAAATAATTTACAGACAATCTCGTTAATATGCCAAAACATGAGCGAATCTCACAAATGAACGGAAACTGTAAATGAGTAATAAATAGGAGAATTTGTTAGAAATAGAGTGAGAAATAGAGAAATTGTAGTAAATCTGAGAATAAAATATAGTCATTAAAGGTAAGGAAGGTCCTGGCTGGAAGTATGTATAGCTTAATAAACAGAGTAGAATTCACTGAGCAAAATGCCGAAAATTTCATCAAAATCGGATAACAAATAACAAAGTTATTGAATTTTAAAGTTTAGCAATATTTTGTGAAAACAGTCGTCATGAATATTCATTAGGTGGGCTACTGATGTCACATCTCCACTTGTTCTTTCGTATTTTATCACATAAAATTAGGTTTATTCCAATTTTTTCCTCCAAGATCTAGACAAATTGGATTGACAACTTATATAGTGCATAATATATTTATTACTGCAACTTATTTCATTATAAGGGAAACATAATTATTCACACAAGTATGAAATCATGAAAAAAATATGATTTTATGTAATAAGATAAGAAAACGGAAAGTGGAGATGTGACATCATCAGCCCAAGTAACGAATATTCATGACGACTGTTTTCACAAAATATTGCTAAACTTAAAACTTCAATAACTTTCTTATTTGTTATCCGATTTTGAAGACACTTTCGGCCTTTTGCTCAGTGAATTCTACTCCATGTATTAAGATATAAATATTTTCAGCCCAGACTATCCCTTTAAGAAAGTTCAACTTAAAATAAGTATCATTGTCAGGGTATAGCAAGCGCAGTTGATATAATGTACATAGTCATTGCGCTATAAAAATTGAAATATTGTCATGGAAATATCTAATAATGATAACAACTTAATACAATAGTTTGTTATACCACAGTTCTAAATAAGCGCCAATGGATAGAGTTCTTCTGAAATATACTCATTGCCCAATTCACATCTCAATGCCAACGCCTGCGCGCGCATCCTCAGCACCTGCCACTGACATGAATGAATGAAACTCCAAAAAATTTTAACAGAACCAGAAGTGTGCTTCAACCGTGTTCGCATCGGGGTTTTCTTGAACAATCGCTTGGCTTTTCTGATTCCATTCTCGCTTAAAACAATTTGAGGACATCGCCATCATGGATATTCCAAAGTTACATCTTAAAGCTGATGAATGGTGGAGTTTGAAAAAAGGCATGGAATCAAATTCAGAAGACTGTCGAATCATCGTCAACGACACGTCGAATTACTTAATGGATTATAATCCAGGTAAGTCGCAATATATTTTTGTCCATCATGCTACCATTAATTACGTCCGATTTTACCAACAATGAAATGCATTTATTAAACAATAGAAATGCAACTGAATGCAATTTATGATATTGATATTTCAGCAAAAATAAAGGGCAAAAATATAAACAACATGTACAAGTGAAAACTCATGACTGCCATCGGCTATATAGCTGTTCAACTTTTAAGCATGTCAATTTATATACTAGAGCCTATATAGGGGGTCGAGTAGTCTTGCACTTGTTAAAGGGAAATGAAACCTTTGGAACAAGTAGGCTTGTGTCGAAACAGAAAAATCAAAGAATAAGAACAAAGAAAGTTTGAGAAAAATCGGACAAACAATGAGAAGGTTATGAGCGTTTGAATATTGCGATCACTAATGCTATGGAGATCCTCCTATTGGCAATGCGACAAGGATGTGTGATGTCACATGTGAACAACTTTCCCTTTGATGGACTATAAAATACCCTCCAAATGTCTCTTTTTACTTTTTCTTATGGTGATTCAAACTCTTTATCCATGATGTATTCTTTAAAAATCTGTATTACACGCCCTCCTATAGAAAGAACACATGATCTACTGCTAGATGTGATAAAAGAGGCAATTTTAGTGAAATATATACTAAAGTAATGGGAGAGTTGTTCACAAGTGACATCACACATCTTTGTCGCATTGCCAATTTGAGGATCTCCATAGCATTAGTGATCGCAATATTCAAATGCTCATAACTTTTTCATTATTTGTCCGATTTTTCTCAGACTTTTATTGATCTGTTCCTTTGATTTTTCTGTTTTCACACAAGCTATCTTGTTCCAAAGGTTTCATTCTCCTTTAATGTTCGATAACACGGAGCTTGTCCAGATTTCACGTCAATATGAAATAAATATATAACTATTAGGCATTTACTTCATGATGTCATTGCTATCATTATTGTATCTCAGTATAATCAACAACGTCCCAGATAGGCCCAAAGCTCTTAAAAAAAGAGGGGGAAAATAGAATATTAGTAGATCTAGTTTGTTTGCTGAGATTATAGTGAGAAAAATTGTTCACAAGCATTGTTTATGAAAATGATACCTAACAAATTTACAGGTTTCATATTATCATGTAACTAAGAATTAAACATTCCGCTAGTTCTTCGTAATGATAATGGAGTTTGTGAATTCTTTCATACTTTCATGTATGTATATAATTATTCTCACCGAATATGGAATGCAATGGCAAATTTATATTGATGTTCTGTTAGCTGTTTTCATCATTGAACCCAAGAATCTCCGGATCCATCTGTCTTAGCGAGTAAAAAAAAATAATAAAATGGCAAACGTATTTGATCATATTGGAATTTCAGTTGAGAAATTCAAGGGGAACACATCTGAAGAAAATCTAGGCACTATTAATATGGACATTCGTCATAACTTTGTGTCTACAGATCTCACAGATGCTTCCGACATTGTCGTTGACTTGATGTTGGCCGAAGACGTAGACTGTCATATCAAGGTAAGATTTTACAGTTGTTCCAGGGTATCGATCGTTATTACTTTTAAGAATGTGCTATTTCATTTTTTAGATAACATTTACTCCGAATTCAATACATAACTCAAACATATTTTTTGTCGGCTTTTCCTTATCTCCTTCCTATATTCTTCATTTTCTATTTTTTTCGTTTTGCTTTTTTAGTTTATTCTATGTAATTCTTCCTCTACAGCGTACATAGGCCTTAACATCGTTCTCATTATACTATCCTTAACTAGCTTACTATAAATTGGTTTAGTAAACCAGTTAAGAAGGTCGCTGTGCTTGCGTTATCGGCCGACAGTGGTTTTCAAAACCATTTCACGTAAATTGGCCTTGTACGTTGCTATGGGAACTCTCTAAGTGGGGTGTGGGGATGTTTCGCGCGAAATTCGTAACCGCAGCGTAGACTAAAGCGCGCTCAAAATGTACGAAGATTGCTTCCCGAAGGTTGTGTCCTCGCGTCAACTTCAATAACATTTGTTCTACGGCGGCCATACGACGAGTCGAAAAGCCTCAAAAGGGCCTTTCATTTTTCATTACCTGTGTAGCTGGTACAAAAAAATGTCTAAAAGGTTGTTTTCTACTCGCCGTACGGCCGCCGTAGATCAATTACGCTAGATTCAGTTTCACAAGGGATCGTGGTGGTTATTTCCGAACCAGGGTGACCAGACATCCCGTATTTCGATCCCTTTTTTTTTTTGGGGGGGGGGGTGAATAAACTTGAACTTTTGAATAAATAAACTTGAACTTTGTTCCGGCCTAACAGCAAACCCTTCCCGGGACGCCTATTTGTCCCGTATTTCAGTATATTGAACAAAATATAGTTAATACATTTAAAAGTGAAGATATTTTATCAAATAACCAACAGCAGAGACAACAATAAAATCAATAACTAAACTTTTGCAAGTTCTGCGGTGATTTTCTTGCTAACCCAATACATTGCAAACGAACTGGCCTCCTGCCTGTGTGTGGCAGGCTACTATAAACTGGCTCGGCATGTAGGATCGGATCAGATTCTCAATTGCGCAAACAATCTCACATGATAAACGTTTTTTCCACCAAAATAATCACAAAATCGGTGGGAATTTCTTCTTATTATTATCTATTTATTTATTTGGCCATAAAAAAAACTCTCATTATAATTATCCTATGGATTTCTCATATTACTGATTTGGTGATGTAATCGGAGGAACATTACAAGTTATGAAGTTTTCATAACTAGATCAGCTTTCGTTTTGAGTTTTGTTGTGATCGGTGCGAACTTGTAAAGGGATGGGAGAGATGCCTGTGTGTGATGCCGCGTTGTTTCATCCAATTTTTAAGTTTGACAATGTTTCACTTTGAAATCTATTCATTTCTAAATTTTTTTACTTTTTTAAGTCTAAAATATAAATTAAAAAAACACATATACTCAAGAGTTTTGTTAGATAATTGGATTATTTTTGTTTGCTTGAAGTTTGATATTTTTCCCTTTCTTTCATTTTTCTTTCTTTTCTATCGTTTCTCCATCATTCTACCCTTCCTGTTTGCCCTTTTTGTTCCATCTATCTTTATTTCCTATCTTTCTTTCCTGACACTATCTATCTCTTTGTTTATTTAGCTTTCTTTCCTTCTTTCTCTTACTTTCCTTCTTTTTTATTTCCTTAAACTTTTATTTACTTCCTTCTCCCTTCCTCTCCGTTTACTTTTCGTTTTTCCTCTCCTTCCATTTTTTTCCATTCTCTTCTGATCCCTTCATTCTTCCCTCCCTCTCTATCATCCTTTCTTTCATTCTTTATTTTATTTTTCCTTCTAATTCTTTTCCTCCCTTCCTCACTTCCTGTTTTTCTTCTTTCTTTGTTTGTTTCTTTTTCGTTTTCCGAAGGAAAAACATATTTCCTTCATTATGTCTCCCTCTTACTTTCTTTTTTTTCCTTTCTCTCCTTTTTTTTCTTTCACACATTTGTTCATCTACCCTTCCTTTCTTTTTCTTTCTTTTGATTCATTTCGAAGAATGACGGTAACCTTATTTCTTTCATAAATTTTTTTCTTTCATCCTTTCATTCTAACTTTTTTTTTCCATTTCCCCCCCCCCCTTTTTTCCCCTTCATTTTTTTATTTCTTTTTTCTCAAATCTCTTTCCTTTCTCTCTTTCATTCTTTCGTTCATCCTCCCTTCCAATTCTTTATATTTTTTACAGCTTTAACACTGCATGGCCTTCTTTGTTGATCTTTTTTATTAAGACCTGGCTCGGTCGATCGCTTATGCAGCGTGCTTTGTCGATTGTCCCGTATTTCATTTTGTGAAATCTGGTCACCCTCCCGTTCCGTTAAACTAGTTGCCACTTAACTCAGTCAGTCAGTACATGTGAATTTCTTATTCTTGATATTCCACCGTTAATGTAGGCCAACATGTCTTGTTACAAGATCTTTTAAGCTTCAATAATAAGTGATATGATAGTCATTTTTAGCACAAGTTGGAATGTTCTTAATTAGCTATTAATTTCAGCTCACTTAGACCAAGGACCCTAAAATCATTGTAAATCGGTATTCTGAAATCTTCTTAATGCGATCTTGTTGATGTGAGGACCACCAAATCCTATCTTCAATGCGCAATTTCTTATGTATATATTACCGATCAAAATTCACAATTAACAATTGAAGTTTATCCAACGTCTTCTTTATGTCAAGAAAATAATTATTAATAGTGCGCTCTGTGCGTATACTGATTTTTTTTGGCATAATGGTACTACATGTAATTGCAAAATTGAAATCTTAACCTTAGGTTAATATCGGTCAACTTTTAAAAACTTCCCGCCTACATGGCCTAGGCTCTACTCGAGTTAACATAAAAGTGGCAAGAACACAAGTTGATTGTATTTTGTCATGGATCCTTGGCTTAGAATTAAAGCAATTTGTTTGAAAGAGAACTTACCTGTTGTGTTATATTGTATTATATAACTTATGGAATTGGGTTGATATTCAAATAATATGACCCCTTTTTTCGGTCTATCCCATTAGATCCTGATGAAAAATGGAAAGTGCCTTCTTGCACCATTCGAGAACTGGCGGGGATATAGTATATTTGCTCAAAAAGCCATAGGCCAAGTTACCTCGCCAAATCAAATAATTAACAAATGGAGGCATTATAATAATGGAGAGGTCTGTGAGCCTCCTAAGAAAAAAATGAAAAGTAAAAGAAACCCTGAAGCCAAAGCGATGCTTGCAGGGTATCACGCAAACATTAAGCAATGTTTTGTTGGCGTTTTTTCGATGAAAATTGATTGTCTGGTACCTGCAAATGATACCAGGATGGTGAGAATGCAGGATGGAGATTTTGTCAAATCTTTAACTGCGCGTATGCTCTCAAAACGGAGCATATGTATTGATTCGGCTCCACCGGTCATAGGGCTTATTGACAAAAATATATGTCCTTCTAAGTCCAGCTTCTCGGATGACCTGTTGGAGAGGGGTGCTATCGAGGTTATCGATGGCAACCACTCTGTTCTCGCCCAAAAGGCTGCCTTTGAAGCTACCAAGGAAAAGGTCTTCGAAAAAAGATTGGTAGCAGTCTATGCTGGACTGACTGACCAACAGGCCCTCTCTCTAGGAGTCTCAAAAAATCAGGATGCATGCCATGTCCTCAAGATGACTCCAATTGAGGAGATAAAGCTCTTCCGGCGGGAGCTTTACTACACCAACAACATCCCTCTGACAGAGGAGCCCCCACTACCAACTTCGTTGTACTATAGTACAATAAAGCATATTCTTGGTATATCTACGGTAAGTTTCACTTTTGTAATTTATTTGCATGTAGACCTATGGCTATTGTACGAAAAATGAACTTCTAGTATTCAAACTTGTTTTAATATATTCAGTCTGGTGTGCCCCTTTTGAACTACTAACAAGGGGAAAGGCGTCCAATATTCTTTTCCAATTTAAGCAGACATGTAGGAAATAATGTCGACAAATAGCATAATCTGGTATCTAAAAACTGATCTTGGTATCAATGAAGGTAACAAGATTAATATCTGAGCCTAATTACACGAGAGGAAAAAAAATGATTAATGAAATATATTCAATGCTTGGTGGCATTTTTTGCCACATAAAATGTGAAAGTAACATTGTTATCTGTTTCAGTGACTGTGTAAAATATTGTAAAGCATCTCTACTTTCATATTTTGGTGGTATAAACAAGCTGTGCACTTTGATTATTACAAAGTCAACATTCATCTTTCAGAAAAGTGCTATGGATTCCAAGAGGATGGCAATTAAGTTGGCTTCTCTGTCAAAGAGATGTTTTGTCATCCTTGAGGCTTTAATGAAGGAGAAGCCTGGGTTGAAAGCGTATAAGTTTCAGGCTCTCCAGGGCATAGCAGAGGAGAACGACGTCTTTAAGTGTTTGCAGCGTTTTCAGAGAGACGGGCATGATGAATTTTTGGTCAAATGCTCTGAAATCAAGGGCACAATAAATACCACGCAAGTGAGTTATTTTTTTTTTTATAGTTTAATTTGCTAATATGTGGGCTAAAATGCTTTGTGTAGATTATTTAAATACAAACCCATGCAGAATGGAGCACCAAAACTTTTAAGCAAACTTGTGACTTTGTAAAACATGCACCCACTTTAAACCAAGTTTCAAGGACCATAATCATCTTAAGAAACAAAGATCTTTTGAATTTGTGCAAGACCTGAAAGAACGATTTGAATAGATGTGTGTTATGATTCTATTGGTGTATATCAGAAACCCCCTTGAACCAATGCCGATGGCAAAAAAAGGATTTGGTAGTCATTTATCCTCAATATAGGCTGTGCACTTTTCAGCTATCTGTTGGTGTGCTCTTTCAATTGTAAGTTCAACACGGAAGTGCAAAGGAATAGATAGTTGTAACATTCATTAATTATGCAAAGATCAGGGCCCCGTTTCATAAAGAGTTTACAAGTTGTAAATTTGCCATTATCATAACTACAATGGCAACAAGGTTCAAAAGCCAATCAAAACCAGGGTTACCATGGTAGTTGCCATGATGGCAAAGTTAAAACAGTTGTAACTCTTCATGAAATGAGCCCCAGGTATTTGATTCGTTAAGGTGTAAGCATTGGGGATGGGAGTGGCAGGAATGTAATCATTCATGTTCATAATATTATGACAGATTTTCACTCTTTTTTAAAACTAGTATGATGGTAGTACGTGTTTACGTCATATACTTTTTATATATTTATAATTTATATGTTTATACTCTACCAAAAATAAAGAGCAATCATCACAAACTTGAAGTACATGTAACGCCGCAGACTATCCATGTGACCAAACTGCACCATGCCAATACTGCAACAATAACACTAAATGGCAAATCACGAGAATGGAAAGCAGATGAATTGTTCCAGGCTCTTACAGGTGTGTTCCTATAATACCAATGAATCTTGCTGTAAAAATAGCAGATGAAGGATAAAAAGTATATTTTTCAGAGTTTGAGGAAAATCCACCAATTATTTAAAAAGTAATTATGAAATATCATTTTCTGAAGAAAAAAAATGAAAATGGGTTTTATTGTACCTTTGTTATATCGACAAATCGTTTCAAAACGGCTCCTGATATAGATTTTTGATTGATCATGTACCATTACAAAATTGAAATTTATGCACAATATCATTTTATATATTTCATTATGTATGGGGCAACTGCTGACATATGATGTAAGTCACGCAACTAATCAAACAACTTTAAATTCTATTAATTCTCTTTATGTTTGATGGATTTTCCTAAACAATCACAAATTTTTAAATCAATTTTTATGTTGTTAATACAACATATTTTTTATTAAGGTGAACTCCTCCTTTATTGAATTTCCAATTTCAAATTTGAAAATCAGGTTTACTGCACCCTTTTTATTTATTTTTTTTTCTTATTTTTTTTATTTTTTCTTTGGGGGGGGGGGTTAAAATGACACACAATTTATTCAAATACCTAGACATGGAAGCACTGGCCATACTTTGAAACAATTTAAGATATCAGAGCCTAGAGGATGACTAATATCAAAACATATATAATTGACAAACTTAACTCTTTGTGGATCTGAGCAATAGGGATGGTGTTTAATAAGTCATAGTATTGTGCTTTAATTCACTTCAATAAGATTATACAAGAAATGAAGCAATGGATTTGGAAGGAAGCGGGCCACTGGAATCCTCCATTCTCTCAGGAATAGGAGATGAAGAAGAAGAAGAGTCCAATGAGTCTGACAATGACTCACATGTTGATACTGGTAAGTGGTAGGAATAATAAATGCACTCCAATTAACCAATTATACACAAATAAAAACTAGAAAGTTTCCATCAACATGCAAGGATGCCTGATCATTACGGAAGGGGATGGGAGCTTGTCATTACAAGTAGGACACTGTGCTAGGCAACATGACACTGTATCATTTTTTTGAAGTCCTGACCACGGATATTTTCATCTTTCTGGAAAATGAAAATCAAATTTTAAGATAGATTTTGACATAAATTCAAAAATTCACATCATATATTACCCTTTTCCTTTCCATATGTTCTGTTTCTCAATTTCATTTCTTTCATTATTTTCCAGGGGGGGGGGGGGTGATCATGGATCCATGTACTTTTATAAAGTACGTAAACCAAGTAATTTTGTTTTGATCTGAGAATATTTTGGTCATATTATCCTCACCTTTAGCAAATGTCTCAAATATTTGATTGTCATGTGAAGTAGAAATGTACACCCTTTCTACACACTAGGTCTATATGTAGTCTGCAGGCACTGACCCCTGATTTTCGCAATGCGCTTAGTACATAATGCACAGTCTAAATTAAAGAGACTAGATTAACCAAGTACTGTGACTGGCTTACAAAGAGAGCATATGGAGTCTAGTCTTCACTCAAGACCTGTTAAGTGTCAAGTATGAGTCTGTGCATAAAGACCAGCTGTTAAAAAAGCATTAACTATAGGCCTTTACACTTCCCACTTGTTTCACAAATTTATAAATATTTACAGGAAGAATGAGTGAGCTGATGGAAGTAGAGCCCTTAGCTGTCAGCAGATCTCCGGCTAAGAAATCAAGTAGGTTGTGTTTTCTTTCTGAGATATTCTGACTCTAACAATGCCCATTAGTGTCAAAACTAGATTAAATATTATGTCAATGAATGAAGAAATGTTCTGACTTTCATTTTACAATGTGATTGTGTTACCCAATAAAATTGTTTAATTGTGACCCTCATTAAGATGCAATTACAACTTGTTCATGTTTACAGAGGAGCCAGCTCCAGCAGGGCCCTCAGTTTCTAGGAGGATAACTAGGCAATCTCCGAAAAAGCCAGGTATGTGATTCATTTTTGTGTGTCGTTTTTTTTTACTTTACTTTGCATTCAATTGTTAGAGGACATATGACTTAAGTATCAGTATAATCACTAAATAGCAATGAATAATACAACCTAAACCTGCCATGCCATTTTCAATATGAAATAATTATACCTTTTTTTAATTACATTACAGGTCCTACAATCACTATAGAAGACGATCCGTACGAGTTTGATAATACAGGTTTGTGTCTTTATACTGTGCTATATGCTCAAAAATATAATTCTTCTATATTGTAGAGTTCATTTAAAACAAAATTTATAGTTACACCCATTTTTAATTGGTACTGATAAAGTAAAATCAAACTTAAAATACTAAAATGCCCTAAAAAAAAGAATTTTGTTGAAACAGTTCTATACAAATATTCATGAATGTGCAGCATATAAAGCAAGCTGATGAAGTATCCCCACTTATTCTGTTGTATTTTGTTACATGCAATTAACTGAAAATAAAATGAATTGGTGAATTGATTCAATGTTTATCAGTGATAATGTGCTACACTTATTCTTGATCTAATCTCTGCTTCTTCAGATGATGGAGAGTACAAGATCATAGATGATCTGAGTGATCTCAAAGTTGGAGATAACATCCTGATCGATCCCCCACCCAAGCAAAAGAAAACAGACGAGCCATGGCTTGGGAAAGTCACAAGAATTACGAAAAGAAAAATATTTTTTGAATTTTTTTTGGGAAGTTACACTACTTCTTGGGAGATAGGGGTATATGGGGAAGATTCTGTTCTTCCAAAGCAGGTAGTGTGTATCGTACAGTGGGATGAAAAACTACCTATGCCTAATGGATTAGTTCAAGCATTGAAAAAAATGCTTGACTAATCTTATACTATCTTTCAAGATAGTATAACTACCCTGAAGTCATACATGAGAATAAGCTTCTTTGTAGTTACTCATCTCGATTCTTCTCTCTTCTCTGTACTTGACCTTTCTCTTAGTGTATTTCTCCAATCCTGTTTTATTCTCATCTATTTCTATATCTTCTTTAATACTACACCTGCAAATCTTTAAGCCTTTTGAGGTGCACCTCAAGAGCCCTCAATCTTGGAACACAATTGTTGCATTTTATACTGTGATAAGTATAATTTTTCTGCTCGCAATGTACAGTGTATTTTACCAGTAATGAGCTACTGCATCATTATGTATTTATGATTAATTGACATGTTCCTTTTTTCTAATCCATTCTAAAGTAAAGATTATTGAATATACATGGTATGTAAAGATCTATAAAAGAAAAGAGATTCTGCAAAATGTGTCTTGTAAAAAGAGAGAGTAAAAGATGAAACACTAATCAAATAATGCCCCTGCGAAAAATCAAACTTATGAAAATCATTTTGATCCTGTACAATTTTTTTGTTTAAGTCTCCAAAACCATTTCAACATGCACAAATATGTATGGTCTATTTTTGTATAAGTAATTTATTTTCATACTACATCATTACAATTGATTTCTTATGTATGTTACTGTCAATGGTGTAAATTAAAACACGTAATGAAAATGTGAATATAGTAAATACAATAATAAATAATTATTTAATGATCACTTACCTTTGTATATCCCTATTGTTGTATATCCTTTCATGCTGTGCTACATACACATATTTTTATATGATCTTTGGAAGTGGACCAGATGCCTTCTACCATTTTGTGATGATTCCAGCTCACAACACTACAATCATGCTGTAATTACGTCAGTGGATGTATTTTTAGTCTACAATGATTGCTCAAATAGGCCTCCCGGATAGGCCTGCATATTCTTAAATACAGGAAAGTCAGTTATATTTTTTGGCCAAAATGGGCTGTAATTTAAGTCAAATTGAAGTAGATCTAGACCTGCATTTTCTTAGGCTACAATCCACTGTAACTACATCCAAAGTCAGTTTTATTTTTATTTTTTTATAATTTTTTTTTTTTTTTTTTTTTTGGGGGGGGGGCAGGATGCGCTGTAATTTCAGCCAAATCAGAGTAGATCCATAAGGCAACATATACTTAGGCTTCTATAAGCTGTAATTACAGCCAAAGTCAGTTATATTTTTTGGCCAGAAATGTGCTGGAATTACAGCCAAATCACAGTAAGCTACAATACGCTGTATACAGCCAAAGTCGGTTATATTTTTTGGCCAGAAATGTGCTGTAATTTCAGCCAAATCAGAGTAGATCCTGAAGGCAGCACATAATTACATGTAGGCTAAAATACGCTGTAATTACAGCCAGAGTCAGTTATACTTCTTGGCCAAAATGCGCTGAAAAGTAGATCTAGTCCTGCATATTCTTAGGCTACACTACGCTGTATTTACAGCCAAAGTCAGTTTTTTTTTTTTTTTTTTTTTTTTTTGGGGGGGGGGTCAGAAATGCGCTGTAAATTCAGCCAAATCAGAGTAGGCTACAATGCGCTGTAATTACAGCAAAATCAGAGTAGGCTACAATGCGCTGTAATTACAGCCAAATCAGAGTAGGCTACAATCCGCTGTAATTACAGCCAAAGTCGGTTATATTTTTTGGCCAGAAATGTGCTGTAATTTCAGCCAAATCAGAGTAGATCCTGAAGGCAGCACATACTTACATGTAGGCTAAAATACGCTGTAATTACAGCCAGAGTCAGTTATACTTCTTGGCCAAAATGCGCTGAAAAGTAGATCTAGTCCTGCATATTCTTAGGCTACACTACGCTGTATTTACAGCCAAAGTCAGTTTTTTTTTTTTTTTTTTTTTTTTTGGGGGGGGGTCAGAAATGCGCTGTAAATTCAGCCAAATCAGATTAGGCTACAATGCGCTGTAATTACAGCAAAATCAGAGTAGGCTACAATGCGCTGTAATTACAGCCAAATCAGAGTAGGCTACAATCCGCTGTAATTACAGCCAAAGTCAGTTGCATTTTTTTTTGCCTAAATGCGCTGGAATTACAGCCAAATTGGAGGGAACTGCAATATGCTGTTATTACAGCCATAGTCAGGTATATTTTAGGGCCTAAATGTGCTGTAATTACAGCCTTAGTCAAAGCCAATATATATTGGCTAGGATATAGGTAGTAATTAGCATGAAGAAAGATCAGCACCCATTGATGTTTCTCTCTGTTCCAGCCACTGTAATTACAGCAACAATGTATTTATATTGCTTTTTAATTGCAAAGGTATTCACTTTAGTAGAATTTTGAATCATTTCCTAAAATCTTGACAATGCTTTAAATTGTCAAATCCAATTTACTTATGTTTTGAAGAGTATTACAATACAGCTGTTGTGCTTGAAATGTTCCTATTTTCAGGCCTTCCTACACCACGAGAGCATACTTGCTAAGAGGTTCTTCACGGAGTGGAGAGAAAGAACAAGATCTAAGCTGCAGGAATCTGAGAAGATGGTATGTATCCAGGCACCTGTTATTTCTTATGTCTACTCATTAAAATTATGCTGGCAGAAAGCTCTTCAAACAGTTTAATACCGGATTCACCACTACAAGTACCTGTACATGTGACAAAATTGCTCTTCATTGCCGTCAATGAGTATGTCTTATGTTACTGCTGATTTTGCAGGGTTGTTGATTTTTTTGATTTTTTTTTAAAAATCAAAAAAATCAGATTTTTTTTATTTAAATCGGATTTTTAGGATTTAAATCAGATTATTTTGATTTTTTTCCAACAAAAAATAATGGTCACACTTAACAAGTTTTAAACTATATTTAAACTGTTTTACACCAATAATAGTGGTCAAGTAGTCTTTTGAACATTGTGTATTGTACTATTTGACACAATAATCCACTTATATACAGGTTATTATTATTATTATTATTATTATTTGTTTTTATTTGCATTATAGAGAGGGACATTTTATGGAAGCCCAAGTAATGTTATGTATTATGTATACATTTAAACTCTTGAAATTTTTATATCAGTCAGTTCAAAACATCCGAAGTGTTACTCCAATGCATGAAGTACTCAAAGAACTTGAGAATTTCCAACAAAATTGACATTATTAAAGGCCTGTTAGGGTTCCTATACTGCCCTTGGGAATTCTACTTATTAAGTACCGGTATACATGTGTACTTTGAAATTGTGTAATTGAATGTATGGGTATTGATAAGAAAATACACAAGCATGCAAATATACATGTAATTCTTATCAAATGTACACATATGCCTTCAACTTAAGTAATTGAAAGAATGGGTATTAATAGTAACAAGAAGGAGGTACATACAAGTAGTTCAGCTGTTTTGTAAAAGTATCCAAGTTGTGGACTTTGAGCACCTTTGTAGATTTTATATATTATTTTATTGAAGATTTAACAGTTTGGTGTACATACAGAGAGTTATTTATCATTACTTCGTTAGAAACTTGTTGTTTTCATCAGTTTTGCTTGTTTTACAATTTGAAAATAAAACAGTGGTGTTAAATCAGACTCCATGAGGGTTGTATCATTCTTTTAAAGTATCTCTAAAGCATGTGGAACAGAAATGAAAATGATTACATTGAAAGTATCTGTTAAGAAGAAGAGAAAATAGAGAAAACTAATTTTTTTCATAAAAGTTTATTTAAATCAGTGATTTTTTTGAAAAAAATCAAGTGATTTAAATCGCGATTTAAATCATGATTTTAAATCGACATGATTTAAATCAAACAACCCTGTGATTTTGTGGCTGTTTATTAAAGATGATCTAACAATATCCTAGTTTTTGTCCAGAGTCTATACAGATGGATCATGCAGTGTTGATCTTTGTTAGTCCAACATGTCTACCATACATCATACAGTCACTGTATGCAGACTCCTTATATTACCCTTGCATTGATTCACACCAACCATAAGTTTATGGGCTAAAGGCTTACAATTTTTTAATTTGTCAATCTTAAAGGCGACCGCACACCTTACGATTGGTCTGCGACCCGATTTCAGAATAAAATGTAGTAGAATTTGATGCTAAGATTGAGACTTGGAATATCTTACTGTGTAATGTTCTAAATCATCGTACATTCTGTAGGGTTATAGCATTGAACCATAGATGGAGACAGCAGCTTTCATAAAGATTCTCATGTGTTATTTCCATGATGATGATTTCATGTAGAAAATAAAGATTTTGAGACAATTTATTATTGTTGGCCTTTTTACAATTAATAATAATAATAATAATAATAGATGCTTATATAGCGCATAATATTCTACAGAATCTCTATGCGCTTTACAAAAGAGGTAATTAAGTCTAATACAGGTAGGCCTATACTGAGAATAAAATACATAAATACTATAAAAAAAAAATTAAAAAAAAACCATTGTAACATACATGGTACTTTTCCTAAACAAAATAATCTAACATGAGAACAAGTATGTTTTTAAAGATTTGAGAAAGGTGGAAGTACAATCATGTGATGGCCCTCAGATTATTAGGCAGTTTATTCCACAGTACAGGTGCTGCTGACTGAAAGGCACGATCACCAAATGAACATGTTTTAGACGTTGGTACTGTTAATAAATTCTGGCTAGAAGAGCGGAGATTTCTTTGTGGGACATATTCAGTAATCAGATTATACAGGTACAATGGGGACTTACTAACTAATGTTTTATGGCATATTGCTAACATCTTGAAAACAATTCTCTTCTGTACAGGCAACCAATGCAAGTGCGACAACAATTCAGATTATTCATTCACTTTTACAGGATCTTGGATATATATGCACACCTGAATGTAGTCTAGAAATCATCTATTCTTGTACAAATTCTGTTTACCAAATAACGTAGTATAATTATTGAATGCAAGATTAGCCTAAAATACATGAACAACCATTACATTTGCTATTAATCAGGTGACATTTATTTGTTTTCTGTCAGTTTCATGCCTTGGACCATTATCATGTATCCCTGAGTGCTAAGGCCTTGAAAAGATGGATGGAATTCACAGTAGAATCAAGACAGAGGTATGATCTTATTTTTAAGACGAGTCTGATCTAGAAATGCAAAATATATTATACATGTAATTATTGCTAATACTTGTTAGGATATTATGAATTCAACACTATTCAAACCTCATTTTGTAGCATTATGTGCATGATACATTTTTTTTGTATTGAAAGTCACTGCATTCTTACAATGATTTCTCACTTTTAATGTTATTAGGATCAAATAGAATGAAGACTATAAATAGGGAATTCCTGTTTTGAAAATGTATATATAAAAAAGGTCTTATATTAAATAAGAAGAGTATTATGGTAAAATGTCACTGGAAAGTATTGCTTTCCAGATGTCATAGCATCAACAAATTTAAAAAAGATCCAGTGAAATGTTCAGGCCTGAACATTTATGTGGAGTAGTACTTTACCTACATTCCTGAATGCAATGCATGTGACTGACAGCAGAACATACATTTACAGTGCCGGCCGCGGGAAACGTCACAGTGCCCCCTAGGGCGAACGCGGTAGCCCGTAGCGGACATTTGAGGGGAGCGGACGAGGGAAGACGCCCGCGTCCGCTCCCCTAGGACATGAGTGCCCTAGGGGAGCGCCCGAGGATAGTGCCCGCGTCTATCCTAGGGTGTTTCCCTAGGATGTTCAGCCGTGCATTCTTGGTCGAAAGAGGAGGTCTGATTTGACACATTCGTTCAAGACTGCATGTGATTTTTATCTCATATCAAGCATAAGTTTTCGATAATTTATCGTGGATAAAATCTGTTATGAAAATTACAAATTTTGGGTTGTCCGTTATTTCATTCACTGACATGGTTAGTCGTGATCGTAAATGAGTTTCTGACGAAGGAGCAGGTATTTGTCGATGTTGACCCTACATTCCAGAGGTCGTCCTAGAACTATTTACTCTATTCTTTCCCTACATGGTCATCCTTTTTTATATACCCTGACATGCCTTTCAGGCGCGGATCTACGAGATGCAGATAAAAGGGAGAAGAAGAAAGCAAAAATGAAAGAAAAGGCGAAAATGAAGGGATGGATTGAAGACGAGAAGGAAAGAGTTAAGAGAAATAGAAAAAGTGAGAGAAGGGGAAAGGGAAGAAAGAGAAACAGAGGGGATAAAAAAGGGAAGGTGAGGCAGAAAGAAAAGAGGGAGAAGGAGAAAAGGAAAATAGATTGAAAATCGAAGGGGAGAAGAAGAGACAAAGGAAGAAAAGGAAGGACAGAATGAGAAAGAGAGAATGATAAGGAGGGGGAAATTAAATAAAATGAAGAAGGGAGACATAATAAAATGGAGTAAAAAAGCGAAAAAGGGAAGAGAAGGAAGGGCGCAGGAAAAGGTAAGAAGTACAGGGGACAATAGAAGTGGGACTTAAGAAAAAGTAGAGGAAAAGAGAGAAAGTGGGAAGAAAAATTTGGGAATTTGTCCAGATTTTCATGTCAGAAAATACGTTAGTAACTCGCATATGCCCATTTTTACGCTGATGACAAGTATTGAACATTCTTGCGCTCAATCTTGTAATTATTTTCTCTCACCATGCTCACAATTTCCTGCTCTCGTTGCATCAATTAAAAACTTGTCCCGAATTAACATCCGCTCATTCAAGAAAGAAGAAAGAAAAATGAAAGAAAAAGGCAAATAGGAAGGGATGGAGGGAAAATGAGAAGGAAATAGAAAAAGTGAGAGAAGCAGAAGGGAGCGAAGAAACGAAGGGGAAAGGGGAGAAAGAGAAAATAGAGGGGGCTTATTGTTTCATAATAATATGGATACCATATAGTTCTGCAGTACTTAGTTATAAAACTTGTTTTACTCAGTAATGCTCACGCGTGATGATTAAAAGGATTTTCGACTATATAAAGGTGAACCGGGACGGGGCTTTCATTCTTTAACTTGGCTTGACTGACTCCTTTGTTCCCCCAAAAGAATTGTTAGGTTTGATAGTTAGCGTTTGCGTGAGCACCCACCAAAACTCTTAAGAAAAGAAAAGAATGGTTTGTATAGCTGCTCCATTCTTGCTTTGTCGGCAAGTGATAATTAACTCGTTAAGTACCCATTCCACACACTACTTCATAGTAGCTTTCGAAAACATACTTTTACTAGGGTATGTGTTTAAACATTGAAGCTAAATGCGCTAGAATTTTTTTAAATAGTTACATTATGTAAATAGCTTTGGTTGCTTTGCTCTGAAGCGCATTGAGCATCCAATCAAGATGGAAAGTGCGCTTTACAAATGCCATGTATTATTATTTTTAGCTGCCATATAACACTGAATTCTGTATTTTACCAAGTTGCGACTTGGTTTTATCATTTCCAATTCATATAACAAAGTATATTTCTTCCTTCTTCTCATTTATTATTTCCACCACTTTCATCTCTTCCCAATTCGAATATCTACCAATGTAACTTAAAAACCGCAATAGAGTGCAGGTAATGTAATCAGATGTTTTAGCAAAAAGATAAATCTGTTCCATTTAGGTAAATTTATACTTTTTATAGGGTGAGGGTTTTAGAGACCCGATTTGAACCGAAATGAAAAGAACATCCTCATTTATTGTTGTTAACGCATCAACAAATTAATCCCCCCCCCCCCCCATTTCTACGAACATCCTGTCATAAATTGGGAAGCGGATGTGATCAAAGGAAATCAAAGGTGTGGGCGGGGAGCAAGACTCTACCAGACTGTTGACAATAACAAAAGAACCAAATAACAAATAGATGAGCACAACCAGTTTTGCTGGTGTTCGCTTTTTGCACGTCTACTTTGTATGATCTTGGTCATACTAGTATTCGTTTTCACGTACCTTTCATTCCCTTTATTAGGGTTTTATCAACCATGTCAACGAATTGACGATCCCAATATTGACCGCACGTTTGTTTTAACATAATGAGAATTCGCAAATGCCCTTGATATTCATAATTCTGTTTTATTTTAAGTTTGTCATTAATGTTTGTTAACATTCACTCTGTTAATAACTTGTCAATTTTGATTTACAAAAAAAATCATGTCTGCTTATTAATGTCTTTTGTCTATTTTAATTATTTTTTGTTGTTGATATGCCTTTCTTTCTTCTTTCCTGATTCCACCCTGTGCACCCCGTTAAAACTCAAGGAAAAATATTTCAAATGTTTTCTAGTTCTTACACTGTTCATAATAAGGAGATGGGATTAGGTGTAAAGTTCACGCTGAAGGGAGAGGAATGGGTACGTTTGGAGAGAAAAAAAAAACTTATCACAAAAGATAAAGAATTGATCTCCATGACATTAAATCACAATTGTGTCCTATTTTTTTTTACAAGTTTGTATGATACATGTATGCCTCCCACGTAAGGCGTAAGGAAAATAAGTTTACCTAATGCATCAAATTAGATTAATTGATTAGATTCATTGCGGTAAATGAAAAACAATAAATTCGATGTTCCAGCAAGGGTGACCAGATTTCACAAAATTAAATACGGGACAATCGACAAAGCACTATGTACAATCGGATCGACCGAGCCAGGCCAAAAAATCAACAAAAAGGCTACACAATGTTAGACTTGTTAACAAAATATATTAAGAAAGGGGAAGGGAGGGTGAGCGGAAGAAACAAAAGAGAAAAAAATGAGGAAACAAGAAATGAATTGAGAGGAAAGAAAAAAATAAGGAAAAATTAAAAGGAAAAAAGTTTGAATAAAAGGATGAAAGAATAAAAGACAGATAACAGTTTCCGTCATTACTTGAAATGAATAAAGAAAGAAATAATTAATGTAAAGGAAGGGAAGATGAATAAATGTGTGAAAGCAAAAACATAAGGAGAAAAAAGAGAAAAGTAAGAAAAATGGAGGAAAAGAGAAAGAAAGAAAGAAAAAGAATTCCTTCATTATTTGAAAGAAACAAAGACAGAAGAAAACATGAAGGAAGGAAGAAAGGAAAGAGGGAATAGGGGAAAAGAATTAAAAGGGAAAACAGAAATGAAAAAAATGAAAGAAAAGAAAACACATAACATCTAAAAAAAAAAAAATCTAGAATAGATTCTGATCACGCTAGTTTAAAAATATAATGGTCTATCACAACATAACCAAAGTACATGCACATGTAAACATAATGCAATGTACGTACCCTAGGGTACCCGAGGATAAGTGCGGGCACGGCCAATATTATATAGCACGCAGGAAACTGCGGGCGCGGCTAAACACCCTAGGGGGCCCCCTTGAATACCCTCGGTTAGACGCAAAAGCCCCCTAGGGTGTTTGCGTGCTCGGGCGTGACGTTTCCTGCGGCCGGCACTGTACATGCACATTATAGTGTCTTATGGGTGATTTTCACACTCCAGGCAAATTTGCTCTGAGCCAATCAGCTGCAAGGATTTGTGTGGCTTGTAACCAATTGTCAATGAAAATCTCTTGATTATTTGTTTTATGAAATATTCTCTAAGACTACATATTTATCTTTAATGATATGCTCCCATCATCGTATGACATTTATGTTTTATTTTCATCTCTTTTTCTTTGACCGTTTGAATCACTTAATTTGTTTCTATCTTTTCAGGAGTGAATTTGAGAGGAAAGCATCTGAGCATGCCTATATTCAATCAACCAGGAAAGCATGGGATATATGGAGAAAGGTATTCTTACATTCGTGTTCTCTTTTATAGTGTTTATAGAATGGTATGTGTAGATTTTCATTCGTCAGTTGGAAATGTTTTATATATATATATATATACATGTATATATATATATATATTCAGCTGTTATATTAGTTTGTATATGATTTTAAAAATTGTATAATATCAAGCTTTTACAATGTACTACATTCTTTTTGTGTTTGCTGCATCATTAAGTCATGTAAAATAATTGCTATTGGTGTCAACATTTTGATTTTGCTTTTCTAATGGCCATCTTAGCCATTTATGTTATGGTTATAAACATAATAATTTTCTGTGCACCTTTGGGTATTTTCTCCCTTTTTTTCAATTCTTGTATCAAGGTGAAGAATGTTGACTTTTCTTAGATTTAGCGACTATTCACATAGTATTAAAATTTTACAAAGATTGATTATTGTTATTTCTTTTGATCAGTATGTCTTACATTGTAGACTGAAGGCAGTGAGGAAGGAGAGAGCTGATCTTCATTGTCACAGGAAACAGATTAGGAGGGTCTTCATTGCTTGGAAGGTGAGAAGATGAATTCAAACAATCACATATATTCATTGTGTATTTAGCATTTGACATTGTGACATACAACTAGCAACTAACAATATAAAAATTAAAAATACAGTAAAAAAAAAAAAAAAAATCATCTTTCATTGGAAAAATAATAATTGCGAGGTATGCTCTTTATAGTGTGCTGTTCAGAATCTGACCTAAGAAAGACACATGGAGGAAATGATGGACTATCCGCACCCATTATATCCTGCCTTTGTAGGCCCACATTATATCGGAATGTAATCCACCGTTGTGTGATGAATTTCAGGAATTTGACCTTGTAGAATGAAAAACAGCTTCCTCAAACTATCCATGCATTTCAAATGTATTATTGAGCTGTATTGACTTTCTTATTTCTTACAGTACCATTGTCAGAAGATGCGTGCTGTGTATCAGGTTGTAGCAACCAAAGAAACAGCTGTCAATCGTAGAAGACTCAGGTATTGGATAAAAAAAATATTTACCTCTTTCTCAGCATCTTTCTGTGTTAGTAAGAAAATCACCAGTGATATTTGATGTGACTCAAGATATCAATAAGTAAATAAATATCTTTGAAATTCCTATATTCACTAAAAGTATTACAGAATACTGCCTTCAATTCTGCAGTCCTTGGACAGGTTAAACTACCAAAGTTTAAAGTCTGCTTTATATACTCAGGGGGGAAGATTTCAATGAGCATTATCCAGCAACTATATAAAAGGAGACATCACTCATTTATTTTCTTACCTGGTGCAGTGATATTCCTTTTTGCACTAATTTAGTATCAAATATTATTTTTATATAATTTTCTTTAAAATGTAGCCATTAATTTGTTTATCTCTGTATGATTACTCATGATTTTTTCCATGATATACAAAATTCTTTACTTCAGCCATTTGAATGCAAATAAATTTTTAAATACTTCCACTCCCAGTACATGTACATCACTTTGAGAAAAGCTGTAATGAATTTTAATTTAGATAATAATTAAGTTTTGTATGTTCATGCAACTTCCTTCCCAACAATCTAATTTTGCTTATCAAGGCATGCATTTTCAGACTGGAAGGTCTATGTAGAGACAGCCGAAGAGGATAGATTACTTGAGAGGATTGCTATCCATCATTGGAATACAAGAATACTCAACAAGGTTTGTTGTTTAGTGTGAATGGACACTCTGAGAATAAGAACTTACCTTTATCTATGATGTATGCTATTATTTGAACATATCATTCCCTGATTATTGAAAAAAAGAACTAAGGTGAAAAAAAATGTCATATATTTGAATATATCCATGAGTGGAAAAATAGAATATTTTGTTTTAATTTAAAAACATTCATATTTTATTCAACGTAACTTAAAACTTTCTAACAATAATTCAACCCTCGATATCTCTCTTTTGAAAAATGGGACTTTCCATCAATTTACTTTTACTTCCAGATACATGGAGTGAACTGGTGTTTTCTGTATATATTAGCATGCATATATATTCAAAATTAAAGGCATGAAGATGATTTTATCAACAATCTATTTTTCAGGAAATTGGACTTGTAACCTTTTGCCAATGAGCCCTTCACTTGCCTTGTAAACCGATACCCTATTCACATCCAATAACTTATTGCTGGCCAAAATTGAGATATGGAAGCATTATGGCTGCAATTTTTTTTTTTTGGTTTTGCACAGAAGTGGTTCAGATCTAGCCAGGGTTGACCTTTCAGGGGAGCACGGTAGCTCAGTCGGTAGAGCGGGGGATTCGTATTCCAGTGACCCGGGTTCAATTCCCACTTGGTGCGCTAGTGCCCTTTGGTAAGGCATTAATCCTCAGTACCAGGTCCTTCAGAGAGGACCTTAAGCCGTCGGTCCTCTGGTTGCTTGCTTACAAGCATTCATGCTTTCTTAGCTATCAGGTAAAAAATCACCACCACCTAAATCTGATGGGGATTTGCAAATATTCAGTCTGCCCAAAGCCCTAGGTCTCACATTTATGCAGCATATGGGATTTGATGGACTTTAAGCTCCCCAAAATATTTATTACTGTTACAACTTTTTGCCACCCCAAAACTTACATGTAGTAAGGTGAAAGACTTGCCTCAGATTGGTTTGGTGGACCAACATCTTAGAGCTAATAGGGAAAGGATTGTGATTGTAGGTTGGTATTGTTTCTTGTCATTTATTTTTTTCAGATTGTAATGGCTTGGCATGCATATGCTCAGCAGCATGCAGCTGATACTGCTGTGAAAGTCTGGAGATTACAACAACTACAAGCTCAATTAGATAGAGGTAGAAATATCATTTTATTTCAATAGATTGATAAGATCTAAATTATATTCCAATCTTAAGATTTTAAAGAAAATATAAAGCTTTAGCAAGTGATCAATAATGTGAAGAATAAAAGAATGTGATCTAAGTTTCCATCATTACAAAAGTTATAATTTCTTTATCTCACACTTAAATATAGTATTAAGTAAGCTTATAACATTGATGCCAGTATTCAAGTTCTTTCAGATATTAAGGGGTGGATACTCAGAAAAGATTATATTATGCCATTTTCTGAAGAATCACATATCATTTTTTGTAACACATTTGTTGACAAGATAATTAGTAACCCTGTAATGTACTTAAGAAGATAATGATAACAATGATGTTGATATTGATGTGGATGATGATGAGGATGATGATGATGTTAATGATGGTAATGACAATGATGATCATGTTGTTTGTATAGGTATATTACGGAGAGCATTTCTAGCGTGGAAGCAGTGTGCTAAGACAGAAGCAGAGGAGAGAAGGAGAGAGTTAAGAGCAGATACTTTCCATGCTGAGAAATTGAGACAGAGATGCTTCCAACAATGGAAGGCATACAGGCTTCTTGCCATCAAGAAAACAGTAAGTAACACATAATTGAAATAAAAAGCATCAAGTTCACCCAAATTAGTAGAGATATATTTTTATGATATGCCACCGATTCAGCATTATCAGTTTCGGTTTCATATGCACCAGTGAAAACAAAGTGGAAAGTTTTAGCAATTTTTGACTAAAAAATGTAGAGAAAATGATAGCGCCTCAAATATTTCAGCTCATACAATAATACATTTGTATGAACATTAGAATATGGAAACAGAATAGTCAATCTATTAGTTTTAGTAGTTTATAACACCAAAAGTAAATAAAAATCAAAGTATTTTCGTTTTTAGTGTAATGTCTTTCTGATCAACAAAACCTCTTTCCTAATACTCTAATTTATTACCCACTGTTTTGTGTTCTTCTTGTGTAGTCTTATTATTCTGTTCTGCTGTACGTGTACTATTATTTCATTTCTACAGCTCATGGCTCGGCAGGCATTGTGGTTGAATAGGATCAGGATGCAAGCAAAGTTCTTCAAACGATGGAAACATCAGGTATGAACACATTTAGCTCCTCAATCACTGAATATTTGATCAATATGTCAGGGGTTCTATTAAACATCTTTGTTGAATAAAAAGGGCTGTTTTTAATTCATGTCCACCTAAAACAACACAGTAATGTATGTCATTTTCCAGTAGCAGATCTAGCCAGGTTGAACACAATATCATTTCAGGGGCCATATTTTTTTTGTACCATAGTTGGCCTCTCAAAACCATTCTGTCTAATGAGGCTAGATTCGTCCCTGCATGTGTCAGCTTTTCATTTCGTTGCTGTTAAACTTCATGTTATTTTTTTTTTATGTAGATTTTGTATTAAATTTGTTAATTTTGAATCAAATTATGAATAATTGTATTTTCCATTTGATTAGAAATCTCCTTTATTCTATTTTCTCAACCTGCAGTATAGTGAAGCCAAAGAAGAGAACGGCAAGACAGTAATGGCCTTATGGCTCTGGAGTATGAGACTCCAGCAGCACACACTCCATGCCTGGATCAGGTACGTCAAAGAACGTCGGAGGAAGAAGGCACGTATCACACAAGCTCTTGAACAACGTAGGGTAGAGCTGCTGAAAGAAGGGGTGCGTCAGTGGCTGATGGTAGCCGGGAGTTTAGGGGAGAGAAGGGCTGCAGTGGCTGCCCAACACCATGCTCAGGTATATGAGTAGGTTCCTATTGTAAGACCAGGAAATTTTGCTAGTGTGTAGGGAATTACTTGAAATTTTCTGTATACTTTATGGCAATGTATTTTTATAGGAGCTACTGTTGAAGATTTGCAGGCATTTAAAAAGTAAGCAAAAATGAAATAAAATCCCTTAGCATCAATTTAGTTAGAATGTTGTATGTCTACTCCTACATTTATATGTAAGGCAAGAAAACAAAGCTACATGTGAACTTCTTATTACCTCTATAAAACATATGCCTATAAGCAGCATTTACTATATCATGAAGTGAATGACACCAAGATCAATTCTGAATTTACATTTCGTTATGATTGTTTTATATTTTTCTTTTGACAGATTAGTTGTCTTTTTTTGTGAATGTGATATACAAGAATCATGTACTGTATTCATCATTTATGCAAGTCAGACATATAGGAATCATTTACAGATTGATTTGTAGAGTTGATCATATTCCTTTGTAAGTTACCAAATGCAAGTTCAACAAATTTTGACTTTGTCTCTGATTTTTACAGACATCTCTCAAGTCCTACCGAGTTGTCCAACACTGTGCTACCCTCTGGAGACAGAAGACTATCGCCAACAGAGGAAAGAAGAAGAAACATCACAGCATGAAACAGAGGAAGGTCAGGTTTGAAGATGAGCATCCTACTAGAGGTCATAGGTCAAAGGTCACTCTCACTCCCACGACCCTAATGTCAAGCATGACAGTGGAACCATTAGGATCAAGGGGTCTTCCAGTGATGAGTGCCTCTGTGGAAGAAAGGGTGATGGATCGTGCAGTAGGAGAAACCTCATTTTCTACAAAGTAAGATATATTTATGCAATTAATGGTTTATTGATTTCATGATTTGATTAAAAATATACAGGCACATGTGAGAATTTATTTATTTACTTTAGGAAAGGATTCATCTCTTTACTTGCTGTCTGTAGCATGATGCTATTTGAACATGTTATCTGTGGTATTGTTAAATCCCATCTTTTCCAGGGAAGGGACCATTTCCCAATTACTTATGCAATACACTTTCTTCATTTTGTGGGGAAATATTTTATTTCATGTAGCTGGATTTTTTTATTTACAGTTTGATAGGCCTGAAGTAGCTTGACATACATCCTGGCACTTTATTCATTCAGATTGTGGTTGCTGTTTTGCTGGATGAAAACTATCAAGTTGTTTTCAAAAATTTATAGTGGAAAACTGATAGGGTGCACACTCTATAAGGACAGAACACTCATGGAATTGATTGAGACCTTACAGCAAACTACACAGTTTCAGGTTTTCAGCTATTAGAATGTGATAGGAAAGTGTGTTTGTACTCTGCTATCAACAAAGTTCAATGTGCCATTAATTTATTCCCTTTCCTCTATGACAGACCTGTGATGAGTAAAGTTCGCCCTCAACCCAGAAAGCCAGATTTTCTCAGAGATTCACTACAGAGAGAAGGACTATGGTCACAGTCAGATCTTCATGCAATATCGTAAGTTGATCAAGCTCTTTCTTTTTTTTAAACAAAAACCTTTATGTATAACGTGGGGGGGGGGGTTATGCCCACAATAGGATGTAGGGAGTTGGCAGAGGCATCATGTTTTGGGGTCGTCTATCCCCTTTTTTGCCCTTGCTATAACTATGGAAGTGTTTGACTGGTCAACTTAAACGTGATCAAAGTGTGCATATAGGAATTACAATAAACATCCTGTTATTTGAATTACTGTGATGTTAATGATAATTTTTAATGATAAATTTTAGGATCATTGTAGTTTTTTGATGATAATTACAAAGTGAAAACAAGTAGACTAATTTCCTTTTTTTTCATAGAAATAATTCTGAAGAAGAACACCACCATAGTATTCCTCAGAAGCGAAGCAAAGCACTGTCATCCATCAAACCATCGAATGATCAACCACCCATTAGTAGAACGTTTCATGATCCATCAAATTTGAATGAACCTGTTGGAACAAGAAAACCCATCCCTAATAGTGTACCCCCAGAGGATACTGAGAAGACTAGATCATGTGGATTGGAGGGACAATCTGATGAACCAAGAACTACTGACAGTGAATCTGAACATTCTGAAAGAGATGACAGAGAAAACAAGAAGAAAAATTTTGATACCAAGTTTGATTCTAGAAGTCCCAGAGAATATACCTTATCAAAGACTAAGGATGGTCCAAGACTTACTCGGAGTAGTGATGTTTCTAGGATAGAGATGAAGCCTCCTGTTCTTCTTCCACCATCTGCTTTCTCATCAGGCCAACTTTCTACCTCTTCTAGAACTTCTAAAGGTGATTTTGTTCTCTTCTCCCACATTTCGTCCCACTTTCAAACTTTCCCCCAAGTCATCATTTTAATGAAATAGAGATAATGCTTTTTCCTACAATTGTATTGAGTGCTCCTGTATCTTTTTGCATGGTAAGTGTCGCAGATTTTGGTATTGGAGCATGCTTAGATCACCATTATGAAAAAAAAAATTGTGGAGCTTCAGAATATTGGAAGGGTGGTCCCTGAAAGGAGGGGTGAACCCTGTGACTCTGATATAGTCTGAACTCTGGGTCTGTCTTTCTCCCATTCTTCCACTTTCTTTATTCCTCACTCTTTGTGTTTAGCATGTTATCTCAGTATTTGTATACAGTATGTCCTCTTCCCCCCTCCCCCACCGATCTCCATAGTCACTCTTATCCCTTCAAAACCTTTCAAAGAATTTCTTCTTACAAGTACTGGGAATTATTAAGCTTAATCATATTCATTGGGGGTCTGGTTGACACAATATGTAAAATATTATACTTTTTATATAGCATTTCACTTTCCATATTTCCACGGGACACATCTTTTATCATCATGAAAAGGAAGAAGTTCAAAACAAATATTTCCTTTTTAACTCAAAGGTGCATCACAATCTACATCTGAAAGAGTGGGCATGTTGCCGAGAAGTACATCTTCCATTCCATCTGATGTTGAGCAAACCCAGAGGTTTGGTGATGAAGTAAAAGACAAGAGTAGAGCAGATTCCACTGAGGTTCTCTACGCTGAGATACAAGGGCTGAAGAATACCCTCCAAGGATACCAAGATATGAAACATAAACTCAAGTAAGAGATGACAAGAACCATTCACCATTGTGTTTGAAATGAACTTTTGTTCCAAATTTTGTTGCGATAAATTTGAATCAATCACAATGTGAGTATGGTTTGAATATATTGCAGCTGTTAAAACAAGTTCTGGGATATTATTAGGGTGTGAATGATATTCTGACTATTAAGATATTTTTTTTAACCGACTCTTCATGTTAAGATACTTGCTAATTTTGCTGTGTTTCCGGGGGGGGGGGGGGGGGGGGTTGGCTTCAATTGGATCATTCTAGTTGGTAGGACTCAACTACATTGTACTTTCATTTTCATGCATGATTGAATCACACTCCATACAATTAACGTAGAGCCAAAAACACTTTTTGTGAGTCAATTGCTGTCGAGCCTATTCATATTAACTCCAAGTAGATTTGATTGTGTTCACTTGTTGACTTTCTGTTGTATTATATTGCAGGAGATTAAAGAGTCAGGAGGCTGAGTTACAGGGATGGGTTAAGGAGCTAAACTTACCTTCTTCAACGGAGGACAGTGCAGCATTACTGATTGGCGATGAACTCACACAGGTTAGTTTCAGAATCAATATAATTCTTTTACTGGGGGATTTTGATTTGAGTTTGTGTAAGTGACTGCAATGTCAGATGTTGAAAGGGCAATTTCCTAATGTATGCCAGAAAAAGTGTACATTACATTCCAAGGTGAACCCATAACAGGATGTAATTGACTAGCACCCTAGGTATTGTATTACAGATTTCAGGAATTGACATTCCTTCATTGCAGATTACACATGAAATATGCAGCAATATATGAACTTAACAAGCACAAGTGTATTTTGTTCATTTGCCTTCTTTAATTTGAAATCAAATGAAATTTCATACACTCTTGCCAGCTTCAGTAGACTTCAATATACCAGAAAACTTCCTTAAAATTGCTCATGGACATAAGTGATGATCATCTTCAATTCTTAAGGAACATAGAATTTATAGGACTATTCAAAGGGCAGTCATCATTATTTTCACCTCTAAATTTATTTAGTCGGCAAAGGGTTCATTTGAATTTATTGTGCCAGGTAAATTGCATGTTTTATTTTGTTGTAATATAACTGTTCCTTATTTGCTGTCTATACCCTCTTTATATCTCATTCTCTCCCTTCTTCCCTTTTCGCAACCTATCTCTTAATATCAATAACTGTATGTATCTTACAGGTTCATGAGGAGATAGCTGTGCTGACATCGGAGCTACACCAGAAGAAACCACACATCAAGAATATCCTCTCACAGATCACTCAACTAACTCAGCAAGCTACAGGGTGATTTTAAGTATGGTGTCCAAACCTGGTGTTGGTGCTTAAGCTACATGATTTATAGATAAGCCACAACACCCAACTGGAAGTTGGGAAGTCGCAACACTATCAGTGTTGAAACAATATTAACTCTGGTCCCTTCACCAAATTCAAGCCAGGCTTGTGTTGAGAAGATTGAGTCAGTTACATTCTCCTTGAATGTAAAATATTGTTTGAATCCTTGTGGAATGTACATGCAATAAATCATCCTTGATTTTAATTGTTATACAGGGGAGAGATACTTTAGGCACCTTGTCAAAAGTCAGATCTGAGTTTTTCCCGCTGAAATTCTGCAAGTAGCTTTTCTTTACAAATCATCTTAGGCGCTGCAAAGAAAAGACACATGGCATCCAAGAGTGATGCTAAAAAGTTAGTGAACCATGTGATGTGACGAGCACAATAATAACACATCTTGACTCCAAGAGATACTTTGCAGAGTGTCTCTATTAAGTATTAATTCTATCACAAATGTATCACATCTGAATAGTAGATTGCGCAGTACACAGTATTCAGTACATGTACATACACTACATCCCCCTTCCCCTAGTTTTAAAGGGCAGCGATACAACAAATTATTAGGAAGGCAATTTACGAGCACAAGATTAGTCAATGTAAAGTTTGCTTTGTTCATATAGTCAACATAAACAATGATATTACACTTTATAACTTGCAGTTTGAAAGACATGACAAAATCGTTTCGTTATGCAGTCAGATTTTTTGCCCTGATTACCCATTCCATTAAGGCTTCATAGTGGAGGGGCCGGTGACTAAGGAATCATACACTCATACATCCAATATAACCTAGGGGAAGTTGTCCTACCTTGTCACTTCTCACTGCACTCACTCGCATGCACAGAATAGGTCCATTCCGGCTGGGGGTTGTGTGGAGAGTGTTTGCGTGTGCATCTCTGGCGTACAGATGTACCCTGTTCGGCAGAAAGCACATCCGCGATCGCCTTTGCTCATCGCTCCATGTTTTCACGCTCTTTCGAGTTTCTAATGTTTTTTCCATTCATCCGAAACTCGCCATGTGGTGAGTTGACAAGATAGATTCATGAGCACTGATAAAGCGACCCTGGATCCACTCGCTTGGGCGTGCCTTGAACCACACAAGCTGGTCTGGCTTGAGATGTGGGAGGTCTGGTATCATGATACATCGCTTGTTTACGTTTTCTTTCAAATAACAGCTGTCCAGCTGGAGGGACAGTGTGTGGCCTTAGCAGCTTGATGGGACATGGGAGCTTGCTCTGCAATAGCCCACTGTTCAACAGCTGTGCAGGAGCATGACCATCAGTCACATCGACAGGCGTGTTCTTGTTATGGAATACATCTGGTCTCTTTGCCTAGCTTTGCCTTTTTCATTAAGCTCTTGATCGTTTAAACACTTCTTTCTGCTTGGCCATTGCTCTGCGGGTATATGGGGCTGAATGTTATATGGCTAAATTCCCACTGGCGTTCAAACTCTCTAACTCGGAGCATTTGAATTGCCGCGCATTGTCAGTCATTATTGGGAATACTGTTCTCGAGAATATTGCCTTCATTTCCTGAGTGACCGTATGTGCAATTAATTCCTGAATTGGTTGCACCTCAGGAAATTTCGAGTAGTATTCAACCACCAGTAAGAAATTTTTCCTGTCTAGATGCAATATGTCTGCTCCTAACTTAGCCCACAGGTAATTCGGGATTTCATGCGACTTTAACAGCTAGCTGCTCAGTGTATTTTGATTGACCTGGCATACCGATCCTATTGCTACAGCCTCCTCTAAGTTTGCGTTCATACCAGGCCACGCAAACAAATTCCTTGCCCTTTACTTAATCTTCACTATCCCTAGATGGGATTCGTGGAGAGCGCCCAATATTTCGCTACGTATGCTTGTCAGACGAATCTACAATTCGATTGCCTCGACATATTACGTCATCAATCATAACGAGTTCATTGTGGTAGGCATAACATGCCGCAATTTCTGCAGGAAGATTATGTTTGTCATTAGGCCAACCTCCTAGAATATATCTACTGAGTGTTTGAAGGATGGTATCCCCTTGGTCTGTTCTTTCAGTTGCTGGAGTTTTCTGCCGACATGTGCAGAACACCTATCAAATCTACTTGATCATGCACCATTTCCGAAGGCGCGTTCACACACGGCAAGCGATTATGCATGCATCTGGTTTGAACGTTTCTCTTCCTGGTTTCCAACACAGCTCTATGTCATATCGCAAGAGGTTCATTCTCATGTGCTGGATTCTCAGACTTAATAGCTTGTACAACGGCTTTGCAAATATCCCTATTTGTGGCTTATGATCGGTGTAGAATTTGGTTCTCTGGCCTATTTATTTTTTATTTATTTATTTCATTTATGTAGTCAAGGAGCATTCGGCAAGCATACAGTATAGCGCATAGCTCCTTTTCGATCGGAGCGTAATTCTGCTCTGCACTTGTTTACGCGGCACGATGAATATGCCATTGGTTGTTCTTTTTGGGTGAGAACAGCCCCAAAGCTTGATTCAATGCGTCAGTTGCCGAGACAACATCCTGACGGAGGATATATACGGTAATCCTAGAACAGGCGCTGCTGTGATAACATGCTTCAATTTATGTATGGCCTGGGTGTGTGTCTCGTCCCATTGCCAGACAACATCTTTCTCAGTTAACTGCCTGAGGGAAAGGGGGGGCTGTTATTTGAGAGAGATTGAGAATGAATTTTCCCAAGTACGTTATCATTCCCAAGAATGTTTCTACTTCCTTTAGACAGGTGTGGTTTGGCACGTCCACCACTGATTTGGCACGGTCTGAAACTTCTCTGACGCTGATGCAATACTGAATGGGAGCATCTTTCATCTGTAGCACCCATAAAATGTTAGGTATGAACTCTCCTCAAGCTCAGCATACAAGAACATGTTCTTTGCATCAACTACTCAGAACACCTTTGCCCTAGCCAAATCAGGCAAGATGCATTCTATGATCTTCATTGGGTAGCGTTTTCTTCTGACCGTTTTGCTTGGGTTCTGTGGGTCTAGGCACACTCTCAATTTGTTGTTAGGTTTGTTGACACACACTAGATTGGAGACCCATTCTGTTGGAATATCTACTGGGGCTACAATATCTGCTTCTACCAGCCTCCCTAACTCAGATTTCAGTCTCTCCTTGATAGCAACTGGCACCCGTCTTGGAGGATGTACAAAAGGTCTTGTTGATTCTACATGTAGTTCTATCTTGTACTGGCCAGGTAGTTTGCCCACTCTATCTTCAAAGACATCAGAATACTCCTGACTCAGTTGCTCTGCTGAGCTCAGCTGTGGCGAGTCAGTCACCTCCATGATTTTGTCATGTTGCACAACTAGTAGTCACATCAATCAACTGGTTTCACTACCCAGTAATATAGGAGTCAGCCTTCCATTATCCACAATGATGAATTCCACATCAAAGACCTCTTGACTCTTGGGATTGACAACTGCTACGGTGCATTTTCCCATTGGTTGCATCGTACTCCAATTATACATTGACAGCAATCCCTTGGTAGGTTGAAGTGACACGGTGCTTGCGTCATTGCATGAAGAAGGAAGCACATTGCAGGTGGCACCACAATCTACCTGAAACCTTACTGAACGCCCAGATATCAACATGTTTCTAAAGATCCGTTTCTTTGGCTTTTCTTGAATACTTTTGATCTCTTCTGGTTCATGTAGTGAACAGTCTGGATCATCCTCTTCTCCTTCTGCAGCAATGCCACCCATCTCTGTTTTACACTGGTTCTTGAAATGGTTTTTATTTCCCATAGGCAGGACACATCTCCTTGACGAAGGCATGTTCTTGCCCACAGTATCAACATTTACGCATCTTTTGGACTCCTGATTTCTGTTTCTTGGATTGTTTACTTCAAGAGTGCTGGTTCGATGATTCCCTCACGGCATGTACCGTATCTGTATCTTTATCCAACACCCCATCCTACTCTTTGTCAGTTCCGATGCGCTGCATATCTGGATACAGCCCTCTAATGTCAATACCGTTTCCCTCATAAGACATTCTCTCAGAACCGACTCCCTAATTCCACAGACAATGCTTACGAGACCATCCGCCAGCTTGGAAAAAATCGCAGTTTGCGGTGAGGAGTTTTAATGATGTCAGGTACACGTCAAAAGTCTCCCCTGCCTGCTGATCTCTTGTGAAAATTTTGAATCGATCCACAGTGTCGTAATGGGAAGGATTGCAATGATTATCAAACTCCTTCAAAACCTCTGTATCATCCAAGGTCTCCATTGCTGGCTCTGTGGTTTGGTACAGCTCTCTTCCCTTTTATACTGCCAGCAAGGTACAGTAACATTTTTACTTTAGTCTTATCTTCTCTGTCAGCCATGGCCAGGTCAAGATACAACATTAATTCCTCCTTCCAGAGTGCCCATACCTGCGGGAGGATTTGTGCCTCCAAATCAAGCTGTTGAGGAGGTTTTAGCGCTTCCATAGTGACCTATTTCAACAGCTTACAGTACTTATATATATCTAGTTTTAAAATTTGGTGTAGTGTTCTGGCACAATGTAGATCGAGAAAAGTGTCCTTGTCCACATGATTTACACTTCTCCAACTCAGCTGGACACCTTTCGGCATTTGTACATATCTGTCGATATGTACAGTATTTACAGTTTGCTTGGGATATCGTCGACCACGTTGATCTCGCCTGGATGATTTCGAATATGAGTTGTGGTCTTCGTCCTTTCCAGTTCCATCTTGCCACCCTCTTCTCGTGCTTTCACATCCTCTGCGCCTTGCTTGGATGGCATCCACGGCTCCTTTCTTGATGCCGTCAGTGTGCGAAGAAGTTGTTTTACTTGCTCGGCTTTCGCTTCCACAATGTACACATTTCCATGCATTGCTTCAAAGTCAAGTTCTCAATCTGTAGGAGCTTTTCCCGGAGGGCTTGATCCTTTATCCCACAGACCATGCAATCCTTCAGTAGGGATAGTTGCTCAAACTCGCAATCGTTTGCGAGCCTTTTAATTTCCGTCAAGAACTTTGCAAAAGGTTCACCATCATGTGGCTTACGGGTATTGAACAAATGCCTGCTCACCGTTGTGTTCTTTTTAGATTCGCAGTAATTCCTGAATTTCTGCTTCAAAACATTAATCCTGTCCCTTTTGTCATTCGTGAATGGAAAAGTTTGGCATATAGCCTGAGCATGTGGCCCTGCCACCTGTAAAAATGTTGCACATCGGACAATCTCAGGCTTCTCCGTCAGTTGAGTAGCAATCTCATACCCGTTAAATTCCTGTATCCAATTGTTGAAGTTTTTAGACAAGTTTCCTTCAAAGGATAGTTGTCCAGGAAGTCGCAGACCCGACATAATTATCAAGTATTCTTAAGAAAGCGCTGGTTCGTTAAAACTTCTGACACCATGTGATGTGACGAACACAATAATAAATGTCTTGACTCCAAGAGATACAGTTGCAGAGTGTCTAAATTAAGTATCAATTGTACCAACACAAATGTATCACATATGAACAGTAGATGGCACAGTACAAAGTATTCCGTATATTTACATGCATTACCAGAAAAACAAACTTTAGAGAATGTAATATTATATCACCTGAGTTTACATTTGAATATCTAAAACATGGCAGAACTTGAAATATGTTCATTTTCTGATGGGGTTCACTAACTTTCTTGCACCATTGTATAGTGGGATTCTTGCTAAAGACATGTCACAGACTTTTGACAAGTTGCCTTATGCACAAAATGAAATACATGTTTATCTAGTGGAGCAAAGTGTGAAGTGCTAAGTTGTAACCGCAAGGAAAATGCATTTTACCATATACTTCGGATCATATTCGATCTAATTTAGATTTGATTTCACAGAATACCAAGAAGTGGGCTCTTATATGACATCAGCTAACTCACTGATATGAAAGACCAACACTATTTCAAAAAAACGAAAAGTGCAAAACTTATTCCTCATCAACTCTCTTTATTTTCTGCCAATTTGATGAAATTTCACTGCTGTGCTTCTTCAATTATATTTATTCAAATAAATTTGGGATAGAGTAGCCCTGCCAGGAATTTTGAACCCAGAGAATTAATTCTGAGAATCAATTCTTTTAATGGGGTACTCCAGGCTGAAAATAATTTGATTTGAACAGATAAAGAATAATCAGACAAACAAAACACTAAAATTTGATCAAAATAAGACAACGAGTAAACAAGTAACAAATCCTAGCATTTTAAAGATTTGCATTGCTCCGGTGAAACAGCTCTAGGCATGTCTTCATGAATGATCAATGAGCAAACTGATGATGTCATATACCCACTTGTTCTTTTGTATTTCATTATTTGAAATTGGGTTGTTATTTTTTTCCTCCAAGAACTAAGAAAATTTGGTTTGCAACTGATTTATATTAGTAATGAATACTAATGATGATGCCAATATAACTGTATTCACAAAATATTACTAAACTTTAAAATTCAATAAACTTCATTAATTGTTATCAGATTTTGATGAAATTTTCAGTATTTTGCTCTGTGAATTTTATCTCTATTTATTTTTCAGCCTGAAGTATCCCTTAAAGAACTATCTATTAAAATAGATAAAGCTGCCATGAAAACAAAAGGTCACTTGTACTGACCTGTAAAAGGCAATTTGATGAATGCATGATATTTAAGTATCCATATGATTTAATAAATCTGCTTTCTACACACATAGACATTTTTGTGGTCGCCTCTCACTTTGCAATCCACTACATGCAATTGGGATAATTCATGGAGATAAAAACTATAAAGGCATTAATTCTAAGCATTTTCATTTTCACTGATGAAATCAACCGTACTCCGGCTCTGAACAGTAAAATTGATATTTGAATTTGTAGCAAGCTTATTTCTAGGCTTGACATCCAAGATAAAAACCCAAATCAATTTGTAATCATCAATGATCTATACTACTTTTTACATTGCTATTAAGCTTTTCTCAAAAAATAATTTATATCTTTGTATCTTGTAGCCAACATGTCTAATAGGGTTTGTTGTGTAATTGAGAGATCTATTTATTATAGCGACTCATTTTCAGATCACACAGTACAACCGAAGTAGGATTTTATATACAAAACAGACAGCCTAATTGGGTCAATTATTTTGATATACAGTGTTGAATAGGATAGAGTCCTAGTACTCTTTCACAGAAATGTATTAATTGAAATTAAGGATGGATATTGAAACTATCTGATGTGATATTATGCTTGTTTGGTCAGTTTACCAAGCTCCATGTAAGAAAAGTATGAATATGTTGCAATGTTGAAAATTAGATATGTTAATGAAATATATATTATCCTTTGGTACCAATCAAATATATGAATTTATTCAAGAAATAACGTCTGTATCTCTTAATTTTGCAGAAAACAAACTGTTGTGAAATTGTGCCTATATTGTGTGCTGATGATGTGTATGTGTGGAGAGAGGAATTGAGAAAGTACTTAAAGGGAGTGTGTACTTCCAAACCCCTATGTGGGACCTTCTTAAAAGGATCTTTTATGAAAGGTTGTCATGTCCTCAAGTTTGATTTTGAGTCGTTCATGAAGTGAAGTAAGAATTGGAAGAAATAGGCATTGGATATACAAAAAAAGGTTGATTTTTTTTTTCATTTATGGAAAACATGCCCTGGAACAAAAAAGAATCACACGATCGGCCCTCGATCACTCTTTCCTAAACTACCCCTATTATGGAAAATACCGTGGGAAAATACAAGTAAAGTTTCACTAACAAAGTTAAGAACAAGAACAGAAAATTGCCAACTATTCCCAAATGAAAACCCTACCCTATCATTCATATTAATTTTTTTTGGGGGGGGGGTGGTGGTCACATTTTGAACATCATATATCCCTTTAATGTGCATTATTCCCTTTTTGAAAACTTTAGAACAATCACAGACACACCTTTTCTTTGGGAGTGTAAGGGTGTAAATACTAGAAATTGCATGGCCTATAAATATATGCCCGTGGAATTATTATTATTGGCTATATAGACCCGGTGTTATAATTGGCCCTATGAAATGATGAAATTGCAGGGGGGAATCTTTAATCATTAAATTCTGTGAAACCAGACTTTATTACTTTAGAATACCCTCGCCAAGGAGATTTGGAATTAAGGGAAGAGGAATAAATGCACAGCCCCAATCCATTTTCACCCCCCCCCCCCCTCCCCTTTTTTTCCGCGTTATCGATCGCCCTCTTGAGGTCAGAGTTGGTTCAAGATCTAGATAACTGCTGCTGCGTGATGTCTTCTTCTACTGCTCTATTTGTGTTCGTTTATGTCTCCGTAGTTCACACTTATCGACTGTATATACCCAAATTATCGAAGATTGTAAGTAATCGTGCGGTTTTGAAAAGGAGATCATTCGTACAAATCTTACATTTTGAGGGAATACTCATTCAATCCCCATATTTGTCATGGCACTAAATTTTATTTTCAGTCCCATCAGTTGATTTTCGTGTTCGTTGTGATCATGGTGATTAAGATTTTAATCACTCTTTCAATCACCCACGGCTACATCTCAGCCACTCACACGTATTGCGAGGTTAGTATTAGTATACTAACACGGGTCGTGTGGTCCAGTGGTTAGAGCATTGGACTCATAATCACAAGGTTACAAGTTCGAATCCCAACTCTGCCATTGTCTCCACTTTGATAAAAAGGCCCGAGAGTGATATCTGTCGTCTATAAGTCAGCCACTATGACTGATTAACCTAGACCGTAGACGTAAAATGTTTCATAGGTAATTGGTTATAAACCAGCTTGGCGTTTACCAGCAAAAAATGCTGTCCTGCCGAGTTCCTACGGGAGTTACCACAAACACAAAACACAAACACAAACCTCGCACCACGAACCGCGTTTGGCAGTGGATTTCTAACTAGTGGGTCGCGCGTGCTGGGATCTCACTTCTTGGGTCCACAACACACGACTTCTATGGCTTGATTTTTCTGTGCGCGGCGGCATGTAATGAACCCTTGGGTCAGTTGGGTGCATCTCAGCCGCCGACTACAGAATAATTGAAGGCACGGCGGATTCAACAAATAACGTTAATTTACGAAAAATTAATACGAGGACTTAAAGAATGAAGTCCTACGAAACTTACGAAACGATGTGAAGTCAATTCCTCATAATTTGATGAATATCCCTCAAAATGCGTCATTTAAGCGTTGATTTTTCTTCTCGTTGACGAAATACGAAAGCCACCTTTCTAGCTCTGAAATTTTTCGTCTAATGAGCGATAGAGGGCGCGCGATTTATCTTCATATCAAAGACACTACAATTGAAAGACTAGACACAGAAATTATCTTACACGTAAATCGATGCAAAGCGTTACGCGAAGTCAGCAAAGTGTTCAATCTTTTTACTGTAAAGACTTTGGTGGAACGTTGATTGACAAACGAACGGTAGCACTTGCGGGGCTTTGTTCAAGGTACATAGAATTTTCTATATTTTTTGTTTAATTTGTCATCGTTTTGAATATTTTCCAAAAAGTATTATCGTCAGCAAAAATAATAAAAAAGTATGTTTTTTAAGTTATTGCATTTATTGGGGTCTCTATTTTATCAAACAATTATTGGAATTGCGAATACAATGAATCATGAATCTAGTTTAAAAAATACCAACAAGCTGAATTAAGGTTGCGAACTGTATTAGCGCCACCAACGACCTTCCTTTTATTTCCGTGGAAGAGACGTGCGAAGCCACCTTCCAGGCGGAGGTAAGCACTTTTGCTCTTTTTTGTGTCCTTTTTAAATTAAAAAAATATGTTAAAAATTGAAAATGGAACGCTTTCTACCAGAAAAAGCCCTGGTGAGTAGCGGAATGGGTTTCGGCTAACATCATTCACATTATGAAGCGATGTTAACGACAACTCTAAAATCCACTACAAAAACAGGTTGGTTGTGCGAGGTTCGTATAGCATATACTAACCTCGCAATAGTGTGAGTGTCTTTCAATGAACAAGGTTATGATATAACCTTGTTCTCAGTTGTATCTCCATGACGGGCAAAATAAGGGTGGCAATGTTTGGCTTATTTTCTCTTTTTCTTTGGGACAAATGCTTGATTTTTTTACACTGACAGTTTCCATTACACCTACATGTATTCGTCATACAACTTGGCTCTTAAGTAAATTTGATACTTTAAATTATTTTTTTCTTAATTAAAAATAGAGATCAAAAAATGAAAATTTTCTTGCCATATTACTTTCCACCAATAGAGGGCGTACACAAAAATATGCCCAAAAATAAAGTTTTTGAGCGCTCTGATGAATACAAAAATTATTCCCCCCCCCAAAAAAAAGGAATGAAAAATAAATTGCAACTGTATGGAAATTAGTAATTTTGGTCACAAAAGTGATATTTTAATGATTTTTTAAAGTGTGTGCTCTGTACAACATTGGCGTACCCTAGTCCTACCTGTAGATTCCCAGGATGGTTGCGGTGAACAAGTGATTTTAATTAAGAACACACTGGCGCACGGCTAGTGCCACTCACACTACTGCGTTCGGCAGTGGATTTCTAACTAGCGTTAGTGGGTCGTGCGTGCTGCGACGTGACGCGAAGTTCTGAATCTGGTATCCACAACACACGACTTCTAAATCAAATGCCACGGCCCATGGCATGCCATGGCTTGTTTTTCTGTGTGCGGCAGCATGTAAATCAAAATGTAATGAACTTGGCTACCGATGCCATGGGTGCATTACATGCCGCCGTGTACAGGAAAACTGCAACACTTCCATGGCCCTTGCAGTTGCATGAATATCAGACAATCATTAATAAAATCAAGTCCTTCTACGAAACCTACCGAATGATATGAAGTAAATTCCCCCTAATAATATCATGAATATCCCTCAAATAGTGTCATTTAAGTGCTGATTTCTCTTCTCGTTGATAAAATATGGATCAGTCTTCTAATTTCCAAAGTTTTTTGTCTAATTACCTAAAAAAGGCGCTCGATTTATCTTCTATCAAAGACACTACATAGAAAAGATTAGGCACAAAAACTGCTTTACTCGTAAATAGATGCAAAGGGTTACACGAAGTCGGCAAAGTATCCAATAGCACTGCTTGCTTTGTTCAAGGCATGTAGAATTTTTTAGTTATTGCATTTATTGGTGCCTATAATTTATCAAACAATCATGGGAATTGCGCATACAATGAATCTAGACTTTTTCTAGAACATACAGAGATGAGCAGAATTAAGGTTGTGAATTGTATTAGCACCACCAACGACCGTCCTTTTATTTCCGTGGAAGAGATGCGAAGCCACTTTCCTGGCCGCGGTAAGCGATTTTGCTCTTTTTTTTATGCGCTTTTTATATAAAAAAATAGTATAAAAATTGAAAATGGAACGCCCGTCACCAGAAAAAGCCCTAGTGAGTAGCGGACTGAGTTTAGGCTAACATTATTCCTGTTATGAAGCGATGATAACTAACTTAAAAATCCACTGCGTAGACACGTTCATAGTGCGAGGTTATTTTAGTATACTAACCTCACAATACATGTGAGTAGAACCTGGCTTGACTGTGGGCTAGCGCTAGCTGCACTGGCTCATGCCATGACTCCAGTGCAGTACGCACAGCTTTGGCCTGGTTTTTGCGAGATGGTCGAATAAAGAAGGGCCGGGCTGGGGAATGTTTAATCATTATGAATGAATGCTGATAGGGTCTACATTTAATTTTTGTATGAATATGCTCAGTTTTGAAAATGGAACAAGCACTGCAGGCTACATCAAACGTTAGTGCACACAGCCACCACCAGTTTCTGGGCCTACATGTAGCCTGGCGAAAAGAAGCAGCATCCCCACCGGCACACTGATGCAGTGCTGGTGAACAAGTTGTATAGACCACTGCCAAGGTCGTTATCATATGACATATGAATTTGATTACAAAATCTTTTTTTAATGATGTTTTAAAGACTTTTTAAGGGGTGTGACTTTTGTGTTGCATAAACTTAACATAGAAGGTGTTTGGAGACTTCAAGTGCCTTACATGTAATCTGAATACTGTGTCATGGAATTTTTATATTGATAAGTGGCATGCATATCCTCAAAAGCATGAGAATAATGTATAGGTGAATGCCCTCAGAGTGGTCATTCTTCTAGCCATACAAGGCTGTCACAAAAGTTGTACAAGTCAAGTGAGTGACGGGTGCAGAATATTGTGATGATGGCCATTGCATGTTTCATTAAAGAATACATTTTTTTTTTATTCATCCCTGTCAGTGAATGTCAGTTAAATGATTTACAGCTTACCAAAAATAAAACTTTCTTGCCAGTATCCATGACCAAACGTGCTTTCAATCACTATAGGCCTTACATATTGAATGTTTTCTCTGTCTCTCTCATGTAGATTCTGAAGAAATTCAAGTTGCTGTGTGTAGAAAATGAGGACAAGAAAAGGGAACTACAAGATCTTCTGGATCAGCAATCTAACATCAATATGAAAGAAGAATTTGCAAAGTATGCAAAAGTTGAACGGAAAATCATTAAACTCAAAGAGGAATTGAAATCATTAAGTAAGTATAAAGTCTGAAAGTCTTTGGGGCTTGTTCAGATGCATGCATATCCGCATAGGAAATACATATTAGAGCAAGAGGCGATTTTGCCCTCATGACAGCCCAAATCACCCCTAAAATTTGCCTTAGAGTTGCCCCAAGATCTGTCACAAACAATATTCAAGATTATTTAGAAAATAATTATTCTAACTATGGCAGAATGATATTTCTTTTTACTGCTCAATTGTTTTTTACCCCTACAAAGTAGATGTAGCCCTTAAAATGCAAGTAATAGCCCCCAATATTCTGCAATCGCCCCAATCTGGAGAAAAAAAAGTCCCCTGAAACATAAAAATTATTCCCTACCCTGATGTATATTTAAAATCCCAGGAACTTTTTTTGTACTGATCAGAACTTGGTTAAACAAATCACCTCATATATTATAAATGAACAAGCATGTACGCCTACGCATCAACTCTAAAAATAATTATTTGCCCAAATTCACACAGGTTTAATAAGTAAAAAGTATCTTTAAAGAGCTATAGAATTTATTTTCCTAATGCTGTCTTTACTATTCGAAATTTTAAAGTAATGTATGTTGTATGTTATAATGCAGAAGTTAACAAGGATTTGATTGAAGTGATGGTGGCAGCAATCATTTCACATGCAAATGGGCTATGTTGCTTTTTTGATAAGACAATTATTTTGAGATTCCTATTCTTGACAGGAAAATTGCTAATTTTTTCATTATTTTCTTTTTCGCTGTTGTAGAAAATTCACAAGTTGCAACAAGATTTACTGTCAGCTGGGGGCTCACATTAGCTTTGAACACAGTCTATGTAAGTAAGAAACCATTTTTTTGCAGAATTTCTGTAAACTTGTAGCTTTCTCTCACTCAAAATACAAATACTCGATGATTACACTGTAGTTGATTTTATTTTTTTGATTGAAGAAAGAATAAGATGAATATGATTATCCAATATTGCTCATTGCAGTTGATCATTATGTCATCTATTGTACATTGCACAACTTTGCTGAGCTTGTGTCAAAGATGACCACATTTGACATGCATATAGGGTTAACCTCAGTTAAAACTGGGGCACCACAGAGGTGCAAAAAAGTTTGCTGGAATCATATCATACGTGTATTTTTGTAATTGGTCAACTATTTTAGAATACTAGGCAGATGAGTTTCTACCACTATAATTATGATTTTTAAGTGAAGTATGATTTTTTTTTAAGTATTGGATATTCCCTTCAACTTATTCACTCTCAACATTTTCCTTTGACAGAGTATTTTCATGATTGGCCTGATCTGGACCTATCGATATGAACCTGTCATTCTCTTAGAGGAGGAGTGGACCTGGCCTTTAGGGCGGATCCTGGCCTTCCCATGTGGGGTTCCTGGAGCTATAGGTATCACTGCCTGGCTGGCTGTGTGCTCAGCAATGATTGCAAGGTTACAGGAATCTGTCAAGAGCTTTGTGCCAGGGGAGAGGACAATCCCAAAGGCTTCTTGAAGGAACACAGATTGAAGTTCTAGGATTAAGTCAGGTACACTGTGAAGACATCAGGGACTTGCTACAGTTTCATGACCTTGATGTCTGATTGATCTTTGTGTCCTCAAACCATAGGCTGAATGTGTCTACAAGCATTATCTTCAAGATCTCTTGTATTGAAGGGCTAGAATGGCTTCAGTGATAGTAGAAGAATTTGCTTTCAACAGAATGAGAGGTATACTGTCTCTTTTCTTAGTGCAACATAGATGATAGCTTTAGACAATATAGAATTCATTACCTATCTACAAATAAAACATGATACATGTTCACTGTACACAGTGCTTGGAGAGAGCGTCCAGTGAAAAATCCAGGTTCTGAACCGGTATAGTCAGCCTGCAGCACAAATACTTTTTTTGTGTCAATAATTTTTAATGGTAAATGAGTTTATTGTCCACATCCATTTCCTATCCCATTGGCATTAACCACTTGTTCAGCTAATTTAAAATGTGTGCATATATATTCACTATTTTCCTGTTTGGGGCTGATTGAAGGGGAGGGGATACCTATCAAAACTGTTTTCAAATTCATTAGGATCTGATTTTCTTGCCATTTTGCCTCATTAGAACAAGCAATTTGAATATGGAACTACATGTAAATAACTATTATGTCTTAAGTGGCCAAGTCATCATTCATTTTTTGTATAGCATTTTGAAATGTGCAATGTATGTCACCAGTTAAAAAAAAATTAAATAAGGTGCTTGTTTTGTCAGGTATGGGTGACACTACGTGGATAGATTGGTGAGATATATATATGTTCAGAGTTTGCTTACTTACTATCTTACTTAATCATCTTCACACTTGTCAGTGGCTAAGGCCTCCACTGTGACTTGAGCACCAGTTTCTTCTGTTCTGTGCAAATATTCCCGGCCCATTCTGGGTTTGGTTTATTGGCTTCATCTTCTGTCCTATAATTTTCCTCAATGTCTCTTCTGGTCTTGTCCTCATTCAGAGTTTACATTTCTTCATATCCCCAAAATGGTCACAAAGATAGGGACAGAAACTTTTGACGTCATAATGGGTTCATTTAAACTTCATTATGATGTGATAGTAATGAGATAATGCCATGAGTTTGTCCGCAAAAAGTGGCAGTAAATTGACTATTCTATGAGGGGAAATAGGTGTATTTCTGAATGTGCTTGGCTTGGGTTCCATACAAGAAAATAATCATGCTAAGTGCCTTGTTTTATTTCCCAGTTCTACAAAGTTTGTGCGGTGAAAAATCAATCAAGCATCTTTATGGAAAAACAATTATGAGGAATGCTAGCAAACTAGGCTGTTTCTGGGCTGTGGTCGAAGAGAAGAAAGCAAGCAAGGGAATTCGGTGTAGACTGAGGAACCAGAAACTACTTTTAAACCTAAATTATGATGCAGGGTACTTAGATAAAAAAAACTTTGCGAAACACAGCTACTAAATAATATATATTTAAATAATACAGGGTTGCATATTATTTTGGTCCTAACCATTTTGTTACATAGTATGCTTTTTAATTGATCTATATTTTGAATTGGTTTAATAAACAGAATTTAAGTTTTGGTATTAGAATCACAAGACTTAATGAAAGTCTAGGTTTTAATAGGGTTATTGAAAACTTTGAAAACCAAAAATAAATGACAATCCTGATTTCGGATGAATTTGTACTGTCTGTCGTAATTTTTATCATACTAGACTGATGGAACCGATTATTATGTGAAAGCCGTTATAAAGCCATTTCAAAATTGAATACAATTCAATTTCCCATGGTGAGGGACTTGTATTACCCTTTAAGATATAAAGCCATTTCAAAATTGAATACAATTCAATTTCCCATGGTGAGGGACTTGTATTACCCTTTAAGAAAAAAATTTTCTTAGGATTCTGAAAGACATTTATTCCATTTGTTAACAGATCTTTATCACGCGTGTTAGAAGGAATATTTAAAAGGCCTCCTTGAAAGTAAACACACTAGGAGATTTCTATTCACAAATGACAGGGATAATGGTCTGTTTCTGCTTGATTATGAAATTGAAAGTCATGTATAATCTTGAGTTTCCATGAATAATGCCAGGCATAGAAGCAGTGAGTAATAATTACAACATGTCTTTGAAGTCAGGATGAATTATAATTTCGGGATCATCATATGATTAGTTCTTTAATTATTTAATCAAGTCAAACTTGAAGTAATAAAAAAATTGCCAGCACAAATTTACCACACATGGGGACGTGCATTGATTCAACCATTCGAATATAAATGCCTTACTCATTGTTAATTACTTAGCAACATTGCATTGTTATGAATCATTAATACCAACACTTTCAGATTATCTTGTAAAGTTCTGTTGAAATTCGTATTGTGATAGTAACAACCAGTAGCATTGTTCTATGTGTTCTTACAAATGCAAAATTGCAAAGACTTTATCATTGCATGTATCTTGCAATATGCTATTTGTAAGTTTAAGCTTTGCTAACTTTGAAAACATTTCTCCTTCTGACGTCTATCCTCTTTTTATACCCTTCATCAATCATATGCAAGTTATTCTGAATAATTAAAAGGGATAGTGGTGAAGAGACAATGAACTTGATACATTGTTATTTTGAGACATGACTTGATTTGAAGAATATATTTTCTAAATATCTGGAGCAGAATTTATCATGAAAAACTGGACAATTATTTCCTAAATAGTAAACATCAATCTATTATAATTTTTTGATGCCAAATTTCTAGAAATGAATACAGTAAATAAATATTGTTCGTCTTTTGTGATGGATTGAGCTAAAAACGCTATATCTCGACTGTTTATAAAATGAGCTGTCACATTCTTATAAAATGTTCTATGCAACTGTTTGAATATGGTATTGATGTTGATGATGAAAGAGATTATTAATTATGATAATGGATATGTTTTTGCAAGTGTATTGAACTGATTGGGAAGATGTGCTGAAAAAAAATCACAGAGGCAACATGAAGATCATTTATGAGGGATAATGGAAATGGAGGGATGACATAAAAAATTAAGAATAGCAAATGATAGCGATGGTAATGATGGCAACGATGAGGCTGATGAAGATGATGGTGATGATATTGGTGATGGTGATTATGTTGATGATAATGATGGTGATGTTGACATTGATGATGATGATGCTGCTGCTGCTGCTTATGATGATGATGAAGATGATGATGGATTGATGGTGATGTTGACATTGATGATGATGGTGATAATTGTCATGGAAAACTGATGATTATTTTTCATAATGATGAAGCACTGATGATGTAACAAGGGTAATAATGATAGTGGGTAATGATAATACTAGTGGTGATAATCATGATCGTGAAATTATACTAATGATATTGATGATGTGGGTGATGATGATCATGATATCAGTGGTTACGATCACAATTAAAATGGTGAAATGGCAATAATTTTTAAAGCAACAATTATTTTAGTGATAATGAGGATGAAGGAATGGTGATGGATGAAGGGATAGAACAAAGTAGTTGTAACAGTAGTAGTAGTAGCGACCACATACGATTGGCAGAGGCATAAAGTAGTAGTAGTTTTAGTAGTAGCAGGAGTCCTAAATCATATTACTATTATCACCATGATCATTATTAATATACTTATAAATACTTATCATACTGTAAAAGTATCCAATAGTTCTTGCTATTTTCTTACACTGCTTTCCTTAAAAATAGATTTCCATTTGCTTGTAAACCTCTTTTTCTTTTAATTATTATGCCATCACATGTTTCCATGTGACCCCACCTCCAAGAGATTCAGATTATATATTTTTTTATTTTTTTATTTTGCTCTTTTCGTAAGAGGCGAACAGGCGTGCGATCGTATTGTACTTGATGTCAATCACATAAGAGATATGTTAAAAGCCCCTCTACGTTCCATTTCATTTTGAAATACCAAGGATGAATTCCCAGTTTATCTATTATCTTCCATGGCGAACCGTTGCTGTCTGAAATGTAGAATTGTGTGGTTTGGGCACAGACCTTGTTACATGTTTGCCCTATTGCTCACACATTTAGAGCCGAGCTAAATTTGATGAGTAAAAAGTAGGTATTGTTATTTATACATTTTGAAAATATAATTTGAATTTGGGCTACCATGGTAACCAATAAGCAAAATCATTTTGTATATTTTTAACCAGTTGCTTACGATATTTTTGGCTATAGTGGTAATGAAAATTAATGTCATGATAATAAAAACGATGGAATCTTAACCACACACAAAGAATGCATTGACTCTAGGTAGGAATCAATTTTGGTGAAATCTAACGTTTTAAACGAGGATGGGTTAAACTGTTGTGTATGACCCATCAAACATCAATCATCTTCTATTGAGAATACATTTCTTGAGGGATGCGAATGTATTCGAAGAAAATCGAACGCACAATTTAACTTGACTAGAAGCTCCTTTTATTGTCCCCTTCGAGTGATCCGTCATATTGGTCTTTCTTCATCCAGGCATCCGCATCATTTTACATTATTTTCATTAAAAAAATATTCAACGTCCCATTAGATCAGGGGTTCATTTTAAAGCTGGAAAGATGAATATGTTGATAAATATTTTGGGATTTCAATGACGACGACGATGATGATGATGCGGGTAGAGGTGTTGGTGGGAATGGTGGCAGTGATAATTTTGGTGGTGGTTGTGATGATGATGATGGTTGTGGTGGTGGTTGTGATGGTGATGATGATGATGATGTTGGTGATGACGATGATGATGATGATGATGATGATGATTGATGATGATGATGATGATGATGATGATGATGATGATGATGATGATGATGATGATGATGATGGTGATGATAATTGACGGAGATAATGAAAATGAATATATTACGAATAGGAAGATGATGATTGTGAGGAGTGCTGAAACAGATAATCATGTTAATGAGGGAAATTAACAAAAAAATAAAGTTGTTACGATTTTTGTTGTTATCAGAACAAGGACGTGAGTTGTCAACTGTCATCATCTGTGTATTGTAATCAAATTTGCTCCTCGGCGTATCTGGTTTGGCGAAATTACTCTGGAAAAACTAATCACATAGGTGATTAGCTTGGCTAACAAACTCACATCCGCTTTTCCGTCCATTTTCCCTCTCCATCCAACAGCCTGTCATTTCTGTTTTTGTTACAACCTGATCAGAGGTTTAAACGAAGTTGATTTATTCATTTTGATTCTTTTTTTCTTACTGGAATGCCCCATTTACAATTGATTATTCATACAGATCGATAGAACACGAAATATAATTCGGACTTGCGTGCTGTCAATTTTTCTCACATATCATGTATCATTACATCCCCTTACATCTCTGTATCTAAAGTATCGGTTTGTTGATCTTCTTCCAGAAATACATGGCCTGCGAAGGAACCTCCGTCAGATTTGAATGAAAGTGATAGCGACTCGGTCCAATAATTTTATCATTATTATTATAAAGTCTTTGTTTATCCAGGGTAGCCTCGATTTTTTATTTTTGATAATCGATAATCGGTATATATTACTTGAGTTCGAATTATATCTGTACTTTGAAAAATATGTATTTTGATATACTATGCACTGTTGTCATAAATCTGTGGATTAAGTCATAGAATAAGTTGTGATTGTTTCTCGAATATATATTAATGACAATGACACCCGTGTATAGTGCATGCATTCTTTTCCATGTTCTTTCATTTAAGACAGAAAGGTTTAATCGTTTATAGATGGACAATGCAAACACCTTTATTGATGACTTAGTTCAAATTAGTTGGATCAATCGTAAATCTTTGTATGATGATGCTGACGTATAGCAAGATCTTCAAAGCTCTGTAATAAAAAAAAATGCATAAATTCCAAATAGTCATTGATTGAATATTATTCACGTCGGATTTTTTGTATTAATATCATTTTATATTTGTTTCTAAATCATTGTAATTTTAAAAGTAATTAATAATGATTTTGTTGAATGGGTTAAATGGTTAGAGGTTATGATAAAAATGTCGACGAAAGGGGTGATTGGGGTTGATGATGGTAATGATGACGATGATGCTGATGAGGGTGGTGATGATGATGATGATGATGATGATGGTGATAATAATGATGATGACGGTGATGATGATGATGATGGTGGTGGTGGTGATGATGCTGATGAGGGTGGTGGTGAAGATGATAATGATGCTGATGATGATGCTGATGATGACGCTGATGATGATGACGACGATGATGATGATGGTGATGGTGATGATGATGATGGTGATGATGATGATGGTGGTGGTGGTGGTGATGAGGGTGGTGGTGAAGATGATAATGATGCTGATGATGATGCTGATGACGACGATGATGATGATGACGATGATGATGGTGATGATGATGGTGATGATGATGATGATGACGATGATGGTGGTGGTGATGATGCTGATGAGGGTGGTGGTGAAGATGATAATGATGATGCTGATGATGATGACGACGATGATGATGATGGTGATGATGATGATGATGATGGCAATGGTGATGATGGTGATGATGATGATGGTGGTGGTGACGAGGGTGGTGGTGAAGATGATAATGATGCTGATGATGATGCTGATGACGACGATGATGATGATGACGATGATGATGGTGATGATGATGGTGATGATGATGATGACGATGATGGTGATGATGATGGTGGTGGTGAAGATGATAATGATGCTGATGATGACGCTGATGATGATGACGACGATGATGATGATGGTGATGGTGATGATGATGATGGTGATGATGATGGTGGTGGTGGTGGTGATAAGGGTGGTGGTGAAGATGGTAATGATGCTGATGATGATGCTGATGACGACGATGATGATGATGACGATGATGATGGTGGTGATGATGATGATGACGATGATGGTGATGATGATGATGGTGGTGGTGGTGATGATGCTGATGAGGGTGGTGGTGAATATGATAATGATGATGATGCTGATGATGACGACGATGATGATGACGACGATGATGATGATGGTGATGATGATGATGGTAATGGTGATGGTGAGGATGATATTCATAATGATGATAATGATCGTGATTCGAATTTGTGATGACGATCATGATGATGGTGGTGGTGCTAGTGATGATGATGATGACGAATCGCGCCTATCAATTTTCAATGTCTGATAGGGATTATGTGTTAAGAATATAATTACTGACCATGTTTCTTCTGCCTTAAAACACATATGTTTAATAGTCTTAATTATAGTTTTATTTCTGAAAGTAGTTTTACATTATCCATTAAAGGGTTGATATGTATACTTTTTCCTCGGCATATCTCTTATGAGTGAGTTTAGGTAAACCTTTAAAAGCCCTTAATCATACAATGACAAAAGTCCCCAAACCACTCATTATTTCTCCCAGGGATGCACTCACAACAAGGGACCTGGGAAAAAGGAGGGCGCTATAAGGATTTATGTGTCCCGACTCTTAAAGTCGGTCGAAGCAAAGGGATCATCGTTGAATTAAATTCTAGGAAACCACACAGAAAGTTTGCAAATATCAAAAGAGTTGTATCATTTAATGTGTTCAGCAATTTTGTTGGCCAAAATGAATCCCTTGAACCTTGAACCTTGAAGGAATAATCCCTTAAGCAGCTCTTCCAAGCTAAACTGGGATGGGATGTGCTGTGACAGAAGGTGATGGTGCAGACAGTTTTGTTGGAACTCTATTTACAATAAAATTGGTGAAGTGCAAGTAAAAATCATGCTCCTAGTGCTTACAGCATCCTGGAACCTACAGGAGGCTTCAACCCTCTGATGACAGGAAGGGCAGCCCACCGGAAGACAGCAACTGATGGGGCAGTAACTGCTTTAGCTGGTAGATGGTTCCAGATACGAATGGTACGGGATAATACGAAAATGTGTATGCATCAATCGTTGCTTGTGGTACAGAGAGTTTTAGAATATGATCTCTTCTACTGATGTATGGAGCCTGACTCTTCTTATGATTTTTTCCCTTTAAATATTTTTTTTTCCTTTAAAGATGTATCTCTTAATTTGGACTGGCCCTTGTTCAAAGTTATTGACAATCACTATGATATGATATCGATGCTCGTGATTTGACAGATCCTTTATTTATTCATAGTATGTGAATGTTTGTGCTCATTTCTAATAAAACCCTTTATCCGATATTCAATTAACGATGACGTTTAAGTCAACACTGCACTGTCAGATAAATTTCGAATCTCGATAACCCCTCTTAAAAAACTCCACCTATCATAACAGATATCTCGTCGCATATGCCAACCAGTTGTCCCGATTCTTTACGGCTTTAGGTGAATTGTAAAGAATCCAAGCGTCTCCAAAATACTTTTTAAATGAACTTTAACCTCGATATAAATGCTGGGAAACAATCAGTGAAAATACTTTTAAAAAGTACTTTTGAGTATAGATACAAAAAGTTCCTTACGATTGTCAAATAAATTATCCGAGCTGCATGCATTCAAACTCTATATTCTTAAAATTATTGGATGCTTCTTACGCCCTTTCGATACGACATCAAAAAATGCAGAAGCTCTTGCAAATGGTCCGGGGAGATTCGAAACATAGAAATGGCATTATCCGTTTAAGAGATTGACATTAAGCTGGTCATCGTCTCCAAACATTGACAAATCACTCTAGATGCTTGATGATTAGGAGTGTAGAATCACCCGATGATATAGGGCTGCTCTGGGACAGAGGCGAAGTCGCGCCCATTTACGAGGGCTGTTAGTCCCGCTTTTTGAGAATCCTAGTTGCTCCGGAAGACGCCGTCCGGACGAGGGCACCTCGAAAGGAAGGACATACAGATATATGGGGGGGGGGTAACAGAAAGAGAGGATGATGCAGAGAGTTGATGAACCTGGGAAATAACCGTCCAGATGACCACGTTTGAGGTAAACACTTAAATGATTAAAGGGGAGGATGAGGGAAGATAACTGAAAACTTAAGAAATCAAAGAAAAAATTATAAAAGGGAAATAAAATGACAAATAGTATACTAAACAAAAAAAGGCGATGAAGATGAGCAGAGTGATTAATATTGCCCGGTATTCCCTCGAAAATATTTTACACAGAAATATGTATAAACAGACCCTGCAAACACAATAGCAACTTATCTTCGTAAGCACCCTCTTTATTATTATTATAATGAGAACACGTTCTTATCATAAATAAAATATCGTAAAGAAAGATAGTTCACGTAAGTATAAATATGACAAATGTATCCTTTATAGACAAAGCAAAATTATGAAATGTAGCAGAGACCAAAAAAAACTAGATAGAAGTAAATGATAAAGTCATTTATCTAATGTACCTTAGGAATGTTCATCGCAAATGGAGATATTATGAGTTAAATTACAAAAATACATCTCGAAAATAGAATAAATATGTTGCCATTGATAATTATTCGAAGTTCGTATTAGGCTTTTATACCAGCTGTCTATTTTTGTCGTCTACACCTTGGTTAAGAGCGGCAAACATAGAATGATGCTAAGCCTCCAATAAATCTAAGAAACCGAGTCAAGTGAGTCATCTTAACTTCCAAAAGGATGATTGATTAGAAACTGATTTAGAAGTTGTGACAGACAATTAATTTTTAACGAAAAAAGAGAGAAGATGCTGAAAGGACGAAGAAGAAGGTCGAGCGGAAATGGCAGTCATTAGCGTGGAAGTGGGAACAACAGATGAGGTAACAGCTTTCACGACCATCCCATTTGAAAACCTGCAATTTTATGAAAAGGGAAATAACCAGTTTCATAGACGTCAAAGAAAATTACTATGGCTATTTTGCATTAGGTTTTAGTGCTTTATATGTCTTTGAAAAATAATCAAAAAACTAAAAGAAAATATAAAAAACACCTACCGATCAGAATAAACCCCGGGCGAATGTAAGGATGGCAACACATTCTGAGACTTAAACTGATGAAAAATGTGGTGGACATTATTATAGAATATGTTGTGCCTTTAATTCCAATTATATAGAAAAATCATTAATTAGATACAACTTCATTTTAGTTTTAAGAATTCGGCGGCTCAAAACTGCTAATGATTTTGTGCACATTCTTTTCATGTAATATATGTGCACGGTAAAGATTGCCTTTATAACTGCTTACGTGTTTTTTTAACATGCATGTCAAATAGATGTAGAAACAGATTAAGAATACTCTCAGCAAGATATATGTCATCTTTCTCGAACGACAGCCTATGATGTGCTCAAAATATTCGTCCTCTAGCAGTCAAATTTATTTATCATTATTTTCTTGGCAACTAGCATTAAAGAAATACCGCTAATTATTTCATGAAATTTGAGACCTATTTATATGGCCTTTGAATCTTAGTTCATAATCATATTTAGTTTTGCTTTTTATGTTTGACATTGGAGATGGAAAAGTGAAAGAGAGACGTATGATCTTTGTCTGAAAAGGGGTTTAACATGTAAACTTTAGAATACGGGTTACATAGTTTAACTTGTTGTAACATCACGAAATGGAGTTGTACTGACATAAGGTTTTTCAGTATACTATGCATGGATGTTTAATTTTTTGTTTCCAATGTGAGTATGATCTAGGTTGTAATACACGACCCCATAATACCCATTAGAGAAGAATGATGCAATATAAACCATGCTCGATTTCCTTCTTCATATTCACAAACTCTTGAGCAAGTCCTCTGATCATAGACGTTCCAAAGTGACTATAAACCTCCCTCACATAACCTTTCAGTGTCCTTTTGGCAGAACCTAGGCTCGACTAACAACGTTTTTCATGAAATTGAATTCAAAATATCAAGACCATTAAAAGGAATTAATATTGTTAAAGTACTAGTAGGCCAAAATGAAAGTAGTCATGATACTACAATATGATTAGAATTAACTTTTATAAGTGGACAGGGGAATACAAGAAACAAATAAACCAATATATGTATATATAGCGAATATTATTTCATGATGTAAGAAATTGCTGTTTCAAAGTTTAAAATATCATGGTCGTTCCCGCACCCAGACTCCATGTTTTACACATGTAAACAGACCCCACTCCCCCACACACCTCATCTTCCACTATACGCTCTCTTCCACACACCCACACCCATCCACTGGGACCATTATGTACGCACACGCACACACTCATCCTCATTTACTTCACCCTCCTCTGCACTCATTCTTGCATACACACTCACCCTTACACACACGCGCACGGCCACCCTCCACCACAAGAACACTTACCTTACCTTCCACTACATGCACTTACAACCCACACTCCCTCATTCGAACCTTTACACACACACACGCATGCACATAGTGCACCACACGCATCCTTCCACACTCAGTCATCCTCCAACACTCGAACCCTTACACACACACAAATACCTCACCTTATACTACACGCTCACTTACAAACATCCCACCCTCCTTCTCTGGAATGCTTAGACACACACACCCTCACACACACACACACCATCATGCACTCTTTCTTCATCCTCCACAACACGCACCATTACACATACACTCACGCCACCTCTACCATACGCACCCATACACACTCACCCCCACACTCCTGCACACCCTTCTTACATAAACACACTCATCCCACCTTTCACCAAACGCACTTTTACACACTCCCTCACTTGTCAGTAATAATACACCCCCACTTGCCTGGATTACAGACAACATTCAAATTATTTCCTTGTAAATGCAATTCCAGCATATCACTTCCTTTCATCCCAAAATAATGAATATTTTCCTCTTTTAAAGTTAAATCTTTTTCATGGACATCTTTGAAAATTGAAAACGTACGTTTTTGCGTCTTTAGTCACAGATATGTGATCGCATCTCAACCCGATTTTCTCGTTCGTGAACTCCGATAATTTGCACATGAGACCAAAAAGCATGAGTCTGCATGTCAATTTGCCTGACATAATATTTAGTTGTATGCATTTCACTTTTCTCCCAGAATACATGTAATGGAGAACACAATGTAGTATGACAAGCTCAAATAATGTCGTTTATTTCCCGGTTCGTAGGGTTCTAATGATTGAGAAAGTATTAAAAAACAAAGAAATACAAAATGATAATAGTGAAAATAGAAATAAGGAAACAGTCGAATGTCTATTTTTCTGTTCAATGATGCACTCTCATCTAATTTGTTTTCTTCTTTTCCCCCAGAATTATTGACAAATAAATAGTAAAAAAATAATTCGAATTCTAATACTGATGGTTTATTTCTAAATCTATTTCCATTAAAAAAAAAAATTTTACCTTATGAAATTAAAATGAAATTAAATCCATGCAGAAAATTTCTTTACTTTACATCCACCTTTTTCATTTTTCATTTTCAGTTTTATGCTTGTCTTACATATCAATAATATTATGATATATCAATATATATATCGTTTAAATATGAAATGAACTTGACCATTTAATCAACCAATGTTTATTAAGAATACCTCTAAATATTCACCTATTGCTTCATAAAATTTAATATATGGATCTTAAAACTCTCGAAATTGCAATTTATACACATCTACTAACATAATATCTGCAACTATACACGTTTGTTAGCATGCTTTATACTCAAAAGTTTTGACTCAAATTCTTCATGGACCATTAATGCAAAGTACATTTCTGCAATTCTGAATTTACTCCAAATTTTATTCTTAACTGTCATTTTCCTGTTCCTTTACTCACTTTCTATATTCTCGCAAAATTAAAATCATGATGGAATAACTTCCATTTGAATATGAAACCAACAGCGATGTATACGTTAAGGCCTATGCTAGTTTTGAAACGCAGGAAGGAACATGTGAACATCATGATGGTTAAAGAAAAAGACCTTCTAATCACCTTGGCGATCAGCTGTTGAAACACACCGCCTCATTAGGACCACAGTATTCCAGCCAATCAACATTCACACTGAAACCGACAGAATTCGGATTCCTTGTTCAGCATGTCTGAGATGCCTTAAAGATGCTGCGCTCATCAATGGATAGGGAGACTTGAAATTAGTGTACACCCATGTGTAATTGGAAAGAACTTATTTAGGGCGTCAACGATTTCTTCGTAGCTAGCTCATGACCAAGTACATCTTTGGCAGCAGTGAGAAGATGACTCTAATCTAGTTGCTCTCGTTAAAGAGCGGTGAATCTTCATGAAATTCATTAGCAAGAGCATTGCACCTGACCATCCCCAGCGTTTGTCCACGTCTCCGACTCCTTTCACACACGAAATCCCGTGTCTGTCTCTAAGCTCTCTGTGCATCACTGCAATTTTAAGACGCTACCGTAGAATATTACACAGGATATTGTGGCACCATGTACAGTGTCTGATTTGAGTAAATCAGCAACAGGGTAAAGAAGAAGCAGAGACGTCTTGTCTTCATAAAATGCGTGGTCACACATAGGATGTCGGATGGTGAAACGCAATCACCACTTCACCAGCCAAATTATGACAAACATCAACCGATAAATCGAAACCAATAAAATAATGACCAAATAAAAGATGTGTGTGTTTAAATCAATAGATGAAAGAAACTAAAAGCTTGGAACATCTGTTTGGGGTGGGGTGCTGTGTACAAGTGTATATTGTTCGCTAGTCGTTATGCAAGATTACATTAATTCATTAAGTCCAGTACATTTAACGGGATTTGTATTTGATTAGATGCCATTATTAGCGTTAAGTAAGGAAATACAAATAACCGACTATAATCAATTCGGGGACTAGCTGATGTTTACATTGCATGAAATCTCTTCTTGCTGGTTTAAAACAGATAATTGGATTTTGATCATTTCTTGTCTAAAATCTTTATGTCATTAGTGTAGCCAGGTAGGACCTTCGAGGCATGAATAAGGCATTTCTAAAAAGGTAAAAAATGCAATGAATAAACCTTGATGATGTATTTCTCATCCGTTATATACGCCAGTGATAGGAAATGTGTCTCGATATTTATAATTATTGGGAATGTGCAATTATTAGCGTTACGATAATCTGCAGTAACGTAAATAAACAATTTAAGTGATTTTTTGTAGATTGCTTTTATTTAGTGAAGAATAATGAATTCCCACTGTTCATCATTATATATTATAATTCTACTTTTGTTACTATTACCATGCTATTATGTGTTTAAAGCACATTGACAGTGCTTACCAGGTTCTGAAATGCATGAAATATCATATTAGTAGTAGTAGATGCAGCAATCCATGCTGCAATAAAACGGTATGAAACTATTTAGACAGATATCCTTCAAGTTGAAAAAACATTTGAAATGTGGTTTCCCAGGTATTCATGCGTCAAAATGGCAGCCCACTTCGAAAGGTTTTATTTCCGGTCCAATCAAAATTTTGATAGATTGGAACTTGTGCTGGTATTTGGTTTTTTCCCCACCATGTTCAAAGTATGATTTTTGTTCTTCGATGGTATTCACTTATCAATATATTATGTACGTACATGATAATCATTGTCATATTCGTGATCTACACTTGTTTTATTTTTTAATGTCACAATCTATCTTGCTATTTTTTTTTCAGGTAAACAAAACGCTGCTAATTTACGGCAGTTGTGAAGAATGTTGTCTAATCTGTTGCCCTGGTTTGAAGTGCAGATTTATTAACTTAAAACTTTAATTTCAAAACGTTTTCTTCTTGCAGAAGAACTCTACAATATGTGACAGTTAACAGCATTGCACAAAATATAGTTTGTATTTGACTAGGTAAAGTTGAAATGTCTATCGATGTCTTCTGGAGATGAAAAAAATGTCTACTTGGTGGGCATATAATAGACACTTTCTATTCCCCAAAGCTGTAATGAATCTATCCACAATCGTGTAGTGATAACGAAAATGTAATTTATGGTAGTTATCATCACTATATTTTTAATATCCTCGAAAAAAATCAGTATATCCCTATGTCTAGGTATAATTTTGATAGATTGTAACGCATTACTAGGGTAGTTGCCTTTGTTAAAAAAGTGATCATTTGAAACCCACCCCCCCCCCCCAAAAAAAAAGGGAATTTCCCTATTTATTTCAGAATAAAACAAAGTCCTGAATTGATCAATGAAGTCATTTTAATCGAATGCTATTATAAATAATTTGAGGGTATATTGTACTGAAAAATAGGGCCAAATATCCAGCGTTCATCCTCCTGGAAAACGGACCTAATTCTCCTTGTCGTTGTATAATAGCTGGTATCGATCGAAACGAGACGATTCTCTGAGGTTGAGGAGATGTAACCGGTCAGGTGATCGTGTAACCCTTGGACGGTAGACTTGGTGGACGAGCGAGTTGAAACTTCATTACCCCAGATTCCCATCGTGTACGATTAGCCGATCAATGACGGCCTCTTGACGATGAAGTGTCGTTGATATGTCAGGGATGAAACGTCAAGGTCGTCCATGGAACAGGTAAAGTCACGAATTCTGGGTTTATCTCAGTGGCCCGCTTTCTACAGGACAGAGTTTAAGCAAAAGCTGAGCTTGTCTCAAAGAATGTCCACAAGATTAATGACGGATGAATCTTCTGGAACATACGCCATCACTTGCGTAACAGCTTGGGGCGGGGGAGTGGGCTTTGGGCCATAGACCGTCAAAAATTTTCACTTGCAATAAATAAAAAAATAAAAAAAAGGGAAATGAATTCTGGATCTATCAAAATCAATCACAAAGTTAGTTTTTTTTCGCTAGCTCCGCTCTCTCTCTCTCTCTCTTAGCTTTTAAGAAATTTTGCCTTTTTATGCCATGTTTCGAACCCTTCGAAATTTGACCCATTACGCCACTGTACACCATGATTGGTGCCCTGTAACAGAAAACTTCCAATCAACCTGTCTAAATTTAAATCATGAATTGCAATGGATTTTTAATTGAGGACATCGTAAAGAGGTCAAAAAGAGTAGTTTAGATAGACAGACAGACAGATAGATAGATATATAGATAGATAGATAGATAGATAACCGGCTTATTGATTAAAAAGAAACATCACTGCGGCATAGCCGAATTGCGATGAGTTGACAGAGGCATGATTACATTTATATAAACATTATAACACAAAAAAGAAATGCAAATATTAGTTCAGAAGTACATCACATAATCATATATTCGTAATTCCATAAAAAGGGAATACATTTTTAACACAATTTAGAAGTATAATACACGTTCAATTAATTTTTTTTATCATATGAAATCATAAAAGGATAATAAAGAATATGCACGTATTTCGAGGTGGATTTTCCCGACGAAAATTTGACAAGCAAAAAAAAAAAAGGTTTTCACCCAAAATTCAAGGTCATTTCGTTTACAAAAAAAGTTTGATAAGCAAAAAGAAGTCATTGTTTTCAAATGGGGGGGGGGGCACACTTGTGTTACAACGGCATATTTACATTACAAATTTGTATTATACCTCTGAAGGGGGGGGCACGGGCCAGATGTGCCCCCCCCCCTGGATCCGCCAGTGATGTTTATATGTTTTTTTAGGATTGAGTCACAAGCAAACTTATTGAAATAATGAGTGAAAAATTTGCTCGTGGTTGACGGGGTGAATATAGTAAATATAAAGAATCCCGTTTCACTGGTTCGTAGAATGACATGGATCACTTAAAGAAAAAGGTGAATAGAAATTAGTAAAAAATGAAGGTTTGAAGGGAAGGACTGATCTAACAAATTAGGGATATTTTCAATATCTGTTTTTATAAAATGTATTCTTTTTAGTAAGCCCTGGTCCTCCCGTCACTCTTAGAATTGACAAACGTTTTCAGAGAAAGCATCTGATGATGATGATGGGCAGTCTTGTATTAAAAGCGCCGGTATCCGCCTCAGCTGGGCGCTCATGGCGCTTGCTCAAAAATAGGAAATATCTCACAAATTTCAATGTCTTCAAAAAGTGCTTAGGATCATCATTCAGTTCAAGTACTGTCCTAGTAATGCTACAATTGAGTTATTCTTGCAATAATGTTGGAGTGGGGAACAGAAAGGTCTGCAGGTAAGACTCAAAAGTTGATTGGGTTTCTGCTCTCCTGATAAATTGGGGAAGGCTATTCCACAGCTTTAGTCCAGAGATGTAGAAGGCTCTGTCACCCCAGGTTGTGTGGCTGAGAGATTCTGTCAGCAATGCTTGATCTGCCGATCTGAGACTGCGTGTTGGTCTATGCTGAGATAAGAGCTCTGATATGTAGGGTGGAGATTTATCGTTAAGCGCTTTGAATACAATGATCCCAAGTTTATAGGCTATTCTTCACCATCTATGTAGGTCACGCAGAATTGGAGTAATGTGGACTCTCTTTCTTTGAAGGGACACAAGACGTGCCGCCATGTTCTGCAGACGCTGAAGTCTGTGCAGTTGATGTTGAGTCAAACCAGTCAAAATCGAGTAGTAAACGTCCAGTCGGGTTTTTTGTTGTTACAAAGGCATGAACAAGGAGTTCAGCAACTTTCTTAGTTACATGCTTGCGGATCCTTCCAAGATTACGGATAGAGATACAGGCAGCCTTGAAAGTGCCTGTGACATGCTGCTCCATTGTAAGTGAGGAATCAAACACCACTCCAAGGTTTCTCACTTGATCAGAAGGCTTAATTAAAGAGTTGCCAATTCTTTGGCTCGTTGTTGACGAGATCCCACAACAAGGAATTCCGTCTTGTCCTCATTCATCTTGAGATAGTTATTAGACAGCCATTCCTGGAGGTCAGCTACACAGGATTCAAAGCGCTGAAGTCCTAAATTGACCTCAGTTTGAGATGAGTTGACGGTACAGTAAATATGTGTATCATCTGCTTATCGATGGTACTGGAGTCCATGCCTCTTGATGATGTGAGATATGGGCGAAGTGTACATGCTGAACAACTGCGGCCGAGGACAGAGCCTTGAGGAACGCCATACTTCAGCGTTGATGAGTCGGATCTGGCACTGTCGACGGAAACATAGCTTGTCCTTCCTGTCAGGTACGATCGAAACCACTGTAGTGCGACTCCGCTGATTCCATATAGGTCACTAAGTCGATGGAGAAGAATATCATGGTCGACAGTGTCGAATGCTGCTGAAAGGTCCAGTAGGACTAGAAGCGATATCTTCTTTTCATCAATGCCGGAAAGTGGATCATTCTGGACTCGAGGATTGCTGTCTCATCACTATAATTGGCACGGTAGGCAGACTGGAATGTATCATGGAGAGAATTATCTGTGATGTAGGAACTCAACTGGTTCATCACGACGCGCTCCAGTGTCTTGCTCAAGAAGCTGAGGATGGAGATCGGGCGATAGTTGGTCATGTTCTCTGGATCCAGTTTTGATTTCTTCAGCACTGGATTAACTTGTGCAACTTTCAAAACTTCTGGGACTTCTCCGGATTGTAAAGAGGTATTAATGATTGATGTCACAATAGGGATCACAGTAGAATAACAGGATTTGAGCAACAGAGTTGGGATCGGATCAAGATCACATGATTTTGGTGGTGAAGATAATACAATGCGTCGTACCTCATCCTCTGTTACCTCTTCGAAAACCGACAAGTTTACTAGGTGATGACAGTATTCCAGCAGAAGGAAAGCTTAGGTCATCAGCAATCTGGCATTCTTGGCGGATTTTTGAGATCTTTTCATCAAAGAATTTACAAAATTCTTTGGATAGCTGTTCATTTGACTGGTGCTGTGGGAGAGGAGACTTGCTCTTGCGATGAAGGACATTGTCAGCAATACTGAAGAGTCGTCTCTGGTCTTTTGCATTCTCTGTGAACAGGTCATTGTAGTATCTTGACTTTGATTGACGAATGAGTCGATTGACCTTCTGCTTCTGCGATGTATACATCTGCCGATGAATCTCAAGTCCAGAGTTTCTCCACAAGGTCTCTAGGTGACGTCTTTCCCGCTTTTCAATATGAAAGCTGCTCTTGAAACATGGAGAATGGGGTCTCAGTACCACTGTACGTGTCTTCATTGGAGCATGACTATCAAAAATATTTCCAAGGATGGTGTTATACTGCTCAGCTTGTGATGACAATGAGTTAAGTTTGAACTCTGTACTGGAAAGCTTGGAAGACTTTATATCATCACAGAGGGCCTCCTCACTGATGGCTGATACATTCATTGTTTTTACTTCAACCTTCTGGTTCTGAGGGCGCTCAAGATACAGCTTGATACATCTGAAGGAAGAAGCCATGATGCCTGGAACACGAAATGCAAAAGAAAAATATACGAGAGCAAATAAAAATTTAGGCAGAATAAAGAAAGAAAACTGAGGAAATATATATATCTACAATATATAATGTTTCACATAAATAGCGTAACATTCTTTCATCTACATACACTGAACAATAGTCGAATCTTGGTTAGATATAAACCAACTGAAGCAAAATGTAATATTGCACAGTTTTCCCTACTGAGTACTGAAGTACTTAGACAGAGTTAAAATATATAAAAAGAAAACAAGAGGAAGTATAAATAGTTTTGAGGAGCAGGATTTATTGACAGTAATGTTCAAAATCAGTATATAGCGTACTACGAGATGAACACTCAAGCTCATATGACTGATTTATCTCCATAAATGAAGGTTTTGTTAGAAAAGAAATGTGTGTTTAATGTGGCAAATACCCTAGCTGAAAATAACCTACTTCTCTATTCATCCAATCACGCATGGATATTTTACTCTTTTCCGATAGCGAAAACAATGTATAATATACATGTGTGAGAAGAAACTTATTTTGAATTGGATAGAAATGTATATATTTTAGTTTGATATTCTTGTCAGCCTAGGATTCGAAGTCGTGAAGCCTACAAGAAATGCTGCATTGAGCAATTCGAATAAATGGTTAATCTCAATTAATAGTTTAAAATTTTCATGAAATCTTAGAAATCTTGGTGTAGCTATTTGGCGCCATGTATTCATCCTGACCCATATATTTGCTTACTCGATGATTGCAGAAACACACGTTGAATCCACTTTTCTTTTTTTGTAAATGCAAGAATATTGCAACCGGATCTAAAGTATTACTAGTATTTCATATTGTTAGAGAAAAGTATTGCACATCTGCGCTCTGCTCAATAAGTACAATTAACCCGCAGTTGCATTATGTAACTCAAACTTAACTTCAACCTGCACTGCTAAGTTAATCCATTACAAGCTCTTGATGAAGATATTTAGCATTTTTCTATCCATTTCTTTTACTTTCCTGAGGAGTACAGTTGGGACAATATGAACCCACTTATTTTTTTGTAAGTGCAGTAATATCACAGTCTGATTGATGATGATGATTGATGATTGATGAGTGCACATCTGGGTAATACTCAATAAGAACCATTAGTCTCCAGTACTATAATGCAACTGAAACTGTTCGTCTAACTGTCACTCTTCAAAGTAAGCCTTTAAAGGAAATTCAAGAAATCCTAATTAAGCTATTTTGTCGTATTTATCCTATCAAACATTTTCATTTACTTTCATGATGAGTACAGTTGGCACAATTTGGACCCACTAAACATTTCGTGAAAATGCATGGAAACTACAGCGTGATTAATGAAGTAAAATTAAATCGTAATAATCAATCCATATTGTGAGGGAATAACGTTACATCTGCTCGGCAATTACCGATTGTCCAATATTACAAATCATAGCTGAACTGTTATGAACTGTATTGCGTCACGTTTATTTGAGTTACATAAGATTTTATCAAGATACCAACCTTTATATATTATGTTTTACCTTTATTGAATTTAATCCTGAAAATAAAGCAAAACTCTACTTTATTTTGCATGGATGAACCCCCCCCCTCTCTCTCTCTCTCTCTTTGTCTGTCTCTCTTTCTTTCTTTATTTTATGCACCAGATGGGGATGAATAACATTATATTTACTGTTAATGAAGAAAGATGTATTAAAACGCTGTAAACAGAATGGTTATGAATCCCCCTCCCCTCCTCAATGCCTACTGAGTGCAAAATTAACGGATAGTGGTCTGAAAATGCAAAATATCAAAATGATATTTCGATCCCATTGTTTTAGGAGACTTTCAAATTTGTAGGCCCTATAGTTAAGAACGTCTAGTAGCTTTCAATGTCATGTGTGATTTAGTCATTATTCGTCTTTGTAAAACACCCCTGGATCGATATTCAAATCTGACTTGAAATCCCTCACATCGGAAACCGATAGCCTTAACCATAACACTCGAGAATCCGATCTTAGGAGGACAGGGTAGAGAGTTTTCTTACTTGAAATCTGTCGGATAGCTTTCTGCGGAAGAAACAGGTGATTTCGGCAATATGGAGAGGGGAGGGGGCAAAGTAAAATCGTGACTAGGGATGGTAATAGTGTATCAAGAATTAAATCATTTGCTTAATATATGTATAAATATATAAATATATATGTGTGTGTGGGGGTGTGTGAGGGTGTGTATGTTAGGGTATGTGTGTGTGTGTGTGTGTGTGTGAGGGTGTGTGTGAGTGGGTGTGTGTGTGTATGTATGTTTATATACATGTATATATACTAACATACTTATTTACGAATATTTACTACGTCAAAACCGACGTTACCATATATATTGTTGTTACTGATTGGGGTATTTATCAATGCAGATTCAACTCAATACATTATAATGTACTCGTTCAATTGGGGTTGATCTTTACACATAGAATTGATATACACACCTTCATATTTTTGTTATTGATAGAGCTTTGTTAACTTTCTATTGATACCGCGATCGTTTTTAAAAGAGGCTGTAGGCCTGCAAATTATAGACATAGATCCAGTCTGTTTATACTGTGACGTGTGCACATTCAATTACGTGGTAAAAGTTTCAGAAAAACACATTCATTTAAGAACATGAATTCAATAACTTCGGCTAAAAGGAGAAAAACGGAGTCGGTTTCTTTTCAATGGTGAGGCGTAGGAGTGTAGGGGTAAAGGTTAATTCGTTATTTAATCCCGACAATTAGATGAGGAGGGAAACCCAAGTTGATCAAGTAGGCGGGCTAACAATGTTTTAGACACGGTTTACCCCATGTTGCAAATCGGTACGTCATGCCAATTATAGATAAATCTTCGATGAATTCCCATACTCATGAATCTATCTTGCTTGCAGGCAATGCTCTATTGGTTAATACTGTTGAACACCCTTCTTTGATTGATTGCCTGCATGTATCACTTGAAATATTTTTTTTCATATGGTTTTATTTGTCACATTCTCGACCATTAATATCATTATTTGTATTACTATTAAAGGCCTGGTCCCACTGCTCTTATGGATGCAAATCGGATGTAAAACGTAACAAAATCTTGCCACCCGTTGGAAAACGCTATGCATCCATTGTGTACTCGTTGCATACCTGTTACATATCCATCGATCATCGGCTCACTGTGATTTCATCCGCGCAAAATGTTTTGAGCTGCACAAAACTTTAAGAACGGATGAATTTTCCGCCGTGTACGATGTAAATCCGCAGCATAAACGAGCAACAAACGTCCCATGCCCGTTATCATCCGCTAAACGTCTGCTATATCATCTCTGCATCCTCTGCATCATCGCAAATCGTATCCACTGCAGCTGAAAAACGGAAAGAGGGAGGAGAGATAACGTCTATACATCGTTAGAAGCGCGGCTATAAAAAGGATGTACGCGGATGCATCTCATATATAAAGTATGTAACCCCTTCGGAGCTGCCATTCACTCATTTCTATCCGCTTTCATCCGCTAGGCTTCCGATAAATATCCGTTTAACATCCCCGCTAAATACTACCAGCGTCCATTATTTTCCGTAATGTTTACGCAGATTTTTCGCTAATTATTTAAATTCTGGAGCAGATGAAAACGGATGAAGCCACCCACGAAATTTTGCTCGTTCCCTGTATTTATGATTACGTTTAGCGTCCAGTGGGACCAGGCCTTAAAATAATTACCATCGTCGTCATGTTTTGATTTCAATATAATTGCTATTGTGTATACCTTTTGGACCCTCTTGTGTATTTTGTTAATCACCGGGATCATCATGGTCCTGGGAAACGAGGGTGCTGGGGGTGCTAAAACGGTTACACTTCGTAATTCCGAAGGTTCGTAATTCCGAAACACGTAAATTGCCTATACCTCGATGTTCGTTAATCCGAAAACGTAAAAGGGTTCGTTAATCCGAACATTTGTGGCGTTATTCCGAAGGTTCGATAATCCGACAACGAAATAAGGTTCGATAATCCGAAAACGAAATAAGGTTCGTTGTTCCGAAGGTTCGTTAATCCGAAAACGAAATAAGGTTCGTTGTTCCGAAGGTTCGTTAGTCCGAAAACGAAATTACATTCGTTTATCATTTCGTTTTCGGACTAACGAACCTTCGGAATTACGAACCTCATTTCGTTTTCGGATTAACGAACCTTCGAAATTACGAACCTCACTTCGTTTTCGGACTTACGAACCTTCGGAATTACGAACCTAATTTCGTTTTCGGACTAACGAACCTTCGGAATTACGAACCTTCGGAAATACGAACCTCCGGAAAAACGAACCTTCGGAATATCCGAACCTTCGGAATAACGAAGCTTCGGAATTACGAATGTATGCGATTATAACACCCCCAAAGATTGTACTTGCATGGAGTGCTGCGTGTATTATTCTTCATAAGCAGCACCCCTGGAATTCTGGTTTGGTAAAAATTGAGAAATGTAAGCAAAATTACCTATATTTATTTGTGAAACTTTTCTTTTTCCTTGTCAAATTTCTCGTGGCCAAAATTACCTTGATTTTGAAGTAAACGCCCTTGTTTTGTTTTTGTTTTTTGGGTTTTTTTTGTCTTTTTTTGTTGTTGCTTGCTTGTCAATTTCTGTGGGCCAAAAATAACCTTTCTTTTGTAGTGAATGTTATTTTGAAAAGTGTTTAATGTTGATAAATGATCGTGTTGTTTATGGCGTAATGGACGTCTATATTTGAATAGCAATATTAAACAAATCATGATGTTTTGACTGTATTTTAAAAATGGTATTATAAATAGATAGAGTTGATAGATATTTGTTATACAATTACACAAATATGTCAACACATTCAGAAAAAAACTGTTTTCAAACAGTATCTACTGGTGAATATCTAAATGCATATTGAATATTCATTTTCAACTTCTGTATTCCATTACGGAATATGATATTATCTCATATTTTTTATTTAAGATATGTTTATTTGGCATGTTTTTTAGCAGTCGTATAGTGAGGCAACACTTTGAGGGGTTTGATTTTGAACAATGTGCACTTTTTACATGTTGCGAGAAGCGAAGCGAGCTAGCCATAAAAATATTTTAAATAAAACATTGTCATGTGTTCAAAGTGTAATAATAGGGAAGAATTGCCTATTACCATCCAGGGTAATTGGGTCAGAATTGTGATGGCAAAATATAATACGAGTTTGTTTATTTGATAATATATTTTCAATGAATATCTTGTACAAAGAAAAATTCAATGCTCAAGGGTTTATTTTGATAGCTTTATTTCTCATTTTTGATCCCCCTCCTTCTCTTTCGCTTATCATGTCTCTCTTACTTTTCCCAATTCTCCAGGTCTCATTTTTCTTCACTATCAAAATTGAAAATATATTTCAAAAATACACAGTAAAAACGCTGTTCAATTGTTTATACAACATTGTTTGCTAAATGAGCCTTACAGTATTTTTAAACCGTTTAAACAAGTGTTTAAATCAACAAAGTTTTATTTTCTCCATTAATTAACAGTTTTCGTTCAAAAGATTAATTAATAATTGTCGTTAAAACAACTACTGCAAGGTCCATATAGTAAACATCGTTTTACTGTGTGTACGCATCTTCTTTCGCAGGTACATTACAATGTTGGGTAATAAAAATTGTGCAATTGGTTTCCAACTTTTATTGCTAATGAAATCTCTATCGTCATGCATATCTTTGCTTATGATTTTGGAGTCTACAGATATGAATATACTGGATTTTATCGTTTTGGCATGGTTTCATTTGCTGCATAGTTTGTTTACATATCTCTTTCTGTATTGCTTCCCCACCTGTGTTTCTTTGCCATTTCCTGAATGTTCATTCGTGCGTAATACATTAAATCAGAACAGACAGCAACTGTCAAGTCTGCTTCATTAATGTCGTAGAAGATACTTTGTCGTGCGTGAATGAAGAGATCTCCAGATTTATGAAATTATGATATGCTTTGCAGTGTAAAAATTACAGAGATGAAAATCATCGTGCATGATATTCTTTATTTAACATTACGATGAACGAAGTAATGGGTTTCGACCTTCGGGGTAACGCAAACTTTCCATTTGAATTCATGAAACGCGAAATAGGAGCATTTTTGGTCAATTTTTTGTCAATTTTACAATTCCAAAGTTTTCAAAAGAAATAACTTATAATCAATACGTCTATCAAATTACCAATGAGGATATGAAAAATGAAGTGATATTTTTTATCGACAGTATCGATGAATTACAGAATTTTGTAAATCATTACAAGAAACGTATTTAAAAAGTAGTGGTCCCAGTATGAAACCATGAGGCACATCATACAGAATGTTCATTTCATATGAGTCTTTTCACACTGGTAAAATAAGGAATTATATTTGGACGATATCCTCATCTGACAAAAATGTGTTAAGAGTGAACATGACAAATTATAATTTCACATGGTCAGAAAACACTCTTGGTGGTAAGCACTGCCTCATGGTATGGTTATATTTCACATTGCATTTCTATCTTTATTGTCTAATGTTTACGTTAAAATTAGTCACTTTGTCTCAGTACTTCACTGGCAAGTTTTGAAACAAAACAACATATCAAATAAATCCAATGTCCAATACATGCATGGATGCACGCAGTAAAAAATTTTACAACCATGCATGACAATAGGTTTGTCGCTTCAAAAAATAGCAAATATTATCGAGGTTGCTTAGGTTGATCAGATAATGTGTTGCTGTTGTGTTTTCAAACGCTTTCTCCATAATTCTGTTTAGACATAGCAGTAAAATAAATCACCAGCTGTTTATCGACGTACTTTGTAAAAGTTCACTTTGGTGAACAGAGCTGCCTTTAAATGGACAAAAATGAAAATATTTTATACAGTCCTCTCTAAACTAACGAGATCCAATATTGTATATTTTGCATATACTCTTTAAGAACGTAAGATTCTATTTTGAAGCGGATTCATAAATAATTGTGCCTAAATTTTCACTTATTTGCCAATAAAAACGCTTGTCCGATATTATAACGCCACAAATATTAAAAAGTTTAGGAATTACATTTTGTGGTGTGTTTTTTGTTTTGTTTTATTTTGGTTTGTTTCTCTCATTTTTCGCTATGCCGACATTAAAATAAAGACGTTTGTGATTATTATGTTATGTGGAAGTTTAATGCTGGATATTGTGAGAGGTTTCAGGTTTGGCATGATAGACCAGAAAATCATATTTTTAAAACAAGACGAAGAAAAACAACATATTCAATTCGGGAAGTGGAGAGAGTCAGATTCTAGAGAAAGAAAAAAAGATAAAGTCATGTCCAGATAGTGATAGAAGACAGGGAGAGAAAAGAGAGAGGGCGTGGAAAGAAAAGGAGAGAGGGGGAGAGAGAGAAAGATGACGGACGAGAATTGGAAATTAACACCGTACTGCGAGCTCAACCATTCGAAGTATTAAACGGGAGCGTATATAGAGCTAACACAAATCTGATGAGTGTACTAATCAGCAGACGACCCGTTCGCGGCGCACACTTTCTTTTCCCGCCAAAACAAAGTCACTATCGCTTTTTGTTCATGCGCGTGAGGAGTCTTTCTAAAAAATTCTTATCATCTCGTCATGCTCCCCTATCCTAGCAGGAAAAGAGATGGAAGTTTACGCTTCCTAGCATTCACTGACCTACACCTTCCGTCTTCAACTTTCTATCTTCTCGCTTTTTCTAACCGTCGCACACCCCAAAGTTGCCTGGAGCCTTTGTGAAAAAAAAATCGTCTCTTTGAATACACTTTTTTGCCTCTTAGATGAAATGTTCGTAATGCTTTATGCCTTGAGAAATGTTGAATTGAAGATATACCGCTTATCTTATCGTCAATCGTGATCAACCTGGTGATTGAGATGTCAATTGACTGGAGGTAAGGCGTGAGAGAATGCAGAGCACTCCAGAATTGGGTCCCTCACGAAGCTCATAATCCTGAACAAAAAAACAAAAATGCATCTTCGAATGTGAAATTATTTGCGGAGAAAAGGTGCACATTTACTGAGCCAACCAGTCGTTGATGGATGTAACGAGTAAACACAAATTTATTCAGGATGCCGGAGCCAAACCAAATATCAATTCACTTTGGTGTCAGATTCAGAGGATTACAACAATTTTAGACACAAAGATTAAGTATTGAAATCGTCGGTCTCGGGGATTGTGTTACCAAAAGCAACGCGACCCGATTCTGGTTCCTTTGCCCAGGAGGGTTAGAGTAACGCGTTAGTACGGGGGAATTGAGGAATTTTTCAATTTTTAGTTGTTGATTGGGGTTCGTGTAAGATGTCACGGTCACCAGTGAGCGGTAGACCCTTGGAGAGCGGGAGGGAGAACGGGTGTTGTCGGCAAACTAACAATAAGACGAAGAGCCTGCAGCTCCTCCATCATATGACTGATTCACAGAAGCCGCTGGTAGCGAGATGTGAATCTGAAGGAGTGGAAATCACGGCGGTAAGGATGCCAGGTAAACGAGAACATATCGTAAACTTCGTCTCACGGTCACGTAAGGGCACGGGAGAGGATGAAGTCCGTGTGTCTGGAGGAGCAGGTTATCGACATCGCAATCGTCGATGTCCACCAAACTGCATGAAGAGCATCCTTTGTTTCGCCGTCCTCATCCTCTTCATCATCACTTTCGTATTAGTCGCACTCCTTGTACGGAACACATGTGATCACCTTTTCAACGCGTCCTCGAACACGAGTGTTGTAGAGACCGTAATCACACCTAGAACAGAACAGGCGACTGATGCCAAGCCCTCGTCCTCACCATTAGTGTGGGAAAACTTCCGATTGCCTACCAACTTGAAGCCGTCCCATTACGAACTTAGCTTAAGAACTGACATTCACCGTGGCATCTTCGCTGGTAACATCACCGTTCACTTCACATGCCTCAAAGAGACAGATATCATCCTACTGCACACAAAAGAGCTGAACTACTCTGTCGAATCATTCCGATTTCTCAAAGAAGGGGGAAACGAAGAAGTCACTTTAAATGGACCGCCTACATTCTATGAAAAGAATGACTATCTTGTCCTTCGGACTGTCTCCCCCTTGGATCAGGGTACGAGGTATTCACTTAGTATGCAGTATGTGACCGTATTCAATGCCAACCTACTAGGTCTATACCAAGGCAAGTACGTCACATCTCAAGGAGTGACAGAGTAAGTAATCAACTTCAGCGTCAATTTTCTTTGAACGCCGGCATTCACAAAATATTGGATCGTTAAAATAAGGTCTAACATTATTTTCAGCAATATATTCAATGTATGGCGTCTCACTTAAAAGGGCCGCTTCCCTGTGATATTCATAAGCATTGTAAAGTATAATTCTTGGAAGTGTCAAATGCATTGTGTTCAAACATACTTATGAGTGCACACAAAGGCGAGTTGCAATTCACTTAACATTCAATATCCTCCTGTAAATACGTATACTGCCACACATTGGCTGTTTAAACACTGGCAAATTACTTAATCAAACTTAAAACTCCAGATAGTTACCTCCAATGAATAAACTAATTTACATTACACAAATGTTTTGATGATAATGTTGACCCCTGATTACATTTTATTTATAAACACTGCTGCAGGTTAGCAAATGAATGTCTTTTGATTCATAGCCCCTTTATACCACTAAACATGCCGAATTACATTCTAAATAACATCCATTTAAACATTAAAAAGAGCAACAAACTTACTGCTAATATCGAAAGCATTGGTAGTTAGAAGCTCTTAAAAAGTCAAATGTAGTACGTAAACGGAATTGTGTTTTGCATTTTAAATTCGTCGTAGTATGAAGGCCTTAAAATAGCTGCAGTAGATTATTGATCTAATTTATATTCGTGGTCTTGTGATCTTTTGTCATTGCCATAATAACAATTTCACTCGTTAGAAGTATGGTATTTCCTCCTATAAATGTACTGCATAAGAAATTTTACAAGATTTCTTGAGGGAAATTCCCATTTGTTGGTTCATTACCCCTTATCTCATAACGATCAATTGGTTGGATGAACGATTGTAATAGCTCACAAGTTGGTTGTGAAGTCGTATAAGAAAGACTAATATGAATGACAAGGGTTTAAGCCAACATTTACTATTGGCAAGGCGAAATAGTACATATATTTGCTATATAATTGGTATGGAATATTTTGTAATCATGAACGTACAGTTAACTCCTGGACAATAATATTTTCAACAGGGAAATATGTATAAGGGATACTGACACGTGAATTTGGAGAATCTTTAATTTTGAAGTAGAAGATGAGATCCGATGTGTGCTAGAGATGAAGTGATTTGTTTAACTGCCCCGTGCGAATAAATACAGGTATTGTCCCATACACGCAAATAGTTGGTTTACGGTAAATGAACTTTTTTCGTTGTGGCGTTTTTTTTTTTCCAAATAATTCAAATGTGGTATTAATATCGGTATAAAAGCGAAGTGATAAATGCTCACTTTCTCAAATCATATACTATAAAGTCAATGAAATTCACCTCTTTACATATCATAAATTGTTATATGGGACTATAGGTATGGGCAACTGAGGGTACATATGATAATGATGATAATATATTGTATTTATTTAGCGCTTAATACATTGTATTTCTCAGCGCTTTACAAAACGATTAAGTAGTATACATTAATATCATTGAACATTTAACATGTTTAACAAACCAGAAGCCAACTTGGTCCTGTTTAAATACCATCAGAATGAACATTAATTAGTAAAAGGTCCTCACATTATGATAAATGCATTATCATTCATTTCTTCGACACCGAAAACCTCATAGTTTGTCATTATATCTGATAGAATGACCATATAATGTACAATGCAACAACCACTACATAATTTGAGGTATAATTATTAACTATTAATAAATCAGTCCAATTAACCATACACCATATTTACGAAGATTAATCACACCTTTAAAATGCTCTGCTAAGAAGATATGACCCATAGGTCTGATGCCCAACTGCATGCATGGTGCCACTTTTCATACATACAGTATACATGAAATATTAACAAATCAGTCCTAAATAGCAAACAAAATTGAAAGTTTTTCATACATGATATATATTTTAACTGCAAACCGTATAATGTAGTTCATGGGTTCCGATCATTCTATGGAGCTGGTTCTCTATGGCAAGTATTCTCGATTTAGGTAGGTATTATTTCATTAGTCACGTATTTTCCGACGAATTATTCTCCACACTTGCTGGAGCAAAAGTCCAGAAGCTGTTATCATGGTTATGATTGTTTTAAGATCTAAATATTTAAGTAGTAGTAATATTAATAATAATAATATAGCATTTATGAGGCGCCGATTATCTAGTTGCCTTTTCCATGGCGCACTATATATTACCCCGGCTTAAGGTCCAGCTGCTTAAGGCGCTTTGTGCATTCAAGGAATAAATCCTGTCGGGTACCCATTCACCTGGGTTGAGTGCAGCACAATGTGGGTGAATTTCTTGCTGAAGGAAAACACGACATGGCTAGGAATCGAGTCCACGTCCCTCTGATTTAAAGACGAGAGTCGTAACCACTAGACCACGACGTTCATTAAAACGCTTTGGGTATTATGAAGGTCCATGATTAGGTATATTTTTTATTATCAATACTTTTCTAACATCTTAAACACAAACTAATGAGATATCAAACAATTGTGGTAACCATGTTGCAATTCTGAATAGTATGGAAAAATATTTTAAGTGAGATTGACTGGTATGAATGCGTCCAACACATCAAGAATCAAGAATACTAAGTTCTAATTTATTATGCATTGACTCAGAATTGCCTTGACAACGCATGAAGTCATATTTGAAACATCGAGTGATAACGATTTTTCGGAGCCACGGATAAAGTCAGTTTTTTTAAGTAAGCATAGTAAAATATGAAAATAGAGGTTAATTAATGGGCTAATCCTTGTCTATGGAATACTTTCATTTGACAACTACTGGAAGTGGAATTGTCTAGTGATTGCAGATACTGGGGAGATGCAAGTAAAAAGTGCTACCCTTAAAGGGTAATCTGAGTCGATAGAAAGTAAATCTAAAAGAGAAATACGAATAAAAAGAAGGAAGAAAGATGAACTTTTAGGTAAAATCGTACATAGAATAAGACAGTCATTAATCTATACAAATTCTCAAAATTTGCAATATCTTACGTGCACACAGGTAATGTCATTATTTAATTGTGATTTGTGAGGATGATGTAGGCTACAGACATCTCTTGATTTTGCTTCATTACCTCAAATTACTGAATTTATGTTTTACTTTTATAACAGAATATCACAATATGCCATCCGTTTCATATTTTGATAAATGCCACGACGGATAATAGTAGTAACCATCCCATCAAGGACATGACAAGTGATTGCAGAAACCTACAAATTCTTGATAAATAAGTACACTACGACTTTAAAAGTCGCCCCATCACTATTGTCTTGTCACAATCTCCTCACCGAATCGCTAATTTGAGATTATTGTTCAATCAGTTGAACAAATCTTAGACATTCTCTATTATGACGGAGGTTTGATTCCCCTTAAATAATATTGTTATTCAATTCTGAAATGCCTCTGTTTTCTTGAAGAAGTTGTTTCCGATTTTGGGCGTTTTCCACACCTTTAATCGTTCGTTTTTGTGGGTCTGTAGATGATTTTGATTTTATCGCCCAATCTCTGGACATTGGTTATGAAGGTACAGGGATCGAATACCACAGTCCGAACAGTGGTATGAATATACACTGTTGGTCATAAAGGTGGGATATTTTTTTCACCAAATTTTCACAGCGTAATCATTACAACATGATTTGAATATGGCATTTATGGTGCATGATAACCACTTTACTTTATTATTCTGCCTTTTACACACGTTTGACAGTGATATTTTACAAGTTTATGTCCTAAGCGATGGATGTCATGAGCATAAAACAACAATGACGACAATATACAGTAAATTAAAGGATCATGAGATATTTATTTTCAATCTCTCTCAGTTTTCCAGATGACTTCTTTTTTGTGATTTCATGGACAAATTTGCATCAAACTTGAGTCATTGTTCTTACTCAGTCACCAGTATCGGGTATGTCCACCCCTGGCACGAACCAGCGCATGTAGACGTCGTGGCATGCTGTACACTAGCTTGTTGATGACGTCAACAGGCATAGCGTCCCATTCTTCCCTCAGAGCATCTACCAACTCTTGCAGATTTTGAGGAATGACCTCTCTGTCGTTGATGGCTCGGCCTAGGGCATCCCATGCATGCTCTATTGGGTTCATATCCGGCGAACAAGCTGGCCATGGCAACTGTACGACGCCCTCTACCTCCAAGAATTCCCTTACTGTAGCGGCCCTGTGCTGTCTAGCGTTGTCATCCTGCAGTCGGAAATTGTGCCCATACACTCGTCTTGCATATGGAAGACAGTGGAACTCCAAGATATCCCTGTAGGCGGCGGCGTTGACGTTTCCGTCCGGAACCACCAGTGGCGTTTTCCCTCCATAATGGATGCCGGCCCATATCATCACTGAGCCGCCTCCGCCTTGAGTCGTCTCGTGGATACATTCATCGCGAAGGTTTTCCCCGGCTAATCGATGAACTCGTTGTCTCCCATCCTTTCGGTCAAGGATGAACCGGCTCTCGTCCGTGAAGACCACATGTTGTCAATGTCCTGGATGAAGCCTTCTGTGCTCCCTAGCCCAAAGAAGACGAGCTACTATGTGGCGAACAGACAGGCGTGGACATTTGGTCAACCGTCGTGCTCGGTAACCATGTTGGAGCAATCTGCGATTAACGGTTGACCGGGAAACGTTGATCCCATGATATCTCCTCCAAAAGCGACGAAGACGGCTCGTGGGCAATTTCCGGTTTCTGCGGCTGAAATTCAACAGTTGGCGATCATCTCTTCTTGTGATCAATCTGTGACGTCCTGGAGATTTACGTGGGCGCACATTCCCCGCCTTACGTTGACGTTTCAGGATCTTAGAGACTGCACTCTGTGATATCCCTAGGACTTCTGCGATATCAGTCTGCTTGTAACCCTCCTGTCGCAGTGCTACCACTCTCTCGCGTGTTGCTGTTGCCGTTGGACCAGGCATAGTCCAGGGAACGTCTCTACCGATTTTTATTTCAAACGGTATACAAGGAACTCGAAAAAATGCAACCTTCTTATACACAGTGCTAAATCAGGGAAAGGGACAGAATATCATATGCATAGGCTTTTATGGTCTACAACAAAAGAATTTATTACGTAATCCAAATTTATCATGTTATAATGTCACTTGTGTAATGGGGAAACATTATGTAATCACTCAATTAATATTTTGACTACGCGTAGCCTTTCAAATACCAAAAAAAATGTCGATTTTTATTCAAAAATATTTTATTCCACCTTTATGACCAACAGTGTACATTGGTCAAAACATCTACACTCGGCACTCTCTATCCAATAATTAAACGGGCAAATCTTGTGGACACTACTCTCGTTGCGTTTGGGAAATGGCGACCGCACAAAGACTACTACCTCAAGTGGACTATACCGGAGGTCGAGTGTTTTTATATGACTTGATGAGGTGAAATTAATATAATACGTACATCATTGATCAATTAATGAAAATCCAGAATAGCTTATATTCTACGACTTCCACTTGGACATGGTAATGTATAAAGATAACAATGCAAATTGGCGCTTGATGAAGGCCTACTTATACACAAAATAGGGAAAGAAACTATCCAATTGATGACATGTATTATCATTCAGATATAATTATTATTTGGTTATAATATAGGAACTTAGTATACAATCATCCCCGTCTCCCTAAAGTAGTTCATTTGTCACTGTAATACACCTCAAAACAAGTTGTTCTTGACCCTTGGGTCCATAATTGTGCAAACATCAAAAATTTCTGCTTGTATACGTTATACACTAATCCGTTTTGACTAGTCGATACTTCCAATGGGTCCTTTTACTGTCTTATGATAATGAGAGCCTGTTAAGAACAGTCAAATCTCGTCTTTACCGATCAAGCATTAGAAATACCCAAATTTGTCCTTTTTAATGCTTCTTTTTTCTTTCTCCTTAAAAATCGAAAGTATAAAACAACTCGGAATATAAAAAGCTGCACATATTGTATTTTGGAATGGTAAGCATAAGACGTATTTACAAAAATTATTGTTTTTTTCTGAATTATTATCAGATTGTTTTGAGATGTAAAGAATAAGGCGATTGCATCAAAAAACTAATTTTTTGAAAGGGGGGGGGTTCAAGCTGAATGAAAAGTTGACAAAAAAAGGAAAAATTAAAAGGTCTTCAACAAAAAATTGAGGTCGTTTCGTAACAAAAAAATATATTAGGGGGGTTGGAACCCCTGTGATCACCTCTCTGCGTACAAAATGGGTTTCAAAAAAGTTAAAGGGGGGGTTGAACCTCTGCTGTAACCCCCCTGCGTATGCCACTGTTTGACAGTATACTTCAAGAAACAGAAAATAGACTATAGCCAAGAGGAGTATTAAAACAGTGTGTTATCTTCCAGACATTATTTCCATCAGAATCGCATTTACTTGGCCGCTGTTGGTGTTGTATAAAGCAGCCTTGGACGGAGGTCCAAGCAGTCTTAAAATCCAGACATGCACATCAGATCTACCTATGTCAATACCAAATGGATGCTTAAAATCGATTTGTCTAACAGGCTTAAACACTTATCTTGCTGCTCGAATTCATTTCAACCTTATCATAGAAGAAGTTAGTTGTTCCGTCAGAATGCCGTGTTGAATTAAAAGTTTGTTCTCGCTTATCAATTCAAAACTGTTTATTTCATTTTCATTTACCGAATTCAGTTTTCATCTTAACATTTTTTATTCCTATTTATTGAAGGGTATAGTCATAAGATAAAGAAAATGTCATTCCAGAGGTTAAAACATGAACAAATGCTTTGAAGAACAATCATAATTGCCACCCCCCCCCCGTCAATTTCACTTCAGTTTAGATAGTGCCAAATAATTGCCACACAAAAAGGAAGATATAAATGTAGAACAAAATATTCATATTCCTTAAACCGTAAATATTTTACAAGAGTTACTGCCGCGCGTTTGCTTTTATCTAGGATATTTATATAGGGAGTCTCATCTCAATATTTCGAGCAAGAAAACAAAGTCGTGAGACAACTTTCTAGATTACCTTGGAGTGCGCAGCCAATCTTTATTTTACTTTGCTGCTGTTTCCATTGCAACCGGAAGTATGTGTTTCTACACAATTTTTTTTCTTCAATGTAAGCCTCCTATTATCGTTTCTGAGCCATTGCATCTGACATAAATGAAGCAGTGCAATAATCACGGCTGAAAGAACCACATCTGCACTTGTGCAGAAACAATTATGTTGATCATCAATGACTGGAACCGTCAGACGTAATTATCAATACTGGAATGTATCTTGGGTAAACCAAGTACACGCACTGACTGAATATAAGTCATCCGTTTCTCATCCATTCTGGCCGAGGATCATGTTTCACAGTTTCTTAATAAACTAGCATTCTATTTCCATTGTAGTAAATCGACATCCTTATACAAGGAAATCTAAGGTACATGTAAATTTCATATAAATATATACTTTTAATCTTCTTATTCTTTTTTTTATTCAAGCTCTATTTCCTACAAATCCATGTCACTCCAGTTTGTTACTCCCAACTCTCTATCCCTCCCTCTCTCGTTCTCTCTCTCATGCGCTTTTCTTTTTCTCCAAACAATTTCCTGAACCATGTCCGTCCTAACTTTTATGGCAATTTTCAGAAAATATCCCAACAAAAGTGCGTTGCAGATCCTTTAATGGCGTACTTTAGCATACATTTGGCTGACGCTTTCTACAACGCACCAATTTCTTTAAAAATCCAATTCAAATCACAATTGACATATTAGAGGTCATTGTCTGAAGTTGGTGGACCGGGACGGCACATCGTCTTAAGATTCGAACCGAACAATTTATTTTATTTTTTTCGTCCGGTCCGAAGACGATGTGCTATCCCGATCCACCAACATGGCCAACTTTCGACAATGACCTCTATATCTGTCAATTGTGATTTGACCTGCATTTTCAAAGGTATTGGTGCGTTGTAGAAACCGTCTGCGAAGTGGATCATTCTGTAGAGACATCTTGTAGTCTAGGCGACTCCGACGCTTCGTCCCATTGCTGGTTTACATTTTTTTATGAGTTATTTTTGATCCCCCAGGGAAAGAATCTTGTAACCAAGTTGCCTCTGATTGGCTGAAATTAAGTTGCGTTCACATTCCTGAGTTTTATTTATTTTAGCCCTGTTCATGATAGTGGACGTCTTAAAACCATCCCTCTACTTTTATATCCTATTGAGTTGTATATTATTTTAAAGTGAACAAGGGATCCCCCAGATTCCTGATACGGATGACCGACCTTCCATTCTGTTACAACTTAAATAACGGTAAAGGGAGAGAAACCCAGATAACCTGAGATAATTGTTAATATTGATGAAATTTTACCTCTGTATATGGTAGAATATGAATACTGTATACATTTTTTTTTCTTCCTATGGCCTTGGCGCTTTAATGATTACCTAGGAAAACGGAATTCCGTTTAACCCAAGGACAATGATCATCAATTCAATTAAGCCCTACTTTTATCAACCATTTCACATCTAATACCAATCTTCATTACTGAGTTATTACGCATGGTATTTGGTTTGTGTTATGCAAGTGAAATTTAATCTGAAGAACAATACAACTGTGATTTTTCATTAAAGTGCTATTTTATAAGTTCCATTGAATGAAAGCGATATTTATTGCGCGATTATTGAGAGGACAAAGGCTGGGAGTTGGATTAAATCGAATCGTTCTATCGTTGATGATTGTCAGTTTGAGTGAATGACATGGAATCATATAGGGGGACGAGTTTTGATTTGAGAGATTAACATTTATGAGGATTTGTTGCAAAGACCTGTAAGGAACCAGGATAGTGGGTCAATGCAGTAGGAATAGGCCTTTTGTATCAACAGAATTGTCCTTCATTAAGTCATCTGTGTCCTTTTACCTTTATGGTGACATTTCTATGTTTTCCTTATTCCATGTTTACATAGCAACATATACCGATTTCGATATGGATATTTAAACTCCCATTTTGTATAATTTTAAAAGATGAACTTTCAAGACATTACAAATGGTTTGAATTTGATATTTCCAAGCTTTAGTTTGAATAAAGGGTGATTAATGATGAAGTGAAAGCAAAGGGGCAATTTTGAACCTGCCGACCATGAAATTTGCGAGGCTAGGAAGCTTTCGGGTAAAGTTATAGAATCTGGGCGAGGGGAGTTCACCATGGCGTTAAACAAAATATTTTGGAGATTGAGCTGCATATTTTTCAATAAACCTATTTTGTTGTTTTGAATTGCATTATTCATTAGTAACATCAATTTCCTGATGTTGTAAAGGGATTAATCACAGTTACTCAGCACCTTTTATGTATGGAACTTAATGTAAATGGGACACTATTATTCCTGTCTAAATTAGCCCCCTAAGACTAAGAGTTTGATCGACTCATATATGACGTTACTTGTCCTTTGATATGGTTCAAGTAAATACTGACTAAAACAAAGTGGTGGCAACATTCGACAGTTTTGTCACGGAGTATGGTCAAAATATCGATTTTGACTTCTTGCTGTTCGTGTTTTGTTTTTGATATTACTGTTGTGACTAACATGGACATTAAACACTTAAACATGGGATGATAACGATGACTACGATGAAATATTCATCTCAGTGGGTCTTGTCTGATAGATGAAGACGGGTCAAAAGATGTTTTATTCCCATGGTACTTGTCATTCTATCTTCACTCGTGAGTCAGTTTTCCAATTGATTTTACCTCCACAATACCATATATTTTTGGTAATTCTACGGACAGGTGTAATCTCTTACTTTCGAAGTCCCCCATGACTTGTGTCACGTGTCCAATACTCTTCAATCTTCTGATCCCAGGCCAGTCCTCAACACAAAGACGTGGTCACCCTGGAGAAAGCTTGATCATACGCTGAGAAATGGCCAATTAATTAAGTAGACATGGTAGAAGAGTTTACAGGGTAAACATGATAACTGTATTACATAAGAGAATGGTTTTACAATCGACGACGTGCAAAAGGCACTAATCCTTTTTACATTTTAAGCCGTGTCATTTTGACGCAAAGTGTGCTCATGTAATATGAATCAACTATTAATAACTCGGGGTTGTATTGTGAAATATATCTGTGCAGCTTGTACGCTGAATCTTGTAAATCCCAGGCATGGCTACAGTAGAAAGCGAAATGCCACCCTCTGAAAGTTCTTCATTTTCTGTCCGATTTAGTGACGTCGACCAAACATAACTCTTAATGTGTCTTGATACTATTCAAATTTTGTAACCACATAACATGTATCCGGTTTGCTACCACTTACCTTTTATATTTATATACATATATTATATTATGTTTTTAAAACCATCGCTATGGGGAATTCTACTGGTCGCACACCCGATTTACAACTGCTTTGGCGTTCATGGTTTAGGATACGTCATTCTGACATATGCATTTTGAAATGTGCCAATCCGGAGTTTGTAAGCCTATCGGCAGCATAGCTATGCTGTTTTCTTGAGTATGATAAGAGTCATTTTATTATTCTCACGGACATTTTTATATATTGCAAAAGAGATATTAAGGTTGTTTCTTTCATTTGACTACAAGTAAATCACAAAGTGTTTGTAATTATGCATAAATAATATCAACATAAGACCAACTGATTATTGGCCTTTTAGGGGTACAATCTTGTGCATATGGGTATTATAATGATGATGATGATTATAATAATAATAATTATCATTATATTTATACTAATGATAATAATAATAAATCATATTTACACGAGGTAACCACTTAATTAGCTGGTCTACAGCGGCCATGTGTACATAAAATGCAATTATTATTATTATCCATACTAATATGCCAAGCGCCTGGCTTAAATACAGAAGACCCATTTTTAAAACATTTGCAACCAGGGACCGAATCATTTTCACGAGGCGGGTTTTCTACCGCCGAGTCGCCATATGCCCAAACATTTCGAGGCAGTTTCAATGTAACGATATTACCTATTTTATATCAACGATATCAACTATTTTACTATCTATGTTAGAATGTTATATTAACATATTATAATTAGTCATGCAAAAATGTTTATCTAGAATTTTACAAATTAAATCACACAAAAACAGAACCAAAACTAATAAAACATTCATTACGAGGATAACAAATGCTTTGTATATATATTTTGTTTATAATTACATTTAACAAGTTCTCAATCAAATGTTGAGGTTTTGAGTTAATATTCTTGATATTTATTATAATAATTATGTTTATTTTATGTAACTATTGTTTTATTGGTGACATGGCCTCATGAATGACCACCATCATTGGTGATGACGAGTCGCCCTGTCGAAAATATCAATAATAAATAAATGAATATTCCAATCAATACTGAACTTCTGACTACGGTTATGAATATAACCGTACCTCGACTGGGCTCTTAAAACTCCCGTTAAACTCCACAATTTTAGCCTGTGTGAAGGCCATCCTTAGATTTCTCCTTTTTTCAATGATATAAAAGTTAGTTACAAAGCTATCGTAAAAGTACTTTCCAAAGATCGAAATTAAATTTCTTCGCAATGAGTGGAACATGTTGAAGACGAAACGACAAGGTAGAAACCAGGACTTCGATACTTTGCCAGAGGGTCATTTTTCTCTTCAATAATCTGGAGGATACGAAGCTACTTACAATGTAATTTGCACTTCGGTAGGGTACAATTCCATCTCATTTCCCGGCTGGTATAAAAGACATGTAAAAACATCTTGGAGAAATGAAAGGATTCTCTCTTTCGGGCTACGGGGATTGCAACCCTCTTTTACATCTTTATCTCGTCGAAAGAGTGATGTTGATGAGGAGAGCACTCTCGACCCATGTGTAGCAAGTTTACTTTTGATGGCTTAATCCACTGAGGCAGTAAACGCTTTGGTTGGCAGAGCAAATAATGCAAATTATAATATTTCAAATGGTAAAATGCATTGAGATATAATGGGCCATTTGGAAGTACTAATTATTTTCAATATTTTAAAGTTTTCCTATAACCGCTTTCATCATCACCATCATCATCTTCTTCACCACAATCACCACCGCCGCAATCACCACAACCACTATAAAGTCCATAACGGCTGTTGTTAGATTTATTTATTTTACTCAGCCTTCATCAGGATCGGATACTCTCCTGTCCTTAAATAACAAAGTTGTTTGTGTTTTTATAATTATTTTAAAGCAATCAATGAAACGGGTTCTTGGGACTTTAAGGGTGTGGGTTGGTTAATCCAACAAGGATAAAACAGAAGGATTTCTCTGCAATTTGGTAAACTCGTTTTAACTGTCTATTTCTTCAATATCTTAGGATTAGACAATATCAAGTCAATCTCGACCTGAATCCTTTCCTATTTTTAGTAATTAGCTGTCAGAAAGTCGGGCAATATAAATGTGGTAATTAGGAATGACATGATAATCTGCGTGTAAGTAAATTCTGATACATGGAAAATAGAACTAATGGGGGCTGGTGGTAAATATCTAGTCCTCATTATGCAGATTTTGCAAAACAATTGACTATACCAACTAGCCAGAAATATTATATAAATTTTCAAAAGCTGTGTCTGCACAATATATTTCTTTGATTCCCTCGCAAAACAGTAAAACTTGGGTAATTCAACTCCCGGTGCATGTCAGTTTTCATGGAACAAAAAACTTTGAATCACAGACCAAGAAAATGTGTCTGTTTTATGTGTAATTGATTAATATCGCTATTTTCATCGGTACGAAGATCCGACAGATTTACAAACTGTCAAATAGGGGAGGAATAAATTTCAGAAATGGCACTTTTTGTTAATGGTTAACATTAATTTTAATTTTAGAATTGGGAAAAGGGGGATACTATAGGATTCCCAGGCGTTTAAAAGGTAAAATTTCTTCAATCTGTTTCTTTATCATCCCACCTTTCCCACGGTATCGATCAACTAGTGAATCAGTAATATTCATCAAACTAAGTATTTATTGCTTTTCAATTCCCAGGCTTTGCATTACTTAAAATAGCAGATGTCTTTGGGTGCAGATCTACCTTATTTGATTTGATTTCCTCATCTCAAGCAAACAAGCCGATCATTTTAAGTATTGATTTCCCAATTTACTTACCGGATACACCAACGCCCCCTCATTCGGTGAGAATCATGCCGAAGACACCCATTTTTAGCTGTACTCGCTCTGAGGAACATGCTCTCCTTGTACTGAAATGCGAATTATCTCGCCGTGATCAGAGATCAAGAGGGGGATAAGAAGCTCCCTCAAGGGTGCCGTGGAGGTACGAAGAGGGTGAGAGTATTGCTCCCGGTACTACTTAACCCCAACCATCTTACCTTAACAACCGGAACGAATCTCATAGTAATATCTGTATACAGAAAAGTAAAGTGAGACGCATCCGGTTAATATCTCCAACCGTTTCTTATTTTCTCTCCTCTTTCCTTGTTTCAATCAACTATCAATTTGCTCCCAATTTTTTATTCTACAAGTGCTAAATTTTGTTTAGCTCTCCTATATGCCGGGGATTTTCTTGAGTAGAAAGAAAGATAGGAGTACTTTCAATCGCAAGTGACCCACATTTCTAAGGCTTATCCCCTAAATAATTCTACATTTCCAACGTTTGAAGAGGCATTGTCTTAAAGCACTGTCCATTAACTTAATATCAAAGAGGGTGTAGAATGAGGAAGGGTGTCTTGCACTGATCGGTGAGGGGAACTGAATCTTCTAACATAACGACAGCGCAAGGGCTAGGTGTTTATTAGTACACAACACTATTCAACGTTTAATGCAGTTGGTTTTCTGAGCATATGTCTTCCGAAGTATAATTATATGTGGTACGAACTGTTTTTGAACAGCTGATATGTCTCCAACAATGTTCGGAGGTTAATGGAGTGATTAGGTCGTCTAATAGATCCCTCTTTAATATGGGTGGGCGTGGGCGTAATCCTTGGTAATAGCATCATTTGCAGGTGATGCGGTAGACCTAAATTTGAATCGGATTCAAATGAATAAAGCAATTGGGGCCCGATAAATCTAGATTAAATCGATCTATAATCGATTTCATTTTCTTATAAATGGGTTAATTGATATACTAATTGGGTGGACTCAAGCTAACAAATAATATTAAAGGCTAAAGCCCACGGAGTTTCGTTTAATATGGAGAAGAGAAACGGGGTGAGTAAACAAGAAAGGATTAGTTATATATGTACTGAAAAACATGCTAAAACGTAATGTGTATAAGGAAACCTGTATTTCTTGAATATGAAAGTGCTTATCATAAATGATTTGTTGTAATATTCATGTGGTATGGGCTCACACCTTGATGAATGGAATTCGTTTGCAATAGCGCGAAATCTGAATGGAATGATTAAACTTGTTAAGCAAAACGCATTGCCCATAATATTTTAAGAGATGCATAAAATAAAATAAAAAATACTCGCGTACACAGGCCCATGCACACCCGCCCTCCCCCCACACACTCGCAATCCAACCCCTCTCTCTATTCTCACGAACCTCGGTCTTTCGTGTGTTTAATCAGACCGCTCGGTTACTCCACCTACACACACACACACAAACTCACCCACCCACGCCCTAACTCTTGCACGCACACAACAACGACCACCATCGACACTCACTCGAAATCACACACAATGTTTAAATGAAGAAACAATTTCCTGTGATGTTACAGGACCAAACTTGCATCGAGATTAAGGTCCACTACAAAAAGTTCCCAACTACATTGATTTTTTTTCGGAGCCTATCTGTGAACTAAAAGTTTAAAAGTTAAACCCTAGTTAAGATGGTATAAGTTTAATTAAAATCCATTCTGTAACATCACTTTTTTTTTAAAAGCAATCGGTCATACCTACCAGCGCGTGTGATTATGAGGGGAAGGAGTTTCATGGAATTATTGTGGGTGGATACGTATGAAAATGTGCGTGTTCGTTGCCCATGAACCCTCACATGTTTGTATATTTTGTCATGTAAAAAACATAAATTGATGTAGGTGAATGTCCTCTTAATGTTCAAGATATTTTTGTCACAGATGCTTGCCTTTTCTAATTAGTTTTATAAAGCATGAATAATTCTTTTAAAGTTAAATGCCCTTCATACCAATTCGCTTCAGTTCAAGTTTATATTTGACTAAACAAAACAAAAAATACCAACAAAAATACTTTTTTAAATCCAATACAAGCAAATGAAATATTTTGAATCCTGAGAAGCAATGCTGGAAAGGCCCAAACTTGTAATATAACAGGGTTATACAAATCCCCCATGGATTCATGAATGTAAGCCTATATGTAGTTCTGCATTTTATTTTTATCTTTGTTTGGGTCGTTTAAGATACCTTCTATACCTTCTAACTTCCACTTTCTCGCCTATCAATTACATTTCTATATCTATCAACTTTCTCTCAGTCCTTTCTAGGACTGGACTTTAGAAATTGATACCCAAACCATTTCCGCGATTACCCTTTTTAATTTTTTTTTATTATCATTTCGAATAGTAATCTTTAAATCATGTCCTTCGTGAAGTGGGTGGCATATTCGTTTTCATACTTATGAAGTAAATCTTAGAAGTCATTCATGAAATTTGGACTACAGTCTACAGTAAACACGAACGCACATGTACAATATCACAGTTGTACATGTAAACATGCAAAATAAATTAAACAATGGTGTATCTATTTTTCACTTTTTCGATTATTGATAAATAAAAAAGGACATGATTCTGGATTTTTACAATGGGTTATCTTTGCTTTTGACTCAGAATTCAGAAAGGTGTATTAACCTGGTATTCTCAGCGTTTGTACAGCCTAAGGCTAACCAACTACCATAATCTAATTGACACTGGGTCATTACTAATAGATGGTATTTACTGACTTCAGCGGGAAGGCTGATATAAAGATCCTTCTGATTCTTAAATTGTCGACAATTCCCGTAAATTTGACCTTCCCAATTAGACCCTGACAGATTTGAAGTCCAACGCATTCGTCTTCCATCTTTGCTTTAGGCACGCCGCTGAGTTTTGCTTTAGGTGATGCAAGCTGTTATGTAGATTGATTCGTAATTGCTTATGAGGGACTTTTGCCTGTTTCTTTTTTTTCCGGCTAGTAATTCAATGTCAGAGGATTTAACTTCGTATGGTTTCAACTTCATAGTCAGGTGTTTTATTCTAAAATTCAACTTAAGAAAATACTACGTCATCCTATGCATGTTAGTTAAACACGTTCATGAGTTTGGATGGCACTCTAAAAACTCCTATAATTATATTTGCATTTCCTTCAGCATTCTCAGTCAAAGGTAATAACAATAACTATATCAATATCAATAAAGTTAATTATAAGAAAATTAAGATACAAATAGCAATAATGATGAAATTTAATTAAAAAAATTGTAATTACAATGATGAACATGACAATAGCGAAAAATTATAACAAAATATTGATGATAATGATAAAAAAAAACCGTGATAATAATGGGGATGGCGATAATATCATTAATAATGATTGCAATCTTGACTATTCTTCGATTTTAAGAATAAGAATTAACATATTCGTACATTGGCCTTTAACAATATTGTTTGCTTTGCTTCATCAGTCAAGCTAAGCATTTCTCATTCGTATAACAATCCCTGAGACAATTCCCGTGGAGAGGTTTGAGTGAATAAAACGGTATTGTTTCAATCGTCTCAGCATGACCATTGTAATACGCCGTTCACACCAAGTACCAATTATAATCACCCAGGATTGACCAGACATTGGTTGAATAACATATATAAACCATGTGGATAACAGTTTTGTGTGACTTGGTCTTACACCCACGGCAACAAGTCAAACTTTGCGTGCAAGCTGACACACCCCGACATCTCCAATTTGTATCAAGGACAACAGAAGAGTTTACACCTGCTTATTCAAGGAACTTGACCTTTGACATTTAAAATAAACAAAAGTTCAGGGTCCATGACAAACTTTCGACAAGGACGAAGTTTTCTTAGTCCCTTATTTTGCAATTTTTTTTCTTACCGACCGAGGAGAAAATGTATCAGAAATGTTTTGTGTCCCAAGCCTTTCATCTCTCTGCAAAACTGTTTTTCTCCTTTTGCAACTTACATTTATTAGTCATGTTTTATTAATAATAATAATAATAATAGTTGGATTTATAAAGCGCTTTTTGCCAGAGGATACAAAGCGCTGCTATTATTACCCCGGCTTTAGTATTGTTCTTGATTGAAAGAAAAATGGGCAATGCATTAACAGAGCAATTTGAAATAGAACAGCAAAAAGGAAAAATAAATAAACAAGAAACCAATCAAGCATATTAAGAAACAAAATTATGACTACACAATCATATTAATACAACTTATGATCTATGAAGATGCCATGACATTTATAGGTCGTGAGGTGATTTGAATCAAGCAAATGTCATCGAATAATCTGGCGATTACAGGTTATTGCCATTTGTCAATTAAATGTGAGTATCCTTCTGTTTAGCCTATTTATATCAATTGAAAAAATAAATGACCAGTGATTAATGCATTTCAATTGCACGTCTATCATGCGAAATCCATGATATTTTGGAACGAGGAAGAGATTAGTTCTTTTTTTTTAACTTATTGTGTGTTCCCATTCATGATACCTATCAGACCTTGGTCGGATCCTGGTCCTTGAATACAGATAAATGATAGGACATAGGATATATTTTTCATTATATTCTTCAAGCGAATACTATTACTATTCTTTTTTTATTGGATAAGAAGGTAAAGTACTTGGTATTTAATCGTTCGGTTAATTAAACGATGCATACATTGTTTGAAATATGCATTGTTTTGTATTTTGTTCGGTTAATTATATGATGCATACATTTTTGAAGTGTGCATTGGTTTTTTTTTTTTGGTGGTAAAATGGAAAAAATACTATTTTTCAGAGACTTTAGTTTAGTTGTGAGACTTGGGCAATATCTACTGAAACTCAGTAAAAAAATAGTAATATTACATTAGATAATCGGATCCCGCAGGTTCGAAAGGTATTCTAATATTTCTTAAATTTCATAAAAATTAACTGAAACAAATAGTTTGACGGAAACACACAATTTATATCGAAAATTACTTGATGTTATTGGTAATGAATGGAATGATGTAATTTTAAATACATAATAATAATAATAATAATAGCTGGATTTATAAAGCGCTTTTTGCCTTAGGATACAAAGCGCTGCTATTATTACCCCGGCTTTAGCTCGAGCTACCATCACCGGCGCTCAGTTAATTCAAGGAAATAATCCTGCTGGGTACCCATTCACCTCACCTGGGTCGAGTGCAGCACAGTGTGGATGAATTTCTTGCTGAAGGAAAACACGCCATGGCTAGGATTCGAACCCGCGAACCTCTGTTTGAAAGGCGAGAGTCGGAACCACTAGACCACGACGCGCCCACTATTAATTAATATCATTAATGCTTATCTAATGTGTTCGCATATATCTTCGAATTACAAAGAGTATACGTTTCTACCTTTTAGGGGGATCTAATTTCAATGGTGCAAATATTTATGAATTGTGTAAATCCAAATAATAATAATAATCCAATCTTACATAGCGCTTAATACATCGGAACGACGTGTCTAAGCGATTTACAAATACATTATTACTCCGGTCATCGGATTCGATCAGTCATTCCCTCACACAATGTGTGCACATCCTCCACTCCCTGGGGAGTATTCCAGTCAGTCGCCGGTGAGGCGCACACAGTAATGGACAAGCTAAAATGACTTCCACATTCTACCGGGTATCATTTAGCACCTGGGTCGAGAGTGGCAAAGTGGCGGTGGGATTCGAACACACGAACCTCTGTTTACAAGGCGGGAGTCAGAACCACTGCACCATTTCACCACCATTATGAGGGTATAAGTTCCTTATCTGCAAATTACAATGTCCTGATTCATATTATAGTTGAAATTAGTGACGTGAATAAACCCTTAGATTTCATAGGAAACCACCCCGTTTGGGTATTTTGTAATATTTAAAAAGTATCAAGACGATATTGTCTATCTCCACTTCCTCTTTTCGTTAGATACGGTTTTGAACAAAATATGATACTGTTAATCTCAGATGAGATGCGATCCATTTCCCTTTATTTCTCTCATTTTCTTTCATAAAATGAAAACTGGAAAAAGTAATTTACTCATTTTTTCCCGGCTAGTGCGTTAAACGTACCCAATTTGAGATGAACTTCACAGTCAAGAGGCTCGGACGTCGCATTTCCGTCCTTCATTCTTTCCCGTTCCTCTTTTCATTCCGCTATGGGATTTTATCTGAAATAAGATCGACGCTCCAGGGTATGTTTAGTTGGAAACAATTAGATGTTCCATCCATCATTTTCTACATTTCCTCTAAAATCTCATTATTGATATATCTGCTGGTTTACGTCAACGACTTTTTAACCTGTTTAATTCTATAGTCTTTAAAGGGATTTATCTTTCTCATAAAAAATGTAGGTTGTACAGGATGTAGATAAGAATATGTGTCGACGACGTTTCATGGTTGTCGCTCCATCTTTCATAAGTTACGTAGAGGCCAAGAAATTAAGAGGAAAGCCGGAAGACATTACAATGTCACGATTTTATCACTCTAGATCTGGTTTTATTGATGCTTTCATTCTTTGATTTTTCTCCGTTTTAACAAATCGAGTTGTCAATTTATCGTTTGACTTAATTTTACCATTTGGTTACAATTCAACTCATTTCTTGAATAAGCCTGGTCTTTGAAAAGGAATTAGAACAGCATTTTAGAGAATATTGATCCTTTTCATGTCATTATCCCACAAAGGGAACAGTCATAAAAAAGAACGTTGACTTCTGTGTTATGTCAATAAATATATGGAAATGAAGTTAGCTGGCCATGTCACGTGAGTGCTTTAAAAATTGTGTATAGTGGAATCTAGTATCCTTATGTCAGTGGCGTTGCTTTGCTCTGGAGCTAACGTGCAATTATTACATGTAAACTCAATTAGAGCGGCCTTGTGTGCGCAGTTATCAGTGGTACTCTGATTGCTTTAATGAAGGGTAAATTTGACGAGTATATGAGAGTTAACCTTTTGTTAATTATGTACTTTGAACAGAGCGATTATGTCAAAGTAATGAAGCGCATTGAGTTGTAATTTGACTATTCTGATGTCGAGGAGAAGTTTTATTTCTCTTTCCGGGCATGCTGTCGCCACATACACATTGATCGTATGTATGATCATACAGTAGCCTGGATGAAGATTCTGATGTTGGGGTGGAGGTCATTGTACGCCCTAAATAAAGAAACACGTGTATCATATTTTGAGACCCAGGGCTCCGTTGCATAAAAGTTACTAGTATGGTAACTTTGCCATCCAATGGTAACTTTCATGGAATCCTTGATTTTGATTGGCCAACGAGAACTGTTACCATGGTAGTTTCCATTGGATAGCAAAGATACTATTATAATTATAATAACTTTTGTGCAACGGGGCCCTGAAGTCTTGTAGTATCTTAAATATTTTGGTGTTTACGATTTTATTTCTTATTTTCATGTCATGGCAAGGCCCTGAATTGATTACCCAGAATTTGTAACAAGTTATATACAGGACATTAGGTCGGGGAATCCACCCCCCCCCCCTTGTGCCCGCGTCGTCACTTACATCACCACTTAAATACGAAGAATCATTTGATTCGACATTTTAATATTGGGGGCTCATGAACATATGATGTGCTAAGAATAGAAGAGTCTCGTGGTAAAGAAAGGATGGCAAAGAATATTAATGATGTCAAAGGAAGGTTATCTTGCTCAAAGGAATCCATGTTTGGTAATAAAATTATTCGTTTGAAAAATTAGAAACACTGAAATGATGATGGTATATTCAAATCGAATTCAATCGAATGAGAGTGATGCGGATCTCTCAAAATAATTCCTTATGGACATGCTGTTATCGTCATTTACATGTATAGTATAATATTGTATTTCTACTAAAATATATAGAAGCAAGTTTAATTATGATTATTACAATGCCGATGTCATTGGCCTATTATCATTAAATGACATTGAAATTGTATTTTTAATAAAAGATCATGTATATTTTTCGATTAACATCAGCAGCCCAACCAAAAGCAGTCACCATTAAACCACATTACACAAATGTCTACACCAGGTGATTCATTCACTTTTACATCTTTCCAAGCACAGTACTCCTCTAACATGTCTGCTGGGAATACCAAAGTCATGTAAAACTCATTGAGGACACGGCGTTAATACCACCTCGAAGCTTCGACACGGTTCGTCATTTGGGAAATAAATTGTACAAACTCACTTTATTGGAGTAGAAAGGAGTGAAAGTGTTCAATTTAATCACATCGGACAAAATAGTTACACCCTCCGGGGTCTGTCGGGAGAAGAGTGCGTTCAGCCGCGATAAAATCTCGCTTTCACCTTGTTAAACATGTTAAAGGCAAGATACAATGTACAAGGAAGTCGTAAGTTCTTCGGTAAAATTCTGATGATACCAATTGTTTAGTGGATAAATTTATGCAATTATCCTTGATCTGACTGATCTTCGAATCAGTCTCTTAATATTTGTGATAATAAATTATCGGCATTCCACGTAGTATTACATATATTTCTTTGAACTCTCTTAATGTGTATTGGGATTCGTATCCGTATAATTGCGAGAATATAAATGTGTGTATGAAGACGGTCATACCAACAGCCCAACCCTACACACACATCCATTACCACGATTACACGAATGTTCAATACACGTATCTTAACGCACAAGCACGCACCCACACTCACACAAACACACACTCCTCCCCATATACACCCTGACATGTCATAAGCACATGATTGCACCCCACACGTGCACCACTCATCACACACACGCACCCACACATCCCCCACACAAACACACACGCACTCATCCCCATATACACACTGACATGTCATAAGCACAGGATTGCACCCCACACGTGCACCACTCATCACACACACGCACCCACACACCCCCCACACACGCACCCTTCCCCATATACACCCTGACATGTCATAAGCACAGGATTGCACCCCACACGTGCACCACTCATCACACACACGCACCCACACACGCACTCATCAACATAGACACCCTGACATGTGATAAGCACAGGATCGCACACATACACCACTTTCGCACGCACACCCTCACTCTCAAACAAATACACTGCACTTTCATGCGCAAACACACATACACACCTTAACACTTAAATGTCAAACCCTGTGTACCCCCAAAACATGCTAAACGATATAAAGGGTGATTGATCCCCCTTCTCCCCCTCCTTTCATTCTATCTCCTGATGCACTGCCCTTTTCACGGTATGAACAAAACATCTAACCTCCATTACCATTCCAAGAGCCATTTTGATTCCCAGGGACCCCACAGTCTCCACGAGTTCTTGGTGACGACTGCGGCGACCGACCGGGAAAGTATTGACCCATCAGATACAAAGAGGGTGTGTGTGTTGGTAATTATTATACTGCCGATGCCCGCAAGGAAATTAGTAATGGAGTCGGTGAAAGAAGATGTAAAAATACTTACATGTTGATGAAAAGTAACGACAGATATCAACTATATCTTACTCGGTTGATATAGGAACTAATTCGAAAAACAGTTTAAGATAATGTTGTTTGCCTACAAGTATAACATTCCTTCTTCAAACAGTCAGGTAAATACTTTGCACATACCCTGGGCTTACCCGAAACCAAGGTCCATGCCGAACCAAGCATTTCAAACATGTAATTGTAACATGCCATGTCACAAATTTGTAACACTTCGTTCATGTCGTGAAATGTTATTTAAACCGAATTCAACAATTAAACAACGGAACATAGGTACATGCATTTCTGTATATATAAGTAAATCTATCTGGATTTAAGCTTGAATAAATACTAGTTCTTTTTTGACAAATGCAATATTTATCACTTTTCTACATGATTCCAACTGTATTTGCCTGCGAGATAAGTATCATTGAAAGGAGTTGAGCTATCATGATCATCACCCCCTTTATAAAGCCATTGCTATATTTTCTTAGCAAGGCAGTTAATTTTCAATTTCTCAATTTCCCAATTTTTCAGAGTCTATCTCATGATTTCAAATGCTATTTCTCCTGTAGACACTATGTGGCATCTTTCTTGTCGCCTATCAACGCTCGACGCGTCTATCCGTGCTTCGACGAACCCGCCTTTAAAGCTAACTTCTCAATCAGTATCATCCACCTCGTCGGCTACAGCGCCTTCTCTAACATGGACGTCATCGATCGACAGACAAATCCGACGACCATGGGTGATGGTGAGATGTGGGAAACGACTTCGTTTAGGACCACGCCAGTGATGTCGACTTACCTAGTTGCTTTCCTCGTGTGTAAATTCCAAAGCAAAGTGCAAATTGTCAGGGAAGGAGTTGAGGTAGGGATATATTTTAAAGTTTTGGAGCGGAAAGGGAGATTGATACCAAGAAACATTACTCCAGCAAAGGGTCATTGCATGGTGATTTAAATAAAGAGACCTAAAAATGAATAATTACTACAATAAGGTTATCAGATATCTTAAATAGGTGATGAAGTGGTAATCTTTTTTGTTCAATACCTTATTTATTAGTCATTTATACATGTCTATTTGTTTTCAATTTTGCATTTATTTCCTTTTCCATGAAGCCTAAGATCTGAAAAAGATTGGTATATATAAATTCGTCTGAAATGCAGGGGTCCAAAATCGTCTTAAAGAGTTACCAAAATGCATTAATTGTGCTATCTACTGTAGGTGTGTTTCTTGATGTAATTGTCAGAAAGAATCCTATGGAACTGCTACCCCCTCTTTTTCTAAACGAATTATTTCTCCCCAAAAAAATAAAGACGTTTTATCATTACTCTCAACATGGTTCTCTCAGTTTTATCAATTTTATAATTGAATTGATTTGTCATATTTTGATATTTTTATGCTGACTTGATGACATGTATTATATAATATAAATGTGAGCCAACTTCATTTTGAGATTAATTTCCAATTTTCCTTTTTTTTCTCGTAGTTTCGAGTTTTGGCAAGAGACGATGTAATTGACCAGGCAAACTTCGCGCTCGATATTGGGGTCAGGCTTTTCAACTTTCTGGAAGATTACAGTGGTTTCGATTACCCATTGCCCAAATTAGGTATGTACTATTTATAATCGAATAAGTTGTGTATTTTAGATTCGAAGATTTGTTCTGGTCATATAAAATATCTCGGGAAGCATATATATTTTAATATATATCTTTAATTCGATGTCAATACATTCCCTTGGATCTTCAATAACTTGCACATTAGATTCTCACATTAGATTCGTAGATAGTCTGAGGTTCAAGTCGCCAAAGCATTGAATAATATTTTATTGTAAACTGATTAACCAATTTGTCGTTTTCAACTAATAAACAGTATTTTCTCAATGCGTCTTGATAAGATTGTTTAACCTTAAAATAAAGGTAAACTATATATTTCCTTGTCTTATAATGATAAACGCCGCATTACAGAATCGTTTTTTTTTTATTAGATTACTAGCATATTATTTGTTCAATAATGTAGTTGTCTTTTAACCATTTATGGGGGAAAAGGAGACCATTAGATTCAAGCAAAATATTCCTCTGGTCCTTGAATATTTAAAGTTCACCTCATGATATTGCATGTATCCCACTCCTCACGAAAACACGATTCCAATGAATCAGTAACAACTTTTCCGTACTGTATTTTCCATAACATGTCTAACGCATCATATTACTCTCTCTCTCCTGTAACACAAACAATTCGAGACAATTTCTATATTTGAAAGGGCTGAAATGAGTATTAGCCATGTTGGTTGTCATTTGTAATCGAATTCCATCTTAAAATAACCACTGTGGCAACTATTATATTATTTGAATGAAAGGTAAAATACGCTATACATGCTCAATGTAGCGATAAATTGTGCTTTCAGGTATATTCTAGTTTCTTTTTTATAGTTTGACATTGCGTTTTTTCTGTTCTTGGTCACGTTTCAAGAAATTGATTAAAATAAATAATCTATCATAATCATCAATTAGCTGATAACCCATTTGTATTGCAGTTTTTGCATTTATCACTCATAATGTTTTTTTTAACGTGATCCTGAATTTGATGCATAGTGTGTCCAGAATGATGTTGCTACTATTGAGGAATTATGAAGAATAACAATGCTCTCTACTTTTCTTCTTTCCACTATGAAATACGTCAATTAACATTTTCACTCGAAAAGTTTTCCTTTAGTTTAGGTTTCAGAAGTGGAAGTATCATAATTCATACAATAGATAAATGCATGCATGGGCGGAAATCCCATGGGGACAGGGGGACGCGTCCCCCTATACCATTTTGAAGGGGTGGATACAATATCAAATGTCCCCTACTATTTTTGGTCTATTAAACATTCAAAATTTGTAATTTGTAAGTGTGCCCCCTCCCCTTTTGAAAGTGATAACCTTTGTTTTTTTTGCTCGTTAAATTTTCCGGGGGTAAATGTGCCCCCCCCCCCCCTGAAAATCCTGAATCCGGCCCTGGTCCCCCTACCTTTGGGGATGGTAGCGATGCTACATAATGTGTAAATTTAATTTAAAACATATATGTCTTACAATCTTCTGGAAATTCCTGTTCGTTTCAGACATGGTAGCCTTGCCCCAGCTTGTAGTAGCTGGTATGGAGAATTGGGGGCTGGTGACATACCGAGAATCGTACATGCTTTACGATGAACGAGAGACACCTACAGAAACACTTCAGGAGATAGCTTTTGTAATCGCTCACGAACTCGGCCATCAGGTAGAACCATTTGTCTTTAGTAGTCACTTCGGTCAATATTACAAGGTTTTGTTAAAGTCTGGTACAATGGTGGATAAAGTTCAGTGTAAGATATTACATGAATACAACCAATATACATGTATATAATATGAAACGATATGAAACATTATCCTATTCTGCCCTTTATGTATATGTCATCATTGAGACTTGGGGCCTAATGTTTTACATTTTCTAATTTGCAGAATATATCGATGGGAATCATTTTAGATCTCACCTTTTACGCAAAATATACATTTAATGATTAAAATTTTGCTTTTGCCTAAAGGACATTTCAGAATGTTTTTCTTCAGATTTCAAGGTTAAGATTCCTATTAAGCATGTTATGTAGGCTCACCCTTTGTTAAACAAGGTGATACAATTCGTGTCAAACATCAAGACTAATAACAGCTTTGAGTATCGAAAGTCTTTATCGAGCAATTTTTTATGGACAAGAGTTTAAACCATCATCTTAATCATCAGGCAGTCATCAGGGATGTAGATAAAAGGGTCTTTGGTTACCTATACTCCAAAACTATTCAATGAACCAACGTTGTAGAGTTACACTAGTTTTATAGGACGTTACAACATTTGACTTTGTGCAAATTATACAGTCTTGTTTATAATATTGTACTGCTTATGGTTCGTGCGCATGACTCGTTCTTAATTTCATATTTGAAAAAGTACGAAAGTGAAACGGCTAATTCCTGTCATGCTGAAGTAGTATCGGAAGTGTTGCTATACAACAAGGAGGTACCTACAGTGATCGATATAAAACAGTGATCTATCCGATCGATTGTCGTTTCCTCAACTACAGTTGTGACGAGCAGTGTGTTATAAAGATTTCAGATAGGAAGGGAAATCGCTGGAAGAATTGGTGTTGAAAAATATATATATTCACTGTAATTGACACGAAGATGAGCAAACATTTAAAAACATGTTACCTGCTTCATTCTCATGGCAACAGGGTTTGTACAACATCGGGTAGTACACTAATAATGGGGTTAGCAGCCCTTTGCAGATATCAAATCCTCCATGCTTCCCCTGAGGAAGCGTATTAATTTTTTTTTCAAAGGCTCTGAAAGCTTGATAGATGCATTGGGATCTATAAAAATAAAGTCATCCCCGTTACTTATGACTAATAGAACGGTCTGTTAACATGGTTGATTGCTTGTGACTGCTCAAATGACTTGGCAGTCTCGGCATTTATCAATTCATTAATAACAGCTATATTTTTCATCAGATTTATATCTGTTTCGTTGCAGTGGTATAGTAACTTGGTTACTCAGGTTTATTGGGATGAGCTTTGGCTGAAGGAATGCTTTGCGACAGTCATGGGAAAGATCGCTCTTGAAGAACTCTTTCCAGAGTGGGCAATGGTAAGTTGTGAGGTCCGAAGAGTTTTGATGAATAGGTGGGTAATCATGAGAAAGATCGTCCTGTCAGAGTAAGCAATGGTAAGTTGTGAAGTTCGAAGAGTTTAGATGGTAAGTTGGGACAATCATGGGAAGATCACCCTTATAGAACTCTTTCTTGAGTGACCAATGGTAAGTTGTAAAGTCCGAGGTGTTCAGATAATATGGCGGGACAAACATAGGAAATATTCTCTTTGAAGAACTCCTTTCAGCATGTTCAGAGTGGCCATTGGTAGGTTGTGGAGTCCGAAGTATTTAAATAAGGTGGGGTAGTTGCTTCGCCCTTGAAGAACTCTTTCCAGAGTGGGCAATAGTAAGTTGTATGGTCCGAAAAGTTAAGATGGCTACTGGCGTTCTATAAAAGAGTAGTTTAAATTAAGATTAGGTTAACTTAATCAATGCTATTAGACTATCAACCAATGTTGGTATCATATGAAATATTTAGTTAGTTGTGTCTACCTGTACAATTATTAAATATGGGTCTTGATACTAATTCAATATTAAGCTGGAAGTTCAATTTATTCCAGTTAAGTTGGGTTAATTCTAGTAATCGTCCAATTATGCATTGCGGTCTATGTGGGCCTAATAAGAATACAAAAAGACTTAGTTTTATGAATATGTTCCCCCAACCCCATTGTACCTTACAGTGGGATGAGCAATTTGTGGTGAAGGATCTGCAGATGGTAATGATACTGGATTCCTTGGTGACGTCACATCCTATCCAGCAACCTGTTACTAAAGTCGGTGACATCATGGACAACTTTGACATGATCAGCTATCAGAAAGTAAGACAGACTTACACTCATGGGCATCAACGCTACTCTATCTAAATACATATCATTCCAAGAAAACATATTCCAAAAAGCTTTATACCATGGTGTCAAATATGACCTCGTGACCTAGGAGTAATTGGTTCCTATTTTGTCTTGAAGTATTGGAAATATAATAAAAATAATCGGTACTTTTGGGAATTTCCCCATGAAAAAGAAATATTGCAAGTAAAAGAACGAATACACAATTTACTACTGTATATACACAATATAATACCTTTGTTTTACTTCCTTTCGTCAAAAGGGCAAAGAACTGAAGATCTCAAAAGTAGAAGTGCAAGTATGTGAGGCATTTTGATAATTTACCAACTGTCATTGAAGAAATTTGGGACAATAAAATGTCAAGGGAAAAGGCTTCTAAATCCAACTATGTGGTAAACATTGGCATTATTTACGATTTGAACGTTATTGTTAGGTCAAGATACGAAATATTCTTTTCATCTATTGTTGTTGCAGAGTCCAGCCATTCTTCGAATGCTTCAACACAGCATAAGATATGAAACCTTTAAGGAGGGTCTTGAGGTAAGTCATCCCAGAGAATAATATGAATAAAATAATCAAATGTAATTGCCATCTTGTTTGGTAATTTAAATAAGCGAAGACCGGGCATGGTGGCTCAGCGGTAGAGCGCCCGCCTCATGAACGGAAAGTCGTGGGTTCGATCCTTGACCGAGTCATACCAAAGACAAAGACAAAATGGGACCTTTTGCCTTCTTGCTAAGCACTCAGCATTTACATTGGAGAAGGGTACACATGCAGGTTCCTAACTGTAGTGGCTACCCTGGGTAAATAAAACGTTATCATTTATTTTTTAATTAATATTATTATTATTATTAGATTTGTATTGAAACCACTAACCAGTCAAGACATTTAAGGATGGGTAAGGATTGAATAAGTTTGATTTAAATGTCATAATCACATTAACTCTTATATGTAATACTTTGATTTAGTATCAGTGATAATTGCCACTAAATCATTTATTACATTGATCATTGAAGCCCTAATATGGCAAATACTATATTAGTAGGTTTTGTGAGAGAGGGACAAGATATACAATGTCTAAGATTTGAACAAAAACGTTTCCTATTGTTGTTACTTTTGCTGTATCTTGAAACAATCTATTTTTGTTCCGTAATGCTAATTTCCTTCAATCTTTTTCTCTTTTCCAAATTTGAATACCAGGTTTTTCTCCAGAACAAGCAGTACGGTAATGCTGACGCCTGGGATATTTGGCGGGCAATATCTTCGGTGCGTATTGAAATATCTGAAAATTAGATTTTTGTTTTTAATAATTCTCACTCTACCGAAAGGAGAATTGTATTGCATAAATTGAAATGCATCCTCGTTGATAAAAAAAGTTTTACATTGGAAAGGAACACTGCTAAAACTTATTAACCCAAGGGTACTGTGTCTTAACGTTTGCATACTCGATGATTTAAAAGGTTAATCAAGTAATAATAGATGATAAAACGAAAGAGATAAACGAAATATTCATAGTCTATGTATATCTATGTTTATATCCTACATAGAGTAAATCCTGTATAGTGATTGGTTCAAGTAGCATCATGTGACCTAATATATTTCAACTATGATGTTGCGTGACGTCAGACCTCGATATATTTTTGGATATATCGAGGTCTGACGTCATTATTTCGCAAAACTGGATATCTAGCTAAACTGCGCACCGGCCAGCGCGCTCTCTCTCCCGGGCAAGTCCCGCGATGCGTCGGCGCAGGCACTAATCTGCGTTCCGCTGAGCGCGGTGGCTCGGAGAAAAGTAGGTAATTCAACTCAAGTAACCGGACTTTGCAAGCTCAACACATAGATTTTGGTTGTAAATTATCAAAAGTAGAATATAAAACAAATATATCAGGCGTTTCATTCGAAAGCATAGTGGGAATTATTAATCCTCGGTTGGACTGGCAAAACTACTATATTTCCCTCGGGGCTTCGCCCCTCGGGGAAAAATAGTAATTGCCAGACCAACCTCGGATAAATAATTCCACTATACTTTCTCAATGCCTGATATATTTGTTTACTATCTTTTATGATTTCTGGGGCCCGTTGCAGAAAGAGTTGCGTTTAAACGCAAGCCAAAAAATCAATCGCAAGTCCCTAATGCGCGCTGTTGATTGGTTGAAAATCAAGTTGCGCATGATTTGTTACAGTTGCGATTGATTGCAACTCTTTCTGCAACGGACCTGAACTGATACAAGTTCGTATATTATGTTGAATGTTGAGAAAAAATATATATAATGCAGAAAGTAGTTCAAACCGTTTTGTGTATTTTTGTTGTATTTCAGGTAACTCAGGCTCATGGCCAGTACCGGGATATCAGCGAACTTATGGCGCCATGGTTAGGTCAAATGGGTTATCCTGTAGTTACTGTGTCACGTGACTGTGGTCATGACATGGTTTGTCTTCACCAGGAGCATTTCTTATTGGACAGGGAAAAGACAGAGGTCGCTGAATCAAAGTACAAGTAAGACAATGATTTGGGTCATTGAACGGGGCAAGGATATCTGATCAGTACCAAAGTTATGCCACCGAAACTAACTCCATACCAGACGACCGACCAAAACTTATTATGTTATATATTTATTTCCAGTGACATACTAGCAGTCGATTTTGAGTCGCTCTATTTTGTGTGACTGTAGCATATAAAAGCAAAGTAGAATTTATTAACTAAAACCATGGAGTCAAAATCAAATCCATATATATATCTCTCTACTATTGTGACTACATTGTACTCGTATTTGCAAACCGTTAGGGCAGACAGTAATTACCTTTTACCTTAGCTTTTCGAGACAAAAAGTCAGTCATCCGAAATAAAGTAAACAATGATATAATAACAAACACACTACCAAAATATACTTTGATATCAATTCCTATCTGATGTTTTCTAAACCTGAAAATTAATTTGAATAATCAAACACAACATATTATTTCATCTATGTATATAAACTTTTATTTCGAATGTTGTAGATATATTTGGCCTATTCCGGTGACGTTTTCATCAGCTGCTAGTAATGACATCATCTCCCCGTATATGTACTGGTTAAATACGAGAGAAGGTTTGTATTTCATTCAATTTTTCCCACTCCTGACACAATAAATCAGTCAATTCATTATAATTCTAAACATTTTCGAGCATCGTTTATAACACACAAACCGCCTATGAGTTGTACATGGCCAGTAGTTCATAGGAAGAGGAATATAAAGAAAAAAGGTTTATTAGCAATTGTTTGTGATCAACATAGGATATGAATAAGATTTCATGCTTTATTATTTTCAATATTTAACAATGATAGTGCGATTTGAAATGATAATGAGTACTTTCTCAATGATATTAATATCTTCCAGTAAATATACATCTTACCTTTTTTAAACTTTCATTCAAGGACGATTTGCGATCCCTAATGTCCAACGTGATCAGTGGATATTGGTGAATGTCAATAGGACTGGTTTCTTCAGGACCAACTATCACATCCACAACTGGCGTCTTCTCTCGAGACAGCTAATGGATGACCACTCGGTAAATGATTGTTGACCTCTTTGTCCATCTTTCACTATTTTTGCCCTTCTGAGCTTAAAAAGAGAATTGAAAAAAAAATAGAATTTAATCTCAATCTTTCACTTTGTTTTGTGATGCAAACATACTATTGACCGTCCATATTCTGGAATAACATGAACCTTCCATTTTGTTGTCAATACTCACTAGCTATTCAATGTCTGATATATGAAGACAGTTCGGCAAATTAAGTCAACCCCCTAATGTGACTAGCCTTATTTCAGTCTAATTTAACAAATGCGATTAGCAGGATTTTATATCGTGCTTTACATTAACAAAATTATAACATTTCACAAACGTTTTGAAGTTCTTGTTGCCTTTCATCTAAATGTTTCTTTGTTAGTTTTATTTGCCGTTTCGTTTCCATGAAATGCTAATTAATAGGTTGGAAGGTTTTGGACCTTGTTATTGATCTAACGTTTCCTGTATCTTATTTGCACAGGTCATCTCACCAGCCAGTCGTGCCGCTCTGATTGACGACGTGTTCAGCTTGGCAACAGAAGGTCGTCTGAACTTATCTGTTGCCCTTGACCTGACTAGATACCTTGAGCGTGAGATGGACTATGTTCCATGGAAGGGCGCCATAGTTACATTCAAATACATTGACCGCATGCTAAGAACAACGCCTGTCTATGGAATCTTCAAGGTTTGTTGAATTTGGGTTAGCTTTGTGCATGGCAAGAAGCAGAGAATAATGAAGAAAGTTGGACTGAAACCAAGATTAGCTCTATTCCTTATCTTTTTAGTTTATCATTATTTGTCCTTGTTCTCATTTAGGCCTAGTTCTCCTCCTTTTCCAACTCTCTTTCTCCCTTTCCTTCTATTTTACTCCTTATCTCCTTCTTCTTTTATTCTTCTACTTCTTGATCCTCTTTTTCTTCATTTTCATCTTCTTTGTTGTCTTCTTCTTCATCAACATCACCAATATCACAATCATTATCTTCTTCTTCCTTATTTGAGAGTTTATTTCAAGTAACAGAAGAGCTGTGAAATTCAGGGTTCTTTCATTTCTTAAATAATAATGTGTTCATATCTTCATTAGATAGGACATTAGAAAACTGCATATACATGTGTCTAACAGAGAAAAATGCGAAAAAGTGATTAAATACCACTCTATTATCAGGTTCAATGTCTATTTGTTAATGATTAGTTTTGCTATCGTGATCATGATCATGGTCGTGAGCATCATTATCATCATTATCCGTATACTCCAATCAATATAAGTTGTATCATTAAAATAATAATTATTACTATCATTATTATCATCATCATTATTATTATTATTACAAATATTCGTAACATATTTTATTACAATATTAGTATTTGTAGTAGTAGTAGTAGTAGTAGCGGCAGCAGTGGTAGTGATAGTAATAATGGTGGTAGCAGTAGAAGTAGTAGTAGTAGTCGTAGTAGTCGTAGTAGTAGTAGTAGTAGTAGTAGTGGTAGTAGTAGTAGTAGTAGTAGTAGTAGTAGTAGTAGTAGTAGTAGTAGTAGTAGTAGTAGTAGTAGTAGTAGTAGTAGTAGTAGCAGTAGTAGTGAAAGGATCCTCGACACCATTTTGACTTTGGTAGAGCTTAATAACAATTAACATTTCCCTCTTTGTTGTTGTGTTTATTTTAGGATTATATTCTTCACCAGGCTAAGACTGTTTATGATTACGTGGGATGGAACAACACTGGACCACATCAGGAAAAGTAAATGAATAGCTTTTAAGATAATTGTCAAGAATGCAACTTTAAGATCCAATAAGGTGGTCAAATGTTTGTATGTTCCCCTGGACCTTTTTATTTGAAAAAGTAGAGAAATAGAATGGGAGAAACATTGACCAGTAGAGATTGTATTATCAACCTTCCCATTTTGAAGAAAGTTGAATTTGAATGAATAACGTGTCAGATGAAATGATGCTCTATGTGGTTCATGAGTATCATTTTGGGCCAATTTTTGACAGAGGGTGTCAATAATTGATTGTTAATCTTATTATATTCTATCTTACCAGGTTATTACGAGTGATGATTCTCCAGCAGATGTGTGCATATGGGCATGAAAGATGTATTGACAAAACAAAAGACTTATTTAGAAACTTTTCAAATGGCCATGAGTAAGTACTAAGTAACGTATATTAGTTTTGTTTATTGGACACTATATCATCAAATTATGGCAACAAAGAAAATCATGAACAGGGAACCTGAATTGGTTTTTAAGATCTCTTAGCATTATCCGTTTAGTGTATATGTTCTTTGATATCAGAGGAGGTGAACCTTTGGTCTCATCAAATTCTCTTAGATTCATTAATTCAATAAAATAGTTATCTTCCCACTTACTTATCTAATTTTCTTAGATCCATCACTTTAACATGAATTTGTTCTCTGTTATCAGAAAAGCATTTTAACTGTGTTGATTCATAATGTTCTCAAAGTTATCCTGTAACATACACCTTTATTTAGGGCCTATTTTTGGAAAAGTGCTCCATGATTCCCATAATTATGAGAGAGTGTTTTGTTTTTACATTGACATCTTTTAGTAATTCATCCCTTAATTGATAATAAATGTATCCACCAGGCATGGATTCGGTAATACTGATGAAAATTTCAAGTCAGATATCTTTAATTTAAGAATCTTATCAAAGTATAGAGACCATCCCTATACATGCATGCATACGGTGGCGTAATGAGCAAAATTTTGAGGGGGCACAATATGGCATAGTGGGCAACATTTATTTGAAAAGTTGCCAGCGAAGCGGGCAAGCAAAAATTTAGACATATTATTCCAAAAATCAAATTTTGTCATAGATTTTTACATAATATTAAGAAAATATCATATTTCATCCTTCTCTCTTTTTTTTCGTGGTTGTGATTTTTTTTTTTTTTTGGGGGGGGGGCAAGCCCCCTATGTGTACGCCACTGCATACATAATGTTGTTTGCCAAGTGATCTCTTTTATTTGTAGTGCTCAAATGCTTGTTACAACCGTTTCCTAATATGATTTGAGTAATGTATCATCTGCAAAGTTGTTCAAAACTTAGAATAGAACCATCACTCTATTTGTCTGACCCGGCCCTTTTTTCCAAAGGATTCCGCCCGATTACCGAAGCTTCGCCTATAGCACACGGGTAGCCTCTGGGGGACCCGAGATATGGGACTCTACCTGGGATTCCTACAAAGCTAGCTCACCAGCCGAAGCTAAACATTGGTTGGCGGCACTCACGGCTACGGGGGAACCTTGGCTTATCAACAGGTGAGTAGTAGCATTCATCAGGAAATAGGTACTCCCCTTCCTGGTGTATGACACTGATATGGAACCCTTATCATTAGCAAACATTCTGTGAAATAAAGCATGGTGGTAATGGTAATGTCATACATCTGGCTTTGTGTCTAAGCAATAGTGTGCAGAAAAGGAATCTGTTATAATCCACTGGGAGTGGACTGATACCCAGAAGATCATATTCACCAGAATCGGAAGACAGCTAGATAACTTGTAAGATAATATATCAAATATCCATCACTCAAAACATTTGAAAAATGATATTTTGGAGTTACCTATATCTTTGTTACCATAGTTATTCAATTAATGTTCCACCAGTAAAATTGAAATTGCTCACTTTGTAATAGACATGAGAGAAAATAACATATGTCAATGCAATTGATTTTTTATTATCTTCTCTTGACATTCCTTCCTTTTTCTTTTATTTCTTGCACAATACCATGCTAATGAATCAGTGATAAACCTCAACCCATATCTCACCCTTCAAATTCTTAACATTATGACAATTACCTTTAGAATGTTTGTTTCATCCACCCAGACTTTTATCCCGCACTCTTGATCCTGAGCAGCTTACTCTGACTGATGCAGTCAGTGTGTTCCAGTATGTATCACAGAATCCTATTGGTGGGTTCCTGGCTTGGAATTTCTTCAGGGACCAATGGGATTTGTTGAAAAATAGGTATGGAGAACTTTCGTAGATTCCATACCAGCACCCTTTTCCCAATGATTAAAAGAAGAAGAGAAAAAAAAAATCAAAACAATTTTGCCCACTTCAGAGAGAATAATATATAATTTGCTAGTGTGAAAAGAGGAGTGATAATGATGATTATTGATCGAGATAATGGTAAGCGTTGAGATGACTAAGAAGATAAGGGCTGCAACGATTATTACGAAGTAAATGACGGGTATGATGACAATGATGATCGGTGATGATTGATGATGATGGTGGTGATGTTGATGATGACGATGATGATGATGATGATTCTCTTTGATAATGTGATGATTATTGTAAAGTGATTTGGATTAGCTTCCACATGAGAAACATACCAGAAATAATCATATGATATAATACAGACTGCGAGAGATTTTCTCTATCACATTTCTCTATAACTGAATCATTCTTGATCAAATTATATTTCTGTATGCATGTAGGTATGGATCTGGTTTGTTTTTAATGGGAAACATAATCACAGCTGTGACTGAATGGTTTAATACACGATACCAACTCGAAGAGGTAAGAAACCATATCAACAAAATAATTCAGATGATTTTGTTTTCTTGCACAATTAAAATTGTAAGTCAATAGAGGGATTTCATGTGCTTAATGGTCAACTACATCAATCATATTGATTGTGCAACGGCTTCACATTGTACATATTCCACTTAGAACTGAAAATCAGTATTGCTTTTTTAATTGGAAAGTGGAGGAAACAAAAAAATGACTCCTGTGACATACCTGATATTTCACTGAATACAATAAAACTGTTTTGGAATATTGGATGTTTTAATTAGTCTCATTTTTCAACTGCAAAATCATTTTGGTCCTCTGCAAGAATGGCATTAATTTGAAAAAAATATATATATTTTGAATCAAATTACATCTCTTTCATTCATATTTTACACCATTCATTCCTTTTAATGTGGTTTATAAGAAGATCAAACTGTAAGGTGAAAAGAGAGAGAGCTAATTATTGTTGAAAAAAAAATCATAAGTATAATTAAAACTTCCAACAAAGCATGCAAATACTTTATTGAAATACAGATTTTTTTTCTCAAACATTCAAGTCAAGTGAATTCCATTTACAATTATTACATCCAAATTATTTTTGAGAGCAATATCCGTGTTTTCTGTAAATTCAGCGGCGGATCAAGTCGGGGTTCGATATAATACCATTTCATAAGCCATGTTGTTTGTGCACAATTGTAAACCCACCAAAAACAGCATATCTAATCTGGCTAGATCTACCCCTGCTATTCATATTCTTATAAGTGGAAAATTCTTTGATTGATGGTAATACTCCATTTTATTTTTCTGAAAATCTTACCCAGTTGGAGACCTTTATGTCAAGCAAACACGAAGACTTGGAGAACCTGGCTGGTTTCAGTAATTTCCTTCAAGCGGTTGATAAGACAAAGGCTAATATCCACTGGATGGAGAACAATTATGGACAAATTGAGGAGTGGCTCGAGAACTGGAAGAGAGAAAACTCTTGAACAATGGTGAAGCGATTCATACTCCACATCAAGGGTACTTTTAGAGGCGTTGTAATCACAAGCATAGGATCTTTGAATATTTCAGTGTCGCCGTCAAATTCGATGGAATGAACATGGAAGTGAAGCTTTATCTGGGAAGTGAGGACAAATTGGGTGTTGTGAAACATTTTAGGAATGAATGTTTAAAGCCAGGAACTTAAGACATGAGAATGTGAAAGTTAATCACTTTGGAAACAAAGAAGGTGAAGAGTGGACACGGATGGAACATTTTTGCATTAGGATGTAAATTTATGTGAAGATAGGTGGAGAAAAGAAGAGAGGCATTTATGAAACTCTGTCAATACAGAAACAGACTTAAAGTGAAATGTGGACTTCATTGAAGACAAAAAATGGCATTAGCATGTGAAACAAACTGTGAGGTGAGAGTAGCTTTAAAGAAAGAAAAGATATTACAAGACTGAATGTAAATCTTGTGGAGCAAATTATAGAGTGCTTTATATAACTGCATGGAAAAAGCACAATACCAAATAGTCAAGTGATTGGAGTTGAAGACAATATCTGTTACAGCGAATCAATATTCATGATATATGCCCTGCACTGAAAATGTAAGAGTGGAAAGCAAAGAATATTTAGAAGTGGAAGCATATTTTTTTTCGTTTGTATGGTTGTATGTATCAAAATCTAAAAAAGAACAATACTCTCTCATTAGAAACATTTATACTCGGTGTTTTCATTACATGTGAAAAAAATATTCAGAGTATTAGTAAATGTCTTACAGAGAACGTGAATGAGAAATTATTTGAAACTCAGCACAAGTGTAAAGTATTTATTGACAGTTTTAGAAGTCCCGACTTGAAGAGACAGCTATGTGGAAAGAAAAATGCATGTACAGTGTATCATGTGAATAATATAGATACCGTGTGATGTGTACAGATTAAACAATTATATTGGATTGTTTGAGGTAGTCCTATTTTTGAAAGAAATTTTGTATTTTCATAATTTGATCTAATTATTTAATATTGTGTCTTGGTATTATATATTTAATGGAAACATTTTGTGAGTTGGTGGCCTATGTCAGTGTCTAAATTTTAGTTTCTTTGTAATGTTTAATTGTTTTATCAATTCGTAAATAATAGTTATATATACTGTATTCATCTAATATGAAAAGGATAACAGAATTTTATTTTCCATTTGTGTTAAACAAAAACTTAAGGAGTATGAACTGACTCAAAATCTATTTTTTGTAATTATAAATTTAATAATACAAATGTCGCATGTAAGGCAAAAATTACTCACTATGAAAGACTAATTTTGAATAAATAATAAAGAAGCCATTGGCCTTTCAACAACAATAATTCCTCTAGTTTCATGCAAGGTAGACCTGGAATAATGCTGATGAATTTATGATAACCAGCAGAATAAAACCTCTTAAGGACTCAATCACATCACCAAAGTGCACTGTTGTTTAGGTTTTTCAGAATCAATTGTAGTATTTTTTTACAACATTTAATTTATAACATTCAAGCATTTTTACATATTGACAGGCTACTGTTATATCCATATATTTTACAAATTGTAATATTTCAGGATTTTGCTTAGTATCAAGATATTTTATGAGTTTAATTAAATAAGAAATTAGTTTGTCATTTCACTCTGTATAGATATGTGCTGCATGTGGAAGCAAAACTTTGCTATTCTTTAATTGCAAAACTAAACACAAACACAAACTATATGAGAAATATTTTCCATATGTATTCATACTTGTAGGATACACATGTAGCAAGGCACAAAGTAAAACAAAGTACTAAAGACCAATATTTCGTAAGCCAGAGGATGTAAATTCAAGTTCTACATAAGCGAAGGATATGTCATTGATCTGTATTCAAACAATTAATCACATGTCACAGAATTCTACTTGTACAGGATTTTTACAGAAATGAGAATGAAATTGATGAAACCTCATAAAAAAGTATTTCATTCTTGGCCCTGTTATGTGAAACATAGCATCAACTGCATTAAATATTATGTGCAATCAAACATAGAAAAATAATCATTTAGATTTATGCAACAAGACCTACATGTGTATGTTTAACACCTGGGGGTGTTTCACAAAGATTTAAATATAAAATGCACAAGCATACATGAAATGCAACGCGCAATCTTATTGATCAATACGCAGTAGTAAGCGTCCTCTTCGCATGATCTGACCAATGCAGTTAATACCTTTTATTCATCATGCAACTCAGCATTTAATTGTGACTCTTAAGTCATACTTAAATCTTTGTGAAACACCCCTTGGAGTTGTCCCGACCCCGACTACACTGCACATATTAGGATAATGTGTCATGGTGACAAGAGGGTGGTTCATAAAGAGACAAATCTGACTATATAAAAGTCTTAAATGCAAAGATATTCAATACATCATTTCATTGATAATTATGCAGTAGCACATATCCCATTTGACCAATGCAATGATAATATATATATCACATGCAAAGAGGAATTTATTAAAGTATGATCTTAAGACAGACTTGGACAAGTTTTGATGTTTTGTTTTAGACTGGATATTTCTGATGACTTAATGATAAGTAGCTGCAGCAAAAAAGTTTTCATTTGAAGGACCAACAGATTAATAGCCTCCTAATAGGACCAAGAATTACATGCTTTCAATGATCAAGCTTTCTATTTCAATGTAGGCTATATTGTAAAAAAAGTTGTTAGGATCAAAGCTAAGGAGATAATGTGAGAGATATTCATTTGTCTTGTAAATTAATTCATTTGTATTTAATTCTGTTCTTGTGTAAGTTACACTAGCAGTGTGCTTTTATTTTATTAATTTCATTGTGCTGTATAAAGTTGAATAAATTGTACTTTCATTGGAAGATAGTATGTGTATTGTACATTTATACTACCCTATTTTGACAGAAGGAAGCGAGTAACAAAAGTGTAATATCCTGTAAATGAGTAAAATCATTTTGCCATTTACATGTACATATTAAAATATCATTGAGCATTCGCATTATGGTTAACCAGCCAAATATCATAACAGGAGCAGTATAAAGCCTGGGCTATTTTGAAATTGCATAGCCGGGGGGGGGGGGGGGGGGGGGGGAGGAGAGGGGGCGAACACAGCCCCCCCTCAGATCTTGGGCGTTGATTGCGCGATCGCCAAAAAAAATTGCAGGCACATCACCCACGAAATAATAACCATAATTCAAATATCAATTGTACTAAAATTATTCAAAATTATTTTTAATTAATAAATTATGCTAATTAATGCATAAAATCATAATTTGGCTGTAAATCTTTACATATAGCCCCAAAACTGCTAGACTTTGGTTTGGAATTTTTTTTAGCTGTATATAAAAGAAATGGAAATATGGAATTTTTATTTTCATAATGTATTTTATTGTTGTTTATATTTCTTTTGTATTCCTTAAGTTTTTTTTTTACTTTATGTTTTTTGTTGTTTTTTCAATGGAAATCGTCAGCAACACCATTTCAGTCATAAATAACATGAAATCTATTGCTTTTAATAAATAAAAATAATGATACATTTATGAATTTTGACTACATACAGAATTTGTACTGGATTTGTACATGAAATAGGGCTGGATAGGGTTAAACTTGTCCTGGAAAAAGATACATGTTTTAATTAGTAAAATGGAAACATCAAAAACTAAATATGGTCAAAATATCAGTTGCTTCCTTTTGTCAAATTAGGCCAGTACATGTATATGCATATCTACATGTAAGCCATTTCACAGGTTGGTGTCCAACACATTACCAAGTATCATCTTCTGAGCACAAAGAGACATTAAATTTGTGTACTTCATTTCACTAAAAGCTGATTTACAGTTTTGACATTAAAATGAGTATCAATCCAATACTGATTGAACATAATATTAATATCGTCAACACTGAATATGAAATACATACATGTGAGATCATTGATATTCTAAAGATTATTATCATTGTTTATTGTAAATCATAATTTTTATCCAGCATTTAACAAAAAGGGCACTTTACAGGAAAATACACAAAGGGAAAATGAATTGAGAATGTTTACAATCCAAACCCAGGTTGCCTAGGAAGGGCAAAGAAAAAGAAATGAATGCAGCCCAATGGCTTCCTTCCCTAATCATGACGTGTATAGCAACATCACCAAGACTTAATAGATGTACATGTACAATGTTGATTCCAGAGGTACATCATAAACCCATGCCTGCTCTACTGTGTGAGTCAAACAAAACTTGACACGTCATGAGTCCTTAATTTAAGGAAAAATGTCATGAACACATAATTACTATATATGGCCTGAAAGAGTATGTTCTTCCAAATAATTTGATACTATATTCATTTGGTATGTGTTAACGCTTGGATGATCAGGAGGTATTCTTTGCAGTGATGTAAATTTTGACTTGCGCCAAAGTAAGGCATGGCTCCAATTAATGAATCTAGATGTCAATGATTTCATAAATCTACAAGTGTTGCATTAAAATTTGTTGCAAACCAACTTTCAATAATTACATTAAAATTGTTTAGTAAACACCTTTTAGTATTAATTCTCAAGTTAATTTCATTGAAAAGGGGTTTACACATATGTTTACTAACTCAAGTAGGATAATGACATCATTGGCATGTGGATTCATTCATTGCAGCCATGCCTTACTTTGGTGCAAATCAAACTTTACATCACAGTAAAAAAATACCTCAGAATAATCCAAGTGTTAACACATACCACATAAATATGGTATCAAATTATTTTGAAGATACTCTTTCAGACCATGTATATTAATCATGTGTTCATGAAATATTTTGTCCTTAAATTGGGGATTTGGGAGGGGTTAAGTTTTTTTTTACTCACATGGTAGTACATAAGAAGGCCTAGCAAATATTACGAATTTATAATACATTTAAGACTTGATATACAAATAACAAATGCATTTAATGGATGGAATCATAAGATCACCATTACAAGGTATTGACTGTAAATAGAAAATAGTATATATGTTCTATGTATAAACTTGTATTGAAGTAGTCATTATACTAGGACCAGGCTAAATTTATACTTGCTATTGTTTGTATGTTCTGTATTATATTGCAGATGTTTATACTGAATAAATCATTTATTTACCCAGTTGTGAAAAAGTACTTCTGTTGTTGGACATATTTAATCTTTTTTGCTACAGTATTACATAATACATTCATAATGCATTATAACATACATGCTAAATCAATTTTCATTATCATGGGAGGCTTCGTGGTCAACAATTTTTTTCCAAGGCATACAAGGTAGCACAGTCCGCAAGTAAGAATTAAAAATAAGAAAATATTAAACGATTTAAAGATGAATCCCAAGTGAAAAATAATTATTGATCAGTTAAATTATAAGTGAGATCAGAAGAGTTTATAAATTAAGTTTGTAATCACTTTGAAAGAGACACTTTGATGAATGCATGGTGTCAGGTGAATTAACACATGACTGACGTCACAGTATGGGCCCAAATTGCATGCATGTATTATGAAATACTCAAAATGAAGAGATAACGAGTATTTTTGGACATGATGATAAACTGCCAACTGAAAGACAATTGGGGTAGTTTTTTTGTCTCGCCTGCATAGCAGAGCGAGACTATAGGCGCCGCTTTTCCAACGGCGGCGGCAGCATCAACATCAAATCTTAACCTAAAGTTTTTTAAATGACAACTTAGAAAGTATATGGACCTAGTTCATGAAACTTACACATAAGGGTAATCAAGTATTACTGAACATCCTCTGCGAGTTTCAGGTCACATGACCAAGGTCAAAGGTCATTTAGGGTCAATGAACTTTGGCCATGTTAGGGGTAATTGTTGAATTACCATCGTAACTTTGAAAGTTTATGGATCTAGTTCATAGAACTTAGACATAAGAGTAATCGAGTTGTTTTGCACACATCTTAGATCACATAATCATGGTCAAAGGTCATTTTGGGTCAATGGACATAGTATTTCATTATCATATGAATGTTTTCTTTTGTGAATAACTATTCGATAGCTGTTTTCAAAGTCAGCACTGCTGCTATATATCGAATCGCGTAATGCAGGTGAGCCTGCCAGAGGCATTCCACTTGTTTCTCCAAAATATGGATTGATCAGTCATATTATAAATGAGATCACAAGAAACTGTAATAATATTAAGTCTGTAATCACTTTGAAAGAGTAACACTATGATTAATGCTTGGTGTCCGGATTTAACACATGACTGACGTCACATTAACCCTATCTAGGCCGGGGTATTTTGGGAGATCATATGGCCGGGGGGGGGGGGGGGGCCTCCCAGGCCCCCCCTTGAGATCACAGCCGTCGATCGCGCCGAAAATTGGCACGCAACTTGCCTGGAACATAATCTACAAATTCTGTATCAATTTATTGCATGCAAATCACTATTAATTAATTATGCTAATTTATGCGTAATTAGTATGCAAAATCATACTTTTCCCTCTAATTCCCTAAATAAAGCTCCAAATGTTCTAATTTTGGTGTAGAAACTCTTTGTGGTGTTCTCAGCAAATGAACATGAAAAAAATTGCGATATCAGATTAATTTCTTATGTATTATATTTTTTTGCAATGTCTTATGTATTTCTTTGTTTTTTTACCTTTGTTTTTTATTGTTTTTTCAATGAACTTTGTCGGGGACTCTTTTGAGATCATAAACAGCATAAAATAAACCCATTTAGACCAGCAAAACTAAAAATAATCATACAATTATGATTATGGGTTGAAAACACAATTTGCATTGACTTTGTACACGCAATCACGTTTTTGAGCAATTTTGGGTCTGACATGCACTTACAAAATGTTGTGTAATTTCGAAATCGTGTACCCTGTCGACGCAAATTTTGTCTCAAAAGATGCGCAAGACTTGAAAGTAAAAAGTCAGCGAGCTGCGCAGTCAAAAAATTTCGCGCGGCAAAAATATTGCGCGAATCGTTGAGGGGGGACCTCTGACGCCCCCCCCCCCCCGGCCTAGATAGTGTTAAGGGCGCAACTTGCGTGCATTATGAAATATACAAATCAAGAGAAAGGTGAGTAAATGTACTTTTCGACGAGCTGATAAAATGCCGGCTGCAAAGAAATCAGGGTATTTTTTTTTCTCCATAAGTTTAGGAGCTGTATTCACCAACCGTGAAAAGCATGAATAGTGAGAAGCTGGCAGATTGGACAGATGAACACGAACACACACACTTTATAGCATGAATGGAATATGATAAAATAATCTAAAATCAAACATCCTCAAAGGGAATGTCACAAGAAAGCTTTATAACATAAAATTAGACTTTGATATCCTCAATAACCCTTTCCTGAGAGTAAACACTCAGTCCAATTTCATAAAGACTTGTTATAATGACAAATGCACAATTTCTAAAAGTTTACTTTCAGTCAATCAGATTGAAAAATTTCAGTAGCTTTTAACTGTTATTGCAAAGTTGTTATTATAACAAGTTTTGTGAAACAGGGTCCTTGTTCAATGCAAGTAATAAAAAAGGATGAAATTGAAATAAGGAAACAATGTTGCTTAATAATATTTGTTTTCAAATTTTGCTTATAAGCAATTCCAAAATATATGATTAAATTTCCAAACCATTAACATGTCTGACAAACATTCTAAGCTTAGAATACTAATGCTGGAATGTTTTTTATCCTTCAGATAATCATCTTTCACTGATAAGTGATTTTATCATCCGAGCGTAAGGTCCTCCTTTTGAATGATTTATACTACACCACACATTTGGGAGTTCCCGCACTTGGAGTCCAAATGTATATTGCTGTTGCTTCCACGACATTGTGCATTTAACAGGAATACCCAGGAACGTTAAACACGCAGTCTATTGCTCTAATGGTGGATTTTGTGCTCCATTATGTTCAACATATTGGAAGGCATGTCCTACATAATGACTTCTCTCATTCTGTAGTCCATCTTGTCACCTTGCAAATCCCAGAAGTCCTTTCTTCACCAACGTCTGTACGTGCCGTCTGAAGTCAGCATCTGCAGATTGCATCATCCTGAAAAAAAATACAAGAGTGTACAGTAGAAAGATGTTTTATCATCTTTAAATAATTAACAAAAATAAATGTATATATAAACTTATCTTATAGAGAATTTGACGTAATACTACTCAATTGATTTCAGTTTTCTTTGAATTTTATTACATATCAATCCAAATGCTTATGACAAAGCTACTTGTGGTCAGTATTGATCCTTTTATTGTAGCTACATTTCATGTAAATCTGACCATTAGTTCTTGAGATATCACCTTTACAAGTTTATGTTAGTACTAAGAGACTACCCTTCCCCCCCAAAAAAAAAAAATAATAATAATGATAACAAAATCATGAAAAAAAATCCACATTTTATTGTTCGAAATAAAAATCTGAGAATAGAAATATTCCGAAAATTCATTTTGCCCCATTGATCGCAGGCCCCGCAGCCACTATGAAGTGCCAGATCGACGAGGCTTGATCTATAGCTGGATACTCATTAAGAAAGGATCAGATTTTTTTGGGGGGGTTAGGTTTAGAGGCTTTTCAGTCTATATAAGACTATTTAAGCCTAAGATAACATCGATTGGTATGAATATGGGGAACATTTTATACATGTAAAACAGTTTGTAAGTTGCACATAGGTTTACGCATGACTCGTGACCCTTTCTTAAGGTAAAATGAGATATTTTGGAAAATGCGAGTGCATTTCCTATACAAACCTTATCAAACTTTAAATCCAACTCTGAAAAATATTGAATTCATTTTATAGATGCATGTTAGTAATGAGAATTTTAATCTACACAGATCAGATTTCACATGTAGCTAATGAGAATAAAAATGATTGAGAATGTGATTTAGCACCCAACAAAGGGTCATCGGCCAAGCGTAAAGTCATGCGTAACTTGCAAACAGCTAATGTATATGGCTAATATGGGTGGTCTTTCATAATGCTTTTCGTAAAGGTCACCCCACACCTTGCTACTGCTCTGCAACCTGATTTTGGAATAAAACATAGTAGAATTTGATGCTAATATTGAAACATGAAATATCTTACTGTGAAATTTTCTAAATCATACAAATACATGTACCTTTGTTCAAATATGTGACTGTGCTATCATCCTTATTAGAATAAATGTGAATTTAATATCTATGACATCATGGCAATCATATGATGGGCTATGATTTGAAACTGATTTGGAATTTACTCCAAAATAAGGCTTGCAATCATCCAAAATGGTTATATTAGTATTCTTTTGGTTAATTTGAACCTCAAATAAAAAAATACTATTCATTCACATTTTCAGAAAATGAGAAAAATGTGATTTGTTCCAAAATCGGGTCATGGACCAGTCATTCGGTGTTCAGTGGCCTTAATTTACGTTACACATGATTTTACACAAGAATGATTCATGTTCTTAGTTAATAATTCAGCTAAAAAAATATATACAGTCAAACCTGTGTAAAGTGGCCACCAAAGGGAAATGTCAAATGTCCCCACTATAGACAGGTTGACGGCCATCTTGAAATTACCATGAATAGTAGATACATGTACTGTGCAATGTACTGGACATACAGTCTGTGATTTTAATGACTTCAACCTTTTTTTATATAATATTGCATTCATGTCTATTTCAATAGACCAAATACTTATGTTGATTGTTTAATACTAATTTTAAGAGTAAGAGTCATGTTTAGATGCAGCTGCAAGCTCAATGACTAGCTATTCAACTACTGTTGGGAGTAAAAAGTTTTAGGAAACTTATTTTTAGTGGCCAATATATAGGGTCTGCTATTAACCGAGGGATGCAAAATGAGTGGCCACTGACCCCGTTAGACAAGTGGCCACTATAGAAAGGGTCTCCAACACATGAATTACCTGCAGCCTGCAGGGAATCTTAAGTGGCCACTATAAGCAGGTGGCCACTAAGACAGGTTCGACTGTATAATTTAGCACAAAATCAGGTCACAGTCGTGCGTATAGTCATGGATAACTATTCAGGGGCCTTTCAAGAAGCAGTTTGTCAATTATTCACGACTTCATGCATGACTGGTGACCCCTTACCTGTGCTAAATTATATATCTATATGTAGCTGACTTAGCACCTAAGAATATGTTCCAGTCATGCTTAAAGTCATACGAGACTTTACGAGCAGCTAAAGAAACACTATCTAGGGTCCTATGAAGGATTCATACCTTTGAGCTAGATCAGGGTTCTTCTGTAGCGCCTCAAAGAAAAGGGGTATCTGCGGATGACCAAAAGCTTTGATGACATCAGGATCAGCCATGATTTCCTTCATCTTGGCTTCATCTGCAGCCGTTGCTTGCTTGGGGTCAGTACTGCTGGACACCCTCATGTCTGCACCTGGACTATCATGAACTTTGACTTCTTGGACAGGAGTCACCTTGGGGGCTGACGGAGAAGGTTGGTTTGATGATGTGGAACTGAGACCAGTAAAATGATCCCCTGTGGAAGAATCACAAAATATAATGAATTTTCCTTTCACAACAGTACCATGCTGCGACATAAGCCACTAAATCCTCCAACCTGATTGGTCAAGGGGTAAAATTGGAAAAGATAAATAATGTTTAGTACCGACAGCATGTTCCATATGGCTGACCTACCTAGAATTGCACAGAAGTCTTGAAAGAAGGTCTGAATTTCTGGGTTATCTTGGAAGTACTTCATGGCACCCTGTGGGTTAGACTGGAACATGGACATTGCCTGGCTGAAACGAGGATCTGACATCTGTTGGGCCAAGCGAGGATGTTTCTCAATCTTTGACAGAAGATTGTCGTTCACCCAGTCTATAAGAAGAGAGACATTGAAAAGGTCACAATGCAAAATTAGGGATTCAAGAATTATTGAAATAATAAGCATAGCATGGCCTATCTGAAATAATCTACCGAGGTTCAAAATAATCATTTTTACCCAGGTTTAGCTCAAATTACTGTTTCAAATGCACAGTGAATTCAAGAAATTATTATGAGAAATAAATAAAGAGACAATTTCAGGACTCCTGTGAATGGCAGCCTTTAGTCAGGCATCAGTGGACAAGCTGGTTTAATGCAGGCATACAACAGTTAATAACCTATAATCCTAAAATATAAAAATTAACCCTTTTAAGTTTCAAAAGAGTGCTGAGAACTAAGCACTGTAAACAAAGTAAGAAAGACCTCCCCATCACATTAAGTGTTTTCCTTGCTGACGACCGGTGGCCACACAATATTCACCTTTGTTTTCAAGAAACGGAGCACTGGCCTTCAGTGCATCCTGAACCTCCTGGATCCTCTGTGCTCCATTCTGTGCACCATCACCTTGAGGTTTGATGAGTGGAATATCTTCAAGACCTTCACCTGATACAGCAGTCTGGGCCTTGTTTGATGGCTCTACGAGAGGGCGCTGTTTAGAAGTTTGTGAAGAAGCTTTTCCAGATGATTTGGGTGCGGAACCAAAGAGAAATCCTTTCTTCAGGCCTCCAAAGGACTTGGCTTTAGAGGAAGCTGGTTTGTTGGTCTGAGATGGTGTCTTCTGTAGAGATGGAAGAGTGAAACACATGTAAATACGAGAGTCTCATCTCTTTTGGAATTCTCTAAAATCACAAGGATAGTTTTATGAAACATTCACAATTATAGTTATTGTACACAATAAAATTCCATGCAAACTGCATATATTTTTGCTGTAAAAGTACATGAACATATTTCCATAAAGTTTTCCTGTCAATGTTGCTTCTAAATACTGTTTATAATTCCTCTTTGCAATCTCCATTACTATATGTGCATGTAGCATGTAAGTTTGATCAATATTGATTTTGATTTTATTCTGAACGACAAATTACCAGGGTTTTCAGTGAATTTCAAAATACATGCACGCAAGTAGTGCTCTTATTGTGACATCATTCCTTCGTATAAATCCTGAGAATGGTTAACAGCATAACCACATTAATAACCGTATCTCTTTTAAAGTGATTGGCAAACTTCATTTAAACTTTAAACAGTACAAATTCCTGGGATCTCATTTGTACTTCAAAGATTAATACATGATCTTCTTAACTGCGCTTGGGATTCATAAATCTTTAATTCTTCAATTCTCACACACAGAGCACATTATCTTGTTAAAAGTCGTCTATCTACAAGAGAATAGGCCTCTCATGATAATGAACATGGGTAGCACAAGTGTGAAACACAAGAATCTGATGAATTCAGAATCCTGATGGTTGTCTGCATGCATAGACCATAAGTGGATTGTTAATCAACAAGTGTAACTTGAGAGAAGTTTAGCACATCAATTTTCCTCCAGGGGCCCGTTTCTCAACACCTGGACAAGTTAGTCATATCTTTATCCACCAACCACGGAGATAGTTCCAATCTTACTAAACCTGTTTCTCGAAAGGCTTCCTAACTAGAATACCTTGATATCGATACTATCGGTAAAAAGAGCAGACGAGACGTAGCCTTAGTCATAAAATAGCATAATATTAAAAAAGAAAAATTATGACAAATTTGCAAATATTGTGATGAATTGGGAAATACATCTTTTTAAAATAATGGCACATGCAAATTATGCATCATACATACTTAGACCATGAATATTGGAGCACTCAATTGCTGAGAAAATTAAATTATGAATAAATCACTTCATGACTAGAAAATCACATGTGGACGTTGAGATGGGTACCCCCGGGACATCGAATTTTGATAGTTTACGAAAGTAAACTATAACGGTTTTCTTTGTAAAATGATGATAATTATACGCCCTTCTACGATTCCAAACATCATCAAAATATAGTTTAACAAAAACAAAAATAAATCTTTGAAACTGAAACATACGATTGACATATTCTATGCATGAATTAGAGATATAATTTATCCAAATGTTAATAGGGGTCTGAAAATGACAAATACGAGTCCAGTTATGGATGGCCTGACGTTGTAGAATCTTTATCGATCAAATCATTTTACTATTTCAAACTGAATGGTTTTGTGGCGTTTTACAAACAGTTTTTATAGTTTGTTTTTATTAGAATTATCATTGAATGCATTATTCCACTCGTTTTTGTGATGTAATTTCATACTCTATGATTGATTACCTAAGACTATTATTTTCAAATCTCTAGGCACTTTTGCTTGTCATAGTCTACCCACGTGATGCCACTACGTCATTAAGAAAGAAGTTATGACAGGTTCGGAGGTGTCATAAATATTTAGTGAGGTTGTTGTACCCGATCTTGGTAAAGAGGGCTTCGTGAAACGGTTAGCGGACAAGTAGCTCACTATCTCCGATTTAGTCAAGAAGTTAGACTTATGACGGTGTTGAGAAACGGGCCCCAGAAGTCTGATAATTCACACCACTAAGTGTTCCAACAAGGAAGAGATTTACTTCTGCAAACTACCCCAATGGCATGACACTGAAAAATTATACGTACATGTACCTCAGTCTCTGTTTCCTGTTTTGTAGCTTCCTGTTTTACCCTCTGGCTCTGGGGTTTTTCTTCAACTTTTGGAGAACCATGGACTGATGATGATTTAAATGAAGATGATGATGATGAAGATGAAGCCATGCCCTTTTTATCCTTCATTTTCTGTAGTTGATGAGCTTGTTCCAGAAGGTCACTCATGTCCTCTAAAGGAGGTACCTCTGCATGAAATTTGAAAAAAAAGTTTGTGTGATGAGGTTAATTAGTACAGACCCAGTTTATAATTTGGGGTTTTAAAATAAGAAAATCCATTTATTAGGACAAAAAAACTCTTCGCAGTTCATGGGTTCCGTAACACAAAGGTTAGCAATTAATTGTATGCTTGATTTTGACGACTCATTGTACATAACAGATCATAGATAGATGGTTTATTTGAATCAAAAACATATAAACAATAAGTGTACGAATCTCCATGCGTCGTAGTTTGACAACTAAATTGTGCATTGGATTACAAAAGTATTTTTACATGGTAAACTTTCACATACTATTAATAATGAAACTTAGTATAAGGCAACATTTAACAGTGAGATAAATTAATTCAAATTAAAAAAAGGGATAATAGAGAAGAGAATGAAAATGGAAAAGAAGGAGGATTATAATAAATCGATTAACTTAACATTTACATATGAAATATGTAGCGATAAACAAGTTAGAACATGTCAAGTTCAACCCTGAAAATAATATTTGCATACAGGTATGTGGTTATTGTGAACTAAATAAGCCGATATGAGGTAAAGTTTTGAAAGTGAGTAGGCTATCATGTAAACAAGGTGAAATAATCCTGATTAAAATACAAACTACCATTTCACATCATGCCAGTGGATTGTACATAGTAAACAAAAATAGAAGAGCGGCAAGTTTTAGTCGCAAAATTTGTATTATTACATGTTGAAGTATTACATCATTGCATTTTCAATTTCGAATAAATAATATTATTACAAATGAATTATTACATTATAAAATTACAAAATATTATATCAAAATTTTGTAAACTTATTACAATTATAAAATGTATTCATAATTTCAAATTGAGTAACAAAAACACATTACCAATATTATCAAATCCCGATCGTCAGTCATCAGGTTTGAGTTTATCCTCTATTAACATAGGGTTCAAATAGAATTCAATAATTTTGTCGTGAATGGAATGGGGCTGTTTTTATATCGATTAGTACGGCACCTCGGCTCAACATAATGGTGCGTTTGTCTCAGATTTCGTGTAGGCCTGTCTTCAGTGAACCAGGCATTACCTAGGCCTACTTCAGTTCTAGATGCTTTGATTGAAAAGTTATTTCTCAGACTCAGAGACCTATATAAAGCCAAGGGGATTACTATTTACTGGCACAAAACTGCTCCTAATATAAAAAAATAATACATAACATACCTTCAGCATTGAATTCCTCCATTGTTTTGTTTCAGAGACAGAGTGTCGTGGGCGTGGGTATGTTGACTTCTGTCTTTGACTTTGAAATGAAGTCTCGAGTCTCAGTCTATGATCTTCTTGGCAACACCATCAACAAAACTTCAAAAGGCACAATCACAAGAAGATAAATATGATGAATCTAAAGTGTTTTATACAACACATGTATAGATCCTTGACAGCTGATTGGATGAAAGCGTGTCACATGACATTCAGACGAATCAGCTATAGCACGCTAAGATATGCTAGCCGTGCTATAGTCGACTTTTGCACGCTCGTGCTATAGTCGACTATAGCACGCTGAAGTATTTAAAATGAGCCAGCACTGCAAGATCCCTGGGCACACTGAACCCATGGACATGCCCCGTACACGTTAAGTGAATTAGCGGTATACGCGCGTAATCACGTTTTCGTATCTCTGACCGATGTACGTAGCACTGCGCATAAACGTTGCTAAGCTGAACACAATGCGCGTACGTACGTTGCTAAGCAAATTATTCCCAGGGTACGACTGCGTACCTTCTGGATTTCCTTCTGGATTTTATGGAATTCGTTCACAAATTTGACCTCATGGATCTATCTATGTTGAAAGTACTTGACTCTCCTGGGATTATTAGTTTAAATCTACTGACTCCCAAAAAACAACATTGTAAGCAAAATTAAAGACCTAACGCGCGTTAGTCATAAACTAGACCTATGGATCTAGCCTATCTAGTCTGAAGTGTAAGCTATCGGTGTTGTATAAAACAAATATTCAATGTTGTATTCGTGCGACGTTCCGAATATTACATTCGTTGCAAGTTGAAACAGTCTATTCAACTCCGCTTCGCGTCGTTGAATAGACTGTTTCAACTTGCACACTCATGCAATATTCGGAACGATCGCACTCATCAACTTTGAATATTTGTATAATAACTAGTAGTTGAATGATAGATCCAAATAGGCAATAGAAGTAAGAATAGGCATGATAGGAATGATAGGACAGCTCGACAGGACAAACATGAAACAATTCAAAAGTCAAGATTATTTAATTATAGGGGCCTAGAATTTCAAAAATTTCACAACACAATGTGCTTGTGACGCTGACGAGTTTATTCAAATAAATAAGATAGTGAATTATCTAATAACTCGGTAGAAATTGGGGGCGACTTACATGGTGTAGCTAATTGTGCCGGACGTCATGTACTGTGCGCTGCAAGCTCCAGCGGAATTCGTAGTGCGCGTCGCGCCAGCCGCCGCCCGGTCGGCCGGCTTCGACTCGCGCTCCAGCTTGCTTGGGTATATACGGTAAAGGCTGGGTCCACGACGCTGGTGCCAGTCATGGCAACGTAACTCCTCCCTCTTTTATTTCGGGGAACTCCCCGCTCTGCTCAGTTTGGAAGGAAGAGTGGATGGAGGGTGGAGGGTGGGGTGGTCGTAGCGGATCCGGTAGTGGGTCGGCAATATAGTCATGGCAGTAGGCCTACCTCTTTTGCCTATCAGATCTTTTTATTTCATTTTTTTAATTATCAGTATTTTTTTTGGTAAACCATTTTTTTTTTACTCTGCATTCAATCTCCGGGGGAGGGTCATTAAAAAGGGGCTTATCCAGGGTCGAAATGGGCCTTAACATTAGCATGTTATTATTTTTTCAATGACCAATTTGTCTCTATACAGTGAGAAACTTTAGAGGTGCGACTTATTTAAATGACAAGTCCACCCTAACGGGACCCTAACAAAAGTTGTTTTAAATTGAAAGATGAAAATCCAACCAGTACAACACTGAAAATTGTATCAAATGGAGTAAAAGAAGTGACGTTTTAAAGTTCGGTATTGATGACATCGCTAACTGACTATTTCTTTTGTATTTCGAATGAAATGTGAAATATTTCAAATTCTCCTCGTTGTCATGTGAAACAAAAGTTTTATTCGTCCCTGAACATGTGTAATCACCAATGTTTTAACAATTTGTGGATCTTTCAAGTTTGTCATTATTGCCAAAGAAAAAAGGAATACAAAATTGTGCAATTCAAACAATAAAAAATAGGGAGGGAGGCCATCATCGACTCTCTCATTTTCACATCACTAAGTTATGGGTGTAGGCCTATATTACAACTGGTTTTTTTTAATAAGCGAAACTTCATATGGCATAATCCTCATGGCTGAATTTAATTCGGCATAATGACTATGCTTGTTTGATTATTCTCTATTGATTCAAATCAATTAACACTTTTATGAAATGGACTTAACCTTTAAGAATGCAAAAGAATTCTGGACCCAGACTCCATGCAGGTCTAAACAAGTAGCGGATCCAGGGGCGCCATTTTTACACAAGTGTGCCCCCCCCCCTTATTTGGAAGTCGGGGAACCCTTTTTTGGGGGGTGTTATCAAATTCTGGACGAAAAGCCCTTCAATTTTAGGTGAAAAACCTTTTTTTTTTTCTTGCGGATCAAATGACATTTATTTTTAGATGAAAACCTTTTAGGGATCCGTCCCTGGTCTTAACTATAATGCTTTCAGGGATTCGGACGCCCGACCCCCTCTGACCCTCCCACCTTTGAGAGTCATAGTCAAATGTTATTTTTTAATGTAAATACGCTGTTCTTACGCAAGTGTGCTCCCCCTTTCAAAGTTACAACAAATATAACTGAAGACCTTTTTGTTACGTGAACAAAATGATCTTCAGTTTTTAGTGAAACCTTCTTTTTTTCTTTTCTATTTTTTTTACTTGTCAAATTTTCCTCGGGAAAATTTACCCCCCCCCCCCCCTCCTTGGGAAATCCTGGATCCGACCCTGCAACGGTCATACTCACTCGATCTCCTTACACATCGACGGTATCAGTGCTCACCAAAAATTGGTCGAGGTGGGAAGTAGGGTAATGAGCCAAATTTAGGAGGTCAAACCCAAACTCGTGGAGGCCCTACTGAGACAAAACTGAAAAAAATTCACGAGCGAGGGAGCAAAAACATGATTTTGTGCTAATTTTGTGATAGATTTTGACAGTAGGGGCCTATATAATCCTTCACTATAGGACCTAGCTTAATGGGAGGTTTCCTTTTCATTCTCCCCTCATTTATAGGGGTCGTGCGCGAGGTTTTATATCCCCTTCTGTAAGCCACTATTGTGAAAGGGGACAGTTTCGTGGGTCTGTTGCCCCCATGCAAATTGCCCCCTCCCCTAAAAATAAATAAATTGATCTAAAAAAATAATATATAAAAATGTGTTTATATGTGCAAAGAGATTCATGTGGCTGTATATTTTTCAATTATGATGATATAGAATAAACTGATTCATATATGTTATTCTTACTATAAGTAGGCCATATATAGGCCCTATTTCATGAACGCCGGTGTCACTACAATAATGGATTCGCATGCATTGCAATTTTCAGCGCCAAGCAAGCGAGCGATCCGAGCGAGCTAGATCGCCTATATTGAATTCGTGGATTCAAGCCTGAGGAAAACTGGAAAACGTGAACAGCTGTTGGATTATGCGTTCATTGTACCGCTGCTAAGGCTGCTATTTTGATCTTAAAGGTAAAATTATTCGATTCAGGAATTCGAATTAATATGCGTATGATTGCTCACTTAAATTTTGTAGTTTGTTCGACAATTTATGGCATTTATCATGAGTGCAAAATAATTGTCAAGAAAACTCAGTCCCACATGCGTAAATTTGTGTTGTCTCCTTCTGGCAGTTCTGCCATTCTTCTGCCTAGCCTGCGGCTGCGCTGGTGATGTATACTAATACTAACCTCGCAATACGTGTGTGAGTGCTGGTGATGAGACAATGATGATGTCTTTTTAATGATAATGGTTGATGGCAGTAATCCTTATATAAATGGTGATGAATATGATGGAAATGATGATTATGTGGTGATGATGAATATGATGGTCACGTGCACTCACACGTATTGCGAGGTTAGTATTAGTATACTAACCTCGCACCACGAACCGCGTTTGGCAGTGGATTTCTAACTAGTGGGTCGCGCGTGCTGGGATCTCACTTCTTGGGTCCACAACACACGACTTCTATGGCTTGATTTTTCTGTGCGCGGCGGCATGTAATGAACCCTTGGGTGGGTCACGTGATGACGATGGTGGTAATGCTAATGATGATCATGATGACGATGGTGATGATGAAATTGATGATATGGTGATGATGGTGGTGATGGTGGTGATGATGATGATGATGATTGATGATATATAACAATTTTTAACATGTTGATAATGACTATGAATATGCTGGAGATGAATGATGATGATGGTTGGTGGCAGTAATCCTTATAAATGGTGATGAATATGATGGAAATTATGATAATGAAGATGATGGTGATGGTTGTGATGATGATGATGGGCAGTTCCAGGGTTACGGAGTGACATTCAGAAACAAGTTTTTAGCATTCAAACAAAGATATCACCCATATTTAAATATTTATTTGCAAAGAAATGGTACCTGACAGTAGTTGCTGAAACCCACTTTTCAAAATAATAACATATTTTGATCCACTGAATTAAATGAGATATGAATATTCATAATCATGGTTACGGAGTGACGGAAAATGGACATGCATATTTGAGGAGAAAAATATATTGATCAAACGCTGTGAACTTTAAATGGCTATCACAATGTTGAGTTATTGATTGGATTCTATGTTCTAGCTTTAATATGCTGCATTACATTAAAAAATTTGTGTATTTTTTCATTAATTACAACTTAAAACATAAACCCCATACCCGGTTACGGAGTGACATCTGAAATATTCACACACAGGCAACGTAAAATGAACTTATATTTAGAAATTTTCTTTTGATATGATGTAAAAATGATTACCTTCAGATTATCGAAAAGAAAATTTTACAAAACAAGCAATAGTTTTCTGTTAAATTGAAATTAAGTAAAAAACAATATATGTAGTCCCATGTATAGAATTTTTTTGTATGGTTTGGACTTTGGATTCTCCTATAAGGAGATGCATAAGAAAAAAAAATTGTGGCTAATTATGTTCCCCTTCTGTATTTATGAAATCCCATATGAGTTTTAATAGAAAAGTTTGCTCCAGATTTAAAATAGAGCCAATATAAATTTTTGGAAAATGTCCAGTTTTGCTTGGAATTGCCCTGATGATGATGATGATGATAGATTGTGAATGGTGATTATGATGATGATATATATCATGAATCTAGTGATGGAAATTGTGATGATACTTTGTCTTTAAACATAAGGAAATTAAACATTTTTAATGCTTAGTATTATATTTCCAGTTTATCTATTTGTATTGTTTAAGACTTAATTTTTAGCTTACACTGTACATACTGTGTTTCTATCAGAGCTTGATACATCAAATTTCAAAAGCAGTATGCAAGTACATACATGTACATGTGTCCAGCATTGAAAATACACAGGAGCGAGTTCTAATTCCAAAATTTTTATCATAACTTTAAATAAACAGAGCCAATAAGATTTTGGAAAATATTCACTTTGCTTGGAATTGCCATCTACACAGATCTACTTTTTGACCAAGTTTATTTTTCTTTGTGATTATTAAGTATTTTACGGCTATCTAATGTGCCCAATAATCCTAAAATTGGCAACATAGAGCGTAGCATGGTAGCAGAGGTATAAAATTTCTACAGATTGGAAATATAAAACCTTCAAATAAAAAGTCAAATCACCCCAGAAAAATGTTGATTTGAATCAATAGAGAAAACTCAAACGAGCATAACGCTGAAAATTTCATAAAAATCGGATGAAAATGAGAAAGTTATGATATCTTAAAATTAGGCTATGATTATTTTTCACCAAACAGTTGCATTGTATACACAACTCAATGCGATGCAAACGACAGAGTCGATGATGTCCCTTACTATTTTTTTTTATTGTGGTATATAATATTACAATTTTTACAGATTTGACAATAAGGACCAACTTAAATGAACTACAAAATATTAAAACAAAGGTAATTCTACATGTTTATCAAGGACATCTTTGTTTGACATGACAATTGGGAGAAAATTAAAAATATAATTTTTCATATGATGATATACATGTAGTTGGTGATGTCATCAGTCCCCCCATTTGCGTACCGACCAAGATGTGCATAACTGTTTGGTGAAATTAATAAAAACTTTACAATGATGTCATAAATTTCTTATTTTTCATCCAATTTTGATGAAATATTCAGTGTTATGCCTCTGATTTTTATCCTTTTGGATTTGTCTTTTAAAGGGATGGTCCAGTCTGGATATATTCATATCTCAATAAATAAGAGTAAAATTTACAGAGCAAAATGCTTAAAATTTGATCAAAATCGGATAACAAATATAAAAGTTATTGAATTTTAAAGAGTTGCATTATTCCGGTGAAACAGTTCTAGGTATGTCTTTATGAATATTCATTAGGTGTGCTGATGATGTCATATCCCCACTTGTTCTTTTGTATTTTATATTAAGTTTATTTAAAAAAATCTACCCCCCAAAAAAAAAGCCTAATTGGATTGACAACTGATTAAGTGCATTAGTTATTTATTGCCCCAACTTATTTCATCATAATGGAACACATCATTTACACATTATGAAAAAATGAAACATTTATGATTTCATGTAATAACATATAAAAAAGGGAAAGTGGGGATGTGACATCATCAGCCCACCTAATGAATATTCATGACGATGTGCATATAACTGTTTTCACAAAATATTGATAAACTTTAAAATTCAAGAACTACGTTATTTTTTATCTGATTTTGATGAAATTTTCAGCATTTTGCTCTGAATTTTACTCTACCGGTATTTATTTACATGTAGATTTTGAAGAAATTTTCAGCATTTTGCTCTGTGAATTTTACTTTATTTATTTACATGTAGATATAAATATTTTCAGCCCGGACCATCCCTTTTAAAGTGTAAAGACATGCCATATTTGTCATTATTTACTGCAAACTTGCAAAATGTTTTGCTTTAATACTTTAATTTTGCTTTAATATTTTGAGGAAGTTCATTATGAGTGTCAAACTGCAATTTGTACAATGCTCTTCAGTTGCAGTTCTAAAATAATTTTGGTAGTCCTGAAATCTTACTAAGTCTTGCATAATTCTGCTTTTGTACATTCTGAAGCTTTCCTTGGAAAGACGATAATGAAATGAGTTACCAGTAGTCTGTCCTCAAGTACCCAAAGATCTGTTGACCTGACCTGACCCGACCTCACTGACCTGATCATGGAGGGGTTGTTTGGACAGATCCTTAAGGAGGCAACATCAAACAAGCATGCAGCTATACGAGAGGCCGTCAGCCAAGCACAAGGTATAGCATTGTCCTAGATACATTGATAAGTATTCTCAATATTATTTGTATACATTGTTATTCATTAATTTTTTTTTGCCTATGAATGTCTGGCTACAAAGAGCCAAGTGTGCTTTTCAATCATATTTTAAAATCAATTAAAACCTTCAAAGAAGATACATTTGACTATCAATTAGTGCTTCATACATGTATATCCTGGTCATGTAACACAAAGGTTAGAGATTAATTGTAAGCTTGATTTTCATGATTGATTGTACATTGTAGTCAATGGAATCAGTCGTAGAAAAATATTCTACGATCATTGCTAAGCTTTGTGATACAAGCCCCTGGTCATGTATGTAGTTTTTGTTTTTCTTAAAAGGCACCTTTTATTTGAAAGACATGCACTTTAATCTTACAATGGAATACATGTACAAGTAATCAATGCATTTTGGGAGATTTCATTTCACAGTCATGTAATTAAGTCATTAGTCATGAAAAAATCTTTATTTATTTATATTAATTCTCTCAAATCAATTTCTTGTAAATCTTATTCCATGGGACACAGTATTGTAATCTTTAAAAACAAGCATGAAAAAGGGGAAACTTCATTCCAATTGTCATTAATTATCCAGTGTCCATCATCTCAATATGTGACTTTTAAAATACATGTACGTGGAGTCTGGTTGAACAGCAAAAAGTACATGATATCTATACATGTGCATAGTGAACTGTACTTATTGGACAAGTCTGTGCTGTACTTCTTTCCAGCATACTTGCACTTCCTGTGAGGTCTAGGTCCTAATATTTACAGATGTGTTTTGTTTCAAATGGTAAACATTACATTGGAAAGGTCAATGTGTTCATGAAGTTTGTCTTGCTCTTTTGACTTTTCTGAGTGGGATTTGCTATACATGCAAACCAGGAGGAGTTCTAATCCAGTTATTCTGCACGAACAGATGTACTGTACAAGTAATTTTGGTTTAGTTTTTAGTTTTACAGGAAAACACATAACTTTCCCAGGGGTGTGAATAATTATGTTGTTAACTGCACAACTAACCCCAAAGAAGTCCTATTGCTGAAAATAAAAAGGTGTGAAATTAACCAATACCATTTACATTCACTTGTGAATCTACAATCTTGATGATAAAAGCAAAGTACATGTCAAATTATGCAATCATGGATTCATATATTTCTTCTGGTACATACATTTCTTGTAACTGCACAAAATACATTTGAAGTGTAATTTTTTATTGAAACATGTACTTGTAAAATTTCGAAGTACATGTATATGTGAATGTTTGTTAATTATACCTTTTTTGTGAACTGCATGAATAATTTTAATATGGAAAAAAAAATGATTTCAACAAGTTGCAATATGGTTTGTGAATGTGATTGCCCTTGAGTAAAAACAACCTGAAATCATGCCAGATGTGCAGCTACACGTAGGTACTATTCTAACCATATGTGCAATATATATACTCTTCTACAGTGTATTTCACACTCATGTATACCAGTCTTTGTGTGCCCACAAACAGAACACACTATTGAAGCAATGACCATCTGCTACATGTACCTCAACTCATTTCATTTGTAAATAAGAGTCAATTGATTTAATAATTGGCCTGTTTTATTTTTAAAAGTTCACAAAGATGTACATAGGTATAGGGGAGATCGGGGTTAGTTGGAACGCGGGGTAAGTTGAAACATTGTAATTTTCTTTAACGCCTGTAAAATAAATTTATGCAATACTTCCCTCAATTTATTGCTATTAATAGTGTTGTATTATTAATAGCAATAAATTGAGGGCAGTATTGCATAATTTTTTTTAAAGGCGTTAAAGAAAATTACAATGTTTCAACTTACCCCGCGTTCCAACTAACCCCGATCTCCCCTATTATATTTTAATACAGTACATACTAGTACACATGTGCAGAAAACTTTAAGTGAAAATCCATTGTCCAATTTTTAGACACGAGGCTAATTCCTTTATCAGAAAAATATGATTTTATGCATCCTTTGGACCTGTAATTTATTTCACACATACATGTACATGTAGTTGTACATGTAGTACAACAGTGCAGTGTACGTGGGTCCGATTTCCAGTAAAACGGTTCATTGTGATTTTTACTTCGATTCAAACCCATACCCTATTAGTGATTTCTTAAGACCAGTAATCAAGTTACATGAATCTGAGGTCCATTTCCACAGCTAGAAAATAAGCATTAATGTGTTGAAAATAGAGATTATACATTTTATTTTTAGCCTGTAAAAATTCAGCAAAAGAAAAAGACCATAAATCAGTATAGAGTAAAAGGATGTTCCTTGCTGCCCTGTATATACAGATCTACAGGTACATGTACATTGTACGACATGTACATGCCTTCAAGTACACGTATGCATCCCTAATTCCCTCATGGACGCGATATCGACTGTTTTTGTTAAAAAAAATTCGTTTATAAGCCATAATCAAATGGAATTACAAATATTGTGGATCACATCTCTTGTTTTTCATTTACGGAAAAGGAATGAAAGGCACATTTTCCCTGCATACTGTATACAGCACATGTGTACTACTATACATTAAAAGTTCATTAATATAATGATACCCTAGTGTTGTCAAATGTTAAATCTGTTTGTTTTAACCAACGTTTATTTTCCCTTCACTATTATAATCATTGCAGGGATATACAGCCAGGAGTCAGAAGCTTCTACACATTCACAGAGAGAAGTCTGTATTGAACCATTTAAACTGTGCTTGGAATCAAAGACTAGCAAGATTATTCCCTTGGGGATCAATGGACTTCAGGTTTGCATTCTTATTTACAATGCAGTTTACTTTAAAACCTCTTGACATTTTATTTTTTCCCTTCTGTAAACTTGGTTCTTTCAAAGAACATGCTTCTGGTAACTCTCAAGTTGATTCCTGTTTTATTCTTTACAAAATTTTGTAAAAAGAAAGTTTGTTTTAAGCAAAATTCTTTTAGTGATACTTTTAATATGTTGATGATAAAAGCTGATAGCAGTTTTGTTTTGGCTTTCCCCATATCCCCCATTTTTTTTAATGATGAAATGTGGACAAGATTAGTTATAAATATGAAAAGATGCTTGCAGGAGTCCCCCATGAAATACACGCCTCTGACTTTTGGTGAAGTGTCTGAATATTGCTGGAGATTGATTTTATACTAAGATCAATATCACTGTGCATTTTCCTCCTTGTAGAAAGTAGTAACTGATGAGAAATTGAAGTGCCGAGAGGGTGAGATAGAGCATGAAGATGATACCATGCCAAACCAGATCCTTAGAGCAGTAGCTGTGACTCCATCACTGAGTGAGGAGCATCAAGTAGAGATCATGAAGGTCAGTTATGATGATGGTGGTGGTGGTGGTGGTGGTGATGGTGGTGATGGTGATGATGAGGTGGAGGAAGAGGATGATGATGATGATGATGGTGGTGGTGGTGGTGGTGGTGCTGGTGGTGATGATGATGGTGGTGATGGTGATGATGATGATGATGGTGGTGGTGGTGGTGGTGGTGGTGATGATGATGATGGTGTTGGTGGTGGTGGCGATGGTGGTGATGGTGATGATGAGGAGGAGGAAGAGGATGATGATGATGGTGGTGGTGGTGGTGGTGGTGGTGGTGGTGCTGGTGGTGATGATGATGGTGGTGATGGTGATGATGATGATGATGGTGGTGGTGGTGGTGGTGGTGGTGGTGGTGGTGGTGGTGGTGGTGGTGATGATGGTGATGATGATGATGATGATGATGATGATGATGATGATGATGATGATGATGATGATGATGATGATGATGATGATGATGATGATGATGATGATGATGATGATGATGATGATGATGATGATGATGATGATGATGATGATGATGATGATGATGATGATGATGATGATGATGATGATGGTGGTGGTGATGGTGGTGATGGTGATGATGAGGAGGAGGAAGAGGATGATGATGATGATGATGATGATGATGGTGGTGGTGGTGGTGGTGGTGGTGGTGGTGCTGGTGGTGATGATGATGGTGGTGATGGTGGTGGTGGTGGTGATGGAAGTGATGACCAGGGTGATGAGGAGGATGATGATGATGATGATTTTGATGATGATGATTACGATGATAATTGATGATGATGATCATGATTTTGATGGTGATGAAGATGGTAATAATGCTTTGGTGATGATGATAATAACAGTGGTAATGAAGATGGCCCCAATAATAATGATAGTGATAATGATGGTCATTGCAATTATGATCATTGTGATGTTGATTAATAATGATTATGATTATGATGAAGATGAATATTGTGACGATGATATAATAGTGGCTTTAATAATGATGTTTATGATTGTGTTCATTGTGACTATAACCATGCAAGTTATCATTTTATTCTCCCTGAATATTAATTTCTTTTGTTAGGTAGCACTTTTTGGTTTGTCATACTTAATAGTATTTTTCCCCTTTCAATATTTCATTTCTCTTACAGCTTCTCTTGATGGTAGCCTGCTCTAATCCATCTCATGTGTCTCCGCAGACTGTTATCAACATTGCCAAGGTATCCTACAACCTCTAAATAAATCCTTTTTGCTTACTTTGATTTTTATAACATTCCATCGATGATTTACCAGTTTTACCAATGCTTACAGATGTATAGTATTATCCTATTTACTTTAAATATAAAAAAAAAGAATTGTGAAATGAGAATGATGAATAATTATGTTGTTCTGTAGGACGTTTCATAATTGTTCAGTCAATCCTCTCAAATGCATTCATTCCCTTTAAAGCTGTCTGAAAACCGTGAGATTTTATGTTGTAATATTAATTCTAGACATGCCTGTACTTTACTTCATCTAAATTTTTTTTTTATTGGATGGTATTTACTACCCCCTTTCGAAACTGCCTTGGATGAAATGAGTTGGGCTACATATTTTGATTACCATTGAGCATTGACTGTACTTAAAACTTGCCTCTTTCTTGACTAGTTATTTTTTAATGAAATAATGTAGACGGAATTTAGATTCTTACCATATTTGAAAAAAAAGGCTGCTTCATTATAGACATGTGGTAGAGATGTGTCTTCAGTTGAGATGCAACTTCTGTGACCAAATATAATTGACCAAGTATGTATACTTAGACAAATACCAGGTAGTAGAGATATTTTTGCATAACAGAACTTGGATCATGTATTAGAAAGTTCTTAACAGATCTAAAGCTGCAAGGTACATTTAAATCGCATTAATGGTGAATCCAGGTTGGGGCACACCCGGCCGGTGCCCCCCCCCCCTCCCCCTTGCACAAGTGGGGACATTTTTTTTTATTGTCAAATTTTCCTGACATCACCATCAATTGGGAAGGAAGACCCTTTTTGGGGGCTTGTTAAATTTTTTTCTGTACAAAATGCCCCCCCCCCCCTTTGGAAAATCCTGGATCCATCCCTGAATCGCACGCACTGATGTTGAAAAACCATTTTATCCTTTACCATTTCCCATGGTTGTCCCAGTTTTGTCAATCGGTGTATCTCCAGAGCAAACCTGAGGTCCACAAGGCATGTCAGGTGACCATTCTTCAGGTCATGACAGATGTAGCTCAAAGCACCAATCGACAGGTAGAAATGATAGATACCAGTCTCATATTGTCTGCTTGGTGTCTTGCTGCAGTCATGTTGCATGAGTATATATTGGTGTCATATTATCATGCATATGTTTTGTAATCTTGTTCCAGCAAGTTGATTGTATATTTGTATGCTGTTCATTATAATATTGGTATAATATTTCAGTTAATCTTAGTGTTTAACCCAGTGACATTTCTTTGTAATTTTTGCATGTCAGATTTTTTAGGAAAATGCTGACAAATTATAGCTCCATGGTCGACTTAAAAAAAAAAAATTCTTGGGGGGGGGGGTGATCCACTGTTGTTTTTTCTCCGGGGTGGGGGGGCAGGGCTACTCAAATTATACCATGATACCTATGTGACACACCAAAGTCGAAAATAGGGGGCTCTGGAACTAAAAATTAGTCTTATATAATGGGGGTCTCCAGAACGTCTCTAGGATCAACGATTGCTAGTAATGCAATGCTCTGAAACTGACCATATTAGAAAATGGGGGTCTCCAGAATGGTCCATTGGCGCCACCGGCTGAGCAGTTCATGACGGACACGCACTAGAACGCGGAACCACAAATTTAAGGTCTCCGGAACGGAAAAAAGGTGATAATTACTGATGCTCTGGAACGTAAATTAAGGCTGAAAATGGGGATCTCGACTGTGGCACATACTTATCATACATTTATTCTAAGTACAGGGTAGCTCCCTGGGTTATCTCCCCTCTCTGTGATGAATTTTATAGCCTGTCAAGCATGGCAATGAATGAGAGGTCCTGTTGATTATGAAACATTGCTCTCATCCAATCACACACTCATACCATCGTACACTTCATTTTTTTTCTTTCTGTATGTAATCATGATCCTGTCTTTTTTTATTCAATATTACTAGTACAATTTTATGTTATGGTTTGCTCATTTTCAGAATATACTAATTATCTATTAAATGTCAATATTATATTTTTTATTGATTTTATATAAAGTTCATATGTTTTCAGTGTGATATGTAATAGCAAGTATCACTGTGGACCCAGCTATTTAAAAAATTTTCCTTGTACAGGTATTTGTGTCCCTTTTTTCACTTCTTTTGCTCTGTATTTCCAATTCATCCATGTATGCACAGGGAAAACATCAATCATATCTAATGTATGACAAGCTTTTTACAGAATTTGTGCCTCTTGAGTACATGTATATGGTACAAGTTTGGGGCTGAAATTCAAAGTTTATTTCTGGACAAAAAGGAAAGCCTAGACTGATGTCCTACCCTTGTAAACTAAGCTTAAAGGGACTTCAAAATGTTTCTGTGCTGCATGGTTTTTTTTTTTTTTGGCAGGGGGGGGGGGGGCTGGGGATAAAGATGATGATAATTATTTTTGCTTTATTTAGCACTTAATGCCTACATGTATTTTAATCAAAACTCTCCCAGAACTCAATGATAGTGCAACAGTTTTTTAGAGATCAAGAGCATTCCAAGAAAATTCCGTCAACATTTCAACTCATCTTCAATCTATCTGCTAAATGTATAGAATAGTAGGCCTACTGCATACTGTATGATTGTTGCTCTACATGTATGTACCACTGCATTGTTTTTCATGTACATGTAGCATGTCAATTTGTTTTTATGTGTGTGTGTCTGTAGGCTTGCATTGATTGGCCCATTCGTCATCCCAGTCAAGCAAGTAATGCTGCTAAAATCACCCTCACGCAAACCTTGAGTGTGCTGTGTAAAGCGCTAGTAAGTCTGCTTCTTGTCTTATACCCGCAGCCATTACATGCAATAAAATGTTCTGTATCATTTCTGTGTCAATTTTAGTTGATTTATTATACACATGTAAGCAAGAATTTTTCCCCTTGATTTTGAGATTGTTTGTAAATTGTTCCACATAAATGCTTGTTTCCCACCTGTGTTGAAACTTTACATATATGTGGTGGGAAAAGAGATCGACTATGAATTATCACAATTTTACACCAATGCTACACACAGATTGATGTATACCCCCCCCCCCCCCCATGTACATGTAATGTAAATTATAGGTAAGTCTAAATTCATGTAAAGTAACTCCCTGTTGAACTATCATCCTACATGTATTGATAACATCTTAAGTTTGAAAAAATTGAATAGATTATAAATAATTCAAATTTTTAACATCAAGAGTATGATTTTTTTTAAAGAGCAATAGCAGGTTGGTGCACTATATGTATTTATGCAACTTGTGACTTGCACATAGCTGCATCTAAATGACGCAACTATGTATACTCTGTCTGTAGTAATAAATTTACATAATTTGTTTAAAAAATAATAATAATTGATTTGGTAAGATTCATTGACATTTCTTTAAAGAAGCATGTTATCATACATGTATAATCTCATTTTTCAAAAAAGTAAAATTTTCTGCTTTTGCAGCCATTCCTTTATCATTGTCTTATAATGCTTTCATCTTTATACCACTATGCTATTTCATCCCAGGTTAAAAGCACTATCATGTTAGACCATGGAGAGATGGGTAAGAAATTTCATTGTTCCATCATAATTATATTCATAGAATTGTTAATATTATCAAAACAATCCACTCATAATGTACATGTTGAGCTACACAGTACAAAAGTTGTCTAATTGACCTACTCGGAGATATGTAATGTGTCACAAAGCATGCATATAAACTCAACACGACCAAATACAGGATTGTTTAATATTCACTATAATTGTGACTGAGTTTCCAAGACCTTTGAATCCCTACAGTAGTGAGAGTTTGACAAAACTTGCTGTATTGTCTCCATACTGTTAGTTTTAGGTACCCATTTCATACAAACATGCACATCACACAAATACTCTATCATTTGTGTTAATCACAGACTACACTGTACAAAGACTCCAAAAGCATAATTGAGGTTTGTTCAGCCGTGAAATTTCTTTTTTTTTCTGATATTTATTTTCAAAATGCATTTTCTGGCTAAAGTCTATGGAATGTTGATTTCTATCAAAGCTATGAACTTTCCTAAGTTCTGATATCTTTATAAAGCATCAAATTCTACATATATTTTACTTTTATTATTGGATATTTGAATGCTTCGGAATAAAGTCCTTCAAAAGAAGTTTACCTTTGAAGTACATTCTCACATCCATAAATTATTTATTTGATGTTTCCTTTTCAACAAACCTCTCCTTGTCTGTGTATATTATGTACTATATAATGTTGAAAAAAAAAAATTCTCAATTTCAGCTGATATCTATTTTCCGCTATTAGTTTATGATATATGTCTTGATATCCATTTTGATTTTATCATCCTTTTTCTTTCCCTTTTTCCAGACATTTTCACAGCACCTTTCCTCATATTCTATGAATTTCATGAAAGCTGATTATATGCACATCGTATTGAAATTTGTGTAAGCCTGTTTATATGTAGTTGGTAAAAGCTGTATTGCAACATACATGTACTAAAACCAAACAGAATCTGGAGCAAAAATGGTTAAATAAGTACCCTTCTCAATGTATCATGTATGCCATGCATTCTTTCCAGAGGGGACGCCACATACATGTTCTGTACAATAGTGTCTGAATTAAAGAAATCCTTTGCAGAAAAAATACAAACAGGAATAACTGAAATAGATCAATTGACATTTTATTAGCCACATGTACATGTAGTGCTATTTCTTGCTCCACATTTTGTTATGGTTCAGTGTACAGATGTACATGTAGATGTACATATTTGGATGTCACACACATTCTTTGAGAAAAGTAATTCATGACATTTGTCCATTTTCGTACAAAAATATTAGTCCTGGAAGGGGACTACAATAAATGAATAATTATATGAGATGAAACTTTTGACCAATTGCACACAGGCTCTCTTTTGGTACATGTACCATTTGTCTATAATGAAAATAAAATATTGCTTTAATATGACTTTTAGTCTATGCAGTGGATAATCACAATATTTACTGGAATCATAAAAATCATTTTTTAGTTTATTTGAAACAATAATACACAGGATCATTCAAAATGTTATATCATCCACTATACATGTTGCTTGGAAGTTGCCAGCTACTATGTGTGTTTGACATTCATTTATGTGTTCATGTACCTGTACATCTGTAAATAATTCATTTGTTTTTCTCTGAAACTCTAATATTTACCACATATTTCAATTTACTTTTGACATGCTTTTCATGTGGATTTCAAACATATGTAAGTCATTTTGCACCACTTACATGTAGATACCTGTGTGGATTTTCTGAAAATGTGCGTTTGTCTTTCAATGATTAATATACTTGTTCGTGTTTGTCATTCTTTGCCACTAGCATACATAGTTTTTTCAGTCGCACAATATTCTCAGCTTAGATTCAAAGAAAAAACAAAGTACAGGATAACAATGTAAGATAGGCAATTGTGATAGTGATAGAATTTTAAAAGGAATACAGTTTGTTGTATGCATGTAACTTGAAATTTAGCAAATGATGTTTTTAGATTAAATTCTTTAACATAACTTTAGCATTTATTGTTTTCATAACTAATGCATGTTCTCTTTTAAAGTTGGTGGGAAAAAAAACATTGAATTTGCAGTTAAAGAAAATAGTACCAAGGCATTGATCCAAGATTTACCAGGGGGGGGGGGGCAAAAGTTTTCTGACTAACCAAAAACTAACAAGTTCGGATTACAGAAGCTCTTTTTTGTCATTATTTTTTTCATTAGCCAAAGAAGGCCTCAAAAACTCTGCCCCACCCCCTTGCCATTCCCTCCCTTTTAACCGCCAGATCTACATGTATGCCTATGGTAAAGCTAATCCTGCTTTAAAAAAAACCCATGTTTATTGTATATTTCTCTCACGATACTTACAATGTATCGTTCCTCAAGCTTTTTACTATGCTTTGTATATGCATGCTTGCCTGATGATGGATAGAATTTTATGCCATTTTCTGTAGAGCATTCCAAAGTGCTTGACTTCCTTCATAAACATACTACAGATACACATGTATTGTTAAGTATATTATATATTTATCTTTCATTTTTGCAGTATTACTTGTTTTGCATGGTATTCCATAGCATTTTTTTCAGAGTAAAAGGACTTCATGTTTAATGTATGTTTTGTATTGCAGCTTCTGTTGATGATGGTGACGATGAAGACCGATTATGTGGTGATGTGGTTGCTGTACTGGGGTTCTTATGTAACAAGGTCTCAGAAACTCACAAGTAAGTCCTTCTAAAATAATTTTATACTTCGCATAGATTTAAATGCTCCATCGATTTCTTAAGATGATGTGATTTTGTTTATACATGTATGTGTTAACAAGAGACAATTTTCTGTGTATACAAATTTATGAATGCACTAAGAAATAAGATGGTGCAGATATCCACATTTTAACGATTATGTGGTTTAATGAAAAATAGCTTGTGATTGGAATTACTTATAGTCCAGCTATTCTTGTACATGTATACTACTACTAATAACAATTATACTTGCTTATATAGCACTTAACACTGTATCAGAAGTCTCTAAAGCACTGTACAGTAATGCAGCATATACCCTGGCTTAAGCAGAGCAGCTGTTAGGCGCGCTGCATTTCAAGAAATAAATTCCTACCCATTCTTCTCACTTGGGTTGAGTGTAGCACAATGTGGGTAAATTTCTAGTAATTCAAGTATTGAAAACCATTTGTTTTGTATTATTTTGTTAGAGCTGGAGCCAGCACTCAGAATCAAACGCAGCTGACCTTTGAACTGGAAGCTATCTTGGCCATGCTTACCAACATGGAGCCCAACCTGCGAAGCAGTTCAGCATTCCAGAAAGTTCTTTGGTAAATACATTAGTTTTCATTTAATCTATCAATTTCTTTGTAATCTCGTAGAGTTTACGTGAACATGTATGTACATGTATATTCTCAATGAAAATCATAATGCCCATTTAAGACATTTATACAAGAACACAAATGAATTTTGAACAGTTGAATGACATTCATGTACATGTAGGTATCCAAACTTCAAACTATAGTTCAGTCTGTATATCATGGTCAATCTTCTGTAAGTCAAATTATTGCTTTAGCCACAGCAATTGCAGTACCAGATTATAAGAAAAACTCTGCTACTTACTTTTTTTCGATTTGAATTTTACTTATTACGTCAAACAGATTTCTGCGGTCCCAGGGGATTTCAACTTAAGCTGAGTCTTCCCTTGTGTCATTTAATACAAAGTCTGGCATAAATACAATTTCTCTTTTTCTTAAAACCTTGTCTAAATGCCTTCTTTCTGCTTATTTGATGTTCTAATGTAAAACAGGCAAGAGCTTTGCCCCACCCTCATCGCGATCCTCGGTATCCCCAAGGACCAGAAATCCATCATCTCCTCTAACCATCATCCCGACCACCACCATCATCCTGGTCACCTAGCAACCAATCATCATCAGGAGCACGGTAGAGGATCCAGCAGCGCGGTGTCCGTTCCCGTCTCCTTTCGCTCAGCCAGGCACGTGATCTACTGTATAGCAGGAGAACTGATCAGACTGGTAGGGTGTGTGGCTTCTATGAGGCCTGTGATTGGTTCATTGCTACACAGGATGTTGCTGTTTCCTCCGCCTTTGCAGAGGAACGAGGCCCTCAAGGTCCTTAAAGAGGTAAAAACAATGTGTTTTTGGTGAAAAAAAATAACACTATATTATACAATTAATGCAGATCATTTAACTACCTTTTGAACAGTTCTAATATACCCAAGATAATAGCTGAGGGTGTTGGGACTGTTTTGAAGGTCTCTACAGAGGTCTCTCTGCACTCGACCCAGGTGAGGTAAATGGGTACCCGGCAGGATTAATTCCTTGAATGCTTGAGCGCCTAGGCAGCCCAGCTAAAGCCGGGGTAATAATAGCAGGGCCCGCTGGGAGAACAGTTTTCGGAACTGAAGCGGCTACCCTGGGTAAATATACCGCTATTATTATTATTATTATTATTACAGTAATAATAATAATAGTCAATTCTTTTATAGGGCATAACACATTATGAATAAATTCTCTATGCGCTTCCAAAGGACTTGAGTATTATTACCCCGGCTGTAGCTCAAGCAGCCTTTCCAGCGCTCGGCTTTTCAATGAATAAATTCCTTTCAGGTACCCATTGACCTCACCTGGGTTGAGTGCAGCACAATGTGGATAAATTTCTTGCTGAAGGTACGTGATGGCTGGGATTTGAACCCACGACCCTCTGTTTCATAGTCCAGAGACTAATCCACTGGGCCACAACGATCCACGTTGTTTAGGTTTTGTAGATGTACTAATGCCCTAATGAAATGTTTTATATTTTTTGTTTTATGAAATAGTGGTGCAAATTACTCTGATGAATTACACTCACCTGAAAGCCATGAACAGTCATAATACTTTTATTAAATTTCATGTATTTATTTATCTTTATTTATTGGTATATAATGCACAAATAGATATAGTATAGGATGAAGGGGTCAATTTACAAGTTTGTGAATTACAATAAGATTACAAAGAAGATGATCAAAACACATGTTTAGTATCCAAGTCCTTTGGAAGCGCATAGAGACATTATTCAAAATGTGATATGCGCTATACAAGAACTGTATATTATTATTATTATTAAAGCAAGCTTTAAAAGTTTAATACTAGACCTGTAATAGTGAATGGACTATTTCTTCACTGTAGATACTGTCTTCACCTGGTCGGATCCTGGACCTATCTGGACCTGCTATAGAGGGAGCTGAGATTACATGCATGTCAAACAAGGACCATAAAGCAGACCTGGACCTCATCAAACTGTAAGTCTATATCTCACCCTCTCCATCTTACAGCATTTACTCTCTTAGACCCAGATTCACAAAGAAGGTTTTAACTATGATGGGATACCACTCATAAACTACATGTACTTTGTTTATGCATACTAGAATAAGTGCAAATAAGCACATAATACTCATGTGTGCATCTACCGCAATTATTGGATCATATACATGGTTTGTGCACATTTAAAAAAAAAGCAACCTCCATGTAAGTGAGAGTTTATTGTTGGAGAGGGCTTAAACATCCTCTGTGAATTCAGACCTCATAATTTGTCTCGAATGGTCACTGTTCAGTCATTTTTCTTTCCATGAAATATCAATTTTTCTTCTACCTTGACCTGTTCAAATTTCAGCTTTAAAAAGTTATATTTTTTGTGAAGATATTTATTTTCACTTGCCCATGTTTTTCAAAACATATATTGCACCCAATCCTATTCAACATCATCACATAAAAGTAAAAAATGAACAATAGTAAGGTTTTGTCTTTCTTGCACTAAACAGCCATTTTACTTTTTTTTTCATCATACATGTAATTCATTATGAATATGTAACACTTCAAAATTGATCTATCAGTAATTTTAGAATGATATCAGTCTAATGTTGTTTCTCATTTTTTCCTATTGTTCAAGACTCATGGATGCTATTTCTGAAGCGTCTGGTTGCCATGAGGTGTGCGTGTCTAGCATTGGATGTGTGGGGGCGCTGTTAGCCTCGTTGGAACAGATCAGTCATGGGAAAGGAATGAGTCAATGGCAGGCAGAAGAGATCCTAAGGAGAGCAAAGGAAAAAGAAGAGGAAAACAAGAAAGGTAAGATCATAGGGACATTGAAAGAAACCAATCGATTGCAACTTTGCAATTTTTAGGTGATCTGCTAGAAAATTCCAATTATTTTGCTTTAGCTTAAAGTGACAAATTTATTGAAATATAAATGAATTTAGATCCAACTATTGTGTTTGCTCAGTTAGTAGAGCATCTGCCTCATAACCGGGAAGTCAGGAGTTCAAACTCCAGTCGCGTCAGACCAAAAGACATTAAAAGATGGGAGTTGCTGCTACGCTGTTTGGCGTTTCAAGATTCAAGGGATAGATCTACATCGATCTGGTGCTGCACAGTGGCTGCCGGGCCCATGATTAATTGGGCAAAATGAATTTTCGGAGTGATTCTGATTCAGATTTCTATTTCGAACAATGAATTATGGATTTTCATTTTCAAGTTATTTAAAGGTCAAGTCCACCCCAGAAAATTATTGATTAGAATCAATAGAAAAATATCTAACAAGCATAATGTTAAACAATGGTAATTCCACATGTTCATGGAGGAATAAAACTCGATTTCACAGGGCAAGGGGGAGAAAATCAGAATATTTAATGTTTCATATAATAGAATACAAAATAAATAGTGAGTGGATGACATCATCAGTCCCCTCATTTGCATACCGACCAGGATGTGCATATAACTGTTGTGTGAAATTAAGCGAAATATTGAAATGTCATAACTTTCTTATTTTACATGCAATTTTGATGAAATTTTCAGTGTTATGCGTATTGGATTCTTCTCTTTTTATTCAAATAAACTTTTTGTTGGGGTGGACTTATCCTTTAAAGTAAAATTCATGAAATCTCACTGATAAAAATGTTGAAGGGGGAGGATGATTCTGGCCCCCAGTCATTTAGGATTAATATTTTAATTTGAGATGATATACCCTGTTGCCGAATTGCATTGGTAATTTTGTCATGCCACAAATAACTTTGAATACAAGGGGGATGATATGGTTTTATTTTATCCTTAATTTCTATTTTATTCTACTCATAATTTTCTATTTAAAAAAACATTGTCATGCTGCCATTATTTTTACAAACGGCTTGTTGATTACAATTGTGTTAACACCCATCGCTTTTCAGAAATGGAACAAGAAGAAGATGGACCACCTTGCCTTACACCAGAAAACCTTCATATCAACTTCCAGCCAGAGCGGAAGAAGACACTCCTTGAACTCGCTGGAGCCTACAGATCACCTACGGGAGATGGGAACCAGACTGTTGAAGGTCTAGAAAGGGGCGCAGTGCAGAATGGAGATGGAGAAAGGGAAGGAGATGGTGATCTACAGGAGGTTGATCCTATCACACCAAGGGGAGGATGTGATAATGGGGATGGATTGGTAGAAGGAGTGCAGGAAGAGGAGGTCCAGGAGGAGGAGGAGGACAAGGTGGTGGACCAGGAGGATCCTGTTGCACTTGCTGCAGCTGCTTTTGCCGCCGATGATGATGCAGAGGAGGAGGTAGTGGATGATGGTACTGGTGATGCGGGCCAGGATGAGACCAGGAAGGAGGCGGAAGGAAAAGAAGAAGAGAAGGAAAAGGCAGTCGAGACCAGCGAGGTTGTAGAGGAAGGTGATGGCAGGGAGCTCGAAGAGCCTGATGAAGATTTAGGGGAGGACTCACCACTTATCTCTCAGGGTGATGATATCAAGAATGGTGTCCAACATCCTGAATCCAGTGCATCAGCTTCAGAGGATGTGAAGGTAGAAGGAGAGGATGGAGAAGCTAAAGGATCATCTTTACCAGGAAGCCCTTCAGCTGCTGCAGAAAAGGTTAGAATCTTATTTTCAATCATTCTATATTTACTTCACATATGAGCAACACCATATATAAGTGTGTAAGAAATAAGCAGAATAAGTTTTATTGGTAAATGAAATGAGGTTTACTTGTAAATACAGGTACATGTAAGTCTGCCAAAGTTGAACTTCTGTATGTAAGTTGAACAATCGCCCGAGTTGAAGTAATTTGCAGACCAAAACATGAAAAGATCCACTTCTTTAATGTTAAATAAGTTACAGAATATAAAAGTGATTTTGAAGGTTGCTAAAGGCCTTTAATTAGGCTTACAATGATCAAACATTTCAATTGAGCTCATTTCAATATTCCTTTCAAATATTTATTTGGCAGGCTGCTCTCCTCATTGCAAAGAAAGAGAAAGAAGCTGCCCAGGATTTTGCTGATGCTCTCCTCTCCATGTTACCAAGGTTTCTTGCCATTGATGATGTCACCGATGTTGATAAGGCTATTCAGCTGTTTGCATCCAGATATGTAATTGGTAAGTATAGTCAACATTACATACATCGACTTTTCTCATATACGTACTAATTTAATTTGATTTAAAAAAAACAGAGAAACTGATAAATGATACATGTAGCTATGGAAAGTCACCAATGCTAACATCTAAAATTCATATGTTCAAAGGAATTAAAATTCATGAATCTTCATGACTCTGTTTCCTTATGTTGAAAGAAAAGGTTTCAAATTTAATGTATAAAGTAGATTTAGGTATATCCATCTTTGAAGTTTCTATCCCTGGAGTTACATGTTATGGGGCATGTATTTGAGTGTCTCTTTGGGGGCAACAAAGGCAAAAGTTAAATTGAACAAAAAAAAATTGAAGTTTTTTAATGGAAAATGAGGTATAAACTGCAATCAGAAACAAGAAAAGGGCTCAGTTTCAGCATTTGTCTAGCCCTGGGTGTCATTTCCTAGATATGTCTCCAATCTGCACAATGCTCTTATGATATTTCCAATTATCTTGCTCTGAGTAGGGTATAGCATGAAGAAGTCTGAAGCAGAAGGTGATAAATCCAACAAGTTGAACCTGACTCCAGTCATCAATGCCGATGGTATCTATGTTGCTACTTACGCCTGTTTGCTACTCAATCTCAAGCTTGTGAGAAGTGATCATTACCAGAACCCTGCATCTCTACCTCTGACACAGGTGAGTTACCTCCTTATAGCATTAAATTACAGACCTTAACTTTCATGATTCCCTTCCTTGCATACAGTTATGTTCAGTACTCTGGCACCTTGTTCTTTTCTAGTTGAATAAAGTTGTTTTTTAAATATAGGAGAAAATACTTGTTGCTCCACCTGGGCACTGTTTTACAATGAGTTGCGATAGATTGAAATGAAACTCAAATTGCAATTGAACTAAAATTCCCATCTCTTAACTCCTCAGATGCTTGCATTAAATTTCACTACTGCTTTTGTCAGATTATGCTCTGGATTTGCGTGTTAAATATCATGACTGCGTAGGTGCTTAAGTATGACATTGTGAAACAGAGAGTAAAATCTCTCATTTTTTCTCTCAAAATACCATTGTCTCATTATAACAAACAGTGCCAATTTCTGAGGATTTTGAATTTTGAATTTGCAGAAACAATTCATTGACAGTGTCCATTACAGCGGGGTATTGGTGTACCTGTCGGCCAGTTGGCTGGGTGAGCTTTACAGGATTATTATAACCAGGAACCTTCTGGAGGAAGGAGGCTACCAACCTTCAATGGAATACTGTAACCGGGCTCTTATCTCCATCCTGACAGGTTAGTTGAAACGTTTTAGAGGTGATTCAGGATAATGATGATAGTGGTAAAATGGATAATTATGATAATGACGATGATGATGATGTAGGTGTAGTTAGTAACGTTGACAGGAACGATGATGAATATAGATGTTGTCATTTCAATTGGGGTTTTTATGCCTAGCCCACTCGTGCAGTGCAGCAGGCATTATGTCTAAAGGTCACCTACAGTCGGTTCTTCAGTCAGTCCTATTTTCATTGTCATGATAAATCAAAAGTTGGGTCATGAATGCACACATCAAATGATATACTTATCCAAAAGCTGTGAAGAAAATCTGCCTGTTGATTGGTATTATTTTCAAACATTTTGGTACAATCCAATAAGTTCTACTCGTCTTCGATAAGCATTTGAGACAGTAAACCTCCCCTTCCTCCTTCAGAGCTACAATTTGTTGCAGTACAAGATACGTTTGTTGAAATTTATTTTTTAGATGATGCCCTGCTCTACCCAAAGAATGGATTTTACAACATCACAAGGGAGTGTTCCAGATCATGTTGAATATATTTTGTTTCCCCTCTCTTCAGATCTTGATGGATTAGGAAGTCAAGAGCTTGGAGGTCAGATGCTTCATGATGCCCCTACTTACAATCAAGGGATTAAAACGCTACCAGTCAACAACTCAAATCTAGAAGGGTCAGCAGGTATGGTTCACATTTTAGTCAAGAAGGGCAATACCAAAGTAATCAACCTATTTGTACCTCTGACTCCGACTTTCCCCCTTTCTTACTCCCCTGCATGAACTGCTAAAGCCATGATAAGGTGAGAGCATTACACATTTCAGGAAGTTCCTGCATATAGGGGATTGGATAAACATATTAAATGGAATTGCCTAAAAGTAACATTTCGATAGTAAAGAGAAGAGATAAAAACACAGCGATGTCTGTAATTCATCTCCAAGGGTCCAGATGTAATTCCAAAAGGCACAGGTTATCAACTTGATCCCCGAATGTACAAGTATTGACAGAATGCCTTTGTGATATCATGTCCCTGTTTTGCTGGTAGCCCTTTCTTGAAGAGCATATGCATCTGCATGCCATATTCAGCGGTTCCATGGCATTTTGTTCCGGCGACAATTGATCCACACACTAATGGAATGACCAAGTTCAACCCTGGATTTAACTCTATACCTTGTCCTAAACGTAAACCTAACATAAAACCATACTACAACCCTAAACCCATATCTTGGATGAAATAAAGCCTGGTGCAATTGTCGCCATAGCAACTCTTAGTCACCTATGAGCAGCCTTCTCTTGATTGAGCCAGCTACATGTCAAGTAGGTGTCCCTACCATGATCTTGCCTTGACATATTTATCATGCCACTCTAATCCATCTATTGTTCCAGCGATATAAGCTCTGTTATTGAGGATCATTTTTGAAAGCTGGTAAAGAGAGTAGTCCTTTCTTGAAGAGCACATGCATCTGCATGCCATATTCAGCGGGTCCATGGCATTTGCTCCGGCGACAAATACCTTCTACTGCTTACTCAATAATTGGTTACTCCCTGTTTTTTGTGAATCAAGCTGGAAATTTTAGACCAGAGTTTAAATTAATTGTATTTCTATAATAATGTTATATTACTCTAACCTTTACTACATGACCAATCCAAGATACTAAGCAGGAGGGGGGGGGCAGAATCTTTCTAATAAGCATAAAAGGTCACTGCCATCAATGATACTTCCCAGTTGGAAAAAAATATCTGACAAAAAAGGGACTTAAATTGCATTGCAAGCAACCTCTTACATTGATACACCATTTCAGGTGAGGTGTTTGCCCGAGAGCTCCTGACAACCTTCTGGCGTAGGATACTCTCCATCCTGTCCATACCCCTCTCCTCCAAGCACACCCTAGTCCAGGGTGGTGGCCTGGCCTTCCTACTGGGGAGTGAAGGAAGCAGCAGTAAGGAACAGAACTCAAGGGACAAAGATGCTATCTGTCTTAGTCTGGATGGTCTCAGGAAGGCTGCAGAACTCAGCTGTACTCTGGGTAAGACTGCAGTAAGGCTGTTGATGAATGATGCACATGACAGGACATTCTAGGAGAATACATTGTGATAATATTGCCTAATTCAAGGGAAAGCTGGGTAGCCTTTCATGAAATCAAATATTCAGGGATTTTCACTGGCTATTTACCATAAGATACCGAAATCCTAAGAAAATGTGTTAATGAAATTCACTGATGAAAGGCTTCATAGAGTACTCCCCTGATATCCTTTCACTACCTACAATACAACCTAGTCTTCAAATTCAATAGTAGTGAAAAATGGAAAAGAAGAATGATCTGGTGACACAGGGTTACTGTCTGTAAGCACATGTAACTTTATACCAAAAGTGCCAGAATTTAAATTATGTCATATTCAGTAGAAATTTATAATGACAATTAATTTGAACTAATTGTTGTGGCCTTTTACTTTAGCCAATATTTCTTTTTTTGAATTTTTCCAACCAGCCTAGTTAACTGTGTACAGATTTATCATAAATTTTTAGATATGTGGGCTCCCTCTCCCATTTTGCAACTGTCATGAATTGATAGTCCATATCCTATCCCAGAAAGTGTATATTTCATTCCTAGACCTTATGCTCATTGAGTTTGTACCATTTCATTCCTGACTGATCCTACTTTTAGGCCTCCAGACGCGTTGTGCGGCTGTCTTCGCCCAGCTGAGCGAGGCTTCCTGTGCAAGTGACAATCCCACTCCTGACACCAATAGTACAGAGACATCATCCAGGATGGCAAGCCTTAGGGGGAAGCTAGGCAAGGGACAGGGGATGAGGCTTCATGCTGCCCATGTTCTCAGTATGGATGCACTGCTTTCTATGGGTCTTGAGATGGGTAGCCACTCGGCGGAATGCTGGGGTCATGTCTTCAGGTAAGAATCCACACCTTTATCAAACAACAATGACAAACAGCAATGTTTACTGCAGTCTTGTCTGTAATAGAAGTCCCAGTATCCTATATTGCTGTACTCATTTGTCCAAGAGAAAGTTGTTAGTCTGTAATAGAAGTCACAGGAACTACCTGTATCATACGTTGTAGCTGTGTTCACTTTGTTAGTGGGCAACTTTGTTCCTTGATCGGAGTGATTATGAGTCTTTATCTTGACTCTTCAACAGATGCTGTGCCTTTGTCTCACAACTCGAACACACTCAATTCAGCAGCACCGATGCTCAACCCTCAGTCACCCCGTTGCCAAACGTCAAAGAATCCACTCGGTCAATTGAACCCCTGGAGGAGGCCATGTCGGACGAGCTTGATCTGATTCCTCCGTACATGTCGGCCCATGTCCCAGTAGCCCCTCCACCAGTCGCTCAAGCTCCGCCTCCATCATCATCGGGCATTGATGTGCAGGAGTTCATCAAGAAGGAGATGGAAGAGTTAGGGTTTGAGATTGGGTCTGCTAAGGGAGGACTGCTCAGTGTGGCCAAGGCTGCCAAAGTTGTCTGTGGACTATCTGCAGGAGTAGACAGGTGAGCAAGGCTGATGATGGATTCTTGTATTTTCAAATCCCTTATATCACAATATATATGTAGATAATGTTGGTTGATGTCAGCTTTTGATGCTGATCCTAGGAAACAATGTGAAAATGTACAATTCCCATTCCTGTCTATATTGCTATTGATATTGTAATGATTTTGTGTGTGATAGCTTTGCCAAAATCATCATTGATTTTCTATGCATCTTCATTAGTCTTTCCTTATAATCAAATTAGACTAGTAGGAAAAGAGCAGATTTTGGCCAACTGACCACATTTACAAATACAGCCACAAAATAACAATGCATGATATGCTTCTCAATACTAGTATTGGCCAGTATAGAAAACTCACAAGTGAAAACCTTGAGCACTACATACATGAATACAAGGGATTGGAGGGAAGGATTTCATGAAACCAATAGTCAAGAGATTTTCACCAATAGCTGTTATAAGCTACTGAAATGATTACACATGATTTGTTGAGAGCAAATTTGTCAGTGAACTTCACTTACATGAACCTTCATGAGACACACACTTGATTGTGAAACAAATATCTACCTTTGATATATTTCATACTCCATTCCTCAGGCTCTTTGATGATGCTGCATCTAGTCTCAACCTCCAGGCCTTACTAGGTTTCTTGCGAGAGCTACGTCTTGCATCCCAGGCCCAGCTGTACCGCTGCTCCCAACCCATCCCATCTACCGAGGGCATCGGACCCATGGGGTTGGATACAGCTGGTCACCCCCTTGCTGGTGACCACAGCATGATCGCTCCTACATCACCCAGTAAGTCACTCCCAACGGTGGGGAAGGCAGAGACTTCATTGCTGCTGTTCAGGCTAGGGGATGTGATTCTCAAGTGCGTGAGGCATCCTAGTCGTCCCATTATACACATGATGCAGGCATGGAGTCTAGTCGCCCCTCATCTCATAGAGGTACACATTAACTCTTTGACTACTAATTTTCTTGTTCCTGTAGACTTTGTACAGGGATCGCACAGTTTCTGTAACCAATGAGTTAAACAGTGCTTAGAGGTGTGGTAGGCAGGTGATGGTTGTAGAGTTATGTATTTGATCAAATTACAAATAGAAATAAATCTGATCATCTGGACTTTCTGGTTTGAAACAGAGAACAGTTTCACGTCCGATCCAGGACGCTTCTTCAGCTCGTCTGAACTGGCGGGACATTGTCGTTGCCGCACAATCAATGTTATTGTGATTGAGATGTCAAGGAATGTTTTTGTTTATAGAGCTTGCCTCACACTGCAGTTGTATATAATCTGCTGCAATCCAATTTTATGACATAAGATGTAACATTTTTTTTCAGGGTTTTGAATGTTTATACTGATATGCTAAAATCAAAATTACACCATCACAAGCTTTCTCGTTTGAGAGTACGCTTATTAGTTACCTCATAGCAGTCTTCTAATTATCTGTGATTTACCACTGATTTTGCCTTTATTCTGGATATAGGGCAAATCTTGCACAAAATTCATAAATTTATTTGTATTAAATCTTAAAAAACAACTCATGTAGATTTCATTCATTAAAATATTTACCTTCAATTCAGTGCTTTGGGGCAATTCTAGTATGTCCAACCTATTGTTTGAGACCTACCTGAAATTTTTAAGCAATGATAATGTCTATCATCGTGTGTCAAATTTCCTTGTCTGCACTCAAAGCCATATAAAGTGTGCATACATGTAGTTTTTTTTTTCATTTCTTCAGGCTGCTTGCCACAAAGATCGGCATGTGTCCAAGCGAGCCATTGACATCATCCATGATGTCCTTACAGAGGTTATGATGTCCAGTCAGGAGTTACCTCACTTTAACTTCCATGAGGCTCTACTGAAACCCTTTGAAAGTCTTCTTAGACTGGAACTATGTGACGGTGATGTCCAAGATCAGGTAATAGCCATACTTAATTTTCATCTCTCTCTCTCTCTCTCAGCATGGTTGTACAATTACTTGAGTCAAACTGGGTTTGAATTACTTGTATGGGAAGCATAATTATATGCACATAACTTGATTAAGTAAAATGTATCATGAAATTATAATAGATTTTAGTTCGATTTGTAGTGCTCTACTTCATATTTTTTCTCCTTGTGTAGAAACTTGATTTGGGGCAGTAGATCGCTTCACACTATTAATACTATCAGATCTTTCTTGAAAATGAGCATGATCTTTTAATTATGTACTCACTCTGAATTCTGTAAGCATCTTTTTTTTTCATTCCTGGAGAAAATATGCTCAATGAAAGGATGGGAGTGAGTGTGTGTAGGTATTTGTGAGTACCACTTTTCAGGAAATTTTTTCAAGATAGACCATGTGGTCTAATTTGAAGCCTACAAATGCCATACATTTGTCCACCATATATGTTAAAAATATGTTCACACCTTGCTTTATTCTTCATCATTGCTGGATGAAGCCCAGATTTCTGTCATGATTTTAAAAAAAAAGAGACATAAATGTAGCATAAGCAATAAAAATTATATTAACAATATTCATTGATTGATAAGAATGGCCAGAGTTTCACACAAGCAATCACATTATCCTTGCCCTTGGTAGGTGGTTTCCTCAATATGTGAGCTCGTTGAGGGGTCCTTTTCAAACATCAAGTCTGGCTGGCGTCCTTTGTTTGGAGCTCTACGGGCAGTACGCATGCAGCCGCATCAGCACCATGAATCGGATGATTCACCAGACAGGGCAGAGCATCCGCTTGCCCCGGTCTGCAATGTCTTTGAAGCATTCCTCAATACTGATAACGTGACTGTCTTTGCCAATGCTGCCATTGACTGCATACTGTGTCTTCTGAAATTTGTCAGGGGTGGAAGTGAGTTTGATTTTCTTTGATTATTGATATTTGGGTTCAAACTCAGCAATTTATTTTAAAGATTAAGAATATTGTAAGAAATTATTTTTAAAAAAGAAATCACCACTCTTTTAAACAATGAATGAAGCAGATCCATCTGTACAAAATATATTGGAGATAGAGGGATGGTCCGGGCGGAAGATATTTATATCTAGATAAATAGAGTAAAATTCACAGAGCAAAATGCTGAAAATTTCATCAAAATCGGATAACAAATAACAAAGTTATTGAATTTTAAAATTTATAAATATTGTGTGAAAATAGTTATATGCTTATCATCATGAATATTCATTAGGTAGGCTGATAATGTCACATCCCCACTTTCTTTTTTCTTATGTTATTACATGAAGTCCTGAATGTTTCATTTTTCCATACATGTGTAAATGATGTGTCTCCGTTATGATGAAATAAGTTGCGGCAATAAATAACTAATGCACTTGATCAGTTGTCAATCCAATTGTTTTAGTTCTTGGTAGAAAAAATTTGAATAAACCTGATTTCATATAATAAAATACAAAAGAACAAGTGGGTATATGACATCATCAGTCCACCTAATATCAATATTCATAAAGACTTGCCTAGAACTGTTTCACCGGAATAATGCAATTTTAAAAAATTCAATAACTTCGTTATTTGTGATCCGATTTTGATCAAATTTTCAGCATTTTGCTCTGTGAATTTTACTGTATTTATTCAGATAGAAATATCAGCCTGGACCATCCCTTTAACCCTTATTAAACTGGGGGGTCAATTTGACCCCCCCCCCTCAACAAATTTTGTCACTACGCCGTCGCACGAATTTTTTTTACTGCGCCACTCACTGACTTTTTACTTTCAAGTCTTGCGCATCTTTTGAGACCAAATTTGCGACGCCCGGGTACGCAGTTTCAAAATTACGCAAGGTTTTGTAAGTGCATGTCAGACCAGAAATTGCTCAAAAACGTGATTCCGTGTAAAAAGTCAATGCAAATTGTGTTTTTCAACCAAAAATCATAAATGTATGATTATTTTTAGTTTTGTCGGTTTAATTTGATTTATTTTATGCTATTTATGATCGCAAAAGGGTCCTGGACAAAGTTCATCGGGAAAAACAATAAAAAACAAAGGCTTGAAAAAACAAAGAAATACATAAGAAATTAATTATACTTTTGCTATTTTTTTGTAGATATTTGTTAGAAATGTAATAATTGATACTCCCACCAAAAATTAGCATTCTACTAGCTATATAAATTGAGTTAAAGGCAAATACACAAAACACCAAATTTATGGCAAATTTCATATGCTTATTTGCATAATTAATTAATAAAAAATATTATTAAAAAAAATTGAAAATTTTACTATACACTCTTGTACATGTAGTTTAAATCCGGCTCTACGCGCTTGCAAATTTTCGCGGCGATTACGCAATCAGTGGCCGAGATCTGGGGGGGGGGTCAAATTGACCCCCCCCCCCCCCCAGTATATACTGGTCCGAAATAGCCCAGTTAAGATAGGGTTAAGGAACATACATGTATCATCAGGTAGATATGAAGAAATATAAAATCTCAATGTTTATTTAATGAAAATTCCCCCATTATGTGTGATATGTAGTTTTTTGTAACTTATTAAAATTTACTGGTATGAAGACGCATACAGTATTCAAAATGCATAATTGTGTAGTTGAATGTTTGTTGGTGTCTATTTGACATACATGTATCCCCTTTAATGTGATTATCAGTCACATGCTTTAACTGTGAATTAAATGCATGTGTTTTTTATAAATTTATTTTTAAGGCAATGCGGGTATATCAGAAACCAGCAGTGAGGCCGATGAAGGTGACATTGGCACCTCTCCAACCAAGCCCTCATCCCCACGGCAACGACCCCCGATGACCTACGGTGTCTTTGACCTCTGCTTCCCTGCTCTCAATTACCTTCATCGATGCCACAAGATTCTTGCCTCTATTCATCAGATGCCCTCCTGCCCTATGTTCAGGGGAGCGCATTCCATCAGGCTGGTGGCTAGAGAGAGTTTTCCTCCAGGGGAATTATCACCTCAAAGGTAAGTTACAATGATATGTCAATCCTTCACACCATCGAATTCATCAATTTCATGCTCCTGAAATATGCATATGATCTAATTTTATTTATTTTTCCAGGCCAATACAATTGGAAAGAGGACATGGTAACCTGAAAATGAATAAATTTAAACTGTGCATCAGCCAATTCCCATTGTTCCACAGGTTGAAGAAGTTATCAATTTTATTAACTTGAAATATTACTATTGGTTTAGTCACAGCATAATTAAGAGTGGCTTTTGTTTATTTTCCCCCTTTTTGTCTAGGTCCTTTCCTCTTCCAAGTTCTCCTACGTCCCCAAGGCATGGAGGATTGTCCTCTCTGGGTTTGGATGATGAACTCTTCCAGCCTATCGCCATGGAATCAGTAGATGACTACACTGGAATCATCCGGGTCTGGTTCCTTTTACTGGAAGGTTTGACAGGAGCAGTGGCTCTATGTCCTAGAAGATATCAACCTCCTACTTTGGAACTACTCTTTGAACTACTTAGATCTATGGCAGTACATCCTGGTAAGAATTTTAATAAATGAAAATGGGTATTCCTCTCTAATGTTCAGATGGATTTTAAGTGAAACAGAAAATAAAACATACAGTAAAATTTAGATTGGAATAATGAGAAAAACATTGATATTTCAGATTTAAGATTTATGGCATGAATCCTGGTAAGAAGTTAGGACATTCAAAGGGCTTCTTGATGTATGGTATGATTTTAAATGAAGCAGAAAATGAAAGAAACAGTAGAAGTCTGATAAGTTCTAGATGAAAGGTTGATATTTCACTCTACCTACTCTATCCATCTGTATTTTTCACTTTCTCTCTGAAATTAGGGCCTATGTTCGGTGTCTACGCCGTGACTGAGCTCCTCCTGCCCATGATGCACTCTTGGGTGCGTCGCAACCGCCATGTCCATTCCACTTGGGATGCCACTACGGCCAACTTCAAGCAGGCATGTGGCCTGGCTACTGACCTGGTGGTAGAACACCTGACCCAAGGAAACACCACCCAGGAAACGTGTAACTCACAGTCTGATGGTAATAGAGACGGGGATATCCCACCGCTGCCACCGATAAATGGTCGATGCCTGATGCTGAAGCAGTTGCTGGATATCCTGGTAGAATGCATAGGGCAGTCCAATGAATCAGTGGCTAGGCTAGGGTGCTCTTGTATCAGGTAGGTTCTCCCAAATATATGTATTCAAGTTTAGATAAAATATACCAACCTTTACAAGCACATTTGACAGTTTGGAAATATTATTCAAGGGAATCTTCTTTGACTATACAACCATAATAATGCTTTTAAAAATGATTTTCCTTCATACTTAATTTGTAAACAAGATATCAATGAATATGTAACTAGATGCATCTAATTTCCATAAATTTGTTTTTTCCTCAACATTCAGCACTAGAATTTATTTTTCTACCAATATTGAAGACATTGATGCGATATGAATGGCTCATTGACGTTTATTTTCGTAAACACCATCACAGACATCTGTTGCTGAGTGCTGGTCCCAGTTTTACCCATGACATGTGGACGGTGGCATGTAATGGCATGCAACGAGCTGTGGCAACAAGTCTTCGAAGTATCAGGCAGCTGATGTCCTGCTTCCAGCCAGGATCTGATGATTTCATGGGAGATGTCTGTCCTGTGAAGGTCGCTGCCCGCAAGGATGTCACAGATATGGAGTACCTTAGACTGCAGCAACTTGCCCAACAGGTGAACCCATTGCTCAGATATGTCTTCCTAAACACAAGGCAATAAATCTACATTAAATGATGATTACATGAATTGAATTGTTAATTAGGTTGTTGGGACTCTTGGTCTTACCAATGCTTTCATTCTTAATTAGCTGCTCATGACTTTGGTTGAATATACATGTAACATTGATTATGATCAGTATTTCAGATTGGAATTTTAAAACAAAGGCAGAAAATTGCTCACCATATCAGACAGAGAGCATGGTCATGGTTTTTGTAGAATTCTTTATATTATGAGATTGTGGTGTAAATATAAAATCAATGGCTTTCTCTGTTACATGTAGGTGTTCCTCTTAGAATGCCAGCGACCAGTTTCCATGGATATGACCTCAGAGGATGACCCAAGGTCGTTCATATTTATCATCTATCCTCCTGATATGGACCTCACTACAAGCATTGACCAAATAAAATCAAGGTAATGTAATTACTAGCCCTCAGAATTATCCTAATCTCTGACTGAAATTATTGTCCTCTACTTCATATTTCGCAAGCAACAGGTAATGATGGAATTGTACAGATTAACTTTGATATATTCAGGTCTATAATAGGAAAAGATTATCAAATATCTATAACTTGTTTTTTTATTAATGAAATTTCTTTCATGTGAACTAATTTGTTGTACAATTTGTGTGATAAATTAGCTGTGCTATTTTTTTTTATCCTTGCAACATTCCTACCCCCCCCCCCTGCTTGATACTCCTTTTGATATACATGTCTGAACAGTTGAATAAGAAAGCCTGCATTTCTTTTACAACCATTTCTCTTTTTTTCTGCAGAGTGTCTTTCCGTGGAATAGTCCTTGGATTGTTGGCGCATCAGTTGCTGATCCAGACTCTAGGTACAATCCTCCTCCATGGATCAGAGATTCAAGTCTCTGGTGAACACACTGCAATCTCCACTACAAGTCTGCCATCAAAGCTAAGCCCTCATGATGGGACAGACTGCCCAACTTCACCCACTACCAACTCCAGTAAGGTACCTCCATTTGACTCATCTTTACCTGGTCTCCTTGCGTATCTCTCACCTCGAAACCTGTCCCTTCTTCTTGAGTGCTTTATCCAGTCGTACCAGATTGCCTGCGAGTTCAACAGCAGGCCAGGGTTGAAGTTCCTTCTGCAAAAGGTATCCAGGTTTGAGGTTGCAGCAAACCTGTACTGGCAAGGTGCAATGAGCTTCACCTTCTACCTTCACACACTCCTGGAACTCTGCCACCACACACCTCGGAATAAGATGGAAGCCTCCCATATCAAGGAGATCATCAGGGCTCTGTGCCGGAATGAGGGTATACCTGAACATCCCACGAAATTTGGAGAAGGGGACACTGCTCCGGAAGAAGAGACGACACCAAGTGCTGCATCACAAAATGATAACTCTCGTCAGCGATCAGCAACTCTGCAGAGTAGGGATAGTGTCAGCAGTGTAGACAACTTGCAGCTGAAATGTGACTTAACCTTTCATCCGAGTTCTGTTGACGATCTTGATTGGCTGATAAAGCGACTTCATGGTATATGTAACGATGTCTGTGCCTCTTTTATCCAGCTGCATGTTGTCCCTAATTGTGGTAAGAATGATGCCCCTCTATCTTCAGACATGGCTCTCTTTTTCTTGGTGGCACCTACTACATCCCCTGATGATAGCCGGGATAGGATGTTCACCTTTGAACTTGAGGATGATCCTCTGTCTGACGGTGACATCGATGATGATGAGGAGGATGACAAGGAAAGAGAAGCAAATGGTGAGCCAAAGCCAAGTAGGCAACACAGAAGCAGTCTTCCAAGAGCCAAAGGTTTCAAATTTGCATCTCATTGGACTCCTAATGTCAAGTATGGCTCAGAGGTTAATGGTGAGGTCAGGGAACAGGAGGTCAATGTGATTGAACAGCGTAAGACCAACAGAGAGAAGATGCTCCGCCAAGGAAGCAGCGGAGAAGAGGAAGGGCAGGTCTACACGGTAGCCACTAAGAAGGCTATCAAGAGCCTCATGCAGGAGTACAAGAAGCGTAAACTCCACCACTCCCGCTCTGTCTTCGTCAAGAAGCCCACCTTCAAGGAGCAGATGTACGGCCGCATCAAAGCCAAGGAAGCAGCAGCAACGTTGACTCCCGTGGAGCGCCAGCGCCGGAAACAGATCCAGGAAGAACAGAAGTCGTCCATCCTGCAAGACAGCGAGGCTCAGATGCAGACATGGGGCAACATGCTAGGCACCATGTTGAAGCTTCTACAGCTTCTACCTGATGAACAGTTCAGCGCATTCCTTCCAGCCATCTTCCCTTGTATCAACCAGCTCATATGTCATGTGACCAATGATCAGGTTAGGCAAGGGGTCATGGAGTTCATGGACAGGGTCGCACGTATTCATGGTATTGCCTGATTTAAACATTCCATTGTATAATATGACAAAATGATATACATTACAATATCCTCTTTTAGCTATGAAACTACATGTGTCATGATTTTCTAATCTATTACATTTAATGTTTCCTTTTTCTGAATTGCTCTGTACTTACTTTTTCTGAAAGCTATTTATTTGGTTTGTATACGTGTTTAGAGTACTATTATATTAGCTGATAGAATTCAACATTTTTCATCTTGATATTATTTAATCATAATTATCTAATGCTGTTTATCATCATATTTGTGTTAATATTAAGGAGAAAAGTGCAGTAATATTTGGTTTATAAAACATTAAAATAAAATCAGGTAGAGTAAAACATGCATTGCAAATAGGAGCCATTATGATCTTTGGAACATCATGCTTATTGAAATCTACAGGATTTTATGGAGAATTTATATTCTAGAATTTATAATTTATTAAGAAGTATGATGTTCGAAGTTCCATTATTTTTAGCCTTGAAAAAAAGAAACAGTATTTAAAACTGCTGTGCAATATTGAGATACATTCCAACAATCATTTTATTTTTCAGCTTTTGAAAAACAGTTTGCCATCAATTTATTAATTTGTCAACAATTAAAACCTGTATAAAGAACACTTCAAAATAAGGCAAATATTCTTTGTCACTGCAAATGTGTTGTCTTATACAATTTTAGACATTTCATCTGACTTAGTATAATTGCATTTTTATAAGAAGTTTTCTATGCCTCCCACCACCCCCACAGTCAGAGGCATTATGTTTTCGGATTGTCCGTTTGCCCATCCTGTTTTCATTCTTGCAATAAATAACCGATTGATGGATTATAACTTCAAACTTTATCCAAGTTCTAGTAGGATCCATGGTCCAAGTATGCATATATTATTAGTTTAATCTTGGGTCACAAGATCAAAAGTCAAAGGTGAGAGGTCATTATTTGAAAATAAAATCTGATTTGGCAATGTCAGAGGCATAAATTTTTAGTGTGAGCAGAAGAAAATCCATCTAGCTTACTTTAAAAAAATATATGATTAAAGATATATATTTTAATGTATACATGTATATGTATATTGAATTTTGTTTTATTTTAAAATGTTTTATTTTACTGCAATGTAAGAGGCTGAGAATTTGAATAGCAGAGAAATTTTTACTTGAATTGCTAAAATTCATTTCTATTGTCTATTTAATAAAGATAATTATTTTGAGAAAAAGAATGTATGTTTACAACTAGTTTTAGAAACATTTTGCATGTATATGTATGTGCATGAATTTTGTTTGACTAGATGACACCAGTTTGTATTTGTTACATTTCAACAGCTAGGTCTTTTTTATTAGGTTAACTTACTAAGGTTTGACAATTTTCTTATAGTCTATTAATGGGGAAGCATATTTAGATACATGTAACTAATTTCTGCCAGCTGTTAAAACCTTGATTTGGTGATATATCATCCTCAATACTTATTGTCAAACATTGTCAATTGATGTTAAGACCTCATTTTTTTCCTGCTAAGAGCTAACAGAATGGAGACAGGGAACCAAATATTGATAGAGATGATATTTCCCTTGGGTATCATTTGCATAGACCTTCCAGATTTGTTTAAATAGATACTTCAATATGGCGCGAGGATGCAATTCTTGTCAATGCATGAATTTCTGACCATAAATTTGTGACTCACACATTATTTTGAAGATATATTTTCTGTAAGTTATCCTAGACTACTTGTATTATCAACCAGGAATTACTAAGATTTGTTGATTGTATTGACATTTAGATCATGGTTTTTATGGGGTTTTTTTATAGTTATTTCCCCAAGTTATACAGTAGCATATGTTAATGTTCTTTGAAATTTACCTTGATTTAAAGTAAAATGAAATAATGAAGGTTTGCAATCTTTTATGAAGAATATCAAGTAACCTACTTTAAACACAATGTATTCCAAATTTGTGACTCATTTACATGTCATATGGGATTTTGTGAATAAATGTAATTCTCATAAGATTGTATTACATTATATATTTTGGATGAAGGTCTATTAGTCCAGGATAGAAGGGGTCGAACCTTGTTTTTTTATATATACAATGTTTTTTGATGGTTTCTTGTCAATTCGAGGGTGCTGATTCCGAATCTGAATGATGCCACTCGTGTAACCTTGAGCATTTTCTGCAAATTGGCAAAATCCAATATGGCCGCCAAATATTCAAATTACCCATGAAAATCATAAAATTGTCCACACATTGGCTATATAAAGTACATGCAATTGTGCTGCCGGAGTGAAATAATATTTGAAAAAATGATTTTTGTCAAAATATTTATTTTCTCGATATCAAAATGGCCGCCATCATAGACCCCTGTACAATATGAATAGGGAAAATAAATTTGTACAAAATTGAGCACTGAAATGCAAGTAATTATGATCTATGAGTGAAGCAATGTCTGAAAACATTATTGCTAACGATATAAATAATTTTTTGTGTCAGTTATGTGATAAATCCTGTATTTCTATATTCAAAATGGCCTCCAAAAGCCCTAATGCTATGTACAATGTGAATGGTGACACACAAAAATCACAAGAGTGAGCACTAAAATGCATTTTGTTAAGATAAACGAGTGGAATACTGACTAAAAACATTATTGTTAACGAAATTTATTATTTAACATGCCATGTATGTGATAAACCCTGTATTTTGATATTTAATATGGCTGCCAAAGGCCCTAAAATTATGATCTACGATGTGAGAGAGGACAAAAACAATCACAAGGTGAGCACTAAAACGTATTTTATTGTGGTAAATTAGTGAAATACTGTCTTCAAATATAATTTGCAACGAAATATATTATTTGGGTCTCATATTTGTGTTAAATATTGTATTTTGACTTTCAAAATGGCCGCCAAAAGACATTGACTGTATTATGTACAATCGATCTGGGAAACCAATTTTCACAGGAGTCAGCACCATAACATGCATATAATTGTGATTTAAGAGTAAAATATTGTCTGAAAACATAATTTCTAACAAGATATATCATTCATTCTCACTGCCAGGTAGGTGATAATTAATGTATTTTGAAAGTCAAAATGGCCGCTACAGGCCCTAACGGTAGGCCTATTATGTACTTTGTGAATGGGAACATATAATTTTAACAGAATTTGGTTTGCTTGACTAAATGGTGTTGCATGTATGAGTGAAATATCGTCTGAAAATATGATTTCTAACCAAATGGATCATTTCTTATGTTATTTAGGTGATAAATGCTATATTTAAATTTCAAAATGGCTGCAATATGTTTCTTTGTGGAAATTATCTTTCCCCATTCAAATTTTACATATTAAGATAAGGGACTATGGCAGCCATTTTTCATTTTTAAAAGGCTGCATTCATCACCTTTATGACACAAGCTATGATATATTTCGTTAGAAATCATAGGGTTTAGACAATACTTACCACTTAGATAAACATTAAGCCATTTTCATAGTAAAAATTTTGTCAAAATTATCTGTCCCCAGTTACAATGTACATACTACTTTGGGCTATGGCAGCAATTTTGAATTTCAAAGTAAGGCCTTTATTACCTTCTCAACCACTATGTGATGTATTTAGTCAGAAATAATGTTCAAGACCAAATTTTACCTATACATCACATAGTTACGTGCGTTTTTGGTTCTCATTCTGGTGATGATTAGTTTCCCTATACACATGTTACAGAATTTGTAGGGGCTTGTGCGGCCGTTTTGAAAGTCAAAATACAGTATTTATCACAACAATATTTTCCTTATACAACAGAATTATATGGATTTCATAGTCAGGCAAATCCTAATTCTTTCAAAAGTATTTGTCCCCATTTACATTGTAGATAATACTGTAAGGGCCCATAGGGGCCATTTTAAATTTTACAATACAGCATTTATCTCATGCGTGAAAAAGGAAATGATATGTTTTGCCAGAAAACATGTTTTAGACAATATTTCACTCGTAGATTACAATTACATTCATTTTATTGTTTTCACTCTTGTGAAAATTAGTTTCTTCATTCGCTTTGTTCATAATACAGATAGGGCCTATGGCAGCCATTTTGAATGTCAACATGCAGCATAATTACCGAAATTGCAAGGGAAATGATATGTTTCGTTAGAAATCCTTGTTATCAGACAGTGTTACACCAATATTTCGCAGTTATTGGCATTTTAAAGTGAAACAAATTCAAAGGTTGTGAAAATTATTTGTCCCCTGTTATATATTGTACACAGTATAAGGGGTCTATGACAGCCATTTTTAATATCATAATACAGCATTTATCACATTAGATAATATACAAATGACATAGTTTTGTTAATAGTCATGTTTTCAGACAGTAGTCCACTCGCTGGTCACAATCACATGCAATAATAGTGCTCTTGTTTGAAAAAAATATTTTTCCCCATTCATATTCTACATAATAAAGTATACAGGGGTTATGGCGGCCATGTTGAATATCAATAAAATAAATATTTTGTCAGATATCGCTTTTCCAATTGGTATTTCACTTCTGCACAACAACTACATGCATTTTAAAGCTAAAGTGTGGGCAATTTTATGGTTTTCATGGGTAATTTGCATATTTTGGCGGCCATATTGGATTTTGCCAATTTGCGGAAAATGCTCAAGGTTACAAGAGTGGCATCATTCAGATTCGGAATCAGCACCCTCGAATTGACAAGAAACCATAAAAAAACATTGTATATCTAAAAAAACAAGGTTCGACCCCTTGTCTATGGGGCCTATCCTGGACTATATCGTATAAGCGTTTTTTTAATTTCAATGAAATGTTTCAGTCAGTTAAGTTTCTTGATATTTTTTAAACCGAGGGGATCCAGTTTGGTTAAGATGGGGGGAAAATCAATGCTCAATTACAGACCTTATTATGACAGTAAAGAATATCTTAAAATTACCATTTTCACTTTTATTTTTGCATATCAGAAAGATTCTATGTGGAATTCAAAAAGAAACTTAAGATTTTAGGCATTGCAAGCATATTATAATACAAGTATGTATTACAAGGTTTAGTACTCACTGCCATATAGGATAAACATTTGCGTTAACAATCATTTATGTTATATTTATTGATGATAATTTAAAGGGTTTTAATTATGTGCAATTATTGATTATTAATCACCTTCAACATATTAATCATGTGCAATGTTTTTTCAGGTATTAATATCTTTTCATGAATTATATCAGAGGTAGGCCTACTGTATGTAGGCTAATTTTCTTTCTTTTGACACATTTATTTACCTGTCAATTATAAAATGATGTTGAATGATAACCAGAACAAGAGCTATAAGTCATACTAGTTTATTTATTTATTTACATTAACTATGGAACATTGATCAATTTCTGGAGAAAGAAACTCACAAATTGTAATGAACATGTATGTAGCTGACAAAAATTATTGTACATGTATGTATATGCGCAGTAATCATGTCTTCTTTCTCTTCTTGTTTACTATATCTGACTCTTTCTCTTTAAATCATGAATTATCTATCAATTTATTGCATGAGGCCATATGAGCTGTACACTATGATATTCCAGCAGTCTTTGCATAGCTCAAATAGTAACTGTTATCAAACTAGATCAATTCAGCACAACTTTCACAATGTAAATTAATTTTCAAACAATTAAGTGTGTGTGGATGTAAAAATTCCGTTAAAACAGAAGTGTGCCCCCCCCCCCCCTTGGAAAGTGAAGACTTTTTTTGCTTGTCAAATTTTTCCTCGGGGAAAATGTGCAAATGTGCTTCCCCTTTTGAAAAATCCTGGATCCACCCCTATTATAAGGGTTATTCTGTCCTTTGACATAGCAAAGTGGCATTAGACACAAAGCTGGGATCAACAAGTTGTTACAAATATAAAGGTGATTCCCCCCCCCAAAAAAAAAAAAAAGTGAGTTAGAATGTCTTGTCATTCTGCTCTGTTAGCAAGTTGATTATCAGTGAATAATCACTCTGAAATACTGTTTTTTATATACTTAAGCAGGACACACATGACTTGTATAACAATATCTGATCATAACTTGCCTTTTTCATATCATTGACTAGTTATGAAGTTTACAATTTAACCTTTTTTTGAATACTTAAGCTGGATATACATGACTTGTATTTTAATATTTTCATACCTTGTCTATTTTATGTCATTGGCCAGTTATGAAGTTTTTACAATTCAACATCCATGAGCTTAAATGATAATTTTAATGCGCCTACAAATTTACATGTATTGCCTCGATCAGTATGAGGATCAAATCATATACATGTCATAGTAAAGACTTGTAGCACTGAACGTTCATCAAAGTGGTTTAAACTGATAACAGTAAATGAAAATGTATATACTCTTAATTGATACAGAGACTTTAATTTTCAAATATTGTGATAATCATTCTATTTAGAAAAAATGTATACTTAGAAAATTTTCATACATGTAGCATGGGTGATATTTGTGTTCTTTTTGGCAGATAATGTAAGTATTAGAAAGTTATAGATATTTGACATAGATCTAGAACATCTTTAAAGGGTATAGCGACTTAAATACTTGAAAATCTTATTGTATTATGGAGATTAATTAAATACTTAGAAAGATGGTGAGTTGTTTGTATTGGTGTTTTTTATTGTTGTTTTCCCCTGTGAACTGGATGAAGTTTATATTGTAAGTATAATTTCCAACTACATGTTGAATGTTTCATGTCATGGATGATAACCGTATAACTTCCTTTTGTTCAGTTTGTATCTGTGTTTGTTTATCTAAGCATTTGTTTATATCCGTCTGCTCCTCTCTCCTTCACTCACGCTCCCCCCTTAATCTTTATATTCTAATACATTCTGGCAAAAATATGAAAGTTCCAACATGGTAAAGTTATGATTGTTAAAAAGGGTATATGCACAACAAAAGCAATGTGCAAATGAGAGAGAACATGTTTGCTTCTGTGAAAACAAAAAATCAAAGAATGTGACCAATAAAAGTGAGAGAAAAAGTGGACAAGAAATAAATAAGTTATGAGAATTTGAAAGTCGAATGCTAATGCTGAGGAGATCATCCCATTGGTAATGCGACCAAGATGTGCCAGGTCCAACACTAACAACTCTCCCCTTTTATGGACAAGAAAAATATTAAAGTACAGTATAAACACTTCATCCATGATATATACATATTTTTAAGCCTGTAGACTTGATAAAAGCATCCATATAAGAAATTTGTTAAAATTCATGGGAAAGTTGTTCATGTGTTACATATATCTTGGTGGCAATGCCAATGGAAGGATCTCTGTAGCATACATGTATTAAGTGATATCAACTTTTTCTCAAACTTTCATTGATCTATGAAGTATACAATCACATTCCTGACAAATAATATAAAGTACTGGAGACATCTTCCATTTTCTATGTGCTGAGGAATGCATTTCCCCAATAATCTTTAATAATTATTCACCCCTCTCATAATATATGTAATGCAAAAAAAACGGTGACAACAAAGAACTCCATTATCACCTTGTTCATAAGAACATACATATTATACATTTCATGGGTGTATTTACAAAACTCTATATAAAATCATGTTTTTGTTATTTACATGGTATAATTCATGCAATATACACGTAGATCAAAGTCATGGTGAAGAGAATTTTTAAGGGAAAAAAAACACTAGCAATGATGTCCTTGGACGTATCAAAATATCATGCCACTCTAGAATTCATGAGAGTAATACAAATGAAGATGGGCTTTTTATTTGCATTGAGATGGTTTTGTTATATACATGTAGTTTGCCACGATATTGAGCAAAGTAAAGAGCAACAAAACTACTGTGATTGAACAAACCTTCAAGCCTTGTGCAACAAAGCTCGATAATTATTATATGGTATTTCGGTACGGATGAGACAGATAATAAAGCAAATAAATGGGCATAACACAATATGAGCCTAAGCAGTTTGTTGAAAGTTAACCCCAAAACTAAATACAGCATAATGATATGTCATATTGTGAGTCACGTTTATATGACACCAGAATGATTTCATTATATCAAGAGGTTGTCTGTGCAACTCTGCACAATTTAAATAAGAAAACTTGATTAGTCCATGACAGGAGTTTCATTCACCTACAGTATGTCATCTATTCCATTGTCTCTGTACAGAAATAGTTGCTTTTTGTTGCCGAGCTTAGTCACACCACAGCCTGTTGTAATTTAATATTAACAATTGAACCCAACAGTATCTCTCATGAAATTCTTGATTTCAATTGGCTGTTAAGCAGTGTTGCCATGAAAATAAGCATTGGATGACAAAGCTACCATCAGTAACTGTTATGCAATGGGGCCCAAGTCTAAAGGAACATAAATTTAAACCTTCATTTATCATGGAGATCAATGGTTGGGCAGCGGAAGTTCCCTGTCATCTGTGTGAGAATTAAGTTAACCAGAAGCCGATACCTGTTGAGCGTCTAAATAATGGGTTCGCTGGGTCAGACCTAAATATTGAATAAAATAATTATACTCAATAGAACCTGTATAAATACTGGTATTGCTGAAAATTTTCCTTAAAATAAATAACTAGCCATTAAGACATGACCAGTTTTTGCAATTAATTATAACCAAAACCATAGAAATAATATTACATAGTGCTTAATTCTGCAAAAAATTCAGGAAATATCCTTACTACAAGTATGAAAATGTCATATTTACCCAGGATAGCGACTTCAATTCCAAAAACTCTCCTACCATGATAATGTTATCATTACCCCGGCTTAAGCTGGGATGCCTGGGCACTGGAGCATTCTAGGAGTTTCTTTCTACTGGGTACAACATTTACTACACCTGGGTGAAGATTGGCAAATGTAGATAAATGCCTTGCCAAAGGATGCGAGTGCTGTGGTGGGATTCAATTTCAAGACCTTGTGGTTCATAATCTCGAGACTCATCCACTCAGCCATAAAACCTTTACCAACAACATGTCCACAACAGCTTCATAATGCAATGGATAAAAAAATTAGACTCATGTACATGTGTGTAAACATTCTGAAATATTTTTTTTTCAATGGAAATAAAGGCAATACCAGTACCTATACATGCATTTTAGATCTGAAAATAATTGACTATCTGCCTACAAATGAAAAAAAATATATATTTAATATGCACTCTAGGACACAAATATATTTTCCAATAATGAATCAATCAAGTCATGATATTAGCATATAACAATTCAGAAGAAATTCAAGTGGGTTTGACACATCAAGATTTTACTGGTGTTCTAATTCCAATCATCAATTTTGTCTCCATTATTTTTGGACGTCACTGGATACTCGTGAGACAGTATCATCTGGAACCTGGTGGAAAGCTAATAGAACAGTGATCCTTTTTCATTTGGCCAAAAGAATAAACAAAGTCTTCTGGCCAACAAACATACATGTAAGAGCAGGAGGTTTGCATAGCGTCATGTATGGTATTTGATTATCTTCACACAATTAGTGTCTTTCATTTATTTCTGGACATATCAATACTTAAGAATTTGGAACTTCTAACACTTAAGATATCATTTGGACCATGTACATATACCATTGGGCATTAATAATAATAATAATAGGCATTTGTATAGCGCCATCTATCTTGAAACAATGTATTCCGAGGCGCATTGTTATTATTATTACCCCGGCTTTAGCTCAAGCTGCCTTTCAGCGCTCGTGAATTCAAGGAATAAATCCCGCCAGGTACCCATTTACGTCACCTGGGTCGAGTGCAGCAGTGTGGATAAACTTCTTGCTGAAGGAAAACACGCTATGGCTAGGATTCGAACACACGACCCTTTGTTTGAAAGGCGAGAGTCAGATCCACTAGACCACGACGCACCCACACTAGTGTGTGGATGATAGTGCACTACTTATGGCAAAATTCTTTACATCTAGAACACCTGTAATTGAATTAAAGGAAATATCTTCTTAAAATCAATTCCAATGTATTTATCATGCAAAAATAATGGCATATAGTTTGGTGAGCATTAAATACTGTCTGAAGTTCTGTGCACTGTATGAGAGTTCTTCCAACATTACTTCAAGAACACTTGGACACCATGTTCTCTGGACTACTTGCTTGGTCTTTCTGGCATGGGGATACGTATCAGGGTTTCCATCTGAGCTACACCCAAGTGTGCCTCAAGCTTTGTTGATGATAATCAATATTGAACATTTGGTAACCATGTCTCTTAGGCATGTAAACATAAAAATATGTGTGTGTGTGCGCAATGCACTTCATGTACACCTTATCGTGTTGAAGGGTATCTTTAAAGCAATGTTGGATACCACTACATGTGGAACATTTGGGAATCTTACACCTGTTGGCAAACATAATTTTCCAAGTAATTGTGCACTTTACAAGAGTGTCTTTAAAATAAACCGGTATGTTGAACATCAACATGGACATCGTGTCTTATGGAATATGAACTATTTCTACAACACACTCCATGAACATTGTATCGTAGAAATAGGTTTTATTCTAAACAAGCAATTTTGGATACGACAGGTTGAACATTTGGCAATCTTACCCCAGCTGGCATACATGAAATACTGTCCAAGGAATCGAGCACTTTACAAGAATGTCTTTAAATTAAACTCCTATGTCTGACATCGCTATGGACACCATGTCTCCTGGAATACTAGCTAGGTCTGCATGGCATTGGGGCATCAGGTTCATCGTCAGATCCGTCTGTAGAGATACCTGTGATACGGTAACCCATGTTCATTAACATGACCTCCAAGGGGTCAGCTTTCATCCGCCTCTGGTTGGCGGTCGCTGCTGTGTCAGGTTCTGTGATGCAACGGTCGTTGCTGCTACCATCCTGGAAGTGGTAGGAGAATAAAGAACATGCAAAATTTCTAATGACTAGCCATTTGGCTAAAAGTTTACCCTATACTAAGTGTTACAACTTCTATACACACAGGAGCATGTACCCAAAGGAGTGAAGAGCAGAAGCTGAAGACGGTTAGGCCTGTATTCTGAAGTCAGGTTTAACTTAGACTATGGTCCAGCTCTGTGCTTAAATTATGGGGAGCAAAAAGTTCAAAAGTTCTGTTTTTATTGTTTATTTCTTATGTTTACTATTTTGTTTCCTTTTGCTTTCATAATGAAGAATAATACTTCAGTTATCGTTCCCAGACAATTACAAAAAAATTGGGTGTCATATTAGTTAATAAATAGAATGATTGTGTATTGTAAGGGATTTGTGCTCCAATTGGCTCTCCATAGTTAAACCACAACATTAAACCAGGGTTGAATTTAAATCCGAGTTCAAAATATGGGCCTTAGAATACAAGTGAGGCTGAAATTGATGACATCTTGAATGTAGATGCATTGATTTTTCAAGCATATTTAAGATTTTCATACTTTTAACCGCATGCATTCTAAAAAGGTGAGAAGAATCACTTCATTTTCATTATTAGAATAATCATATTCATGATGTATTGCTAATGAATATTTATAATGTGCATAAACATGAAGATTTGTTGAACGTGCCTTGCATTTTCTTCAATCCCTCAATACCCCTAATCAAATATCCTTTCATGATCAACCATGATTCAATACTTAACTTTATTACTATGAACTAGGGTATTTTCTGCACAACCCATGCATGTACAAATCATAGCATGATAGGCAGTAGGTACTACATGTGTTATTACTTAACTTCAGCTTTCTGCATTTAATTTCTTAGGGATCTTATAGTTTGTAGTTGAATACTTTGACTTGTTTTTCCTTCCTTTGTGCAACTCTACCAAATCTTTGTCAACTAACCTCAGGTCGAGGGCTCCATAACCTGACGACGGGGTCAATGCCACTGGTTGCTAGGAGACACGATGATGGATGAGGTTGAAGACAGTTAACAATGGAATCATCACCTCTCAAGACGCGAGCAATGTTAGTAGTCTTACGATCCCAGATGAAGAATGAGCCATCATCAGATCCAGCCATGATGTACTGACCATTACTGGATAGGAATAATAATACGTTGGTATTTATTCACTGCTGTCTGTTTTCTTTCAAGATTATGAATAGGAAAGATTAATAAAGGACATCTTTGGGACAAAAAATTAGCTACCTTGCTTGATAAAGAGCGATTTTGACATATTGATAATGTTTCCAATTAAAAGATTTCATTATTATACTTTGAATGTACTAAATAATGACATGATATGTGTTAAACTTTTACTATTCTCTCATAAGGTTTAGATACATGTAAGGTTGTATTTAATGTCCACAAAAAATGGGGAATTGCATTTTTACATATTTTGAACATACGTGACATACATGTACATATTACACAAAAAGACATTTTACATGACTGTAATCTATAGGCATAGAATAAAACACCACACATAGATTTGTAGTACAGGCAAGTTCGTTGAATACAGCTGTCTACATGTAGAATGGAAATGATTTGAACAGTGAAGTATACACTCAGAGCTGTTTTTTGTATGATTTTTACAGACCTGCAACCTCTGGGAATGAAAAATTGTATTCTATGATAAAAAAAACTGTATTTTTCCCCAAAAAACTGCATTTCATATTAAAATGAGGGCGCACACGCTCATCGCAGTGCTCAAGCTGCATGCAAGCTAAAATGCGCACTGCTCTTGCAGATGAAAATAAAACATTGAAACATGTGAATATCTCACCCTGGTTTTAACCCTAATTCTCCCGGGGGGGGGGGGGGGGGGCCATAATGGCCCCCCCCCTTGACAATTTTCGCGATATATCTGCTGCGCAAATTTTTTTGACCTCGCCGCTCACTGACTTTTTACTTTCAAGTCTCGCGCAAATTTTGAGACCAAATTTGTGACGCCCGCGTACACGGTTACGACATTACGCAACATTATGTAAGTGCATGTCAGACCCAAAATTGCTCATAAACGTGATTTCATGTACAAATCCAATGCAAATTGTGTATTTAGCCAAAATTCATAAATGTATCATTATTTCTACTTTTACTGATTAAACTGAATTAATTTTGCCTTGTTTATGATCAGAACTAAGTCTGGAATGATTTCCATTGAAAAAACAATAAAAAACAAAAAGTAAAAAAACAAAGAAATACATAAGAAATTCATAAAACAATAAAATACATAAGAAATTGATTTCCGAACCGAAGTTTTTTTAATTGCGATTGTTAAGATTGCTACAAAGAATTTTTTTACCAAAAATTAGCATTCTAGGAGCTTTATTTAGTGAATTATAGCAAAAAGTATGATTTATGCATAAATTAGCATAATTAATTCATATAAAATAAAATCTCATTATTTTGGAAAATTTTACCATACAGCCTTGTAGATTACATCGCACACTACCAGTGTGCAAATTTTTGCGTCGCTCGCGCAATCGGCGGCCGAGATCTTAAGGGGGGGCCATAATGGCCCCCCCCCCCCCCCCCCGGATTGACAAGAATCAAAATACCCCAGGAGATTGAGGGTTAACAAAATGATGGAAAAAAAAACAAGTTAACTGAAATTACATTGATCCAATAACCATATTTGTGTAAGTTTTATGAAATAGAGACATATAGAGATGATTTTTCTCAATAAATTACAATTTTGTAAAAATAAAATAATAAAAATCTTTTTTTACAAAATCATATTTTTTTTTTTTAAAGTGTACTGTCGTATTTTGGTTGCAAAAACCTACTAAATACGCCAAAAACGTACTGGTTGGCAGCCTGCATCAAGTTATAAGGCAAAAAAATTGAAAAGTTAATGAGAATTTGAAGTGCATACCTTCCAAAGAAGTTTGCTTCCTTGATATCAGTGGTTGTATTGCAGTGTCCACAGTATCTCTCTGTATAATCATATGCATCATTTCTGAGTTCTTTCTCCTTTGGTTCTACTGCCTCGCTGCTTGATGTCCTTGGACCATCCGGTGGTGAATCTTGCCAGTCTTGGTCACTTGGAGCTTCTGCACATAACAATTCAAACCAAGGATTTGAGAATGATAGAGAAACATAGTGAATACCACAATATTTGTGATGACGTATTCCTAAATGGCATGCAGTTCTTGGTGAGCAATTCAACCCTGTAAAACCTATATTTATTTTTGGTAACCCCCATCCCCGCAAGAAAGGGTCCCCAGGGGATCCTTTTTCATAAAGCTGTTTGTAAGTTAAGAGCAACTTTAAGAACGACTGGTGATCCTTTAATTCTTGTGGTATATTATATTCACCATTAAATGCTGTCATTGGTGATTATTTAGCACGTAAGAAAGGTTCACCAGTCGTCCTTAAATCACTCTTAACTTAACAGCTTTATGAAACACCATCCAGGACCTCATGGTTGCAGTCCATGGACTAATCCACTCATGTACAACAAATCAACCACACATCTTACCATTCGTCCGTTTATCAGAGTTAGAGAAGACCGCAGCAGTGATGTCCCTCTCCAGGGCCTGGCACTCAGAATACTTGGCATACTCCGGAAACTTGGACTTGAATGACTGCAGACACTGATGGGCCTCGTTGGACCAGGTGAGCTGAAGCAAGCAGCGGGCAAGACGGAAATGGGCCTTACGATGCTTAGCATCGAGGCTCAAGGCACTGTGGCAGTCACGAAGAGCTGCATAAATATCTCCATCCCTGCATATAAAGATGGTTTTAGGTACAGATGACATCTAATGAGGAAATACTTGCTACTTCTTAAGATGAAGTAAATTGTGCAGCAGGTTTGATGGCAATGGGTGTTGCAATGCCTTACATCTAAGGTAAAAGCACATCAGGGGCCTCGTTTCATAAAGAGTTACAACTGTTGGAACTTTGCCAATATGGCAACAATCATGGCAACAGGGCTCAGCAGCCAATCAAAATCAAGGTTACCATCATATTTACTATAATGGCAAGGTTTTACAACAGTTGCAACTGTGTATGAAACGGGCCCCTGCAGTTACTATGACTTGCATAAATATCCCTGTTTTTGCATTTCAATATGGTATGGGTAATTCATTAATCATACATGTATATTGACTTCTTACTGTAAATGATTCATCTTGTTGTCAACTGGCACTACATACATTTTGTACTACTTACACAGATCTCATAGAACTGCAATTCTTCAAACAAAGGCACAAAAAACTAATCGTAAATGGAAGCTGCATATTTCTATCCTTTCCCTTATTTCAATTTGGGTATACATTCCTACTTAAAAATAGGTTGAAGGAAGCAGAAGAGAACGGGACTCTCGTTTCAAGCTTAGCAATAAGGCTCAAAATTCTTTGACCATTTAAAAGGGTTGCATATCCCACGTCCCCCCAATAAATTTATGATAATTGATAAATTGAATACTACTGGTTATCTAAGCAAATGCTGGCAGGTTATTACTAGATATTAATGAATTTTTTTTAATAAAAAAATCACTATCCACTTACCATCCTCTTTTCATATAAGCTGCTGCTCTGTTGCCAAAGAGAATGGCATGGTCTGAACACATACTGATGGCCTGATTGTAGAGACGGATAGCTGAGGTATAATCCTTCTTATCACAGTAGAACTTGTTTGCTTCATGCTTCCATGCTTCAATCTTCGGAGGAAGTTCTTTGGTTGAGCTAACAGGGGAGGGAAAGAGGAGAGATATTTTAATGTTATGCAGCATGGGGAAACGAAGGAAACTGTAGAAACTAATGTAAATATGACAAGCCTTGGGAAGCTAAAATGGCAAAATGTTTTCATATGTAATTGAAATATACATGTATTGCAGTTGTAGTCAGTATCATGTACCATTTCCATCCAATTGTACTTAGCAACTAAAATTCAAAGATCAATAAAAAAACTATATCATCATCACCATCATCATGACCACTACCACCACGGCCATCATAATCACCACCAGCATCATCACCACCACAAATCACCACCACCCAACAGATTTACTATCATCATCACCATCCTATGCTCTTCATCATCTCTCACCCTTTTCTCCTACTTGATGATGCATGTGACCTAGACTGATGCCTCTCACTGTGATGGGAGTAGCCCGCCCTCGCATCCGAGTCTTCCTTCTTCATACCATTGGTTGGCTGGTAGAGACCATTTATCCCATTGGCTGGGTCTACCGATGATCCATTCGATGATAATGCTTCCCCTATGTGCTGTTGGACATCTAGCCAATTTAAAAATTAACATTAAAATAACAATAATAATATCAACCTGTGAATAAGCAATAATCATTATAATGTTTAAAGAGATCCTACAAGGGGGACAGGGAAATGCTCATTGGTGAGATTGTTGAATGATCCTTATTCCTTTATTAAAAAATTTAAAAACACAAAAAACAATTTAAAAATGTAAATTAACCCTCCTCCCCCCCAAAAAATATAACAAACAAACAGTGCCTCAACATGGAGGACTGTCACAGCAACATATGAAATAACATGTGTATCATCCATACTTATACAACTCCCAAGAATGTTCTGTAATGTGATTGGTCCAAATCGGATCACATGATATTCAGTGAATTGCACTATGGCATCCAATATCCTGCACTCTGACGTCATACCAAATGCACTATCCTGCACTATGACGTCAGAGTGCAGGATAGTTCGAGGTCTGCACTGTGGCGCGATGTAGCTCGGCAGCGCAGACTAGATCTAGAATTCAGATCAAATATAGCATTCGGGGCAGCTTAGTAACATGGGGGAGAGGGGAGATTGTATTAAAAAAACAATGCCGCATTCTTGTGCACAGAAGACCTAAATAATGAACTCTGTGTTCGGCTCGCCAAATGGATATACCGCACTCGGTCCTGCGGACCTCAGTGCGGTATATCCATTGGCTCTTCTCGCACATCGTTCATTATTTGGCCCTGCATGCACGCGCTTACGTGCATTATTTGTATAATACAGGACACCAATGGCAGCATCAATCTGTAAATATCATTTATGAAATAACAATAATGATATTGCAAATTATATAGCTTCTATACATCCACTTTATTAATTTCCACAAAGAAAAAATATGTCAAAGAAATTGATACAGTTTCATACTAGGCAATAATAACATAACAGAATATGTCTACAATATATTGCTGTCACTATTTATACTACAGCATCATCCCGATTCTTTTGAATGGCTTGAAAACTGACTAAACATGAATACTCAAATATCTTAACGAATATCAAACTATAATGATATTCAAAGACATACCTTTACAAACACCATTTGTACAATATCCATTGGCACTTGGAGCTGGATAATCACCAACATTATACAGTCTTGGTTTTTGCCTATTGTTTACATCAAACAGATATACTTGTTCTCCTCCAAGGTTTGCTAAAAGTTCATGACCTGTAGGACCAAAGGTCACATAGGTCGCAACCAGTGACCTATATCTTCTCCCTCTCTCCTCCTCCTTGACAGGTAAATGACCTGTTTAAAAAAAAATTAACAAATATGTTTCAACCATCTTATATTTATATGATACATTTTCATTCAGTGAACTCTGTTCATGAATCAATCAGCATGTCATTACCACATACACTTTTATGTATACATCTTTATTTCTGTCAAATTCTTGAGTTATGTATACATAATTTATAAAAAGAATTAGGTAAATATGCAGATTTGAAAGTATCATACACAACATTTCATGATTTTATACACATCTTGGAAAATTTTAAAGATAAGTCAAACTGTATGAAAGTAAAAAAATATATATATAATTTTGCTATAATTGTAGTGATATTCATCAGCACTGATTCACAAAAAATAAATAAACCACAATGCCATAATATCACAATGTATACATTACTTCTTTTGCCCGATACAAGTATAAATTAAGTGAACAAAGAAGCCTAGAAACTCACTCACATATTTCACTTATCATGATCATTGAATCCTAAACCTTCTCACCTGCTATGAAATATTGCACACATCCCCTTGGCACTTCACCATGGTCATCTGGTTCAGGGGCCGGGGTCCTCCACGCTGACCTCAGGACCTCTTCTCTTGAGAAGTGAACGGCATGAGGGTTCAACATTCTAATGTCGTAAAGCCTAATGAATGGATCACTGGCCCCAACTAAAAGAGAATAGAAATCAGGAAAATATTTTTAAAACAGCATTGATCAAGGTGGCAAATTATAAGTAATAAGATATAGTTTTATAATATTGTAGTCTTTGCTGGTTATAGTGACAAAAAAAGAAAGTCTTGAAATGAACTGATTGAAAGCCCCACCACAATAGAACACAGATCAAACATGGGAAAATATAAAATTGCATCATTCAAGGGAAAAATTGTAGAGTTTGTGCTGATAATAGTGAAAGTTGTGTCATAAAATAAGCCAATGGGCAATTCCATAACACAATCAGCCTTTTTGTATATATATCCAACTTCTCTCCATCTCCATTCTTACTTCACTTCATTAACTCCTCATGCCCTGATTTTTTAATGGAGATAATACAACCTTTCATATCAACTACAAAACTGAGACCAATCACTTCAAGGAAAATCCCACATATAGAATTCAGGACAAATCCTTTATTGAATTGCCAATAATTAGCCCTTTATATTTATATGTCCGATCCCTACTTTTCTTAATTTTTTCTTTCCTTTATCAACGACTCATGCCATGATAACTTGAGAGCATTACACTTTTTCATATCAAGCACAGAGTGGAATGTAATCATTTCAAGAATGTCCCGCAAAGAAGATGTTGGATGTAAATACACTGTACATAAAGGAAATCAAGTTTGAATTCATTACCTGCTAGCTGTTCAGGTCTGTATGGGTTGATTGCAAGGCACTTGCATTCCCCATGTTTGCCAGTGTAATAGTTGAGATTAATAAGAACATTGTTACAGCTATCACTACACAGGTGGGGAGATCTCAGATCAAACTGCCTGAAATTCAACAACAATAAAACAAGAAACAGATAAAAAGACAAGTTTATATCCAGTTCAACAAAGGTGTAGCATACATGCCATACAGTGACTATGCAGACTAACGGGGTAATCACATATCACATGTTTGGTTTGCCCCTCAAGTTGGATGGAATAAGAACCCTATATTTGATTGTGGGGATTTTTTACCTGATTGCTAAGAAAGCATTAATGCTTGTAAGCAAGCAACCAGAGGACCGACGGCTTAAGGTCCTCTCCGAAGGACCTGGTAATGAGGATTAGTGCCTTACCAAAGGGCACTAGCGCACCAAGTGTGAATCGAACCCGGGTCACCAGAATACGAATCCCCCGCTCTACCGACTGAGCTATCGCGCCTCCTCAGAATTTTGTCTATTTAATTTCAATGTGTTTTGACAAGGCACGTATTGCTATGGTAGGCAAGCCCTATAAAAATATATTGCAAATCGTTGTAAGCTACTAAAAGCCAACTTGCCAACTTCTATAATAAAGGGTTTTCATTGCATCCCACTTCAGAGACAAACTGCAATGAACCACAATCTAAACCAACAAAGTGTGATCTCCCTTTAAGAATGATTCTACATCTTTTTACTAGTCTATCATGAATCATATATACATCGAGCCAATTTAATTCTCTGTATACATGTATATGCAGCCAAAGGGCTAGAGTTCATTGATATGAACAAAATGTTAATTTTGATTCTTATCAACAAGGTAGCAGTAATATTGAGCAAGAAGTCCAAACCGGGTTGCTAAAGGACCATTGTCTGTGATAGCTGTTCATAGATTTTTGTAATTATTCTCCATTCAGTCACATCATGCATAATAGGCACAATGCCTTGTCCAAAATATTTTCTTCTGTGGATTCACAAAATTTCCAAAATAAAATGAAAGAGAAACAAAACTACATGCCTTATCGTCCCATCTTCTCCTGCACTCCAGAACATGTAGGGAAGATTGGGCACCACTGCAAGTCTTTTGACACGACCTGCATGGCAGCTAAAGGCATAGGTAGTCTCACCCCTAGGCACGTTGTGAACCCGGACTTTGCAGTCAGCAGCACCGGTGGCTATGGTCTCATCTTGAGAGTTTGGCAAGAACTGTCAATGAAACAATGGAAGATTTCTTTATTGAAAGATCATATTGCATCACCTCAACTGCATTTCCACTGATAAATATCATTTATGGAGATTGGCTTTTAATATAAGGCTCTGCCTTTCTGCCTCTCCTAATACTTTTATTTGTACATTTGTATTACTTGTTCTAAATGCTTCCCATATCCCTATCTCTATATTCCTTTATATGAGTGAATATATTTTGTTATGTTTTTAATAAAAGTATTGCATAAATGAAATGAAATATAAATTGGGCTGCAGCAATTTCTTGCACATATGCCAAAGACAATCTTAGTCAATGATTAGATAACTCATTGATTAAAATTTCATGTATAAAAAATAAAAAATTGCTAGACATGAACATAGAAACCATCACAACTTTCACTTGAATATCAAACTAAATTACTTTCTTGTACATATGCCTGGTGTTGATTCCAATGTTTAATGCAAGGAGGGCGAGAGTTTTAGCAACAACCAAATTAAGTGACAGATTAATAATGCTTTGATAAGAAATTACAAGCTGATGTCAAAATGTTGCACATCTATTAATTTGAAACAAGTGGAAGACCTCCGGCAGTCTTGCCTACATTACATGATTCATATAGCAGCAGTGCTGACTTTAAAAACAGCTATTAAATAATCATTCACAAAAGAACCACTTAGCAACAGCAACGAAAATGTCTCCCCAAAACAACATGATATCATACTGACTTGTTACTTACTTTAAGAGAGAAGATATTTCCAAGGTGACCAGTACGGATAGTTGTTAATTTTCTCCTTCTGTGGGGATCCCAGATCATAGCAGTAAGATCATCTGAACCACTTCCTAACAATCTAAAATTGAAAAAAAAAAGATAATGATAATCATATTTTCTAATGTATGAATTATGAATTACTGTCATGTTAAAAATTGATTTTCCAATGTAAATTAGGGTGTTAGTATTATTCAAGTTTATGTTCAGTACCAAGAATGTCTGCAACCTGCCAAGTGTCATTATCTATATTTTATTCATAATTATACACTGACTTATAATGGGTTAAAAAGAATCATATTTCATCAAGAGAAGCTAAACCTATTCATAATAATAATCTTCATCAAATGTCATGGAAACTATTAAACAAATTTCACAAGAATTTTGTCTAATGTACAAATGAAGTGACAGATTTAATGATTTGAAAAGAAATTACAAGCTGATGTCAAATTCTTGCACATCTATTAGATTGAAACAAGTGGAACGCCTCCGGCAGTCTGGCCTGCATTACGCGATTCATATAGCAACAGTGCTGACTTTGAAAACAGCTATTGAATACTTATTTACAAAAGAAAACACTCCATTGATAATAAAATACTATGTCCGTTGACTCAACAAGACCTTTGATCATAATCATGTGACCTAAGACGGGTGCAAAACATACTCGATAACCCTTACATGTATGTCTATGTTTCATGAACTACTTGTTTAGATCCATAAAGTTTATAAGTTATGGTGCCAATTCATTAGATACCCCCAACACGGCCAAAGTTCATTGACTTTTTAATAAATGACCTTTGATCTTCGTCATGTGACCTGAAACACACACAGGATCAGGGATACATATCGTTCTTGTATCACACAACTCATTTTCACCTGTGATGACCTTGCCAACCGACTTGACAAAGGCGAACAGCACGACATGATCCTTTTAGATTTTTCGAAGGCTTTTGATGAAGTCCTTCACCACCGACTTCTATACAAACTGAAGTTCTACAGCATTCGTCTTACTACCCTGCGCTGGATTCAAGACCTCCTCCACAACAGAACTCAAAGGGTAGTCGTCAATGTATGTACCTCAAATACTATCCCTGTCTTGTCAGGCGTGCCACAAGGCAGTGTCCTCGGCCCTCACCTGTTTCTACTCTACATCAATGATCTGCCTGATTGCATTTCATCTCAGACAACAACCAAACTGTTTGCCGATGACTGCCTACTCTACCGCAAGATCCAATCTCATGATGATGCCAACAAACTTCAAGAGGATCTTGACTCCTTGCAGAAGTGGGAGTCAGACTGGCTTATGAAATTCAATCCTCAGAAGTGTCAAACTATCTCAGTAACCAACAAGTGGAAACCACTAAACATGACATACTCCATTCATGATCAACCTTTACAAAAGGTCAGCTCAGCAAAATACCTTGGTGTTCATATTCATCAGAACATGAAGTGGAACCACCATATTAGCATGGTCACCAAGAAGGCCAACTCTACATGTGCCTTCTTGCAACGTAACCAGCACTCATGCCCAAGAAGCGTCAAGGTTCTATGTTACAATCTCTCCTCAAACCTGTCCTGGAATATGGATGTAAAGTGTGGGACCCCTTCACCAAGGACAACACCCAGAAGCTGGAGATGGAGCAGCGACGATATGCTAGATTCACCATTGGAGACCATCATCGCACTAGTAGTGTCACTGATATGCTACGACAGCTACAGTGGCCCACCCTTGAAAAGAGAAGAGCCCAGTTCAAGGTGGTGATGGTTTATCGCTTGGTAAACACAATTGTTGATGTACCAACGGTACAGTACTTCAACCAGGCTGCTACTTCCACCTCGCTTTGTGGTCATCAGATGAGGTTACACGTCCCACATGTTCGCACTGTTACTTATCAGAAAACTTTTATTCCTGATGCCATTAGACTGTGGAATATTCTCCCTGCCATTGTAGTCCAGTAGATATGTGAAAAAGATGCTCGAATCTGGCAGAAAGTGTGAAATTTGGCATACAGAGGTATTTTTGGACGCTGATTTCAAAAATTGCCGGCCCCAAGCGATTTGACCATCAGGTCGGCCGCCATTTTGAAATCCAAGATGGCCGCCATGAAAAATCATTAAATGTCGATATCTTGAGTTTTACATGACATGTGACACTGAGATTTGGCATATAGGGGTATTTTGAGGCACTGATTTCAAATATTGCCGGCCCCCAGCAATTTGACTATTTGGTCGGCGGCAAAATGGCCGCCATCTTGAAATCCAAGATGGCCGCCATGATATATTATTGCAATCATTTTCTCGAGTTTTATATGAACTGCGGTATTGAAATTTGGCATATAGGCTTAATTTGGGGTGCTGATTTCAAATATTGCCGGCCCCAAGTGATTTGACCATCGGGTCGGCCGCCATTTTGAAATCCAAGATGGCCGCCATGAGAAATCATTAATGTCATTTTCTTGAGTTTTACATGACGTGTGACACTGAAATTTGGCATATAGGGGTATTTTTTGGCACTGATTTCAAATATCGCCGGCCCCCAGCAATTTGACCATTTGGTCGGCGGCTATATGGCCGCCATTTTGAAATCCAAGATGGCTGCCATGAAAAATCATTAAATGTCATTTTCTTGAGTTTTACATGATATGTGACACTGAAATTTGGCATGTAGGGGTATTTTGAGGCACTGATTTCAAATATTGCCAGCCCCCAGCAATTTGACCTCCAGGTCAGCGATAAAACGGCCTCCATCTTAAAATCCAAGATGGCCGCCATGAAATATCGTTGCAATAATTTTTTTTAGTTTTATATGAACTCTGGCCCTGAAAGTTGTCATAAAGGCATATATTTAGGCACTGATTATTGTCAGACCCCTGTTTGGTTGCCATTTTGAAATACAAGATGGCCGCCATGAAATATAATTTGCTCAAGTCTTACGTATGGCCTGTAACACTTTGAATTTGGAGAAAAACTTGATCTTTGCATCCTTGATCAATGAAAAAAACATAATAAATAGATGCTATTTTGAATTCCAATATGGTTACCAAGTTTTAATGATGTACAACATTATAATGGTGAGTAAAACCCATTGTATTGGCACTGAAAACAAATCCAACACAACCACATCTTTGTCCGTTGCAAAGATTATAATACTTTTGCACCCTTAAATGCTGATATAGATGTTACGTAAGTATGAAGCACCATAAATACACAAACCAGCTAGCTTCTTCTGCAGTTACACATTTGAAGTGGCTTTGGTTGAATAATAACCATCCGGAACAATCATTTTCTATTGAGAGGCTGTAAAATATTTCTTTGAGTTTTATATGATCTGCAGTATAGCACTTTGACATATCGACGGATTGCGGGGTGCTTATTTCAAATATTGCTGGCCCTCAGCGATCTGATCCCCTGAGTCAGAAACAAAATGTCAGCCATCTTGAAATCCAAGATGGCTGCCATGAAAAAAGATCATTGAAAAAAATCACTTTATCTAGTATCACGTAATGTATTATTTTAAAATTTGGCATCTAGGGATATTGAAATTTCCCCAGTAATCTGTCCAATAGATATGCTGCAAAATGGCCACCATCTTGAAATCTAGAGAGGATCGACTGTCATGAAAATTCATTGAAATCATTTTCTTGGTTTTAAATAATTTGAGGCACTGCATTTTAGACAAACAGGCAGGTTTTTGGCCTGCTGATTTCAGAATATTGCTCCAATAATTGTGATATTTTATTACAAATCGACATGAAGAAAACTGCTCCAGACTTGAAGTACTGATGTTTATATAGTGGTATGATCATGATGATGATGAAATTTATATTAATAATGGATGATCATAATACATATTTTATTGTTCAAAATAAAATTCAGTAACAGAAATGCTCTGAAAATGTATTTTGCCCATACCCTGTAGATCGTGAGCCCGGCAGCAACTTAGCAGCGCCACATCGGACGTTGCTCTATCCCTTAAAAAGGGAAGTACACCCCGGAAAAAGTTTATTGTAAAAACACAAGAAAATATGATATAAAAAAGATATTGGTAAATCCATCAAAGATATTAGAATTTTAAGTTTTTGATTTGTGACGTCATATACTGTACGAGCAGCTGCCCCATTGTGTTGTGTGATATAAAATGCATAAATGGTTCATCATGGGTAATTTTTTTTTCTTTCTGGAGCAGGTGTGAAATCATTTGTATGTTTATATACCAAGGGTTCAATAAAAAACATTTTCATTTTTTTGAGGAGGCTACATTTCATTGATTTTTATTCTATAAGAAACATGGGGGAACTGCTTGCATCTGACGTCACAAATATACCAAATGAAATTCCAATAGCTTTTTAAATATTTGATGGAATTTCCTCAAACCTTCAATATTTTTGTCATTATTCTGTTATTGTTTCAAAAAACTATTTGTCAGGGTGAACTTCCCCTTTAATTCTTTGACCGCCAAACAGGGTAGAAGCAACTCCCCTCTTTTAACATCTTTTGGTCTGATGCTGTCGGAGCTTGATCTCCCGATTGTGAGGCAAACATGCTCCCATTCCCGACCTTTCGTTGGAAGAACGCGAACGCTTATTTACGACGTTAGTTGATTTTGGAAGAGACTTTTGGGCCTGTCGTCATGGTCTTAAAACTCTGTCCTGCAATGCAAATTGTGTGACATGAGATTTTTTTTTCGTTTCGCATCTGGAACGGAAAAATTAAATTTGCGTTTCGTGTGCAAAATTCTGGTTGCTAATATGGTAACAGCGATATATCCGATTAAGGACGACTTTCCAAATCCACATTTTGGTTCCTCCAAGAGCTCGAGAAGCCGCCCGGGGGGCCCACTTCCATTGAAGAGTGGATACCAGGCGCAACCACGCGTAAAAAGGGAAAGAGTGGGTAAGTACGTTACGTATAGGCCTATGTAACGTTATAAAGGTGTCAAAATGATGATTAAAATACTGAAAAAAGGGATATATTTCCAATACTTGTAGGGTTTCACAAGCCAAATAATTGTTAAAAGATGTATTTTCATAATCTGGAAAAGACTTGCTTCCCTTGTTTAGGGTACTTTTCGAAACCCCATGGTCGTGCCTGGTATCCACTCATCAATGGAAGTGGTCCCCCCGGAATTTGAATCTAATCCCCATTTTTGGGAAAGTAAAACATAATGCCCATTACATCTTGTGCTAGAGGCTTATCGTTTGTGTAGAAGGAGTAAACAAAAGAAACAAAAGAAGCCCGCATGTTCAAACGTATTGCATACGCTGTGTACATATCAACGCATGCGAAATGGGTTCAGCTGGAGAGGTGATCTGACCCATGGAATCAATTGCCAGTCATCCACCAATAATCCACATTAAATGCAATATCGATTCGATGGACTGTAATATCTACGCCTTAATTCAGTAAGTTTTTCCTCACTCAATATGTACTTGATTTGTTTGAAAAACCACTTCCTCATCCATGTCATATTCTATTTTAGGTCCTGCATTTCGAATATCTCCAGCCATCAGTCGTAATACATGCATGTATGGTGCGGGTGTCGCGGGAAAGAATTTTGCACACGAAAAGCAGATCTGTAGGGCCTGTAACCCCCCTGTAACACAAATCTAAGCATTGATTATAGAGCAGTTTTCTCAAATTTGATTCTATTGACTATAATGTACAATCAATCTTAAAAATCAAGTGTATGATTAAGCGTCAACTTTTGTGTTAGGGGACCCTAATATTAGCGTCCGTGAGGATTGCGAAAGGTGGCAAGTAATTCCTGGAGATTTGTAAGATTCACTGTCAACCGCCTAGCATATAATCGATTGATAGCAATAATAAATGGATTACCATCAGTTATACCATACATTAATTTTGATTCGTGCTATCATATTGTACTTATTCCCCCCCCCCCAATAATCAATATTTAGAACTAAGCTAGGTAATCATGTCCTTTGTGTCATGATGGGTCATATGGGAATTTAAAATGGCAGATAAAGTGTGTTATGTGTTATATGTTCATTATCTATCCATATTAGAAATTAACATACAATACAAGTTTTTGCTTCATAATACCAATTTACAGTGTCACAGGTAATGTAGAATTCAGGAAAACATTTTTGAAAGATATTTCGTAGTAGCCATCTTAGATTTCAAAGTGGCGGTCATTTTCAGCTGACCCGGTGGATCAATCACTGGGGCAGCAATATTCTAGAACCAGCAGGCCAAAACCTGCCTGTATGTCTAAAATGCAGTGCCTCAAATCATTTAAAACTCAAGAAAATGATTTTAGTGAATTTTCATGACAGTCGATCCTCTCTAGATTTCAAGATGGTGGCCATTTTGCAGCATATCTATTGCGGACAGATTACTGGGGGAAAATTTCAATACCCCAAGATGCCAAATTTCAAAATAATACCTACGTTATAATTATGATACTTGATTTTTTTTTTTATGATTTTTTTTTATGGCAGCCATCTTGGATTTCAAGATGGCTGCCATTTTGCAGCTGAGGTATCACGGGCCTAAAACATTTCCCATAGACTCGTGTGTTAAAGAGGCGCTCAAAAAAAATAAAAAGGGATGAAATTCGAGAATTGATAGTTTATTTTATTTATTTATTTATTTATTTATTTATTTATTTATTTATTTCTGCATGTCATGACAATGTACATAGTGTGACCATCACAAAATTGATTACGTTAAATTTTACATAATACTAATGTATAATTATGATGATTAACATAACATTAACATACTGATTATAACAAGGTTGCAGACATGCAGTGGTATGACAAAATAAGCAGATGCTTGAGCTGTTGTCAGACCTTTGGATATATGAAATACATACATGAATATAAAAACAATACTGAAAAGTCAAAACTAACGATTACACAAAGAGGGGAAAAAAAAACAAAAAAACTAACAAACAAACAAAGAAAACCAAATAACAAATTATTATGTTCCACAACTATTTACAAATATTTACAAGGAGTGTGTGAGGCGTAATAATAATTGAAATTATATCAATATTTAAGTTTACTACCTGTCCAGTGGATAGGATATATGTCTGACATTCCATATCTGACCAGAAAAGGGTACCTCGACCAGCTCATTTTAAAAATAAATTGGCATTTATGAAGACTACACCTGAAAGGATCAAATTAATCACTTGAGACAGTAAAATGGCAATACTTCTCCCGCCAGTATAAAAATAGTTCCAAAGTGGTGATATATCTTCCCAATTTGAAAAAAGGAAGTTCAGTAAAGTTACCCTCCCTAGAATCAGTGTTAGATTATCAATCATTTTAATTCATTTTTGTCAATCAGCAATATCAAAATTAAAAATTGAGAATTAAATGGGTTGGCTCGAATGAATATCTTTGGCGCGTTTAACCCTGACTCAGGGGATCAGATCACTGAGGGCCAGCAATATTTGAAATAAGCTCCCCACACTACTTCTATATGTCAAAGTGCAATACCGTAGATCATATAAAACGCAACGAAATAATTGCAATATTTCTATGGCAGCCAGCTTCGAATTCAAGATGATGGCCATTTTTCCGCCGACCAATACTGTCAGATTGCTTGGAGCCAGCAATTTTTTTAATGAACTCACCCAGATACTGATATACTACAAATTTCAGTGGCACATGTTATGTAAAATTCAAGAAAATGAGTTCAATGATTGTTCATGGCGGCCATCTTGGATTTCAAATGGCGGCTGATCCTATGGTCAAATCGCTTGAGGCCGGGAATATTTGAAATCAGCGCCCCAAATTAAGCCTATATGCCAAATTTCAATACCGCAGTGCATATAAAACTCGAGAAAATGATTGCAATAATATATCATGGTGGCCATCTTGGATTTCAAGATGGCGGCCATTTTGCCGCCGGCCAAATGGTCTAATTGCTGGGGGCTGGCAATATTTGAAATCAGTGCCTAAAAATACCCCAACATACCAAATTCTAGTGTCACATGTCATGTAAAACTCAAGAAAATGACATTAATGATTTCTCATGGCGGCCATCTTGGATTTCAAAATGGCAGCCAACCCGATGGTCAAATCACTTGGGGCCGGCAATATTTGAAATCAGCACCCGAATTAAGCCTATATGCCAAATTTCAGTGTCACATATCATGTAAAACTCAAGAAAATTACATTTAATGATTTTTCATGGTGGCCATCTTGGATTTCAAGATGGCGGCTATTTTGCCGCCGACCAAATGGTCAAATTGCTGGGGGCCGGCAATATTTGAAATCAGTGCCTCAAAATACCCCTATATGTAAAATCTCAGTGTCACATGTCATGTAAAACTCAAGAAATTGACATTTAATGATTTTTCATGGCGGCCATCTTGGATTTCAAAATGGCGGCCGACCCGATGGTCAAATCGCTTGGGGCCGGCAATTTTTTTAATCAGCGCCCAAAAATACCCATGTATGCCAAATTTCACACTTTCTGCCAGATCCGAGCATCTTGGCCATTTTTTGTCACATAACCGCTTTACTATTACAGTTAACTGCACTTCAGTAGCCAGCTTCAAGGCTAAGGTGCAGAAAATCCAATTGCGCTAAGACTGCGCTGATTCTTTTTAACCGCACGTAGAATAGATCTTCCACAGCACTGTACATACTCCTGCACAATTCTACAAGTACCATGATACACCAACCTGGTGGACTGTACTTTAACGGATGATGATGATGATACATGGTTAATCTTACCTCCAAGTCTGTTGATCCTAAATGACCTTTGACCTTGGTCACGTTAGCTGGAACTCTAGCAGGATGTTCAGTAATACTTGATTACTCTTGTATGTCCAAGTTTCATGAACTAGGTCCATATACTTTCTAAGTTATGATGACATTTAAAAACTTAACCTTGGTTAAAATTTCAATATTGACGACGCCGCCACTGTTGGAAAAGCGGCACCTATAGTCTCGCACTGCTATGCAAGCGAGACCAAATTAGATATTCAAGATGTAACTTAAGTATTGAAAAGACCTCAATATGCAAGGATATGTTGGTAAAGCTGTCAATATTTCATGTTTTGTAATACTTACGATCCTGATTCATTCCATTCTAAACAGTTCACACATCCATTGTGACCCTGAAAAAATACAAAAATTAAAGTCATCACATAAGAATACATGTATCTGCAAGCATTATTTAACATACTCATTAAGAGTCAAAACTTTTTAAAGAATGTGTTATTATTTTCACTTGGTGTACACTAGCAGGTACTCATCATTTTGACACATGATTTGCAGAAAGAAAATCATAATTTGATCTACATGACTAATACTGAACATACAGTAGTCAGTTTTTCAAGTAGCGATCCAAAAAGTTCTCTGAATAGCTTTGCACCTCCTTCATGTGTGTATCAAGATGAATTACAACTTGTTTGGTGAACTTATCCTAAAAGACTAAATAAAAGAAATACATGGATTTCAATAGACTCCTACCTCTAACTCATGTTCCAAGCCAAGTCTATTGATGAGTGTTTCTTCTACATGATGAATCTGTTGAAATCTCCTTACAGAAATATCCTACAATCAGAAACAAGAATGAAAAACATTAAAAATCACTCAAAATATGAGAAAGGGCATCAATCTATAAAATACAGGTCACACTTTATCAATGAAAAATTTGAAAAAAATAATTCATTATTTTGTCAGGTAAAGGGGGGAAAATTATCTTTAGTAGAGCGGATTAGCTCCAAAAATCACAACAATTGTGCAAATTTTGACTAAAGCATGAAACTTTCACAAGTATTAGTATATGCCGTAAGATTTATTTTAAAGATGGGAGGTAAATTTATGAATGCCATTTTCGGCCGTTGCCATGGCAACGGATTAATTTCTCAAAAATAACATACATTCCCATGTAAATGGTAAATAAACATGATATAGATGACCAAAATGATAATTTTCAGGCTTTCAATTGAATACATATGAAATTTAGAAATATTCAAGATCACCAAGATAGTTCCAATTGGTCCGTTGCCATGGCAACGGCTTGTTTTTCCCCAGGAAAATGAAATTTTTGATTAAAAAAACGTTGTAGAATATGATTTATCTCTAATTTTCCCTAATTTTATAGTGTTAAACAAAGATATTTTGGTTGCTAAATATATCAATTACATCTCAAGCCATTGCCATGGCAACCCAATAACATCTAATTTACAAAAATAACATGGTTGACAAGACAATGGAAAGGTGGAAAATACAATAAGAATTGACTTGATCTGTATGCTTAAGTTTTGACCCCCTCATTTGAACAAAAAATACAGAAAGTGTTCTGCAGGAGTTCTTAAAAAGATAAAAAATTATGTTGCCTTGGTAATGCTTGAATCAAACTAAAAAAAAAACAATATTGCAAAGTGTCCGTTGCCATGGCAACAGCTTATTTCCCTCTAGAAAGGTAAAAATACTGATAAAAATGTAGAATACATGTATGATCATCATTCCACTTTCAATAATTTTAAGGTACTAATCGAGATATGTTTGTGACTAAATTTATAAATATAACATCTTAAGCCATTGCCATGGCAACCAGATAACATCTAATTTAAAAAAAAACCATGGATGACAAGGTTATGGACAGGTGAAAAATACAATGAAAATTCACTTAATGTACATGCATATTAAAGGTTTGACCTACTCAATCAATTTAGGGGAAATAATACAGTGAGTGATCTGCATGAACTAATTAGAATGATAAACGTTTATGTTGCCTTGGTAATACTTGAATTCAACGATAAATATCAATGTTGCAAATGACCGGTTGCCATAGCAACGGCTCATTTACCCAAGAAAGTACCAGTTTTTATTAGAAAAAGGACTGTAGAATCTGATTTTTCTTTCATTTCCCCTAATTTTAGGGTAAGAATGGATATGTTTGCTGTTAACATACAAATGACGTCAAAAGCCATTGTCATGGCAACCAAATAACATCTAATTTGAAAAAAAATAACATGGTTGACATAATAATGGACAAAGCGCGAGCAGAAAATTTTTATATACGTTTTGAACTGGTACCTGTACCTGAACTGGTACCTGGACTGCTTGCACTTAGCCATGGAGGCGTTACATATTTCATCAATCAAAAAATGCGAGCGCGACGCAAGACCTGAACATTTCTAAAGAAAGAATGGACAATTTTAATCAATTTTTGTAATCGTGAACAGGATAGCTATATAACTCATCAATTGATGCGAGCGCGAAGCGCGAGCGGAAAAAAAAATCGAGATTTAGACTTAAAAATGGGCCACTCTGTTCATGTTTTGTAAACAGCCATAGGCTGATCGAGGGCTTTTTACCGTGATTAAATAAAATAAATCAATCAAAATCAATGTTTTGTAAATAATGAAAAGGATAAGTAATAGGGGGTCTTCCTACATTAATAATGCGAGCACAAAAGCGCGAGCAGAAAAATTTTGATATTGTGATCTGAAACTGGATAATGATTTGAATAGAGAACAAGTTAAGTATTTGAATAAACATGCGCGCGCGTGTTTCATATTTAGACCTAGAATCTAGGCATTCTAAATACATCTTTAATCATGAAAATCATGAAACTTTGATATTCCGATCCGAAAAAAGAGTCAATTACAGCTTTATATTTCAAGCACTTTGTAGGAAAATTGTAAGGTGGATATGGATCGCACTTAATTTTTTTTTTTCATTATTATTACTTTGAGTTTTGACATAGGACCGGGACATCCTTACGACATGTCATGAAAATGATGACTGTCTTCCTATTCCTCTTGCCAAGCGCGAGATGAAACAAAAGGGACAATTTAATTATTAAATTAATATCATATTTATTAATGCCTAATGAGGGCGCGAAATCTGATGATATTATGGCATAAAAACTGGACATTTCACTTTTGTAATTAGGAATAGGATGCATCAGTTAATATATATTTAACCATTTATGCGAGCGCAAATCGCAAGCTAAAACTTTTGATAAACTGTCATGAAAAGGGGATTTTAAGGAGTTTGTTGTATAATCAATATTGAAACATACATAACTCGCCAATCAAAATGCCAGCGTGCAGCGCTAGCTGATACGTCTTGACAATCAGACCTGAAAAGGGATATTTTGAAAACTTTATGGAATACACGAAAATAATAGGTACCTGATAAATCAAAATTTGCAAGCACGCAGCGCAAGCAGCAAATGTTGATACAATTATTCAGATCATAAAACTGACATTTTACAGAGCCCTTAAAAAAAAAATTGTAAATCACACAAAATAATGAAAGATCGATTTCCGAGGTGAAATATGTTCTGTATATTGACTTCCAAACTTGATATTTGAGCTCCATATTGAACAAGATATGTAAATCACCTAACAGGCAATGCGAGCGCGAAGCGCGAGCGAAAATTTTATATAGTGGCACGAAAGATCCTTTTTATTTTCCAAGTCTGCCCCTCATCTTATGTTATGCACTCGTCGTCCTTCTCTTCTTTTTATCCTTTCTTTTCCCTCCTTTTTTCCTTTTTCCTTCTGGAGTGCTTAAAATTATTTTCAACCAGAAAGAGGGTATTTTTGATCGTATATTTTTTTCATTTTGGGTATAGTATTCGTAAAATAATCATATTTCATCCATCTCTTTCTCCATCACTTTCTCCGTATTTTTCTTGGTAATGATTTTTTGGTGGGAGTAGGGTTGCAAAATTCCCGGGGATTTTCTTGATGGAAACTTTCCATGGGAATAAACGGGACTTTTGTGGGAATTTTGGAATTTTCGGAAATTTTCAGGAATTTTTAAGAAAGGATGGGAATTTTCAAAAAGTAACAATTTCCTGATATTCATCTGCAGGAATTGAAAGGCGTATCCGGGCAGATGATGCTTGATAGTGCTTTGCCATCAAATTTCAAGCCAAGTATTATGCTAAAACAGTCAGACAAGGCATAATTTTTATGATTTCCATGTAAAAATTTGATTTACTGTACTTACTTTGATTAGGAGTTTAAGACCATGTCAACTCCTCAAATAGACTTAAGATTTTGATTTATCAACCCCTATAATCCCCTTATATATTGATATGATGAACAGCTTTAAAGCACAAATCACCCCAAGATGCTTTCTTCAAAGTGGCCGCCTGCGAATACTTTGAACGAAATTGTCCAGCATCAAAATTATAGTTTCGGGAATTCATTTGAGCCCAAAAAGTCTGATGTGATTTTTGTAGGTCTTATTTCGATGCCATGTATAATGAAAAAAGATGGTGCTTATCATTGAGCATATTTATGTTCAGCACCCCCAAATAAGGGAAAAGGAAATAAAATAAACAGATTTTTATCAAAATTTGTACTTTTCTGGGGCCATTTGCAACACTGATATTTATCATTATGTTCAAGCACTACCAAAACAACAGTAATTTTTATCATCCTAATGAAATAATGCATAACACTTAATGTGACTTTTGTTCAAAATTAAAAGAGTAGGTCAAACCTTACGCATATTAAGTTAATTTTATTGTATTTTCCGCTTGTCCATTATCTCGTCAGCCATGTTATTTTTTGGTAGATTAAATGTTATAATGTTATTGCCATGGCAATACCTGAAGATGTTATTTATACATTTAACAACAAAAATGTTTGGCACCCTAAACTTAGTGGAAATAAATACAAAATAAGATTCTACTAGGGTATTTTTTTTATCAAAGATGGTATATTCCGGGGAATAAAGTGATCCTTTGCCATGGCAACGGAACACACATTTGCAAACATTCATATCATTAAATTCAAGCATTACCAAGGCAACATCAGTTTTTATCATGCTAATGAACTCATGCAGAACACTTACTGTAATTTTTGTTCAAAACTTAATGACTGGTCAAACATTATGTAGATTAAGTAATTTTTACATTCCACTTGTTCATTATCATTTAAACCGTATTATTTTTTTGGTTTTATAAATTATATCTTAATTGGTTGCCATGGCAATGGCTAAAGATGTTATCTATGTATTAACAACAAGCATATATATGCTTAGCACCCTAAAATTAGGGGAAATGAAAGAAAAATCAGATTTTACAATGTTTTTGTTTATCAAAGCTGCTGATACTTTTCTGGGGAAAATGAGCTGTTGCCATGGCAACGGGACATTTGAAACACTAATATTTATTAATAAATTCAAGTATTACCAAGGCAACATCAATCTATTATTCTAATGAACTCATCCAGAATACTTAGTGATTTTTTTGTTCAAAATTAGATGACTGGCCAAACCTTTCGCACATTGAGATATTTGTAATTGTATTTTCCACCTGTCCATAATCTTGTCATCCAAATTATTATTTTTTGTAAATTAGATATTATTTGGTTGCCATGGCAATAGCTTCAGATGTTATTTATACATTTTGCATCAAACATTTCTATGTTCAGCACACTAAGATTAGGGGAAATGCAAGAAAAATCAGATTCTACAGTCCTTTTTCTAATAAAAACTGGTACTTTCTTGGGTAAATGAGCCGTTGCTATGGCAACCGGTCATTTGCAACATTGATATTTATCGTTGAATTCAAGTATTACCAAGGCAACATAAACGTTTATCATTCTAATTAGTTCATGCAGATCACTCACTGTATTATTTCCCCTAAATTGATTGAGTAGGTCAAACCTTATGCATGTACATTAAGTGAATTTTCATTGTATTTTTCACCTGTCCATAACCTTGTCATCCATGGTTTTTTTTTAATTAGATGTTATCTGGTTGCCATGGCAATGGCTTAAGATGTTATATTTATAAATTTAGTCACAAACATATCTCGATTAGTACCTTTAAATTATTGAAAGTGGAATGATGATCATACATGTATTCTACATTTTATCAGTATTTTTACCTTTCTAGAGGGAAATAAGCTGTTGCCATGGCAACGGGCACTTTGCAATATTGTTTTTTTTAAGTTTAATTCAAGCATTACCAAGGCAACATAATTTTTTATCTTTTTAAGAACTCCTGCAGAACACTTTCTGTATTTTTTGTTCAAATGAGAGGGGTAAAACTTAAGCATACAGATCAAGTCAATTCTTATTGTATTTTCCACCTGTCCATTGTCTTGTCAACCATGTTATTTTTGTAAATTAGATGTTATTGGGTTGCCATGGCAATGGCTTGAGATGTAATTGATATATTTAGCAACCAAAATATCTTTGTTTAACACTATAAAATTAGGGGAAATTAGAGATAAATCATATTCTACAACGTTTTTTTAATCAAAAATTTCATTTTCCTGGGGAAAAACAAGCCGTTGCCATGGCAACGGACCAATTGGAACTATCTTGGTGATCTTGAATATTTCTAAATTTCATATGTATTCAATTGAAAGCCTGAAAATTATCATTTTGGTCATCTATATCATGTTTATTTACCATTTACATGGGAATGTATGTTATTTTTGAGAAATTAATCCGTTGCCATGGCAACGGCCGAAAATGGCATTTATAAATTTACCTCCCATCTTTAAAATAAATCTTACGGCATATACTAATACTTGTGAAAGTTTCATGCTTTAGTCATAATTTGCACAATTGTTCGGCTAATCCGCTCTACTACTTGGCATCTCACTACAATATCTTTTTTTTTTAATAATGAATGCTCATGTCCACTGTTGAGAATGTGGTCTGTGAAAAAATCTTGTTCTTATTTTTTTATTACGACGAAAACTAATAAAATTCAAAATTAAGATTTTTTTCATTAAATACTATAAATCCAACTAATCTTGTACATTTAAGGTGTTCCTTAAAGTGATCATTTCACTTTGTTCTGATTTAAAAAATTCTCCTTTTACTTCCTGAAAATGGGCTAAACATTAGGCTTATAGTGTAAAAATACCATCCCAAAAGTTTCAAAGTATTATATTTACAGGATCAATTTTAAAACCTTGGAGATGTAATAAACCAAAGTTTGAAATAATTGGGAGTTGGTTTCAATGACTACAGGTGTATGTGTATACAGGGAATCTGTGCACCACAACACATTAATTCTAGATGAACACAGCATGACCTACATACAGTGTGTACAAGGTATACTCTGAATGTACAGTGCAGCTAATAGTGTGTGTATAGGAGATACACACAACAGAAGGCAGTCAAAATAGCCAACTGACTTTTTGAATTGGAGAAAACTGGTCATAAGCCGAACCCGTCTACTAGACGGTTCTCAAAATCAGGCTAATAAATTGCTACTTGTATCGAAATTAGAGTTTTTCATCCCATATTGTGGTCTGTTTCAGGGTTTTTGAGGACAAATACAGGCACTCATATGCACGTTTCAACTCAGTTTGAGAATTTTTTTAATCAGCTGCTCACAAAGTTAAACGATCCCTTTAAACAACACTTGTAAACCAAAATGTTTAAAATGATGCACTTCTCATATACATGATTAAAATCAGAAGAACTTAAGTTAAACCACAAGATAGCATACCCCCTCCTTTCCCCCTCTCATTACTAGTACTTTACTATGAATTTTGTTATGAATAGAATCGAATCATGTGATATGTACATAATTATTATATCTTGTTTTATGTTTGTTTATGTAAATTACCGTACTGTTTTCATTCTATGTTGCCCATAATAATAAATTCCGCAGTGACAACTTGTCAATGCTCCGGGGCAAGTAACACAAAGCTCAGCCATTGATCGAACAGTATGTATGCTTGATTGCACTGATTGCATTATCAAAGCCATGCATCTCATAATCTCCTAAAAGTGTGGACATCTCATACAGAAAGCCCAGTATCTCAGTAGGCCTACTATATTGTCAGAAAACAGCTTCCTACTCCGAACTTATTCTAGGATAATGAAAGTTGCCACTTACATTGTATGTGATAACTCTATTACAAAAGAAAGCTATTTTTGAACTGTACTATAGAGTTTTCAAATTTTGATACAAGGTTTCACCAGCCCACGGAGGATATACTCCCATCACTTACCCTAATCTCTCTTCTCCTTGCATGATGTAAGACACTAGATGGCCTGGTGTCCATGGTGACCCTTAAATGACCTCTAAAGTGACCTCGCGAACTCTACCATCTGATCCATATGCCCTGTATAATACAATTCAACATGAGTAATGTATAAATTGTCAAGCAAAAAAATGATATCACTATTCTGTAAAAATGCTTAAGAGAAGCAAACAAACTACCCCCCCCCCCCCCCCCAAAAAAAAAAAAGAATAAAAAAAACACAGCATGTAATTTTGTTATGGGTGATTCATCAAGCGAGAGTTCTTTATAATTTACAATGAAACTACCCTGAATAGTGAAAGATCAACTCTAGTGAATGCAGTGCATCCTCGCCCCGCCCAACAAATTTTCATTACCAGCTTGCAAATTGCTGGTGTCAAAGGCACTGGGCAGGCTCCAGGATGGGGCCGAGCCAGGGATGCTATGAATTTTTTTACTTGACTGCATAGATCTAAACGCAACTGTGCACATAGACAGGAATAACTGTCGTTCTGGGGATTTATTCAAAAATTTCTGACATTTTATTGTTATCCCCATTGAGTAGAGCCAAAATAGTTCAGCAGAACTATGGGAAGCACTACACACACGCCGAATCCTTGCCCAATGTTTCCTCTTTCACAAAATCCACTACCATCATGTCTTCATAACTCGTCCACCTATCGTCACCCCAGCAACATTTTTTACAAGACATGATCACAACTTGAAGTACATCACTCCTGAAGCCACAATCGACCCCTTCAAGTTCTCGTTCTATCCAAGAACGATAAGGAACTGGAACAACCTACCCAGCTCAGCTGTCAACACCAAAGGAATGTCCAGTTTCAAGGAGGCTGCTCTCCCTACCATCAGAATGATGCAGCCCCCTGTTGGATCCCATATGATTTAAATTCAAAAGCTTGTTTTTTACTTGCACTCAGCATAGCATGTTTTACTGTACATATACAAAATTGCTATGTCTATCCATCACCATTTCTGCACTTCATGACACTCCTTCCAGTGGCTCACTTTATTCATCATCCCAGTATAGCTTCTGTATGAGCTGCCAAAGGGATTACTACATGAAGTATCAAGTATCAAGAACAACCAATTTACAGAGACTGAAGCTTTTGGTCTAACTTGTTACCATGCAAAGTGTCCGCCTTACCAAAAGCACTAGTACAGTAATACATAGATTATCACAAGTACTGCTGTCTTAAGTTACACAGTAGCTTTAATAGTATAGTCACGTATTGTATTAACGGACACTGTTATGATTCCGGACGCGCATATTACTGTGTACAAAAACAATTTTGTATCGCAAGACTTCCGCAGTTCAATTTCACAGAGCAATACACAGAACAAGATTGCTAGTAAAACCAAGGCGAAAAAAATCAAACTTTTACTTTCTTTATCTTTTATATGACAGAAAATGCTTAAAATATCATATAACATAGTTTTGCATTAATAACTGATTTATTTTCTGACGGAAATATGAGCCCGTTTTGCCGAATTTCAATCCCTTCCGCTCCTTCGATTGAGGTGTGGTGTATATTGTGGGTGATCGTCGACGGCTAGTTCTCAAGGTACCCGTGTGCGAGGTTTACCGTGATTAGAGCCGTCGACAATCGACAGCGCATCAATATAACTTGATGAGCGTCACGATACGAACGAGCATACATGTAATATTGGAAAGTGCCATGGAACATGCAGTTAAAAAGAAAAAAAAGAAATTAGTTAGCAAATACAAATTTCTTACCAACATCTGCTCAGATTCGATATAAAAAAGCATACAAAACTTAGAATTTACTCATGATATATATGAAAAAAAAATCACACCAATTCTTTTTTACATCATTATAATAAAAAATATCTTAACCCGCCCAGAATCATGATGTAATTTGTCGTGCACGAAAATAATTGTTTTTCGTGGAGGGGTATGCGTCAAGTGCGATGCAAAGAAAACGGTTGGTAAATATAAAATAATTTTATCATATTCATAATTTTCATAATATTTGGAATAGCAAGTGCTATTTTTTCTTGATTGTATTTCTTCTAGTTGTCATTTTTAAAGCACTGAAATAAAGGTTCGTGTAGGCTCCACTAGACTTCACTACCGCTACGCCTACCCGAACCTTCTCAGGTGGCAAATTCGCTCTCATACTACGAGTGACAAACTGTCACTGTGTCACTTTTTGTGGTTAAACGCAACATGTCGTGTCAAAAAAAGACTACGCCCCGGGGGGGCCACTTACATTGACGACCAAAAAAACATGTAAAAAGGATGTCTTTTTCAAGATTGGGCACGTTACGTATGTAACGTAATAAGGGTGTCAAAAACACTAAAATAATGAAAAAAGGGTATCAATTTCGCTAGGAAAGCTACGTGTTTAGGGTCAAATTTGCGAGGGTATAAAAAATTAAGACTTAAAATGTTTTATAAAGGATGTACTTTCTGCCCCAAGAGTCAACACTATGTGTTTAGAGTACGATTTGCGCGAGGTGTGGGAGGTGGGGCTGTACTATACCCAATGATATGTAGCTAGGTATAGGTAAAACCGACGGCCGACGTCTGTGACATAACAATTGAAATACTTGTTTAGGGGTTCAATTCAGGGAATACTTGCCAAGAGTATCGTTTTGTTTCCAATATTTGTTAAGGGTAGGGTTTTACATAATACTTGTAAAGGGGTGCATTTTCAGTATATGGAAAATACGTGTTTACGGTGCTTTTCGAGACCCCATGGTCACGCATGGTATCGATCCACTCCTGCCCCCCCCCCCGGGCCTTACGCTTAATCTATCATAACTCAACTTACATTCCTCAGTCTCACCCCTTTCCCTTTTTTGTATCCATCAACTATCAGTCTCAAAATCGGTGATTTAAAGCCAGTTGCCAATTCCTCACAGTCACACGTATTATCAATTTACTGCCGAATCAAAACATCGCAAACGCAAATTGCGCATGTGCGGGGATCGCAGCTAAAGATCAAGAATATTCACGAGTATGACTTTAGCTAAAGAATAAAAAAAAGAGAATAATTTAATACTATTAGTAGTATTACTAAATTTATTTAGGCTAGATCAAATGAAATAGGCAATAGTCTATGCGAATATCGATCATACAAACCTTCACCTGAGGTAAGAACTGGTACTACATGTAGTATGGCAGTGTATCCTAATTGCCGGACACCTTTATTTCAGTCCTTTAAAAATGACAACTAGAGGAAATACAATCAAGAAAAATTCGCACTAGCTATTCCAAATATTATGAAAATTATGAATATGGTAAAATTATTTTATATTTACCAACCATTTTCTTTGCATCGCACTTGACGCATACCCCTCCACGAAAAACAGTTATTTTCGTGCGTGACAAAGTACATCATGATTCCGGACGCGCGCTGGACGGGTAAAGATATTCTTGATTATAATGGTGTAAGAACAAATTTGTGTGATTTTTTCTTCTTATATCATATCATGAGTAAATTCTAAGTTTTTATTTGCTGTTTTTATATCGATTCTGAGCAGATGTTGGTAATAAATTCGTGTTTGATAACTTATTTTATTTTTTCTTGTTAGCTGCATGTTTCATGGAACTTTCCAATATTATGCCCCATATTATGCTCGTTTGTATCGTGACGCTCATCAAGTTCTATCGATGCGCTGCCGATCGTCGACGGCTCTATACTCACGGTAAACCTCGCGCACGGGTACCTTGAGAACTAGCCGTCGACGATCACCCACAATACACCACACCTCATCATTCGATCGAAGGAGCGGACGAGATTGAAATTCGGCAGATCAGACCCATATTTCCGTTAGAAAATATATCAATTATTGGGCCATTCTCCGAAAAGGGGCACCAAAGGACATTTTCGTGTCTCCAACCTTCTCTAGGCTATAAACCATAATTTAATTCATCAGGAAACCAATTTTTTGACTTTTATTTATACTACAGAATATGTTGAGTAGAATTAAAATCAACTGAGGTCACCCCACCTCATGAAAAAATTATATATGACAGCACAAAACATATATGTGCTCATTTTACCCATGTCTCCAGCGACCTGTGTGATTATATTTCATACTCCCGCTCTTTACCGTAATATCCGAACTTCATGTTTTGTCCACTAATTTATAGTGCCTTCGGTGCCTAAGTAAAAAAGCATATTGCTTAGCGAAAAAACTTTTGTATATTTTTTCCTGCGGTCTTAGCGAAGGTGTCTCCAAATCGGGATAAGATACGTTACTTTTTGTATGATGCCCTAAAAAGAACGAAGACAATAATGCAGTGATCTGTATTTCGGTGTAGTGAATGAAGTCCATTTCAAGGCTATATAAATACAAATAGTGTATACTGAATCTCTATAATAATGAATATATTCAGACACAAAGTTTTCAATTGTGTATGTTACCATAAGGTAAAATAAGATACGTTACTGAAACTTTGCTCTATTACAGAAAAATAACTTGGTTAACAAAGTTATAATGTATTTTGTTTTAGAGCACTCTACATTGCTTATGGTAATACATGGGAGTTACGAAAGAAAAGGTTGTTATTTTGTGAAAACAGAAGGTTGATCCTAAAGGCCGTCAAATACGTTACCGTCAAATACGTTACCGCATTGCGCGTTGATAGGCCCATTCGCGCATTCTCTAATTGTGCACACGCTTTTAGCGCTTCTCCACCCTTCAAAGCATTGAGCGTTACGTGCTGAGAGTCTGAGGGAGATGTAAGGCTTCTCGCCGTTTGTTATTCATCCCAGCTACGTGGTTGGTAAGAACTTTCATTTTTTGAATATTGACAGAATATAGTTCATTTATCTGTTTGAGTATTATGATACATTTGAGAGTTATTTGAAGTTGATGGAACAGTTATAGGCATAAGACATCTAACACGTATGCATGCGATTGTTTAGTGTGTGTGATAGCTCACATGAACATTAGAATGTTACCAGATAGGCACGGTAACGTATCTTACCCGACTGGTAACGTATCTTATTAGATATTAATGTCCTGTTTTTACGTACACGACGACTAACTATTTTATATTTATTTGTTATTAATTATAAAATAATGTACATATAAAACTCCCATGCTGATATTTTTCCTCTCTGTCTGTCTCTCGTTTATTTCAGAGAAAAAAAAAGACATGGGTAAAACGCGTGCTGAGATCCGGAAAGTCAGAGAGAAAATCTGAGTTAACCATCAAACAGTTGACACTAATCGAAGATTTGGCCAAAAAATATAAAGAAGCACAAATTAAGTAAAAGGATCAATATTAGAATTTGCAGGTGACAAATATTTGGACAGCATTACTTGTATTTATGCACTTTCCATATCCTCCCATTTTTCGAACAATTTACAAAGAAAAGGAATCCTTTCCCTGTGATGCAAGAATGATGAAAATGGCATATTTTAATAAAAAAGGAAAATAATGACGTTATTAATTTTTTTTAGGAAAACATTTCTTTTTTTATGAGCAAGTTAACGATTTAATTCCCTTACAATTTTCTTCACATTTAATTTACAGAAATCCTTTAAAAAATCCATTTATCAAATATGATACAGTAAAGTTTTCCTATTCAACTAACCCCAAATTAAAACAAAATGAATGAGAGATGCTATTTGTTCTGAAATATTTGTTCTGACATATCTTAAAGGGGTATGGTTGCCTCAATGCTGGCAAAAACAATCCAAAATGTCATTTAAACGTGACAAATTATGAGGGGATGACATTAACAACTTGCTCATTAGAATATGTTTTCTGAAAATGTGAAATTTTGAAATATAATATTTTCCTTACTTGCTGTCGGTTGTTATCCGGTTTGTATTTTCCTTCTTAAATCATGCTAATCATTTTTTTTACCCGGCTTTTTGCTTTAATACGTGCCACATTATGTACAAGCGGCAACATAATGTTAATTGTCAACTGATATGTGGAAGGATAATATTTCGATTCCGTAGTCTAGTTGTTTTGTCTTGGCTCTCTGAATGTACAAAAATATGAAAAAGTAGAATCCGTCAATATAGTGTAAGCTTTAATGTACCGAAATATTTGAGTGGATGATGAATCAGATGTGCTACAAAGACATTTTAATTACTTGAGAGTTGTGTCTGCTACGTTACCACCATTATCTACCGTATAGCTCCTTGGCTCTCTTTAAATTTTAAAAACAAATTTTATGACAGAACATGTGGAAATACATTAATTTATACAAATCTTTTTATAACTATTCAGCGTGATTAATTGTTAAGAATGAGATCTTTTATACAATTTAAAAAGGTTCTTTTTTTAGGAGCAGAGCCGAAACACCAAGTATAGCCCAAGTGAAATAACATCGTACTTATAAGTTTAAATTATCAACAGTCAAATACGTTACCCTACGTTGCAGTTATATATTTGTCTAAACACTCGGATGTAATCAAATTTATCAAGTTTTTCCTAACTGCATGATGTTACATATTTCATTAAAAGTTAACAAAGCTACATAATAGACTGTACACATTAGAAATCAAAAGCTTTGGTCATATATTTGAAACAGTATTATAATTATGTCTTAGGTTAATTTTGTCTGTGTTTGTTTATCGATGCATAATTTTATTTACTGAACTATGTCAAGGTGATCATCATAAATAATCATTATGTTCGAGGTGGATATAACATTTTGATGTAAGACAAAATGCAAGAGTGAGTTTACGCATGTTACTATTATAAGTCACAGTAACAATAGTTTGTAGTAGTGATGTCTGTAAGATACGTTACCATATTGACATAGTACAGTTATATATTTGCCTTGCACTCGCAGGTAATAAATTTGATGATATTGTTCCATCTTAATAGTGTTAGATATCTTATCAGTGAGTTTATAGAAGGAAATGGACTACGTTGTGTACTTTAAATAAAAAGTTTAGCTCATACATTTCAAACAGAACATAATTATGTTATTGCGTCACAGTAACAACATTTTGTAGTATAGATGTCTGTAAGATACGTTACCATATTGACATATTACAGTTATATATTTGCATGCACGTATATATGCTATAGATGAATACATGACTTTGCATTACTGAGTGTTTTTTAATCGGGATTATAAATCTGAATGTTCGTAGTTGATAATTCGTTTGGATGTAAAATATATTGCACGATTGAGTTTATCGTTATCTTGAGATATAAACCACAGTAAACGAAATTTTGTGGAAGTATGTCAGATACGTTACCAATTTTCTCTTTTCTTGTAATTCAGAATGTATGAAATCTGTAGTAAAGTGTGCTTACAATGAAATTTCTTTAATAATTTCAGTATTTATGTATGATTTTTATTAATGTTTCAAAGCAATATAAGATCAAATTGTATTAGAGATATGAATTGCAATTTAGGTAATGTATTTTATCTGAAAATATACTATTTTTTTTCACGCTGATTTTGACTTACAGACTTCTAACATTTATCATTTTGATACATCTCGACCAATCAAATGTCAAGAATTATTTTTTATCATGTGTGTATATTAGTTACGTTTACTTTGAAATATTTACTGATACTATTGGTCCACAAATGATACATCCACAGCGATTTTTCTTGCCTAAGGCCTAATGGTAACGTATCTGACGGGTGGTAAAAACTATGTAAAAAGGTGTTCAAGTTCAATGCTATTTCTTGAAAAATATGTTGGGGTCAAAAATCACCCGTTTGTTGTTATGTGTTCTCGAAGTATTAAAGTTTCTGAATTCAAATGAGTTTAATTAATTTTCGTATGTCAAAATTTCAAAGTTTGTCCAATCCTATTGGTGCACTTTTGTGGAGAATGTACCTATTAATGCAAAACTATGTTATTTGATATTTTAAGCATTTTCTGTCATTTTAGAGATAAATAAGGTAAAGGTTGGATTTTTTCGCCTTGTTTTTGCAATCCTGTTCTATGTATTGCTCTGTGAAATTGAATTGTGGAAGTCTTACGGTACGAAATTGTTTTCGTACGCAGTAATATGAGCGTCCGGAATCATGATAGTGTCCGGTAATAAAATACGTCACTATACTACACTCCAGCATCATGACCCTTCAATTATCATCTGGATGATCTGGCTATACATCCACAACTCATAGCTCTTGTTCCATACACTTTGCACTGAAACTACTGAGTGACAATGACAGAGAAAAAAGGGCGACTTCTCGGTCAACAAACAACACTAACAGACAACACAATTTTAATTTTTATTCCTTCACATTTATTTCACAGCACAGCACACCAAAAATGCTTATATTCCTTCGTTGTAATCGATACACAAACATTATCTCACTCACAATCACATATTACTTACACAATAAAGTTTTGAGCAAGCTGATTTCTCAAACGACGTAGATCCTACATGCATTACGAGTACGACCTCTCCAAGATCGAGATGACATACAGTCAAGCAAGTCGGTCAACCTGCTGAAAAAAGGCAAAACAAAGCTACTGCGCATGCCCAGATCTATTAAAGAGTCAATCAGCTGATTTTGCCGAAGGTATCTTTGAGAAAAAAGCATCATAGATGTGTCAATTATGCTTGGATTTGGAAATTAATTCGAATTCCTTTAAATGCCTGTATTGGCTAAATGAGCTCGTTATAGTCCTTCCATTCTGTAATACAAAGGAGTTTAACCCTTAACGCCTTTGTCTTTGTGGTGGCACTACGCACTGTCACTCAGAGGGGTGGGGGAAAGGGGCCGCCGGGTGATGATGACAGGGGGAAATAGGGGAGAAATAGCAAAATCGCTTGGCGTTGCTTCATAATTCTAAAGAATTTCACACTCACTTTTCATGGTACAAACAAGGTAAATATAAGCTGTAGTCGGAATATCTTTATTTCAAGGCCCTTTTTTAATTATTATTTCGAGTTTTAATGAAATTAACCATGAATTGTGGGAACCAGAGTTCACCAATTGATCCAACTTATAGGTCCATGATCCAACATTGTCAAGAGGAGAGGGAGGGCAGAAAATTAAATTATCCACATGTACCAGATCGGCTGATTGTCACAGGGTAGATTTGACCATAGAGATATACAGTGGCGTACCGTGGGTCACGGCATGGGGGGGGGGCACCAGCGAAATTTTGAGTCACTTACTGGGCGCGCGAAGCGTGCTCAATTGCCAGTTATACTGACCTAATAGAAGCATTTTAAGGACCGTGTCATTAAACAGATATGTAACTCACCGATTAAATAATGCGAGCGCGAAGCGCGCGAGCTGGAAATTTTTGACATTCAGACCTAAAAAAAGGGAGATAAGCAATTTTGTGTAATCATGATACGTACCTGTCTCACTAAACAAACAAGGCGAGCGCGAAGCGCGAGCTGAAATTTTTGTACATATTAACCCCAAACAGGGACAAAAGGACCAGTTTTTAGGAATGAATGAAGAGCATACATATCTCACCAGTCATGTAATGCGTCGTCAAGCTCTTGCTGATTTTGTAAGAATTACACCTAAACACATGAAGCACTTTTTGTACTCATTGTAATCATGAACATGATATGTATCTCATTAATCAAATACTGCGAGCGCTTAGCGCGACCTGAAATTTTTGAAATTCAGACCTGAAGAGGGGCATTCTCAGACTTCTTTATATAAAAAAATTCACTTAGACCATACGTATTTCACTTACTAAAGATGCGAGCGCGAAGCGCGAGCTGAAAATTTCAGATAGAGTATTCATACCATGCAGTAAAAGGAAAATTTTAAGGACTGTTTTCAGGAATTCATGAAGAGCAGACATATCTCACCAATCCTCTTATGCGAAAGTAAACACTAACTGGGAATATTTTATATTCAGACTTTAAAAGGGGGCAATCTCTTTAAGTAGTCATGAAAGAGAAGCATGTCACTACATAAAACAATAACTCGAAGTGCGAGGAAATACATGTGTATGGTGTATATTGACTTGAAAAAGGGATGTTTTAGTACATCAGGATTGTATATTTCATTAAACAGAAATTGCGAGCACCAGGAATGATGAACACAATGTACTCATAGGCCCTCAGCAAATATGTTTCATAAAGTTATGAAAAAATATTTATGTAATATAATATATAATAAAATAATATAATATATATATAACTTAATATAATAGAATATACACTAGTTTATTCTTCCTCCACTACGCCTCTCCTTTTTTCTCCTTTTCCCCCGTCTTTTTTTTTTTTTTGGTCAGCCGATTGGGGGGGGGGGGGCACGTGCCCCCATGCCCCCCGTAATTATGCCACTGGAGATATATTATTAGTATATATCTATATGATTCGAGCCTACCTCGTGGCTGGGATCTTTTGACTGCAGTGAATGTTCCACGAACCGACATACTTTTGCAAACTTGTTAACAGGATACCAATCACACAAATCATTAGGTTTTAGAAAACCTTTATTATATAGTAAATTATTTTAACAAAGATTACAGGTTATAAAGTAAGTATATAGATATCAACAAATTGATACAATTCAATGATTAATGATGATGCTTAGCTATTTCTTCTTCTTCTCTGATTCTTTGTTTCTTCATGAGTGTCCTGACGATAACTATCTGTCTGACGTAAGCTCCTAAAGCTGTGTCTGAATCGAGACCTATAGACCCATGATTCCGTTCCGTCTCTTTAACTCCAGTTACAGATCATAAATCCTAAACACCCTGTCAAATTATATATAAATATAATCCATTTCTAGTGATTTGTTCAAACCCCAAACATTTATGGATATATCAAGTTAAAGTATCTTGACAGGTTCAACATATTATTTAGAATATATAATTTTTTTCCAAAAGTATGTTTCATACCATCAATCACTATTTCAGAATTTATGGTGGTATTATCAATTAACCTTGCATAATATGATAATATGATACTAACACAGTATTCTTAACATAATAATCAAACAAGAACATACAACATATTAACAGACTGTAATCACAACAATATTCATCGGAATAAAACTCAGTTATATGATATTCAATACAACACAATAGATCATGTTTATAATAAGTACAGGTAATCATAAAATACTAAAATAATATGTACCCACAACTTCCTGTTGGTGTTTACTTTGTATGCCAATCCAATTCTGTCAATGTGGAATCCCTAGATCCAGACTGGTTGACAGACAGGTTGTCCTTAACAACACCTTGTTGTATTCACCGAGAGCTGATTTATAGACCTAATGGTAAGGGTCAAGAGTAGTGGAACTCTAATATTCTTGGAAAGTATTCTGAAGTATACGCCCCTCTAATTGGCTAATGCCTGGTCGCCCATTTTGTCCCTTGTGGAATTCGATTGGTTTAGAGATTTTATTACCACTTACACCGGATTGAGTGGGAAACAGAACTATTATTTCTTCTAGGAAATGTTCTGACGTTTGTCTGGGTCAATGTTTACCAAAACAATTCTACCCCATTCATCCCGGTTTTCTTTTTATGGGTATATGGCTTCCTTTTTAGGGATATTCACAAGAAATCGAACTAAATCCAATCTAACGTTATAATTACTTGGACATCTTTCACCAGAAGTTTCCTTCTTCCTTCCCGTGAATTTCATTCATACCTTAGGAATGTTTTATTTCTAAATAAAACTGTACAGAATTTATATTGATATGAATAACCAATACATAACAGAAAATAAAAAGAAAACAGTAATTCTTCTTAAACTGCAATGATCGAGAAACATTTGCAAAAACACAATTTCATGTAGCAAACAATATGAGCGTTTCATTTCATCAAGGAGATATGATATCTCCTTGATTTCATTACATAACATTTATATATTAATTACTGCACAGTTATGCTTGACACTGATTAAAGAGCTAACCAACTTAGCCAGGTTGATGGGGGATCGGGCCTATATAAGTCCAGATGAATTAAGTATTTTCCAGCTTTATTTTCATAAGTAGGTTCATTAGGCCCACATTAATGCATACTAATATGCATCCCATCTCATTTTCATTGGTCTTTCTTTCGCCATTTTGTGACTTTGGATTCTGGAACCAATTGATTTGAGGGGCTACAGCCTCTTTGTTATTGAATGAATCTTTTAATTACTGATATGTGCTTGATAAAGATTATTGAAGCTAGCCTGTGTCAAAATTTTGTTCATTTTGACTGAATGGAATTTGTGTAGTGCGCTTGTGAATTTGATAAGTTTTTTTTTTAACTCAGTTTATGAGTATATTGTTTATGTTATGCATTCTTTTGCATATTGCATATAATCATGTCACATTGATATTGTATTATTTCGCAGTAATAAGAGCAAAAAACCCAAACAATAGAAATGTTATTCAAAAATGTATTTTAATTCTAAATTGCCCTCCGCACTGCGTCGTACCCCTCAAAGTTTCACCAAGCACAGATCCATGCCTTTATGTCATTCTTTTATATCAAAACTATACATGAAAGGTGTGCTTTTTCGAGGTACGCTCGGTATGCAATATCTTTATCAGAATAACGCCGAAGATAGCTTAATTTTGTTTCTTTAAGATTATTTCATATATGTTTATATGATATAATTCATAAGAGTCCGGACATCTTACCTAGGATTTGAAAAATAGAGTGATTCGGATGTATTGAATTATATAGAACATTTTGGGCGACTTCCCACTTTCTAACAAAAGGCGTATCTAAGGGCGTATACAGGAGCTAGGGTAAAGGGGCACATACCACATGCGCATCTTAAGAGGGGGAGAGGGCAACAGTATAAGAAGAAAATGGAAAAAAAGAGCAAGGCAATTTCCAGCTAGCGTAATCATGGCTGTACGCAGAAACTTTTTTTCCTGGGGGGGGGGGGGCAAGACTAAAAAAAAATCAAAAGAAACTTGAATGCTAGGGAGCGAAGCCACAAAGCTTGTCATGAAGTGCTTTTGCATATTCTAACTGTGAAATTAAAGGATTATATGCGTCCTTTTGGTTAATTTTGTGAAAATTGTTAGTAAAAACTATAATTTCTCAACATTTCTGGGGGAAGGGCAGCCGCCCCCTATACCCCCCATCCCCGATTGGGTACGGTCATGAACGTAAATAACATTGGAACCGGTGTTATTTTGTGTTCGGCGGGGCGTTGTTTCTACTGGATATGCCACTCTGGGATTCTTGTCTCAATATAGTGTTGTGAAATCGGCCTATTCGCCATTTCAATACCTTTATTTGTAGGCCTATTTGCTAAGTTTGTAAAGATACCACCTGAAACAGTGAAAAGGTATTGTTAAATTAAATAATCTTCCTGACGATGTGAAATCTTACCTAACATAGCATCAAGGAATGTATGCAGACTGCATTTTCAGCGTGTCAGTCAATTCAAAATAACAGGTTAGTGGAATAATTCGCCATCATGTATACACAGGTCTCCAGCTCAGTTATGTGTTTCACGAAACATTATTGTCAGCGATTTTTCACTGACAGATTTGCTTTGAACCAATCACATGCACGATTTCAGGAGGTCTATTTTAGGAAACTATTTTTTCATGAAATTCTCTTTATGTCTCAAAAAGAATCATCAGTGAATTTGGATGCCAGTCACCTGTCCGAAGATCATCAACAATGTCCGAGATTCCTTGTATTTTTTTGGCCTGGGCACGTGTTCTGGAAAAAAAGCATGCATAATTTCAGTACTTTATAACAGTTCTAAACCTTGACACGTCATTACTCTGGAACCATCCCGTATAAAGCGAGTCTGAAGCATCGAAAGTCTACGGTGGTAACACGAGGCGAATAAACGATTTAATGCTTCTGTTTTCTCATTTACAAACTTGGATACCATTCAGCTCGGTAAGTAAAATGTACCATCACTAGTATTGGGCATGCTTAAATTTAAAGGAGTTGAATTATTTACAAATGGCACTGGCATATATTTTGTCCTATCGTTTGGTTCTTTAATTAGATGTCATCAAAATATTATAGCGGTGCTGACATTGATAAAAATCGAGAAAAGCTAGGCCTATTTGTATCATAAATCAAAGCATTTTGAATTTAGTAAAATAAACTATATTCCGTCTTTTTGATGATTAAATGTGTTTAATATAGATTTTACCAAATCAGACAAAAATTTTCATCCTTGTTTGTTTGTCGTAAGTGAATTTTGTTGCAGCTCAAATGGTGCATATAATTTATATTGTTGTCATATATACAAATTTAACACTATTTCTTGTCTCAAATTTAACCAGACACAATGATTATGTTTTTCCCCATGTCCATGCATGTTGTCACAATTGATCAGGTTATTTGCTGCCCTCTTACAACATGAAAAGTTTGATATGTTGATAAATTAATATAAATCCACTGGCATTTAAAAAAAATGAATATGCGCGACATGATAATTGAAAATGGTAGAAAGACATAGAAAGAGAGACGGGGAAACCGACATCAAAGAGACAGACAAATAGATAAACAACACATCAAGAGAAAGAAAGGCACAAAGAATAATTACATTATCGCGTATGCCTGAATAATATAAGATATAGGATAAAATAACATTTCTTACATTTCAAAATTATTCATGTGTGCAGAACGTCAAGAAAAATGGATATCCGTTTGGCTAATACCATCACTGTCGGCATTGTGGTCTGTGTCTTCGTTCTCCTGATCGGTGGAGGGGTCAATGAAGTCCAGAGTCAGTCAACCATACGGTCAGCTCTGCTAACAAAAACACATACACCAGCGCCTCAACCACCATTCAGAGAGTGTTCCTGCAGGTAAAAAATAAATTTTGGGTGAAGATTAATGATGATGATGACGATGATGATGATGATGATGATGGTGGTGGTGATGATGATGATGATGGTGGTGATGATGATGATGATGATGATAATGATGATCGTGATGATGATGTTCATGTTGATGGTGGTGGTGGTTGTGGTGGTGGTGGTGAAAATGATGATTATAATGATTTTGAGGTTGGTGATGATGATGGTGATGGTAGTGATTATGATGATAATGACGGTGATGTTGATAATGATGATGTTGATGAGGGCGACGATGTTGATGATATTGATGGTGATAATAATATGATAATGATAATGATGCGTCTGTTGCTGATGGTAATGATGATGACGATGATGGATGACAATGATGACTATGGTGACGATTATGACTTTACAATGACAATTATGATCATAATGATAATGATGATTTTGATGAGTATCATGATGATGATGATGCATGATGGTTATGATTATAATGATGATGTTAATAATGATGGTGACGAGGATAACCGTAATCATGTTGATGATGATGATCATCATCTAAATTTTTACACCCTCTTTACCTCTTTACAGCTCCAGTCCTTGCCATCATGGTGGAGAATGTATCGACCGACGTGTGGGTAATGGAATCTCGGCTATCATAGACTTTACATGTGAATGCAAAGATCAGTGGGAAGGCAACGTGTGTCACACATGTAACAGTACAACTAACGGTAAGTTACAATCTTACAGACATAAGATGGGTGTTTGGATGTTGCTTTCACACAAAGGTCCGGTCGCAGACCGTAGGGCCTACCCAGCGACCGATGAAACCATGGTGTGAAAGCATGCATTTCATCGTACTCAGCGACCAATCGTTTTTACCAAGATGATCGGTCGCAGAGTCCGACATAAGAGGTCTTCAGCGATTGATCGCGACCGATGCAAGCTTGATGTGAAAGCACATCGTACTCAGCGACCGATTGAAATGCAATGACCCCCCCCCCCCCCATACACGCCCACGCGCTCTACTTCCGCCTTCGGCTAGGTCAGCTGTACAGCGACCGACCGCTCTGGGCCTGACCAATTTTGACGTCGGTGTGAAAGCACGTCCGATCGGTCGCAGGGTATGGTCTCTTCGACCGTACCTTGGTGTGAGTCTGACACTGAGGTTTTGAATAATTCATGAAAAAAAAAGTCGTGGAATGTAGAATAAAGGTTTATTTACGATGCAAATCAATATTCAGGTGACTTTTTGTAGGCTCTACTTTCATATCTTATCTAGATAGCTTGGGAGGACTGAAGGGCAAGTGTTTTTTTTTAGTCATTTCTGAAGCACGAACTCAAACGTGGAATTTGATACAAATTTCACTTGATGATCCCGCTGTATCTCGCGTCCCGGTCGCGTCCCCTAAACACACTTACCAATCTTGCTTTAAAAAAAAAATCATTTTTAAAATCTTTGTGAAACACCCCTATAGTGTCTTGATTTTATGTACGACATTGTTATGAGTGCGGCTTTCGAATGCACAATGGAAGGCAGGGAAGAAGGTAGGTTATAAGACTAAGTTGACCTCTGCATGATTATTCCTTAATTTACAAAAGGGTAAGCTTGCCCAGATCGATCCTTATCGCAATCATCCATCCTATTTGCCTTCCATTGTGTCTTCTTAAGCCGTGTATTGATACTACGTAGGCCAGAGGAATCATGGATAAAATATTCAAGGTGACATGATACGCGGTTTTATTACAAGACAGAGCTAAGCAAGTGAGCAAACTACTCCTTTGAAATAAAATCTAATTTAGAGGCAAATTTTGACATATCCAAAATATGATATAACATTAACCCTTTTCCTGTCATTTTCCCCTTTTCCTCTTTTTTTTTCCTCGGACATGTAATTTCTACAGGGAAATAGTATCCACTAGTCGCCCCCATTTGTAAGCCAATGATGTAGGCCTTCCAATCAATGAAATATTATATTTTCGAAAGGAGGGGACTAGTTGTGTATCTATAGTGAGAGGGACACTAGCTGATCACCACTTGCATGGTAAGAAATAGGTCAAAGCACGCAAAATTGAATACAGTCAAAATTACATTTCTCCATGATTTGTGGGATTAAAAGTAGGAAAAGGGCCCGATTTCGCGAATGATGTCGTTCCCCATATTCCAGGTTGGAGTATAGAGAATGCCTAAGATTTTTAAGGAATAATCCACATCCTCTCTCTTCTCTTCGGATTATTTATCATTTATTTCTCTGTTTTCATATTTTTTCCGATAGAGATCAAGTGCTCTAACCTGTGTTACAACCGAAGGAATGAGATATGTGAAGATGGAGGACAAGGTTCTGTGACACCAAGCCTTTGTGCTCTAGGTTCTGATTGCGATGATTGTAACTCCCGGTGTCTCCCAACAACATTGTAACTTTACCCGAGGGACGCATGCGCACTGGGGTACAACATTGGGAAGATCTTACCAGGAAATTGGACAAACTGGAGACATTTTGACGTTTTACGGTTTAACTCTGGTTCTTAGTATCCACCTAGGGTTACGTGGCGATCCTAAATAACTTTTCTTTTATTGATAAATTGACTATAAAATATCACAACTCAGTTTCATGAAAGTCACAACGTGGGGATTGGGCTCTAAGAATCCGGAACTAGAACGAATATTAACATTTTAAAATGGAATCCGGGCATATTTATGAATAATTTGGCAGAAAGTCACTAATACTATTTGATTGATCACAGTTACCTATCTATTCAATTATAGTTACTTATGATTTCTGCCAGGAGACAAGTAAACTATGTATGTCTATTTTCGTTTCTGATGACATCTGATTATACAATGTAATATGAAAGATCCTTCTGTATTATTTATTACAGACTATATCAAGGTAACATAACAATATATTATTTTATACCTTTCACTGGAAACTTTTGAGTAGTCAGTTTTTATTTTGTTTTAATGATTAATTTATATGACTGATTGTTTTCAATCATACAATTTCGCTCTTATATTATTATTCTGTGAAATATTGTATTTTCGGAATATACTTGTAATATCACCTCAAGTAGAATACGACAAACTCATTGTCAATATTATTCGGAATAAAATTTGCCTAATAAGGTATTCCTTTTCGATTGTTTACAGTTTTATGTTTAATATGTAATCGTAAACGCTTTCAAGAAATCTGTGAACATATATGAAGAGTGCCGTTTCGAGTGTAACCATATATTGAAAAAATAATATCGACTTCAAATAGTTGATCATTTCAGCTTAGACTGTCTGGTTAAAAGTTTTGAAGCATGGATAAGAATCAGTTTTAGAACTCAAAAATTACCAGTCAAAATGCAATGAGGAGTGACCATTAATTTCCCATCTGTCATATACATTTTGAAGATGCTGGATTGTATGAAAGCTCGAATCACGATTTAAACTATTAAGGGTTATTATTGTAAATCGAATATTCATTGTGTTGTCACCCTTCGCTCCTTTCATGTGGTGATTTTACTTTTAAATAAGTAGGACGTACTAATATTTTTGAAGAGAAAAAGAAATATCCTCGCTCTTTGACGAGACGTCCGTGAAAAACAAATATGGATATAAGAGGTCAATATTCCTACGCCCACTTGTACATTTCTGTTAAGAGACCTGTAGAATTTAAACACAAATGCCTTTCAAAGAAAAGGACAAATATTTTCACCCTCAAATCAGACATTTCTACATATTTGACCGAAGAGTATTTACATTATAAAAGAAAGACAGAATTAAGGGGGTTTAATATCTAAACGAGCACACTGTCCTCTACAAAGCGGCTACTGAAAACTGTCACTGCCATGGTAACTGAAATGCATTCATATTGTTTTTATCATATAAAATAAAAACATTTGCAGCATTCTATGGATCATTAATAATAACAAGAAATAAACAAGATAAATTAGAGTTAAGATAAAAAGCGTATAGAGGATTAACAATCGTAGATATTAATATCTGGAGGCCATTGGGGACAACTACCGAAAGAAAATCAGAAGGATATATTTCAATATTATATTTACTCTATGTAATACATTGTGACGGCCAATTTAAGCTTGATAATAAGAAATACTAAATCCAGCCAGCAGAGTGGTAGAAAATGATTATCAAATATTCTAGGCCAATGTGTCCTCAGAATTATATGAAACAATGTGGGATAAGAGGTGTCACCGCGTAAAACATTCCCCATAGACTTGTGTGTTAAAATGGCACTTAAGAAAAATTCATAAAAAATAAATGTGAAATTAGAGGGTCAAATGTTACTACCTTTGGATAGGATATATATCTGACATTCCATATCTGACCAGAGAAGGGTATCGTAGCAAGCTCATTTTAAAAATAAATCGCCATTTATGAAGATAACTATGATGGAATCAAATTCATCAACTGAAACAGTAAAATAGCCCAAATTCTTTCGCCAGTCAAAAAATAGTTCCAAATCATTGATATATCTTCCCAATTTGGGCAAAGGAAGTTCAGTAGTTACCATTTCTAAAATCAGTGTTAGATTTTGAACCATATTCATACACTTTTGTCAATCAGCAATATCAAATTGAAAAAAATCGAATGGGTTGGGTCGAACGAATATCTTAAGCCCTCCTGGTGTAATTAGGCTCATGGCACCAAGAGCAAACAAGAGTGATTATACATAACTATGTTTAATCTAAAGAGGGCAGATCCAATAGTGCAAAATAGTGATCTGTACAAAACTGAGAGGCTTGAGGTGAATAAGAAGCAAATATTAAGGGAAAATTATAATAATTCCAGAATCAGTATTGAGCTATCGTTCCGCTGACAATGACACAGTAACATGGCCAATTTAAAGTGTAGGCGCCATGAAAGATCATAATGAAAGTAGGCCGTGTCACGTTTTCATCAATTTTCAAAACACTCCAGATTCTTCTTCCCAGCATCGAGTGTTCTTATAAAATAGGTCGTGGGTTAAATCGATTTGTCTATTTTATTCATCACAACTTATATGTAATAACAATATAAATAGAACATAAAAAAGAAAGAAGGTATAGAAAACTGCGACAAGTTTCGACTTGCTCTTCCGAATTCCGTCGATAATCACTTCCCTCCTCGAAGCCAAACTGGACTTCCATGATGAACCCCAACCCCGGAAGACCCTCGAGGCTGTGGTCGAATGCGAGATCGAGTGTCCGTTGAGAAAATAAACAAAAATTAATTAACGGCGATGACGACAATAGGTGACATCGCCTCAGGGTCAGAAATCGAATGGTCAACAAGGCAGAATGACCAGGAAGTGACCCTTTGTATAGTTCAAGTTGGGGTATGTAGGCCTACTAAAGTTATGGGTTCAACATCAGTTTCGTTTTCAAGAAGTTGGCTGAGCGACCCACATTTATGTTTTCTATTTTTGTTTTGTTTTATTTATTTGGTGGCGATTGTAATTATTGATTAAGAAATATATTTAAACAAAAATCGGGACTCCCAACTCAGTAGGTATTAATTATAAGAACAGTTTGTTGTATGAAGTATACAATTGCCCGTTTTATTTTGATGTAAATGTCTTACTTCATGCGGCTACCACACACCTTAAGATTTTATTAGTGAGGGGGGAAGGGGGAACAAGGACAGTAAGAAAGGCTCGGAAGGGAAAGCAATAAATAGGACGTGTAACAATCTACCTTTTTTATTCTGAAAATAAAATGACCTTACTTTACCTTACCATTGCCCTCATCATGTCAAAATACACTACTGTCCAAGGCTCTACAATTTTTATTTTATTCATTCGTTGAATATTTTATTTGATTTGAGTTGGGCATTATGCAAATAATAGGCCTGCTAATAGCACATACACTTCATTCCGTCAAATAGGTCAAGTCCAACTCAACAGCAAGTTGACTTGTATTAATAGAAAACAACATCTCATCGAATTTAGAATGAAAAATTGATGCATTAAAACTTCTGCTTTATTTCACAAAGATTATGCATTACGCATGCGAAAAGCAAATGAGACTATGAGAGATTAATAAACGTCACACTGATTATTTTGTATTTCATGATACTGTAATATGGATGTACATATCTTTTTCATTAAACTAAAAAATCTGATTTTATTGTTGAATAAGTAACAATACTCATGACACTCACTTATTAAAAGGGCAGTCAAACCACATTGTAAATTTAGGTCATGTGACATCACTAGAACCAAGGACCTATTGCTAGAACCTTCATGTTAAGCATATGATTATGAAATAGGGCATATACATTTCTACCTTTATATCCGAATTTGATGAAATATTCGGCTTTTCTTTTCTATATATTCAAATAAACAGTTCATAAGGGTAGACTTAGAATGTATTGCGTGGTGTGAATTACTGAATAGATGAAGAATTTATTTCCATTCAATAAATATAACTCTTTGGGGGAACATACATATTTTCCATTTTGTATTTTGTAATAATGGAATTGATGCGGGATATCTTTTTTTCGATTTGGATTTGATAACCCTGATTTAATTTTCAAATAAGTCATAATAGCCGTGGCACTGTTACTTGCAAGATAGTAATCTCGCTTCTCTCCATTCGACAGTGTAATGTCCGCCACCATCATGACCATCCTAATTTCTCTGTATAAATCGAAACAAAACGCCTGAAGACAAATGGAAAGCAAAAATAAACAGCCATGCTTCGAGAATTAAAACCACAATCCATCGATCAATTTTCATAAGCGCACAGAGAATGTTTTGATAGTATCTGCTGAGTGTATTTCTATCACATTCCGAATAAATTAGCATGAAACTATTACTTCAAAATTGGTCCATGGATTGATTGGCATGCATCCCGAGTTACGAACGACACTGGTCAAGACTTAACCCCCCCCCCCCCGCCAGCGGGGGTTATCGACACACACTGATTTTTTGTCTCCCAAGAGATCACCCCCCCCCCCCCATTCTTCATCCAACATGTTATTCCATCCTGTCCGTTTCCGAGCCCTTTGCCATTCATTCCCCCTTTCGGTCTTCCTTTTCTCTTATATCATTCTTTCAGCATGCTCACCTCATTTTAAAGATATCCCTTTCCCTTCCTGTCTCTATCTTCTTCCTATTCGCGTGTCTTTCTGGCTTAGCTTGTCTGCCCATCTGTATGTTTGTGTTTCCGCCCCCCCCCCCCCCCACACACACATACACTCATCTACCTTACTCTTATCTAGCTCTTTTTCCGATGCCTCCCTCCTCTAAAAATTTCTGTATACATTATCAACCTACTTTTTTCCATTCTGTTAAGCTCAATCTACAGTCACACAAGCTAAACAGTCTCCTGACCGACAATGCCTACTCCATTATTACCAATGGCATATACTATCGGCCGTTTTGGAATCGGTTTCATTGATGTGACTGTAGATCATTACCCCCCAACCTACAATTCCTCTTTTCGAATACCCTCTCCTCTCGTGCATCAAGTGGTGTTCTCCATCCCTTTCTCCTGATCCTCCTTAAAATGAAAAACAAACTAATGGACACCGCTTTCATCGACCTGTTCACAAACCAGGATGCAGCAGGCATATTCATGTATGCCCTCCTCTAGCATCCACTTTATCAAGGTGTGTAGTATGAGTCATTGCTCTACATTAAAGGTTTAACACTCTTAAATGAGGTGACGAACCTTTGTCAAGGTCTTGTTTTCACCTTCCTCTTAAAATCAAAAGCAAATGCAGAAATTGTCGAATGTCATAGCCGTTTTATGTTTTAGTTTTATACTTTGTATTGGAAGTCCTAACATAATGCTGTATTGGGTTTTTTTTATTATTGCTTTGGCGATTGTTTTTGTTTTGTTACTCTCTATTGTTTCCTTGCGTTTATTATTATTTTTGTGGTGCCTGGTGGAGATAAAGTGATATCTTTTGACGTTATATATGATTCATTGAATTGATTGATTGGAAGATTGTGATGACGGTGAGAGTGGTGGTGATGGTGCTGGCAAAGGTGATTGTGGTATGGCAGTGGTAATGATGAAGTATGTGAAGTGGCGCAATTAATTCCACGGATAAAGTTGTATTTTGTCAGAGATGTCATCGTAATAAGGATAGAAAATACCGTGGCGGTGATGATGGCGAGGATGGTTAAGATGACAACAATTACCACGAAAATTTGATGAAGATGACGATAGCGACGACAAATAGCGAAGACAAATATGATGACGATGACGGCGATGATGATGATTTTGATAAAGATGATGATTATGATGATGACAATGACGATGATGACGATGATGATAATGATAAAGATGATGATAATGATAAAGATGATGATTAATTTCATGATAAGATCAACTATGTGGTATTTAGTTAAAGGACAAGTCCACCCCAACAAAAACTTGATTTGAATAAAAAGAGAAAATTTCAACAAGCATAACACTGAAAATTTCATCAAAATCGGATGTAAAATAAGAAAGTTATGATATTTTAAAGTTTCGCTTCATTTCACAAAACAGTTATATGCACATCTCGGTCGGTATGCAAATGAGTGAACTGATGACATCACTCACTCACTATTTCTTTTGTATTTTATTGTATGAAATATGAAATATTTTTATTTTCTCGTCATTGTCATGTGAAATGAAGTTTCATTCCTCCCTGAAAACGTGGAATTCCATTATTTCAACATTTTGTGCTTCAGGCAAGGAGGTCCTAATCATCAAATTCGTAAAAATTGAAATATGGTATAATTCAAACAATAAAAAACAAAAGAAATAGTGAGTGAGTGACATCATCGACTCTCTCATTTGGATGTAACTGGCCCGTTCATATAACTATTTTGTTAAAAATAAGCGAAACTTTGAAATGTCATAACTTTCTTATTTTACATCCGATTTTGATGAAATTTTCAGCATTATGCTTGTCTGATTTTTCTCTATTGATTCAAATCAACATTTTTCTGAGGTGGACTTGACCTTTAATATATCCAGATATATATGACTTTCATATTAATGTTAATATTAGCGTTAACATTTACGTTATACAATAACAAACAATCCACATAGCATTATGCTCAATGACAATATCTATAAACGGTTATATCGACCGATCCTTCCTAATTCCTCAGTCACATTTGCTCTACGGTGGCCGTACGGCGAGTCGAAAACAGCCGTTTGATTTTTTGTACCGGCTACATAGGTGGTTTGAATAAAAAAATAATAAGACGGCTGTTTTCGACTCGCCGCACGGCCGCCGTAGGGGAAATGTGACAGAGGTATAAATCTTCTTACCCCATTTTATGCTATGCCAATACATCTTTACAGTGTTTAATGGAATCTCACACCTTTTTCAGACATATGGATGCAGGACTTTTTTAATTGTTTGAATGCTCTTATTCAACTAAAAAATGATTTAGGAATCGTTTCATACGATTATTCTATATGACATTTATATCTTTGTGAATGCCCTCAAAACCGTCTAAACGCGCTATATGTTCCCAAAGGCTGAGTCATAAATCTTTGAAACACGGAAACCTGTCGTCCTGTTGCATGAGCAATTAGTTCGTGTTCTGCATTCTATCAATAGGGTCAAGTATTGATGCTGGAGGAATTGCCTTTCTTGATTTCTCCACGGAATTATATGGTCTCTCCTCTTTTATTCATAGAAATTCACGAAATGTCTCTTTATTTGAATGTCCCCGTGGCAGACGAAATGACGGGAAGCGAAGGAATGTTCTGACCACTTTATTTAAAGTTATGCTTTATCCATACACCTTTACAGTCGGGGTCTTCTTTCATTAATATACAACGAATTGATGTACGAAGTATGAATGTAGGACGTTTTGATATAGGACATACGGATATTGACATTTTTCATGTCTCAATGCCATAATCATGATTATGTCGAAACGACGCGTCGTATCGACGCCGTGGTGTTGCTTCAGAACAGGTCGATAAGGATGATACGTATCGTACTAGACATCGTACAAACGTACGAAAAGTTGATAGAGGGGTGTCTCTGGATAGACCAACACAGTAATAGATCTCATGCATCGATATCTTATCTTTATCACAAGATTGTTTTTGAACAATGGTGTGACTCATAATACCATCTTAACGCCATTATATCACATTGGTTAGACGTGGAAACAGAATAGACGTAGATATGTGGTTCAATATTCGTTTATACTTATATGATAGGCCATTCGCACCACTAACTACTCTTAAATCCAATAACTTTTATTTCATTGAATTTACAAGAGGTGTCACATTTTTAAACAGAATCGAATTATTCATAGTTCAAAAGTTAAGGAAACCAAGTTATCCCCTATGAAGTCACAAAACGCTTTTAAATGTTGGCTTTGGAAATACGAACATCACAAATGTAATGACACGGTTAATTATATATTTTTCTTCTGAAAAACCCCAGTCTGGTTTCCATCTGTATATAGATAGATTCAAGATCATTCGCATCAGGCCTTCGAAGACATGTTACTACCTTTTTCAGGGGAGGACACTTGCCTCGGTAAAGGTAACATGGGAATTTTAGTGAGAACAGTAGGGTATAAAATGTCAAACATGGCGTCAATCTTAGGCGCCAGTGCAGTATATCATCAATCGTTTGGGGGCTTATTAAAATTACAGATTGATGACATCTCTTTTCAGATAGACTTATTGATCAGAGGCAGAGGTTTAAATCGTCATACCTCTTTAGTTGAACCAGTAGATTCAGTAAAAAACAGATTGAGATGAAGGCACATCGGCAACTGAACAGTTCTTTGCAAGATCAAAGTATAATACATTACGTACTAATCTATTACCCCTTTCATAAACCCAATTATGCGGCTAATAGCAGCATAATTTGGTCGTAAAATTGGAGGAGGACCAGAGTTATCCGCATTATTCTGATGCTGCTATTATCCGCATAATAGCAGCATTGGGACAAGATTTTGAGTTTATGAACGCATTTCCAAATAATGCGGATAATTGCCATGGTGCGGTCACAAGGTCACCCTTTTCAAACACAACCGCATCGGAGGGGGCGTGTCCAGTTGTCATGACGATTATCCGCCTTTTCAGGACGGGCGCTCGTAAAAATAATGCGGCTTATTTTCGGAGTTTGTGAACGCAATTTTTATTGAATTATCCGCATTACTCTTAGGCGGCTAATTGGAGGATAGGTTTATGAAAGGGGTTGGCCATTTCTATACCCATAGGCCTTCCACCTATAGCTGTCAGTCTTTGGATCGTATCCAGGAGGTTTATATAATGATGCTCATCAGTTTGATTGTGAATGCCTATGTGCATAAATGGAACACTCCACACGGAGTGGTGAATGTGTATACATCCCACATGGCTTGGCTTGAATCCGAAATCGAGGTCAAAAGAAATAATCAATATGCTAAACCTTCACTATTCGTAGAATATCTCATTTAAAAAATGTCATCCTATTCGCGTCGGTTAAAGTAAAGAAAATTTGGTGTTTTTAACGAGGTCTACAATGCTATAGTTTGGCACATTTTGCATTTTTATTTATCAAAATTTAAAATATGAAAGCAAATATGAAAAGTAGAGAGAGATAAAAGGATTCTCCGACATATTCCATTAATTTCCAGTTTCCTAATCAATCATCATCAGTCTTCCAACCACCACCACCATCATCATCATCATCATCAGTTAACCGAATTTCTGTACCCTTCATTGTCAAAGATACTCGGAGTTAAGCATTAAATTTTTACATTAAATTTTTTTCGTGCAATATTTTTTTTATCCTGAAATACTCAACATAGTACTGCAGCTTTAACTTTCTATTTCTCTATCAGAAAGGTAAGGAGGATGAAGGCTTTATAAAGTCAAGCTAGCTAGCTAGGTGATCCCCGATTGAGATGACTCATACTTGCATAAATAGGACACTGCCACAAAACGTTACTTCCCCGGCATCCCCCATCTTCACTTTTCATACTAAAAGACTTGACAAGCCGGTAATGGAACCGTGGAAGGAGGGAGCAAAACAGAACAAATAATTTGACGAAATCCGGGGGGAGATGAAGAAGAGCCATTATCTATGGGTATTTCTACATCCGTTTTCGTTTCAGGATTGAGATTATCGCGATATACGTGGAAAATATCCGCGAGCGCCAGTCATGTAGGTCCCGCTAATATATATATTAACAGATTATAATAACAGGAATAATTATTGGTATACAAATAAAAAATCTGCAATACATGCACTATCATAAATTTGCGACACTTTTTTTTTAGTTACCGTGATCCGTCTGGTTCAGCAATTCACCAGTCACCCCATAACTTTTTTCTATCTACCCCCCACCTCCACCCGAATACCCCCCTCTCTATGTTATTTTCGATGTCTTTCCATCAAGAGAACAGAACATGGGTGATCCATCATCCTCGTTTAATCATTCCCCTATCAAACATATTCAGTTTAATAATCGGGAGATTGTAATGATGACAGAACTTGTGGATGGTGAGTTCAAATACCGATGAAACCTTTTCCATGTCATTTTAATTCAGATCCAGTGAAAAGGAGAAGGTGAAAGTGGTCTTACGGGCTTGTAAAAATAAGCCTATCATTAAACCAGGGAATTGCCACCCATTACAACATGAGTTTATAATTTTGGATAGTGAGATTCCGCACTATGGTGCAGATTATTGGGATTAATCTATTATCTGTGATGATTTATGATATCTCAAATTGAATCACTTTAGATATCCCAAAGTCATTTTATTTTCTGATAGGCATGGCACCAATTGAAATTCGAGCTGTAAAATAATATGAATGAATGTTAAAAGTACTTGCTGGGTAGATAAACTAAAACCATTTTATGATTTTTATCCCTGCATGATTTTGCCAACTATGAGCGAAACCAAACACTATAATGAACAGGCAGTTCCTATATTATCATTATCTTGTAAAATATAGAGCTATTTTTTTTCAAAGCTATAAAACTGTGACAAAATATTGCTGGGATGTGACATTATTCACTCATCTCTTAAGTTCTAAGTTCATCAGAAATATCTTCTCTTTTTTACTCCTATATTATATGAATAAAGAAACAATGATTTTGCAGATTTATCTTAATCATGTTAATGGAATATACCTGTTTTAAATGGAAATGCAAGCCATGAATTCCATCTAGCTCAACATCTCTGCTCAACGCGAATCAAAACATATCATTTTTCATGACAGCAATTAGAGATGCCGGTAGAATGAGTCATAGAACCGCGATGTTCCATTTCGAACCACAGCTTGACAGGATACGGCTTTACATATTTTATTCAGACCTAATTTAGAAAATTGTTTTTTGAAATGGTAAAAAAAAGTGGCCTCACAGTATAATTGGCATCAGATGAGAATGAAAATGGATGAATAAGAATCAAATATAATTAAAAAAAAATTGACTGGGAGATATTAAGAGGTGTAACAACAAATTAATGAAAAATTATGTGATTTAGAGATGGATAGATAAATAGATAGATAGATAGATAGATAGATAGATAGATAGATAGATAGATAGATAGATAGATAGATAGATAGATAGATAGATAGATAGATAGATAGATAGCTAGATAGAATAAAGAAAGGAGGGATTAAAGAGAAAGGGGAGGAGGGAGTGCGAGTGTGTGTGTGGGAGAGAGAGAGAGCGTGGTAGAGACAGAAAGAGAGAAAGAAAGAAAGAAAGAAAGAAAGAAAGAAAGAAAGAAAGAAAGAAAGAAAGAAAGAAAGAAAGAAAGAAAGAAAGAAAGAAAGAAAGAAAGAAAGAAAGAAAGAAAGAAAGAAAGAAAGAAAGAAAGAAAGAAAGAAAGAAAGAAAGAAAGAAAGAAAGAAAGAAAGAAAGAAAGAAAGAAAGAAAGAAAGAAAGAAAGAAAGAAAGAAAGAAATAGAGAGAGAGGGGCGTCTTTGGATAAAAAGTTACATGCTTGAATGTGTGCAACGAGAGAAAATCAGATAAATAGTCAACAGAGGGAGGAGAGAGAGCGAGAGAGGAGAGGAGAGGGGAGAGAGATATATAGAGATAGAGGGGGAGAGAGAGAGTTAGATGAAGACATATAATAGAAGTCATCTGTGTATGGACAAAAACATATGTCATGTCTATGGATGATTCCTATATAACACTGTGAATAATTTCTTAGCAATAGTGATCGATACCAATATTTTTTTGCGACATCATTGATTTATGCGACAAGCTCGATATAAAGACAGTTCTTTTGAACTCCGCGGTCTCTTACTGATATTATTGATATTAAAGAGAGCATACATGCATGGATGCATAATGTTTCATAATAGCCAGCCCTGGGAAAGTTGATCATGAGTCATGTTAATATATCATTAGAGTGCATTAACGCTGCATCATTATGGAACACCAACCACATGCTATAATTTTGAGAAACCTCTCACAGCAATGATCCTGCGAAATCTTTCCAAGCGATTCTATTAGTTTATAAAATATGAGAAGGGAAGAAAGAAGGAAATTAAGTGGGGGAAGAGATGGAGAGAGATAGAGAATCGAAGTAAAAGCAATCCTGTTTTACGACACTTAGCAGTTATCAGAAGAGAGGTTTTCACCGAAAAACTGTTCAACATGTGTGGGTTATTGCGTGCGTTTATGCGAGTGTGTAATATTGTGTGAGGGTTTCTGTGTGTCGGCGCATAAAATACGATCAGATTGTGTGAGTTTAGCTGAGGAAGCATTTATGTGATTTGATTTGAAATTATTCCTTGGCGTCAGAAAGCAAATATTGTCTTTATTAGCAGCCTCATCAAACTGAATTCGTTTCTCAAAATGTTTTCGCAAGATGGAAAATCGAAGCTTTATACGGAATTGAAGCGATTCAGTTTCCAGGGGCGATGTTTCTATACTGAGATAAAGCACTTAAAAAGGACTGCAAGTACGTTCCAATGCACTAAATTGTTTGCATTTTAAACCTGTACTTTAAAAATAATAAGTGATGATTAAAAACGAAAAATATATATGTTTTGTAATAAGGCATTGTTATTACATAGTGCATGTTACTCATATGATTTTCATGAAACATATATTTTGCCTACATATATCTTAAAAATCGAAATATCATTTGAATTAATATAAATTGTTTATATTTTGTAACTAAATCTATGATCATTATTAGAAAAAAGAACCTCATACAGCACCAGGTTAACATTAACAGCTTATTATTTCTCATCGAATGGAGATGGACTTGCTTAGTTAACCACAAACATTCGTTTCAGTAGTTGAATTAATTAACATTTATTCAGAATTCATATGGGCCAGCATCCAAGCTGATATAGAGGGCATGATTATTTTCTTTAATAATAATGAATTTAAAAGCACCATCTTTTTGACTGGCCTCTAACTTGATATATTCATCGATGAATCATCGTTTCGATACCAAAACAAGAACACACCATTCATTTGGCAGACACAGAATATTTTATGTACGGAGGGTTATGGCAAGATATTCTTTATCAATCAAAGCTTTTTTTTTTAATTGTATATTTGGCAAAATAAGTTAATCATACTTATTCTAATGATCTATCATCGGTAGGGATTATTAGCAGTTATAATGATGCACAGAAAACGAAGAAAAAGATGAACCTTAAATGTATTGTCCATGCATTCCAAATCGAATATTTCTGTCACGAAAGCAAAAAATTTCATACTGTTTCTGTTCCCAAATGTGTTAAAAACTTATTGATGTCTTATGCTGTTTGATCAACCTAATTCCATATCGCCACTCTCATTTATTCATTTTTTTCTGGTTACACTTTTGCAAGGTCGAATGGAGTTCACTCTTTACTATGTATTGACTGGCTGTTTTTTTCATCCATATAATATATCTTATTTGTTTGCAGTTTTGTCAATTTTATATGTGAATCTTTTCACATTGTATGAGCATGTGCGATTTAGCCTTTGGCTGCAAGGAATGTTTTTGATGTATCAATAAAGACCATTATATTATTCCATCAAACGCAATATATACACATATGCTGTTTTAAGAACGGCTTCATACCCATCAATGCCAATTTAACATCATTAACAAGAGCAAAAAAATCATTAAGTCATGCTAGTTGTATTCATCAAATGTATAGGAAATAAAAATACAATATACTTGCATGTAAACAAATATATTTATTAGTGTTAGTTGTAGGAGATATTTAAATAGTTACGGTCCAACAGATGCTCACATTTCTCATTCCCTCCTCTCATATCTAACTTCAATAATATTGCCTATGATTGAAATGTTACAATAAATCTACCGCCCGGGGGAGATGTTTCTATCAATATGAATGAGTGAAATCAATTCATTGCATTATATCGAACTTGCAAATAATAATCTCGGCTGCAATAAGATAATCGCATAACGGCAGAAGGGGCCTCGTTTTTAACGTCGATAAGTAAACTATGTTTATAGTGTATGTCATGATTTATTCATTGAAAATCATTCTTGTAAAATTCATGGAATCTGTTTTATATAAAACCATTCTTTCCCTTCAAAATTGCATAGAGCCGGTGTTTGCATATTGAATTCATGACAGTGTATTTTAAAGATATTCTTAGCATAATCTCTGTTTATTTATTCCTTAACTTTAAGGTAATGAAATTCCTCCGTATTTTTCTTGTATACATTTAGACTGCTTCTCATTTCCAGAGATTATTGTTATTTTCAGTTTTTAAAAAGATATGAAACTGTTTAGAACGAAATCAATTTACTGTGCCAACCAAACACGAGGGAGTAATGTGAAGAGAGAAAGTGAGAGAGAGAGAGAGAGAGGGAGAGAGAGAGAAAGGATATATTAGGGAAATACTTGAAGAATGAAAGAAGATAGAGGGAAAGAGAGAGTAGGAGAGAGTTGAAGGATAACAAAGAGAGAGAGAGACGAAATATAGTTAGTTGGTTTCTATCTGTGAGTTATGTTTATAAAACACACCCACAACACACACTTTAATCTCCAATTATTATATTAATTCCTTGCATTTGAAAACTAAAACACACACCCGCATACACCCGAATCGTCTACTTTCTACCAATACCCTGCATTTGGAAACTGAGATGAAAAGTCCACAAACTTCTTAAATGGGTTGTGACATTTCTTCTAAACCATCTATAATTTATTATATTGTCAAACACACAAATATGACTTACAGGCCCTTACAGGTAAACTAACAAGAAATGGTGTTTATCGTAATATAAGAATTTAGCAAAAATACGACCAAAGCAAAACACGATTCGTGAAGTATTTGAAATTTTTTTTCGGGGACTTTTCAGTGGGTTTATTAGATTAAATTAGATGGATTCCCGTTTAACATATTTTTCTTGTGATTATTGTAGAGGACTGCCCTAAATCATGTCATTACGTATACATATATAGTACATCGCTCGTGCCGCTTTTGCGCGCGAACAACCCAACAAGAGAAAGCATTATCGACACAAAGTCATCGTCACGAGCAGACGACAAAATGCACGTACAAGCTATCGGTACATCCACTCAGCAAACGATTGGTTTCATTCGATGCGGGGAATCAACACTTGGGGATAACTCACTGGTTTTTCCCCGCATTCTCGGATACAAACACTTCTCTCCGCTAAGCCGATGTGTGTATTTACTTTGGGTGTTAATCGTTTACTTTGTGGACAAATACTTTAATCTGATAAATATTGCGTGCTTAAGTGGAATATTACCAAATAAGTTATCATGGGGTCGAAGATGTCATCAAATCATCATTTAGTTGAAGAACAGTGTGAGGAGACAGACTGGAAATTGCGAAAGAAGACATATTCGATGTCGTCTGCTATGGAAGGAAGTAAAGGTTCGAACGATCGCGATGACGATTCGGTGGACGGTAAGGAAGTTAACAATCATGATCAATAATTTCGATAAGCTTTTTTTGCTACAATATACTTTGAAATTCTGACTGCTTATTATTTTATGATCGGCACAACCACTACTTTTTATTGACGTCAATTTCGTTTAATGAAGCGCAATATGTCTTCCTTTACAATACTCCATCTTCTCATTGGCCGAATACTTGTGACAATGTGCTGAGCTACATCTCCGTGTGATTTAAGGACTAAATGATGATTATTTATATTTTACAATACAACACATGAGGGTAATTTTTAATTCCTATACCCACGTTATTTGTATCGATATATACCACCACTGGAAATTAAATTACGTAATGAAAATGGAAGCAAACTGGATAAATGCGTGAGAGTAGTCAAAAAATGCCTATAGTGCATAATAATATAGCATTTATGCGGCGCAGATTATCTAGTTACTTGTTCAAGGGTGCACTATATGTATATATATATTCATTTATTTATTTATATTTATATAAACAAGTGCACACCTAATTACCAATAATACATTTAGCATTTTCATTTATTTGAAAGCAGGATAAAAGAGCATTAAAGATTGAATGCCTTACTCACGGGCAGAGGTGCCGCGGCCGGGGATCGAACCCCGGACTTTCCATGTATAGCCAGGCGCCTTAGACCACTCGGCCACGGCGCACTATTAATTACACCGGCTGTAGTTCCAGCTGCTAAAGGCGCTTGGTGAATTCAAGGAATTCATCCTGCTGGGTACCCGTTCACCTAACCTGGGTTGAGTGCAGCACAAAGAGGATAAATTTCTTGCTAAAGGAAAACACGCCATGGCTGGGATTCGAACCCACGTCCCTCAGATTGATAGACGAGATTCGTAACCGCTAGACCACGACGCACCCACGCTCCCCTGATAAGCCACAAATACACTGAACAAATTTTAAGATATATTTTACAGGTATAGTTACATAGAATCCAACCTTGGCCGTAATAAAGAGAGAAAAAATAAGGAAAACTGAATGTTGAAAGTGTGAAAGAATCAGGGCTAGGAATGAAAAGATTACGCTCTTAAACAATGTGATCACTAACTATATAAATATGCAACAAGTGGTCTGGACTACTCTCGTATTTGCCATTCACTTAATTTCAATTTTGTGATTTTGTTTTCTTCAGAGTACATATTACCTCTGGACGGTAATCAAATATATTAACAGATTACCATATTCTCTCATAAAAGAAATATACCATTATGCGTGACAGTTTTGAAATGATGATTTTTTTTTTGTGTGTGTGTTGGAGCAAAATAATAGAAGAATCGTCCCTTCCCTATATCACTGTGACATCACTCATGTGGCTAATATAAAAATAATCCCATATGGAGCATATAACTTTTTACAACTCTTAAGATTCTTAATTTACCTATGATTTATTGTCTTGTTTTGTTCAAACCTTCAATTTTCCTGGCTTCTTTTCCCCTTTCAGATAGCTTTGCATATGTGTAGGAATTTCCTTTAATCTATAAGAGTACAAAGATGATTGCATTCGGCCTTTAAACAGATCATACAATATTCAACGATTATTTTCCAATTCCGTTTTTCAATTTCAAGAAATTAATCTCCTCTCTCGATGAATCGTGACAAAAGTCAATTAGTCATGATAGTAGGCCTGACGGTAAAAAACTGAAATAGATACCAAAGTCTCCTTTGTCATCAGACTTTGATAAAATATGATAAGACCATGTATCCTGCGCGCCATGCAAATACAAACACCAGTAGGCCTTACATATACATACATTTCATAACGGATATTACATGGTCATAGTATGTGCACTGAGTGTAAAATCTCTTCATACCCTATGACTACAACTTTAAGCCATATTCGGCCATTTGAATCATAGTGGACAAATACATTTACTTGCAGACATGCAAATTGTTTCAATGAATCAACATCAAACATGTCAAAGTAAGGTCGCAAAAATAAAACATTGCCGAATGTTGTGCGAAACACACGAATAAATTGAGGAGTAACTCGAAGTTACGTCAGGGGCAAGTTTTTTTCTCAAATAACATTCTTTTCTTTCATAATGATAGGCAACTTCCAAAGCAAGAGATTACGTTAGCACACCTGACATAGCAGTATGCAGATATTGCATAGACCAGGTGACTTGTCTAGAATAGCACATCAACGAACTCTCTGTTGCATGTATACTTTGAATTTGAATGATGTTATTACAACTTACTTGGCCAACTGTTAAATACCAGTATCTAATTGAAGCATTGTTCTTTTCCAGTGGATCTAATGAATCAACATTCAACAGACTATATGAATCAAAGCTGGTGCTTGTCTCATTGAATATTATAAGAGTTAAACCACCATGCCATTTGATTTTAAAATGACCTTCTTCTGATCATGCGCAGAATGGAACTACGAATAATACTTGAAAGAGGACCGAATGCGCGTATTTTTTTTTAAAGTTTGCTTTACTTTTTTTTGTCAGTTGCCCGTTGAAAAGGGTTTTCTTTAAGGCACAATGTATGTGAATTTTTAGGATGAATAGCATCGATGATATGTGATGTATTAGTTGAATGTCAAACACCGTGGAATAAAAATTGTAGTGTCTGTAACTTAGGGGGAGAGGGCAGAAAAAAAACTTGAGGGGGCAAGTTCCGTTCGACCCCTCGGATCCGCCCCTTTATATCCAAAATAACAAGATCTGAAAATTGCAAGAACTTTAAAACTGAAAGCCTGCTTACTAAATGCCAAAGCAGCATAAACAACAATGTGATTTGAGAGAAAATGAACAAAAGCCACGCCGAAAGTTTCCTAAATACTAGCTGAGTTTTTATATTTTAAAATTTTGTTTAATCTCACAAGTCCTTTTGGCTATCTCTGGATATCGGTCGATGGGTCTTTGGATTTTCCTTTTGCCAAAAATAAAATGAATAGAATAAATAAAATAAATAAAATAAATAAAATAAATAAAATAAATAAAATAAATAAAATAAATAAAATAAATAAAATAAATAAAATAAATAAAATAAATAAAATAAATAAATAAAATAAATAAAATAAATAAAATAAATAAAATAAATAAAATAAATAAAATAAATAAAATAAATAAAATAAATAAAATAAATAAAATAAATAAAATAAATAAAATAAATAAAATAAATAAACTAAAAAATAAAAAAATAAATAAATAAATAAAATAAATAAATAAATTTGCATATTATGCTGGTCGTATGCTGTTATAAGCTACTAAAATCCTTAAATTATTTTGATTGGCTTAGCCAGCGCAACTGTTTTCAGTGAAAATCGGAGACAAACTATCACATGAAACGCTTCCTGTATAATATGTTGCACGCGTATAACCTATGAAGAGCTGATATAAACAAGCTGACAGCATAAGTATTTCAAGTCATTATCGATATAACTATCATCATCTCAATAACAAATCTCTACCCTGAATAGGTCCTATATATTTATGTGCTTTCTCGATTTATCTGCAGACGACACTGTCTGAGTATCTAACCAGAGTTCACAGAGTACAGACGGGGGAACATTATAGGGGATCACTTTCATTATTTAAAAACAACATTTTACTATAAATAACAATGAGGCTGTATGCTCCAAAGTTTGATATTTTCCGAATGTGTTCATGCTCTAAAAGGTATACTTTCCACTTGTTCTTTTTAAACGAAATGTTCTCAATGAGACAGGGAATTAAAAACAAAAACAAAAAATGTATTTTAAAACCGATCGGTTCAAACATATTTCTATCATTTCTTTTGCATTTGGTCATTTCCTGAAAAAAATACCTCTCCATGCATATCCATTATTGTAATTCACGAATCTCCATTTAAAATGGATTCATTACATTAAGATCGTTTTCTTGTCCCAATTTCCACAATCTTTCTTATTACCTCCATTTCCGTCTCTCTCTAACCTTGTCTCTGTACGCTTTCTCCATCTCTCTTTCGAATCTTTCTTTCTTCTCTCATTTCCCCAATCTCTCTTATTTCTCTAACTTTTCCTACCACCCACGCCCACACTCAATGTGTGTGTGGGTGTGTGGTTGGTAGACTGAGATGCAGAAAGATTAATGGGTAAGAGCCAGATACAGGAACCCATATACACACCAGTTGTCCCTCACACATGCGCACACACACACACAGCAGACACACTCATCCCAGTGCATCCTTTTATAACTCATAACCCTCTTTGAAGTACAGAGTTGTATAGTATTAGCACAATGGTTTGAACTTAATAAAACCGTGGCGCCATTGACTTCTGTTCTGGAATTGGAAACGGAATTGGCGAGGGAGCCACAATCCGTACGATCCATTTTGCAAATCAAATGACAGATAAGTAGTATGATTCGGATTGAAGCATTTGTGAGCGTTGCATTTGAAAATATACGATGCTATTAAACGTATTTCATTCCCTGATTCGCCCTTAAACACGTTAAACATCGCTATCTCTATTGAAGGGTTGTATTCAACAATTTTGTCTGTGGGGATAAATGATGCCGATAAAGTCAGCACAAATGCTTCTTTACTTAGAAATTTGTTGCTTATTTAGAACACAGAAGGAATGTGAATGAGCAACGATGAATAGCTATGTCTATGTATATTCATCTCAATTACTAGGGTAAACTTAAGCTAATACTGTAGATTTATATTAGTATATAGCCTGCGTTGACTACCAGTGCCAGCTCAATGCGTGGTATCTTTTGATAACGATTACAAAAAACATTCGCCCGAGATCGTATTGAAGTAGGTTGATCTGCATGAATGTTTGTTTACAAACTTCAAATAAAGTAAGCAGTAATATGAACTTTGCCCTATTAATTATTACAGAGAGATAATCAGATAAAGCTACTTTCAAAGATTTTTGCATATGTCCCTGATAATGATTGTAGAAAGTCGATACATCATTCATGTACAGCCGTTCATTTCATACATTTAAGCCTCTTATAATATAATCCTATCATACATAATAATTTTTTTTTAAATCCACATTTCATTGCTCGAAATAGAAATGAAGTACTCCGAAAATTTGTTTTGCCCAATTGATCGTGGGCCCGGCAGCCGCTGTGCAGCGCCAGATCGACGAGGCTCTATCCCTTTAATTATTGAACGCCAAAAGCAGGGTAGCAGCAACTCCCATCTTTTAACGTCTTTTGGTCCGACGCGGCCGGAGTTTGAACTCCCGACCTCCCGGTTGTGAGACGGACACTCTATACCAACTGAGCCAACACACTGGTCAAAAAATTTGGGCAGAGTTTCGTGCAGAAATCTCTACCTGCCACGCATATAATGCATGGCTCATAATTGAGCATTGAAGCTTGATTAACTGTACCTCTTGTTTATAATTTACACTCTTTCTCATTATGCTTTTCTATATATTTGAGTATTTATCTATTTTATTTATCCATCTATTTGTTTCATCTATTCACCCCTTTCCCATTTTAATTAGGTCAGTTTCATGAATTGATTGTCTCGAATTCTCCAATGACATGTAAATCAGACTTACCATAAATAATACACAGCGGGCCCCAAGTGCTACATGTATGTAATTTGAGAAGACTTATCATGCTCGTGAAAATAAAGCAAAGAGTTATTGGTAAGCTGAAAAATACCTGCAAATATAAGGATACGGTGTTTTATTTCGTCATGTAAATTGACTATAGACCATTACTACATTAAACAACGTAGATATTTCGACCATGTTATACTTTGGCGAGGACTTTTAGTCTTTTGGTGTTGGTAATATTGCACTCTGTCGTTAGAATTTAAAAACTTGAATAACGATATTGGTAATATTCTTAGGAACTTTTATTTACATAGCGTGGTGAGGTTTGTTTAGGATTTCTCATTGCTTTGTCGTTTGTATGATGTCATATCCTGTTCTGACAGCCTTGAAGTAAACTGGATGTCTGAAGCTTACTTTTTCGAAGAATTCTAATGTTTATTATGTATATTCTTTATATATGTGTCTTCTTTTGTGGGGAATGAGCTGAGTATCATAAACATTATCAATTAAAGCCAGTACATTCGACTCAATAACGGAAGGCATATAGCTTCTGTCCAAGTTACAATACTAATGTCAAGTTTTACTTGAACTACTGTTGTCTTGCAGGACATTCCACTAGTATGAGTAGAATCTCAGCTGGTCTAAGTCACGACTTTGGTGAGGATTACGCTGGAATGCGAGGAGAGGAGGAAGAACCCGCTTTCGACATCAACGAGAACTTCGACTTCGATTCGGACCGACTTACTGTCGACTCAGACATGATGACGATGGACAGTATATGTGATGGGTACGACGTGGTTGAGATCGGGGACCATCGCGATGTCGGCATCGGAAAACGTCAACGTCCGAGTAGGGCAGCCATTCTGGCCAGTGACAGATCATCCGAGAAAAATAGTTCACCTGAGAAAGTGAGGTAAATTGAAATTTTGATCTCTTAATTGCATTCACAGTGTTTCCCCCTACTCCCTACTCATAGATGCATGAATATGGTAGTTAGTCGGAAGAAGATTATCTATAAATTCACACCCTCCAACCTTCGCTACTGATGAGCCACGTGGACTAGTTAGGCAACCAGTCCTGTAAAATAAAATGAGTGGTTCATCTTTATGTTTCTTCCTACAGAATGCCTAACGGTGACATTTCACACACTTTACAACAGCTTCAGAAACTTAACATCAAGAGTAGTGTTCAGCCAGTCGTTTATAAGATGGACTATCCGAGTCGAGGGAAGGCGGTTATCGTCAACCAGACCCGTTTCGATCCAATAACTGGCATGTCAAACCGGGAAGGAACCGACCCGGACTTGGAAGGACTTGACAGAGTGTTTTGCCATCTTGGATTCCGAACGAAGGCTCATAGTGATTTGACGGTAGCCGAATTTAGAAAACTTCTTTTTGAACGTAAGTTGACTCTGGGAAAAGACACTTCTGAAGGCCTTTATACTATATATCAATTATTATTCAACAAATAGTAGCAGTTGCGTCGAAAAGTATCAGATGAACCTCATCATGATTTGTGCCATGAGTTTCCAAACACTCTAAAACCAAAGGAAGTTCTTATTTTTTATTTGCTTTGCAAACATACCGCGTTAGACGGAAGCATACCTTGCCAATACCGTATGGATGCTCCTTGTTTACTGTGACGTATAGTCTTCATTGAGGATTGACTCAAAAGTTAAAGAGACCCTTGTATTTTAGAACCGCAATCATCAGAAGTATTTTTTTGTGTGCAACATTCATAAAGTAGAATTAATAAAGTGCAATGTGACATTCTTTCTTGCTTTGTCTTACTTCAGTCAGCAATGAAGACTTTAGCAGTGATGATTGCCTACTTTTTATCGTCATGAGCCACGGGGAAGATGGCGCCCTATACTGTAAAGATGGCACAGTAGCAGTTGACGAATTGGCCTTCCGATTCAAGGGCATTATGTGTCCAACACTCGTTGGCAAACCTAAGCTGTTCTTTATACAGGTAAAGACTAATTTTCAATTTCACGTTCAGACGGCTGACAAATTAAAAGCATGTAAACATGAACGACCGCTACCCCGTTGCCCGATTGAGTTAAAGTCTTATCCATGTGTAGGTTTATGTTTGTGATAGGAGAAGGGTGGAGGAGATACCTGAAAGATATCTTATCTATTCCTTTATTGGTATATGAGTGTAAATATAAATAATGACCATGCAGCAGCAAAGCTATAAGGACTAATTTACAATAATGTGAATTAGAATGTAATTACAAAGCAAATGATCAAAACATAATTTCAAATTTTCAAATCAATTAAAGTGGCCGGGCAGGAAAAGGCTAAGGCACTGACGCCATGACATTTTTGAGAGGTCATAGTTTGTATCATTCAATGGCATATGTGTTTGATTCACGAAGAAGGATTGAAACCTTCTAGTTTCCAATGTGTTTCTTACGGAATACAAGTATTTTGATTCAGTGCAGGGCAATTGACTGCGTAAAAAATGAATCAACATAATTGTCGCGTAATAAACCGCGAGAAGGGAAGCAAAATGCCTAAAGGAGAGCTCTTAATTACGGAGCAAAGTCATTGACATTTTGTGATGGTGATCAAGAATCCTTGAGATGCGGAACTGTGGATAAAATTTGTTTCTGTCACGATAAACAGTGTATGCTATTATGGGTTATAAACGTAAGTTTATCTCTGCATTGACTATTGTACGGACCACGGTGGCGTGTATAGAAATAAGGGGAAGGGGGAATTTAGCCTTTCCGACCTCCGATGATGGTAGCAAACAATGAATCATCCAATCTTCATCACTTATTAAACTGCGGGTCTTAAACAGCCCTTCTTTCTCATACTGCATTAGATGCTATGGCTTTTCATGACATTAATCTTAAGGGGGGTCTTCCCTTTCCCCGTTTTTTTTCTTCCCTTAGTTTCTGTAATTCCCTCATTTTTAACGCTATATGAAAGGGCACCCGGACCTAGTGCTCCCCTTATCCCCCCCCCCCCCCTCCAGTACGCAACTGATGAGGAACCATAAATTATAATTTCTTTCGTTATCTTTCCTAATCCATTATGCAATGCTCTTTCTTCCTCTTTCTCCAATGCATTTCCTTTATCCGATATCGTATCAACCAACACATAACACACACACACACTCACAACTTTCTAACTCCATCCTAATATTGTATTAGGATACGCGCATACACCCACACCCTCACCCACATACACACTAACCCCCACATCGTTCTTTTAATAAATACATTCTCAATTCATATGCATTAACAATATGCAATTCATTACAATGTTACACACACACACACTCAACGTACACCTGCACACTCACTCAACATACAAACATACACATGGAGCCACGTGCAAAACTCACACCCTCACCGACCCTCACTCACACGCATATACCCCCTTATAAACACCATAAGTTATCCACCTTTCAATTGCGTGTATCTACCCCTGGCCGACACCCACGTCACTTACACATAAACACATTATCACCTTCCCACCTACACACCCACACGTTAAAAATGCCTAAGACACAAACCCACACAAAATCCTTACGATAAAATAAGTTTCTTCATTTTTCCTCATCTAAATATCAACTCGCAGGCACATCTTTCAAAGAAAAATTATGTTTAGTAAGTTTCATATCTCCTCCAATCTTTTGCATACCACCCACCATTTTCATGCGTACAATCACGCACGCACACCTTTGCATCCACACTAAATTTCTACATTTCCCCCATCATCATGACTATACCCCCCCCCCTCCCCTCCCTCAGTCCCGTCGTCCGCCTCAGGCGATTCTTATTCAGTAATTTCTCTTCTCCTTTCACCCTATTCACTTCATTGCTATACGTACCAACAAGCGACTTATCTCGTTTACCCACAGTGATTGTGATCGTTCAGCTATATAATCGCATATTTAAACTTGAAATCTTCGATATAAGTCGTGATGACGATTCAGATTAGAAATGTCAAGATATTTATACTTCCGTAATTACACTATTTTGTTATTTTGTACACTACTATTTGCACAAAAGACCAATATATATGGAAATCAAATCATGCACCTTCAGAGTTAAGCGGGCAGCCTTGCCAAGGACATCATTGACAACATCAAAGGGCAGTTGTAAGGGGGAGATAAAGTTCCATTGTTCATTGGGACAATGACAGTGGATAAACAACAACAACAAAATATCTTGTTATGTTTAACAATGATCTCTTTTTGTAATGGTACATTTCCTATTTTCCCCTATAATCTGTCTAGGCATGCCGAGGAACGCAGATGGATCACGGTGTTCGTACTCCTGCCGTTGAGGGCGACGATGAACCTGATGCTGCTATTGCTCAGAAGATGTTCTATACAATCCCAGTGGAAGGTGATTTCCTCATGGCATATTCATCAACTCCAGGTAAAACAATAGAATGTATATATTTTTCACAATCATGAAGTAATGTAATAGATCTTTGTGAATTCTTCGATTTTCTTCGCCTTTCCTTACTTTGGTATTATTCTTTGTGCAGATTTGTTCGGATGGCATACCAATGACTTTCTACATTGTAGTCCTAGTCAGTTTTTTTAACTACATTTTCGGCAGAAAGATTGACACAATATTAGGAATGTTCATTTGATTAAAAATACATCATGTGGTTGCAAAGGACAATATTGGCGATAACGTCATTTTGAGAAATAAACTAACCAAAGCTAACAACGGGGTTGTAATTATGGATTTAGTGTAGTAGGTTTCACGGTACACCATGTATCTTTCTTGGGCAAGTGTTGGTCCTGAAAAGGACCACCCAAATTCGATGTTTCGACAAGTGTGTTATTGTCGTCTTCAGGAGAATTATGGATTTGTTTTGAAAAAAAAAACATTTAGGGCCTAACCCATGTTCAAATTGAGGGACTTTTCAATCATTTAATTTATTCTATGTCAACAATGTCTCGTGTGGCTTTTAAGTCAGGTAGGACCATAAGACAGTGCTTTGAGCTACATTTCTGTAACAAGCCTTAACGAATGTTTACCCACATTTCCCTTGAAAATTGTCCGACTGGAGAATTCTGTTCAGGCTCATGTAGTCCCTATTTCGTATCCTATCATTTTAACACTGATTTGAGACGAATAATTATTGTCCTTTCTTGTTCTCCTCTTCTCTCCTGCAGGTTACTACTCGTGGCGAAGTCTCAAGGAAGGATCCTGGTTCATACAAGCTATTATCACAGTCTTTGAGAAATACGGAACATGTATGGATGTAAATCAAATGATGACACGTGTGAACAGAACAGTTGCCTATCGATATGAATCGATATCCAGTGATGTGAGATATAACGGGCGAAAGCAGATGCCATGTTTTGTGTCAACACTCACGAAAGAACTCTACTTCATACCAAAGAAACAATGAACGTATTATATTTTATTTTTATTTATTTGTGACATTATATACCGATAATGACTGTCAGCAAAAGTTTTACAGTTCATATCATGAATGCATATAGTGACTACCACGCATGCTGCATTTTCAACTTTCTTGAGTGACGTTATTTCATCTGACATGGCAAGGAAGCAAACTTTGACTTTAGAGTTCCACGTCACTATAGTATGTAGGCTAATGAGCACTGCGTAGCGACGTCAGCTAAAAGCATTGGACCTGTATCAAACATAATTGTCGTCGACTATACACAATCAACGTACTTTTACTTTTACATAGTCCTAAATTATTATGTCATCTCAAGCCAAGATGTATACATCCGCCAAGTAAAATCTGAAAGAACAGTGGACGCCATATCCTCTTCCACTCATTTCTAATACTGTCAACTTTTATCAAGTAGGAGATTGCTATTTTACCTCTCTTGATTATGTCCAATCAGTGTCTTTTCAATAAGTACATTGATCTTCATACTACGAACTTCACACTTAAAGTGCAACTGGTCTATCTACATTCTCCATCTCTCCAACCTTCAACAGAATAACCAATACTTCTCGATATAGATTTGTTTTATACAATTGAAATTTGCAAATTGATAATCGAAAAGGAAAAATTTATATATTCATGATTATTTAAAGATTTCAGAATATGTGCGTGTGTTACAACAATTTTTATTCAAATGATTTGTTTAGTGTCACTGCTTTAGGTTGTATTAGTTATGGAGTTTAAATTGATCGTATATGTCAGCTTTAAAGCAATGAAAATATTACAGCGTTGATGAGTCACGTTACACTAAAAGTAAACAGTACATGTCGATATGGTTAGTTTATCACAAGTATATGTTTGAATAGAATTTCAGACTGGTTTCACAAAAAAATAGAGTGTTAAGTTGAAAATATACGTTCCTTTTGCAAAAAGTGATATACTAGTAACCAGTAATTAATTTTGGTGATGGTTATGAAACAAAATCCCAAAACAATCAAAAGCGAGAGTCAAATCCCAACAGTTCTTGGGGACATGACCTCATTGTAGAACCAACGAAGTTGAATTTTGTAAGAGAGTCTGAAACACGATATTGAAGAGAGTAGGCCTATAATATCAAAGGCTAAAAGTTACGCTTAGTTTGATTTCTGAGTGCCTTAAATTTGATGTTTTTCCTGAACTAAAAATGTTTTAATAAACGCAAAACATTTTAAAGAACAAACTAATGATGGTTGGATGGAAATCTATCGAAAAACAACAAAGTTGATTATACATTTAAAGAGATCAACAAGATTTTTTCAAAACACGACAAAAGAAAAGTTTGTTGATGAAAATTTTAACTTTTTGATTAATAGCATACGTGCCATTATAGTACGTTGTTCTAAAACTGGCGTCATTGACATCATTGAGTATTTCCAAGTTAGTGTTGCCGTGCTTACCATTTGGTGACAATGCATTGTTATGCAGTTGTGAACGTTTATTGGTATCAATATGCTAAAATGAGCAAATTATATCGCCACCTGCGCCCAAATAAAAATGTCATAATTTCCCTCAAACATTGACTAAACTTGCTAAAGGGTTTCAACCCTGAAAATTGACTTGATTTAATCCTCTCTCTTAAGGGTGGCACAAGATGAATCCCTAATCATCGCACGTTTCTAATTGTGTGCAATACTGTGCCCCATAGATGGGCACATGATCTTTTTTTATCCCCGGGCCCGCCCTGTTGATAATACTTTTTCACAAATCACTATGAGGTTTCTTTTTTCTTATACATTTACCACAGTAAGTTAAATTTAAAGGTGAATCCATTGTGTTCGATATTATACCCAATTTGAGTGCATATACTTTCAATGCAAAATAAAACTGACGGAATTAGCTGAAATTTTGTTTGGACTATACCTATATCGGTTATTTTAGATGGACCATTAGATGGACAAAAATTGAGAATGATAGGCTTACAAATCTGACAGTTCCTCTGCTCTACACCTTTATACTACATGTAATAGTGTTATTAACAAAATAAGTAAATTGAATGTCAGGCGCTAACTATTCAATGAGTGATTATGAATGTGTATCATGAAAAGAATTAAAGCACGCATTTTTATAAAATCTTGTGGATTTTCAGTTGTGTTAATTGTTTTTTGTCTATTTGTTGTTATTTCGTACTTTTCAATTGCAAGTCTTCCCCTATACAATTAGTATGACTAATCAAAATATCGGCAAATTATCATTAGAAACCTGAATAATCAGAGAGCCACTTTTGCTCAGTATGTTTTTTTTTTTAAGAAGAAAAGGGTTAAACATGAGGTGTGGGGCATGATACTTTTGAGTGCCTTAAAAGACATATATATATTTATTTAAGAAAAGTTGTCAAAATGACGTTTCTAAAAGATGCCGTGGTCATAAAGGCCTCATGAGGTCTCTATCAGTTGACGCCAAAACAACTGTCCACACTGACTTCTTTGGCAGGGTGCATCAAATTGATTGAACCTAAGAAATTGATACAATGAAAACAGCAGTTTGAATTAAGTACCAATTAAATGAACTGTTCCTTACATGATAAATGAACGTTTTATTCTTATTCCATAAAACAGTTTCATTTCATTTAATTTTATGCATAATTACGCCTGAGGGTAAGTAATGTTTGATAACCGCTTTCTGAAATGGGAATTAAGTTTACTCAAAGTACACAAAATGCGACGAATCAAATAAAGCAATATTTTTGACATTCTTTGATATTTTTCAGTCATGAACAGCCCATTCTATGCTGGTAATTCAGTAAATGTCTGTATTATTTTCATGTATACCCAGCAATATCTTGAGGATAATGATTACTGACATAACACTAATCCTCAACCAGGCAATAATACAAGCAAGCCTATTAGTACAGTAAAAACAAATTGACAAAAAAATGATACATAATTGCAACATAATATTTCATGCACCTTTTTTAAGGGGGGGGGGGGTGTAAGACTTTGAAATCAGTGCTCTTCTCCCTCTAATGGAAATACTATAAATACCCGATGGCACAACCCCTAGCTGCCCCGGTAGACCTACTTTTGAACTGTGCACTTTTCAAAAGAATAAAGAGGCTCTTCTAATTAAACCGTTAGACTTGATCAAGATAACTTAAATAAAAAAAGACTTGATCATGATGTCACACCAAGCGCTGTTTCCAGGCGTCAGAGGTAGATCTGAAACACTACCGGGACTAAACCAAAGGTCTAAAGGAGTCTGTACTTCATATAACACCAATGAAATGAATTTATTACCGTAAATTGGTCATCTCGGGGGCCTTGGAACCGATTCGGGCGGGGGGGGGGGGCTTCTTAGAAAATGCCATCTGATTGTGATTTTTTTTTTCTTTTTGCATGGCTAGCCGGATCCCCCCCCCCCCGGCCACTTACGCGGCTCCATCTTACCCCACATCTTTTCCATTTGCCTCTAAATGATGGTTTCGAAGATAATTATAAGGGTAATACTATCCCCATTTTTTTCACACGCCAAGAAAATTTAAAGTTGTTTTTATTATTATTATTAGTTGTTACATTATTTGAAAAGTCTGAACTGAGAAAATGGAAAAACCTTGACGCACAAGAGGCAACGAGTATAGGTCTATATTGGTGACCCGTTAATAAATAATATCTGACGTCACGAGGGTGTCGCGTGCCGTCCACGCGTCCTTCTGGTAGAACAATGATGATTTCCCAAGCTATCACAGAGGAATTTCTAATTAGTATACGTGACGTCACAAAGATACCAAACCCGATCGTGAGACAATGGGATGAAAAATTGACAAAATCTGTCTACGAAAACTAAAATTTGTCTTAAATTATAGCTCATTTCAGTGTACAGCATGATTTGATATAGAATAATCCGGTTAAATGGAGTTTAGATGCACATATTTTTGATCTCTCTGCCCATAAATGGACACCACAAGACTCCCTTTGTTCAAAAGCCTCAAGCTGAGAAAATGTCTTTCGGACGTGCGCCCTCTCTCGTCATTATAAATAAAGGCTTGTCGATGAGTCACAAAAATAACCCTGGATCGTGAATTTGTCTTGGACCATGATCATGTTTTGACTCGCCTGCGCCTGAAAATGTAATCTTTTCTTCTGAATGTTCGACGAATTCAAGGAGTAGATAAAGTAGAAGCATATTTATAGCTTAAAGTGAGTATATGTTTTATTATATCTGTTCTACGCGAGCGCATATGCAGATAATTAAAAATGCAAGTTTGGGTTTTACTTCAGTCCCGTATGCAGTTATCCATGTCTGTAATTCATCTTATAAGTATGATGATTTTTATTTTTGCGATAAATGAGATTGTTACTGATTTTTGTAGGCCTAGGGTTTTTTTGTGTTTTTTTTTAGAGAGAGAGCGTGTGCTTGTACTTGTTAGTTATTATTTGGTAGTAGCAATTGTATGATGGGGTGACCATATTTTGCGCATATTTTAAAAATTATCATGAAGTTGATTTTCAATCAAAATTTCTCACCATAGGCCTATATCATATGGTTGGAACTACCCCTTATCGACCACCTAATTTTCTAAGCATCATATCTGCGAAAATATTTGTCAGTTTTACCTAGTTTTCGTCTCATTTGTGCAGAAAATTGAGCAGATCAGATTCCCATGTTTCGATCGGCGACTCCAATTCAATTCGCTTATATATCGGCGAACAACAAATACAACGGTTTTACATTTGCACCCTTCTTTTGAAACCGACCACCCGCGATACACTAAGTTTACAGCCGATTTTTGTCGCGGTTGCGAAATATTTTGACTCTTCCAAATCAGTTCTATGATGTCATCATCATCATCATCATCATCATCATCATCATCATCATCATGTTACGAGGTGAGGTAATCCTGTTGACCTCGATCTCTTCATCTGAAATTGCAGTCCATCTCCATACGATGTGTTATTACATAAGAACAAAAACTTGCACACGTGGAGGGTAGAGACGGTTTTGATCATTGGAGATTGAAACGCTCAGACCACCAAAACTTATCGAGTCTTAATTTTAATACTGTACATTGATGGAGCCTGAGTCAATAACTTCTTGGGGGAGGCTATTCCAGTCATTCACTACCCGGTTACTAAAAACGCATTTGCGTATGTCGAGTCTTGATCGTTCCTTGAATATCTTTAACGTATGACCTCGAAGATGTGAACTAGTTGATGGCAAGAAAAAGTGACTTGAGTCCATCTTGACCATTTCTTTCAGTATTTTAAATACCATAATGGCATCTCCTCTCCTTCTTCTATAATACAGGGAGTGTAAGTCCAATACTTTTAATCTATCTGTGTAGGGGAGTTCTTTTATCTCCTGCACCATCTTAGTTGCTCTTCTCTGGACTTTCTCAATTTTATCCGCATCTTCTTTCCATCGAGTGTTCCACAAGATGTTGCCATACTCTAGGTGTGGTCTTACCAATGCCTTAAACAAAATCCTTAGGGTCCTTGTGTCCAGTTGAGTAAAAGTCCGTCTGATAATACCAAGGAGCTGATAGGCTTTGCTTACTTCCATTGATATATGCTCATGAAATTTGAGTTCCGAGTCAATCAATACTCCCAGGTCCTTTTCTCTGGTGGATGAGGCAACTTCATCTCCATTCATGTGATATTTATCTTTCTTGTTATTTTTCCCAAAGTGAAGAACTGTACACTTATTCTGGTTGAAAGGAAGTTGCCATTTTTCAGCCCACATGGTAAGTTTGGACAGGTCTGCCTGTAAGGCCTGGGATTCTTCATCATTCCCTACTGCTCTGTACATCTTAGTATCATCCGCAAAGAGTAAGATCCTGGAGTTTATGTCACTAGGCAAGTCATTAATAAAAATGACAAATAGGATGGGCCCGAGGATACTCCCTTGCGGTATGCCACTCTTAACATCTGTCCAAGATGATGTCACTCCATTTATAGCCACTCTTTGCTTTCTGCCTTTCAGGAAGGCACTAATCCAGGCAAGAAGAGGGTTCTCAATTCCATAAGCTTTCAGCTTCAATAAAAGTCTTTCATGAGGTACTGCATCAAAAGCCTAGATATAAAACATCAATAGGTTGGCTATCGTCTAATATCCTAGTCCATTCTTCAATGACCAATAAAAGCTGGGTCATACACGACCGTCCATTAACAAAGCCGTGTTGACAGTCGGAGAGAAGGTTATTCCTTTCCAAGAATTTCATCACGGCATCTCTAATGATACTCTCAAGCTGCTTCCCATCAACTGATGCTAGAGTAACTGGTCTGTAGTTCTCCATAGCTTTCCGACTTCCCTTCTTGTGAATTGGCGTGACATTTCTTGCTTTCCAGTCCTCAGGAAGTTTTGCCTCTTCCAATGATCTGTTGGAAAGGACTGACATTGGTTCTGCCAGTTCTCTAGCCAGTTCCTTTATGAATCTGGGATGAATGTTGTCTGGCCCAGCAGACTTGTTACCATTCAGATTCCTGAGTTTCTTTTCTACTATGTCTGGATTTACCGTCACTTCCTTAATGACTGCCTCACCGTGATTAATTCCTGTTAGATCAGGCAGGTAATTCACATTTTCACTGGTAAAGACACTAGCAAAGTATGTGTTCAAAGCTTCTGCCTTTCCTTGGTCTGAATGAATGGGACTCCCATCATCATTATTCAAGTCTCCAATTCCAACTCTTGCTTTTTTCTTGTGGCTAGCATAGTTCCAGAAACCCTTTGGATTCGATCCAATGTTACTGATGAGATCGTCCTCATGATCCTTCCTGAGCTGTCGTGTAAGACTCCGAAGTTCATTACTAACTTCTCTATACCTGTCATAATAATATCTTGATCTTGACTTCCGGTACTTATCCCACAAGTGGCTTTTCCTCTTTTGGAGGATCAATGCATCTTTGGTCATGTAAATACTCCTTTTCTTTTGCTTCTTATTACTGGCTTTGGGGATATACTTCTCCATCAAAGAATGTAGCATGTCTAAAATCACTGTCCATGTCTCAGTGCAGCATTTATCCTTCAATGTATTGTCCCAGTCAACAGAACAAAGATCATCTTTCATTTTTTCAAAATCTCCCTTATACATTACATATCGATCAGGTCTTTTCTCCTTCGGAAGTTCATCATCAATGCAAACATCAATAACGAGGCTGCAGTGATCACTCTTTCCTATAGGTGACTGGTGGGACACTTCCTGAATGATATGGTCATCATCAGTAATGACCAGATCTAGAATGTTTGCTCTCTGTCCTTCCCGATATCTAGTAGGGTCTCTTACATGCTAGACCATATCCTTGCTTTGTAGTGCGTCGAGAAACATATGTGCTGGGTGATTACTAGGTGCTTCTACTTGCAAACTTTTCCAGTTTGTTTCAGGTAAGTTGAAGTCTCCAACTATCATTACGTGTGAATCCTGACTATCGCTTATTATACCTATAAGATCACAAAGTTGGTCAGAGTTTGCTTTTTCACTAGACGGGCTGCGATACAAACAACCAAGTAAGAGATGCTCCTTCTTCTTAAGCAAATTTATCTTGCACCAAATCATTTCCTGAAAATCAGAGTCGAAATGCACTTCCTTTGCTTTCAAGGCTTTCTTACAGTATATAGACACCCCTCTCTTAGCACCAGTGTCAAGATTGGAAAACATATCATAACCTTCAATACTGTACGAAATTGCTGAATGACTGAAGGCACTTGATTTTGGTAGTACTTCATTTATCATCACAATGTCTGAATTGTTCTGTGCTATTGCCAGAGTAAGCTCCTCCATTTTGTTACTTAAAGAATCTGCATTTGTGTACCATACTGTCAATTTTCTATTAGCTGCATGAGTTGTTTCTTGCGCTACTTCAAAATCTTTCACTTCTTCATGATCCTGTACTTGTGTGTGGACACGCTCATTCAGTCATTGCTCATCCTCCGAACCACCCACGGCTCCGAGCAACTCTTCCTCGGCTTCACTGTCATTACTATCACAGATCACTTCAGCACCATTCTGATTATTGGATTCATTCTGGGTCACAACCTGCTCATTTCCCTTTCTTGTTTGCTTGGTATTTCGGTTGGCCATTTGAACTATCCTTCCTCTTCGTATGACGAGATTCATTTCCCCACCTTCTCGTCTTTGCTTCAATTCTTGTCTGAGTTTGTATCTTTCTTGTCGCTCAAGTCGTGTGAGGTCAGGGGAAATGTATGTATTTTTCCATGCCTCAGAATCTTTTAGGCTTTTAGCTTTCTCCAGAATCTCCCTTCTCTTTCTTGTCGACTCCAGCTCTACTAAAAGAACCCTTGGCTTGGTCCTTTTGTTTTGGTTTCTTCCACAAAGTCTGATGGATTTGACTGGCTTCACATTTTTGATATTCAACTCTTTCAGAATGTCTTGGAAAGTACGGATATCTGCTTCTTGCCTCTCTTGATACTGGTCAGAGGACGATTCCTGAACGTTGTGGATAATCAAGTTGTTCTTTCTCTTTTCCCTTTCAACCACTTCTTCCATCGTCACCATATTCACCACATCTGAGGGTTTGCTAATATTCAGATCATCCTTATGACCATGTTCAGAGAAGGCCTGTGTGGTGCCTGATTTTGTATTCCGGCTAACAGTATGGCTAGCTAAGTTAGAACTTGCCACTTCCGCATATGATTTTCTCAATCTCTTCTCTCCTTTGCCTATCATGACCTTGATCGACTGTTGGGCTTGGGATATGATTTTGGCAACATTTTCATTAAATTTTTCTCCTACTTTGTTTGCCAACTTATCAACATCATCAGAGTTAATTTGAATTTGACTTCCTTCCTGGTCTATGTTCATTGATGTCAGAGCATTCTTGGCTACTTTCAGTGCTTTTTTGTCACAGTCAATACAGAACCAGTGTACTTGCTTGTTATTGCATGAACTAATAAATGAATACACTTCATCATTCATCTCTTGACATGGTAAGCAAGACCACTTATCACAAAGTTCACATTCAATCATACGGTTTGTCATCGTATTGCACTTGGAACATTTGAATCCATTCTTGGTATTGTCATTTCTGGGTTTAGATTTTGGTTTTACAGACTTACTGGTTTCTGCTTTCTTTTTACCCTTGCTTGTCTTGTGATCCTTCTTCCTGTCAATCTCTGGGACTGATGAAAAATCAACAACTCTTCTTGCTTTCTTTGTTGTGTCCTCTTCATTTATTGTGTAATCGCTGATGTTGATTTCAGACGAATCTGCAACAGTTAAATCGGCAGTATCTTCCACTTCGGCCAGTACTTCGGCCAGTCAACATGCTAAATCATTGTCTCACTACCCACACTGCAAGCTCCGGCACATGATTCCACGATTGACGACGGATATTTGTTCTAAAGCCGTTCCCTATCGGAAACGGGGCGAGTTTGGGTCTTGTCAAAATAATTTTGATAAATTCTACTAAATTTTTGCCCTTTCCCCTCTTTTGTTATCTCGTAAAATCGATTCTTACCATTCCTATGGAAACTGCGCCTACACTCCCGCACGTATCGTTTGTAATACACAATAATTTTAATGCGCGCAAGGTGGTCGGTTTCAAAAGAGGTGGTCGATATGTGGTGGTCTCACTATATAGTATACCATTAGTATACTAATACTAACCTCGCAATACGTGTGAGTGATTTCTCACAGTTCACACAAAATTGATCAAAATCATAAATACCAGATAGAAGGCAAGATCCTAAAGTCAAATTCGCTTGACGGAATTGTAAAGTAGGTCAAGGGTTTCGCTCGTATCGCGATCTCAAAATTCCATGGCGATCGACTAGTGCGCGCTCGGCTGAAAAAGTGTGACCTTAATTTGCGCACGATCGTTTTGCAAAACATTAGAAACAAAATCAAGCAGACAAAGGTAAGATAATTATATAAGATTGAGGTTAAAATGACATAAAATCGGATGGTATCCGATTTTACGTACTTATCTTGAGACCTCTGCTTGCAAACTGGCAATTTTTTTATGCTTGCCGAGAAGATCGGATTTTCTCGGAGTGGACGCAAAAGGTAACAAAATTTGCTGATTGCCAATATTTTCATGAATTGAGACCTTACCTAAAAAAAATAACGATACTGAGTAATTTTGGGTCGCTTTTTCTGTTGGTGATATCAGTTATTTTCACAAATTGAGACCTTACCAGTTTACCTAAAAAAAATAATGATACTGATAATTTTGGGTCGCTTTTTCTGTTGGTGATATAAGTTTTTCAAGATATTAATTAGATATAGAGATATTCAACCGTGCACAAAATTAGGTAGGCCTAAGGCACGAATTAAGGTCACACCACCATAGAAACTTGTCTTGGTGCAGATAAATAAATCTAACATTAGTAGGCCTAGTAACGTTATGGTAGAGTGCCCAAATATTGGACACTTGTCCGATCTTAAAGGTAAATGCTAGTTTTGGTAACGATATCAAAATGAGTTCGTACAGAATCCAATGAAATGACCACCAAAGTGTCTGTTTGTATAAATAAAACGCATGTGCCAAAGGATTCTGGAAGAAATTGTGTAATTGCTGAGAAATCAGCAAATAAGCACAGGATTCGGGTAGAGCGTCGGGCCCGACACTCAAAGCAATAATTATACACTGTCCCACGTGCACTTATCTGTGTTGGGGAAGTTCAGTCTGAACATTTTTCAGCGTAGATTTCAAGATTTCACAAAGTTTGGTTTATGTAACTGTACCAGATCTAGATCCTCGATGATATACTGATAATTAAGCCTGGTTTTACAGACTTTCTCATGAAATCAGTGTTTACTGCAACTACTGGAATTAAGCATAATTGGACCAAAACAAAAATACAATCATTGAATCAAATAAAAATCATGTGTATTTCTGTGGTACAAATATTGAATATTTATGTCATATAAAAATAGAATTGAAAAAAATATGGTTGAATAAAGTGCCCAAATATCAAACACTTAAGCATAATTGGACCAAAACAAAAATACAATCTTTGAATCAAACACAAATCATGTGTATTTCTGGAGTGCAAATGTTGAATATTAATGTCATAAAAAATAAAATTGAAAAATTATGGTAAACGGAAATTATTTACTTACTACCAGAAGCTTGTGTTTTGCCAAATATTGGACTCAATTGGCTGGTATTATGAGTCATACTTCTTATATCTTTTGTTCCTTGAAGCTAGCTGATGTAACTGATGGTTGGTCTTTTATGGTCAGGGTTTAGGAGTTAATGGGGGATTTGGGATTCTAAGATGACATTGGGGGAGTTTGTAAACAAGTGAAGGTGAATGACTGAGAGTTTAACATGAAGTTGAACTACATAGTATATATCAGTATTATTCTTGGGCAAATACTAAATATTCAAGGGATTTGGGTAACTCTGGAGGTTTGCAAAGAATGAGCTGTTGAGCCCTATATGCTGTCAGTGCATACAATAATGTGTCAAGCAGACAGTTTAGGAAACCCTGACAATATGATTTGATTTCATAAGTACATGTATCACTTCATGTTTCACAATAAGTAAAAGGTTACTATTTTAGTCACCATTATCACAGCAAGAAAGCAACCAATTGGTTTCAAAGTTTCAGGTGATTCCTGTCTTATGCAAATGTTTGCAAAATTATTATTACAGCCTTAGCAGCAAGATAAAAATATTTTAGCCCCTGTATGAAGCTAGACAATAACTTTAATGTCTTACACAACAGAACTGATAAAAAGAAAACACGGTAAATAGGAATTTTTGTGTGGTGCCTGGGTTATTAAACTGAACCTACTTAATACATTCCCAATCCAACAAATGAAGTTGCCAAAACTTTTTTTTTTTGGTAATAAAGATTAAGATTGATTTCTCATGCATGCACCATTTAATTATTCATACTTGTTATTTCTTCACTAGGAATAGAGATGATTGCAAACTGCATGTAGTCAACCAGACAAGATGTTTTCTGTAAGAATTGTGACCTTCAACTACTACCAGACTTCCCCTATTGAAGATTTGGATGTGACCTTCTCAGAATTCAGGGGGTCAGAGGTCAAACAGGTCCCAGTCATCAGGGTCTTTGGTTCAACTCCATCGGGTAAGTAGGCATACCCCCCCCCCTTCATTATTACTCATGTAGCAATACTTCTCATTAATTATGACAAATGGTTCTTCTGTAACAAGATACATTTGTATGTGTAGAAGTGAAGAGTTCACAAGCATCATGATAAACGATCTGCATTTTACAGTTACAAAACAGTAAGAATACAGTTTGCATTTGATTAGTGAAAATGAATAATCATGATTTTCATACAAATTTAAAACTTGCTATATCTTCTATATGAAAGGAAGTTTGAGAAACCAAAAGCTTTAAAACATATTGAGTACACATGCTGCTCCACTGAATTTGTCAATTGCTTTTCAACTTGTTTCTGATGTGAATTCTTCAAATGAAAATGTTGATAAAGAGGAATGAACAACAGAGCATTAGTCTGTATGTTGTGGAAAAGTTGTCACATTTTGAGAATTTTAGAAAAATGTATTGGCTTAACCCTCAGGCTTCTTCAACGTGAGGGTCTCTCTCCATGAATCATTTGAAAATTATTTTATAATTTATTTTTCATCTGCTTAACTGAATCAAATTGTGTCCTACAGGCCAGAAGACATGTCTTCATGTCCATGGAGTCTTTCCTTATATATACATCCCGTATGATGGCAGCCAGCCTACTGACCGCTACCTCCATCAGATGGCCAGTAGTCTGGACACTGCCCTGCAGGTGGCTCAAGGGAAGGCTTCTTCCTCTGTCCAGCATGTCTTCAAGATCTCACTTGTTTCGGGAATGTAAGTAGCCTTGCCTCCGTGGTGATACTGCTGATTTCGGGGGGATGTTTCACAAAACTTTAAGTTTGACTACAAGTCATGCAAGTGTCAATGCGCGATCTCATTGATTGACATGTGGTAGAGCACTTTCCAGCGTGATCTGACCAATGCAGTATGCCTTATAACACCACCTGCAAATCAAAATTGAAGTGCAGTTTTTAGTCAGACTTCAGTTTTTGTGAGACTCTCCCATGAATGCTTAAAGCTAAATGATAGTAGTTGCAGTAATACACTAATTTTGTGAGAAAGTCTGTAAAACCAAGGTTAAGTATGACTATATCATTGTGGATCTAGATCTGGTACAGTTACATAAACTGAACTTTGTGAAATCATAAAATCTAAGCTGAAATACAATCAGACTGAAGATCGCCAACACAGATAGGCACACGTGGGACAGTGTATTATTATTGCTGGAATAAAGACCCGACGGAAGTGACCGAATCCGCGCTTATTTTGCTTATTTCTCAGCAATTACACAATTTCTTCCAGAATCCTTTGGCACATATTTTTTATTCATACAAACAGACACTTGGGTGGTCATTATATTAGATTCTGTAAAAAGTCATTTTGAGATCGTTATCAGAACTGGAATTTATCTTTAAGCAGAGAAGTTAAACCAACATACTACATGTATAATTTATTTACATGTATCTCAATAGCATATGATTTATAACTTGAATTTTATTGGATATAGAGGGAAGATTGGATTCCATGTGTAATGACTTGTAATGACTTTGAATACTTCAGGATTCTATTGCTGGAACATAGTTAAAGTTGAATATGCAAATGATCTTGTCTATTTTGTTAAAGATACCTGTAAGTCGGGATTTAAAGACACTGTTTTAGTTTGGTCGAAACTTTCTTGAAGAAATTGTAATGTTTATTAGGAAGTTCATTTGTGTGACAATGCATCAGATTGTAATACTTGGGTATAGCTGCAAAATATCGTAATATTTAGCTGCATTAATGTCAATTATTCAAGTAAGTTGTTGTTTAAATTTTACAATATAAAATGAAGAAATCATACAAATATTTCCAATAATGTATTCCAAATGTGATTTAATATCTTTACAGACCTCTTTATGGATACCACAAGTCAGAGAGACAATTTTTGAAAATCTATTTCTACAACCCTGCTGTCAGGAAAAGGTATGAACAAAATCACTCTGTTGCTTCATCTTCAAGAACACATATCATGATTGTTCATTTATGCTTATCTTTTCGGATGAGGTGTTTGATTTTCTTACTAGTGTTTCTCTAATTATTCTGGTAAGGGTATGTTTGAAAGACCAGATACTCTCAGATGTTTAAGTGTCACATTGCAAGATTTTTCCGATCTCTGTTGGGGTCTGGGGCTATTCTTCTTACAATTCATTTTCCTTTCATTGATCATTACTGTTAAACCATCCATCCGCAATTTTCCTAGCCTTTATCTCTTGTGAGATAAAGACAAGAAAAAAAATAGAGCAAATGATTTGTTTAAAAGGGAAAAATGTACACAGGAACAAGATCGTGAATTATTTCAAACTATCACTTCAGATTTCATTGCAAAAATATTGATGATTGATCATAGTTATAGGAAAAAGAACAGGAAAATGTCAAACTGTCCCAACTGAGATTTGAACCCTGGCTTGCATGACCAGTGATACCATTCTTATTCAATTATTATTTCATATTATATGATTCATGATATAGAGATATTCTTGAACTAAAATTTGTTCACATTTTATTTATTTTTTGTTGTTGCTTTGGTTCGTTTTGATCTATGGTTTAATCATCTGCTTTTCCATCTAAAGCATGTAGCATTTCTTTCTTGTTTCAGAGCTGTTGAGCTTCTTCAGAATGGTGCTGTTATGAATAAGATCTTCCAGCCTCATGAATCTCATGTTCCTTTCAACCTCCAGGTAAGATTTGTCAAATAATTATTGCTTTAATCAATAATGATAAAGATGATAATAGTCATATGATAATGGTATTCCTAATTCATAGAGTACCTGATTATTCATGACTAGTTGTAAGCAATCTGAGAAATTTCTCTTTGGTTGGAAATTAAAATTGAGATATCCTCATCTTGATGTTAAGAGGCAATCAATAATCAATATCCTTAACCCTAACTGTAATCATATGCCCAATCTTAGGCTCAAAGCTAACTCTTCACCTAACCATTATCATTACCATAATAATAATAATAATAATAGGCATTTATATAGCGCCATCTATCTAGAAATATTCTATTCCGAGATGCATTGTTATTATTATTATTACCCCGGCTTTAGCTCGAGCTGCCATAACCATATTAAAAACATCATCAGTTATTATGAACTTGGGTCAAATTCTAACCAAAATCAAATTCTATATCTCATCCTTATATACGTATTCTCAACCACTTTCACCCTTATCCTAATCTCTTCATACATATATATTATTGTACAAGATACATATTATTTTGTTCTTTGTTTTAAATTTGTTTTTGAAATGAGATATTAGTTGTTCACCCATTGTAAGCATAATACATATTTATTTCCTTTCAAATGACAGTTTCTTATTGACTACAACTTGTATGGAATGAACATGCTGAATCTGGCTGCAGTGAAGTTTCGTAAGTCAGAGGAGGTTACAGATTCAGCCAATCAGAAGCCTTCATCACCAAAACCATCTACAAGTAAGAACTTGTGAAAATTTGACCCTAATCCACAATTAAATTTAGAAGAGGGGGACCTACATGAACATCAAAGTGTACCTTCCATATTGCACTGATATGGGAAGTATCGATATAACTAATTAATTGTGATTCTTCATTAAATGAATTGTTGTAGATCTACAGTTGAAATCGATTGAAAATATTATTTTGCAGGGAGCTGGGAGGGTTATATAGCTTCCTCTTCACATTTCAATAACTTAAAAACAGAAGAACCGGACATAGCATTTGTTTACAGGTTTCAAGTCTCTAAACGTCAACAGTGTAAAATCCAGAGCTTGATTTATGAAAGTCATCAAAGGCCATTATGGTTGATGCCCTGTGGACTGGCCTCAATTCCCATCTCATCACCCTTGGAAATTGTTATGCCTCCTTCACCCCCCCCCCCTCATTCATGCTGTAAAAAGGAGATTTACTTATAGAAAGTGGCCTTACCCTGAAAAGATTTCAGTGTAAGGCCTGTAGACCCCAACGTTTCCCCAATTCTCAAGAACTGAATCCATTACATAACGCAGTTCATTTTACCCTGATAATGATTTCCATTACATCTGCATCTTAATATTCAGGCTTCCAAGATACCAGCCTCCCTGGCGCCCCCACGCCCCTGAGGCGACGTCATAGCAGTGGTAGTATGAGTATCTGTACCCAGGTTTGGGCGGATGAGAACATTCCATCATCCCAATGGCTAGGGGAAGATATCAAGAGACAGAGCAGCTGTGAGCTTGAGGTGGATGCGGTAGCAGCAGATATACTCAATAGGATGGACCTGCAAGGTGAGTGGATTAAGATTGGATTAGGATTTAATGCATGTACATGTAGGTGTAGCATTCTTCCAATTCATGTATGCCGGTGTATCACACTCGAAAGATATGCAGTGGTCCAAATTACGTTTTTCTTTCAGAGTGTGTTTTAATTCAACAGGGATATGTTTTGCAATGCTGCAGTGATTCTTCCTATCAGTTGCTGTTGTGTTTCCAGGATCTCCGAACCCAAGCTTCTCCAGAAACATGGGTTTGATTTACTGTTTTGGTATTGTTAACTTCTTTGGTAAAATTGTGAACTATAAAAATGCAATATCTGAAACACGTTTTCTAGTCAGAAAGTCTTATTATAGATGTGCCTGTAAACAGCATCCGTTGCCAAAGTTAAGGCCCTATCTCATCATTCTGTGCAAGCCTTGCGTGTAAATTGCAGGTGACTACGTTTGCTACCCGCAGGCCGTTCGCATGTCGCCCGCATTCACGGTATCTAGAACATATCGCACACGTAGTTGCCTGCACTAGCACGTCTGATTTGCCGGCAACTCGCCTGTAATGCTTAAGCGGAATGACGTGACAGGGCCTTTGCCGAATGCAATGTTCAAAATGAGAATGAAAATTTAAAATGTTGTATTCTGATTGTGAATGTATAGGTCAATACTGAGACGAAATTTTCTATTCTTACTGTAATTGCACTAGATAATGCTGAGACGAACCCAGGCCTGGTTGGTATCTGGGAGGATGAGAGACAGAGGAGAGAACAACTAAATCAGATGGATCAACTACTACCTCCATCTTCACCAGGTAAATTATCAAGGGACTAATTTGTAGCTAAATCCAGAGCCATTTATTTGCCTTACAACCATATTTGAACCCAGTCAAATATAGGTGGTGAAACTCTTACTTTCTAGAGCTATAGTTCAGTTTTAGCTAAACCCAGAGCCATCCATTAGGAGAGATTGGACAACTTGGTCACAATATGATGTATTATCAAAGGACATATTTGGAGTGAAATCTTAAGGGATTAATTAGGAGAAATTGGTCAACTTGTTCACAACAAGGCATAAACTCTTTCTTCAGAGCTTACCTGACATATCATTATCTGCCACATTGGCCCGAATTCTCGAAGGGTGGCTAACTTAGCCCGTGCTAACTTAGCCCACTGGGCTAACTATCCCCCGTGGGCTAATTTAGCCCACCGAGCATTTCACAAAGCGTGGGCTAGTTAGCACCCCCGGCTAACTTAGCCCACCGGGCTAAATATTTAGCACGATGGGCTAAATATTTAGCACGGTGGGCTAAATCGATGACTGAAGTTAGCGCTCTATTTATCACTGTACTGAGCATGCTCAGTGTAATAAAGCAGTACTGAGCATGCTCAGCGCCGTATTGAAAGTTTAGTCTGCTAGGGACATGAAAACGTCGCCATCGCAGGGGTTATGAAGCAGGACTCAACCAAAAAAATCATGCATCAGCAACATGCACTTGAATTTCTTTGCGAGGTGGAATTGACAGCGAACATTGTCATTACTAATTTGTTAATTAACTTGGGCCAGCGTAGTCGTAGGTATATATTTACCGCCGCCGCCTGCGAGCGCTGCCCCTGCCTGCACCGTTCCGGGCAACGCATCGCGTAACCCATGGAGCTCCGGCCGGAGCTCCCTATGAGCTACGCATCGTGTGAGGACTATGACTGCTCTGTTCTACACAGTGGTACCTTAAATGCGAAAAAAATCTGTAGGGGCCTACTCTAATTTTAACCTTTTGTTAGGTATGTATAGAGTATAGGTTAGATCTAACCTTAGTCCAGATCGATCGCATATCGTAGTACTAAGTACGGAAAATGCAACTAAATAACTTGTAAAAACTTGCCATTTATAGTGCACATTGTGTGAAATACATCATCGATCTGATTCTGTTTATGAAGCCTACCCCCGGAGCCTACCTACCTTGTCAAAGTGGGTGGATCGAGTTTTGATTGAAATTAAAATGCCATGCTGCTATGGCTATCCTTAAAAATTGAATCTTGAAAAAAAATTGGGGTCTTGTATGTTACGTTTAGATGCATGTGAGAGATTTATGAGTTTGGGGCTGGGGCTGGTGCAAGCAACATGATCTCGACCCCATGCACTATCGGGTGCCATTTATTTCTATCCCTTAAACTTTCCTATTTGAAGTAATATTTTTTTTTAATTTTATGTTCTATCAATTGCATTTTTTCCAATAAGTTATATTTTTTAACAATGGGGTTTTGCAGCAGTATTTGTGTGAAATTCCATTTTCTATTATTTTTTAATTTAATTATCTTTCACCTTCAACAACAGAATTCTTTAGATTTGTTTATTTTGTTATTTTTATTCCTTTATTTATGCTCTACCTCTTATAATTTACTTAACTAGTTTATATTTTTTTCTTTATCATTTTTATTTTCGATTGATTTAATCTATTTGTTTTTTATTTATTTATTTTTTTTTTTGGGGGGGGACATTTAATTTCTGTAACCCATGATTGATGAAGTCCTGGATGAACCCAAAAATTTAAGGGGGCTTGATATGGCGTATCTGGTAAAAAGAATTTTTAAAAGTTGTGAGCGAGCAAAAACTTCAACATTTATGCCAGAGCTAACAACAATTTTGGAAGGAGCCAAGATATTAATTGGCAAGCTCCTCCAAGAGCACTCACTGGTCACTGAGGGGGGGGGGGGTTGACCAAGTTAGACACCATGCTTGCACATTCGTAAGAGCATGTAATCATTTTTTCAAAGGCAATACAATATTTTAGCCAGAAAAATGTTGACTTATTAACCCTGGATGAGTGAAAAGGGTATTCCACCGATCATAAAAATATATGTGAAGTTGGGGGAAATCATGACAAAATGTCCAAGGTACTCTTAGATTGAAAGATAATTGCTAATTATGGTCAATTTTGACATTATCAGCCTGGTGTCCACCTTGCAGGGGCTGCAGAACTGGGGTGGGGGGGGGGGGCTTGACCGATTGTGATTTTTTTTTAGCTGTACGTTCCACAGCCCCTGCCTTGTAATAACTTTGCCCCCCCCCCCTTCCCTCCCGAAGACCAATTGCTTGATTCAGGATATTTGGTCAAAGTGCCCCTGCTTTTAAAGAAAAATATAAAATAATTTCTGAGGGGATTAAATTTCCTACAATAAAAAACATTTAAACAAAGTCTTATGATATGCTAACCCCACATGTCATTCTCTCGGTGATATAGCTACCTTCCCTCCTTTCACTTCTCATTTGCTTTTATCACATGTACATTATCATGTATCTTTACATACCAAAAACTTTTCTCCCAATTAAAAGTTTATAATAAATAATATTGTAGTACCCCCTACAGCAATTTTCTCTAATTGTATCCTCTTGCACAAGCAGTCACTTTACTTTCTTCATACACAACCTTTACCAACATATCATTCACATTACCACCACCCCTGCCTTACACATAACCTTAATCTCTCCTTGGCACAATTTTAATCTTATTTCTTATATTAGTTTATTTTTTGCCTCCTGTAATAACTATGAACACAAGCACATGGAGAGAGAGAAAAAAAAAATCATATTTTCTGCTGATAACACACCTGAATTACAATATAAATAAACAAAACGTATGTACATTTATAGTAGATAGATTAGTTTATTCAGTACATTGTCGTTTTTTTAATTAGATCAAAACTCATTTATATGATACAAAGATTAAATTTACTGTCTACATTTATCACTAATAATGATAAGATAATCTGAAAAAATGTCAAATATATTTCTGCAAAACACTAAAGAAGGATGATTCAATCATAATAGTAATATTAAATTGATAATATTACCGGTAGTTTGCATTCATATAGTGCTCATTTCAGTGTACTGATGTGCCTATGAAAAGCTGGAAAGTAAAAGGATATCAATTCACCAAAATGAAATTATATGATTTAAATTTGACACATTAGGGAGCTGCATATGCCAAGGCAAATGACTATTTTATGAATAAACTGGTCTTGAAATTGAAATCATGAGGATTTAACCCTAAGAAGACGGGGGGCTGATTCAGCCCCCCCTCAACATTTTTCGTGATAAATCCGCCGCACGATTTTTTTTTACCGCGTCACTCGCTGACTTTTTACTTTCTAGTCTCGCGCAACTTTGGAGACCAGAATTGTGACCCACGGGTAAGCGGTTCCGAAAAAACACAACATTTTGTAATTGCATGCAGACCCAAAATTGCTCAAAAATGTGAATTTGTGTACAAATCCAATGCAAATAGTGTTTTTAGCCAAAATTCATAAAATGTATCATATTTTTCCTTTTACTGCTTAGAATCAATTAATCTTATCTTGTTTATGGTCAAAATAAAGTCTCCGACAATTTCCATTGAAAAAACAACAAAAATCAAAAAGTCGAAAAACAAAGAAATAAATAAGAAATTTAGAAAACAATAAAATACATACAAAAATAAATGTGATGTTGAAATTTTTTTGAAATAAATTTTATCAGATGCCTATAAAGAGTATGTGAAACAAAAATTAGCATTTTAGGGGCATTATTTTCTTAATTAGAGCAAACTTATGATTTTACGCATAAATTAACATAATAAATGAGCAATGAGATTTTTCGCAGAATTTGATATTACAGTTTTGTGGATAATGCCATGGGTAAAGCGAGTGCCAATTTTCGTCGCGATTGCGCGATAAACGGCCGAGATCAAAAGGGGGGGCTGAATCAACCCCCCCCCCCCTCCCCCAGGTCTTCTTAGGCATCAAAATAGCCCAGTCTATTTAGGGTTAAGCATCGATTCTTAATTTTTAAACAAGATAAGTGAGACAATAGACTTGAATAATAAGAATGACCTAAAGTCAGTCCATCTCTTGGCAAAACTGAGTTAAGTATGATACAACCGTTGCTTATTAGCCCAACATGTGTGTCATTTATATCCACCCAGAAGTACCTAACCTTTCATCAAACAAGAAAAATATTGTGAATTTGGGTTTTAAAAAGCAAGATGGTCATTAGATCACTATTGAAATACAGGAATGCATGGAAACACCCCAACAACAAAGAAAATATTATTTTCTTTGCAAATAAGTCATAAACCTGTCAATTTATTACATCCTGGTGTTACAAGGTACAGGAGTTTATGTCTTGAGATGGTGCTGTTCAAATTGGCTGTGGTACAGTAGCTTTCAAACTTCTAGGAATAACTAGCTGGTGACAGTCAAGAGATGTACGGGATTGAGCAAGCTACCAGTTTTAACTCAGTGTCCATGTTCATGCGTAGAATATGCCATGGCCAATGGAATGCTAAATAGCATGCTATCCACTAGTGTACCTACGGGAGGGGCAGTCTGCCCCCTCCCCTGACGAGCCACCATCCATGCAAAGCCACCACCCATGCATGTATCCCTGCCCCCTGACAAGCTTGAAAGACCTTTCTGCCCCCCCCTCCCCCCCTGACGAAAATCCTGGAAAATCCTAGGTACGCCACTGTTGCTACCTTGATTGATTGACAAGAGAATGCAGGCAGGAATTCATCAGAGAAGAAGAGCAAAGGATACCTGCAATAAGGAAAAAGAACAGAATACATATTACAAAATTTGCTCTTTAGTATTCTTTCTAGAAATATATCTTCATTGATGTAACAATTAATAGTAATACCCCTTTTACCTGAAGAAGCAAAATGCATTTTTTTTTTTCTATTTCTCATTTCTCCTGCAATAGAAAATTTTGCAGTTAACTCTTTAAAATTGTCTGATCATACATATGAAGAGAATCAAATTATAATAAAATTTGACTAACAACAGGACTGAAAAAGGATGACATACAGTATGTAAGGGCCAAGTTGACTGCATACATACAAGTAAGATCATGTCAGCTTGGGTCAAGTTGCATAACCGCTCATGATGGCTTTAAGCTCACATTGTTATTTTGTTTATACATGTATTATGGATTATTTTTACATAAGTTTGATTTGTATTGTATTAAAGAAAAAAAAACAACATACTATTGACAAAAGCTCATTATCATGGGACATTAAGTAGATGGGAAATAACTCACCAACAGCAAAAAAACGAAGTGAAGACGATTGTATCAAAGTACTGGAAAAGAACCCTTCCTCAGAAATTCACTCCCTGATACTGTTCAAGCATTCTGGTGATGTGCATGGCCGTTCTCTTGGAGAAGCATACCAGAGTTGAAAAGACTCATCTGTGCACCATTCAAGTGTTATTCTCCCCATATCTTGGTCCTCAAGGTGACATTCCAACATGTTCAAGTATCTGCGGGTTAGATAAATTAAGAAAAAAAAAAAATGTGGACGAGTTAAATAATATGGATTGTGGTCATGCATTCCGAGATCATCACCTTTTTGCCATATTCTGAACATCGTCACTCTAAAGGTAAACTGCCTACCCAATCAAAACAATAATGGAAAGGAAATTACAAATGACTTTAATATGTTCTGCAGCAAGTGTAAAATAATAAGATTACAGTTATCCATCAAACAGGTTTTCATTTATTGTGAGAACAAAAAAAGATGGCCCCTAAAATATAATTGGTTACATTTGGCATAAAATAGAAAACCGATATATCAAGATTTTCTTACGGTTAGAAAATTAATGAAATAAAAAATAAAAAAAAAACCTCTCTTTCCATAATCCATACTCAACAATGATGAGTGATGACACTGTTGGAGAACATTAGCCATTTCAGTATTGTGGCTTCGGTAGTGCCTAATAATGAAGAAATAAAAAGGAAATAAAAACCGTACTACGATAAGCATATGAATAACAATCAGTAGTAGACTTGATTAATTATGAGATATACTGTATGATATTTATCATTATCAAGAATTAGACAGGAATAACCATCGTTTTGGGGGATTTATTCAACAATTTCTGACATTTTACTATAATCCCAATTGGTAAGCAGAGCCAAAGAAGTTCAGCGGAACAACCAATGTACATAGAGTCGCAGACTGACGCTTTTGGTCTAATCTAGAATCTACTTGTTAGTACAAAAAGTAATATTTTGTGTGCTCCTGATGGTATTTTAAAGGGATTTATTTGATCTAGGGATCCATTACCACTATACCAAATTATTGTGATATATGGAAATAATAAACATGCACAATGACTTCAAAATTGTCTACCTGCATGTTAATTAAATGGTAGACGAAAAATTTCAGTCTCTACTCTCTGTAAATTGGTTGTTCCGCTGAACTTCTTTGGCTCTACAGTGGGGATGATCGATGGTAGCATTGTCTTTCCGTTAATGCCCACAATCATTATATTAATTATTATGGCATATGAACGTAAAGATTGACTTGACCTCAATGACCTGAATTTTGATGGGACCGGCAGGTGTAATAAATACTGTGACCGGGTGAACACCCATCTTTGACGAATAGTGTATTGGTTTTAAAGTGCATAGGTTGTGACTCTCCTATACACGGGACCAACATTTGCGTCCTTTTCGATGGAGTGTTTTCTAACTGCATTCACACCTGCACTGAATACAGTGGTAAGAGTCTGAGACATGCTAACTGGAACACACAATGCTATAGCATCAGATTTTTTGTTAGACACATTTTGGCTTGAACGGGACCATGGGCGGAAATCCCAGGGGGAGATATGTCCCCCCTACCAAAAATAGTAGGGGGGACACAATATCAAATGTCCCCCCTACTATTTTTGGTCTTTTATGATGGAGAAAATGCATCATTCACATTCGAAATAATACATGTATTTTGGACTAAATGACCTTACATTTTGGGTGAAAACCTTTGTTTTTTGGGCTTGTCAAATTTTCCAGAGTGAATAAAATAAGATAAGGGGAAAACTTGGAAAATAAAAAGAATCTTTCATGTCACTATATAAAATTTTCGCTCATGCTTTGCGCTCGCATTATTTGATTGTTGAAATATGTAACGTCTTCATGGCTAATTGCAAAAAGTCTTAAACAGGTACCTTTTCCATCAGTTAACCTCTGCTCGCACTTCGCGGTTGTAGTAAATATTCAGTTGTATATACATCTTTTTCAGGATAACAAACATTGCCCAGAATGTTCAAATTTTAGGAAAGAAATACATAAATTTTCCAAAAAAAATTTGCTCGCGCCTCGCGCTAGCATTATATAAGGACAATGATATCATATATTTATGTTGATTTATAAGAATAAAGCTAAAAAGTGACCATGAGGACTACTCCTTCAATGGAACGGACAAAAATTACCTTCAACCAGCCGATCGGGGATTAACATATGGCTGAAAATGTTTTCAACCCACCCCCCCATTGGCGAAGGCTGGATCAGCCTGTTGTCCCCCCTACCTTTCGGGACAGATTTCCGCCCATGAGCGGGACTCGAACCCCTCACATTGAGATCTACAATCTTATCTGAAACATGCGCTCTAACCGACTGAGCTACACTGCCTCCCAATGTAAATGAAAAAATTGTTAAATAAAACAATCCCCAGAAACAAAGGTCATTCCAAATAATCTAGATCTACATTATACACAGTACTAGGTGACATAAGTTTTAGAACATTATAGAAGAGATTAATATAAAAAAATAAGAAATACAGGGGTCTATAATTTATAATGATGAGTCATTGCCTCACGGGTGCATTTAATTTTTTTTCCAAGAAATATCAACATTCCCAAACACAAAGTCACAGTATTTTTTCTTCTTGGAGGGGGGGGGAGGGGTTGGGGACAAAACTTGATGAGTGGGCAGTTCTTTCTTATAGTTTTATACACAGGCTCCATCATGTGGATCAATCCACCACTATTTTTAACCTGGGTGAATGCCCCCCAAAAACATGAGTAATCATTCTATCATAACCTTGTTCTTTGAGTGATGAGTAATGACTCAAAAATTGAAATAAAGAAAACATCAAACTACTTTCAGTTCACTTTACTTAGCTTGTCTTTGCGATGCCAGTGACCGAGTGAGTTTTGCAGTTGCCATAATTACTATACTCTAGTCATTTATGATTACCCTGCCCTGGCCAACATGGCCATAGCTACATTGGCGGCGGAAGCCAAAAAATTAAGGGGGGGGGGCCCACCTGAAATTTTTGGATGGACACGGAAAAAATTTGACAAGCCCAAAAAAAGGCAGCGTAGCTCAGTCGGTTAGAGCGCATGTTTCGGATAAGATCGTAGATCTCAACGTGACTCGTGAGGGGTTCGAGTCCCGCTCATGCCGAAACGCGTCTAACAAAAAAATCTGATGGTATATTGTGTTAGCGTGCCTCACCACTGTATTCAGTGCAGGTGTGAATGCAGTTGGAAAACACTCCGTCCATCGGAAAGGACGCAAATGTTGGTCCCATGTATAGGAGAAACCCAACCTATGCACGTTAAAACCAATACACCGTCACTATTCGTGAGAGTACGGTAGGGTGTTCACCCGGTGTATTGCACCTGCCGGTCCCAGCAAAATTCAGGTCAAGTCAATCTTGACATTCATATGCCAGGCATAATCATCAAAATAATGATTATGGGCATTAATGGAAAGACAAGACAAAAAAAAAGGTTATAAACCTAAATTTTAGGAGGGGATCGCAAAAAATTTTGACAAGCAAAAAAAAAAAAAAGTCATCAACCTAAATTTTAGCGGGGGACAACAAACATTTGGGGGGACAGGTTCCCCCCCCCCCCCCGCCTATCCAATGGCCCATGCCATGCAGATCTAAGGCCAAGGGCATGAAGGACATTATCGTGATATTGGGAACACCGTTCACTTCATACAGCAGTTTTTCTGAACGCGATCGATCGTGATCCTGGCTTGGAGTGTGTATGGACAGACTGCACAGGACAGTCAGTCAGTCACACACAAAATTGAACGTATGGGACTGTTTCATTACTTCATGCTGTAACTCTTGATGTAAGACTTCCGCATCATCAGGTATTCCGAATCATATTCTGATATTTCGCGTTGGCACAGATAAATGAAAAATCAGCCGAAGGCTCTACAATGATCAAAACTCTTACGTCTAAATGCATACTTACGGTTTTGTTCGAAGATGTGAAGATAAATACGGCATTACGACCCCCTTACTGTCCATATCGTCGGCTCGTTCTCGCGATGCAGAAAATAAAACAATTATTGTTGATTTTGATAATCTGCTCTCTGATTGGTCAAAATCAGTGGGCTAATTTAGCCCACGATTTAGCCCATGGCCAAAGGGGTGGCTAAATTTGTGACGTCAAATGACGCGATTTAGCCCACGATTTAGCCCGGGCTAAGTTAGCCGAGCTTCGAGAAATGCAAAATTTAGCACCATGGGCTAAATGACGTCAAATGACGCGATTTAGCACCATGGGCTAAGTTAGCCACCCTTCGAGAATTCGGGCCAAAGAGTCCCACTCCAATTTGGATGTTGAAACTCTTCCATTCTACAGCTGTGGCTAAGCTTTAGTAAAATCAAATTTTAGTTAAATCCAAAGCCTCATGTTAGGAGAGATTGGAGAACTTGGTTGCAGTGTGGTGTACATACCTTTAACAGTGTTTGCCTAACTAAGCATTATTTGCCATAATAATGATAATATTCCACATTTATATAGTGCTTAATACATTGGAACGACATCTCTATAAAGCGCTTTACAGATATATTATTACCCCGGTCATCTGATCCTTGCATGCCCGCATACATTCCAACAAGAGTTCCAAGACTCAATTGGGAGGCATACTATACATAGGCTTTTGCATCCTACCAGGTACCCATTTAACGCCTGGTTGGAGAGTGGCAGAGTGTTGTTTGACACCTTGCCAAAGGATGCAATGCCGCGGTGGGATTCAAACACATGACACTATGATTTCAAGGCGAGAGTCAGAACCATTACACCACAACGATTCCGCCATTTTTAAAACCATTCAAATTTAGATGGTGAAAATCTCAAAGATAGATTTCAGTGATCAAGGCTTACCTTTTATATCTATGTTTGATCATTAGTAATGTGTATTTTTTATATGTTGTCTAAATTATGTGATTTTTAATTTCAGAGCGGGATGAAATTCAACTCTTCAGGGCAGAGGAGAATTGGAGAACAAGATTAGAGGAGATTGTGGAGAAGCAAGTGAAAGATCTTCAGGAAATGTAAGTCCATGATGTTATAATTAGTTTTTTTTTATTGTACTAGAAGACGAATAATGGTTCATAAACAAGTGAAGATGAATATATAGTTGACTCCATTGACATAAGATGCCATTGATGTTATGATATCACAATATCTTAAGTTTGATAAGGTAATGATTTTAGAGGTGAATATACATGTACAGTATGATGCTGTGGGTGAATGTTGATGTTTAATTGCATCAATAAAAGTTGGGATGATGGTTGTTTTGATAATGATGAAGATGAAAATCGATTACACTAATAGATTAATGAGATTTCGATAAGAATAATAAGTATGTATTAAAAGAGTGTTCAGCTTTTGTTTTGATTATTAAATAATCCATTGATGCAAATGCATATCGGTTCAGTTCATTTTAATCTATGTATTTCCATTTAGAAATCATGTTATAACACTTCATTAAACTAAGGAACACATGAGCAAATTTAGATTTTGTGAATATTATAAAAAAAAACGTATTTTGCTTTGCATCGTCACAAACTTGTATTTTTTTTTTCACTTGTTTGTAGCATTATGCATGTTTCCTCCCATTTTTCCTCAGGGAGAGTCAAGTCATCAGTAGTGAGGATGAGCCCATGGACACAGATAATAGTCAGGAGGATATATCACCCTCCCAGCTAAGCATCCCATGCACCCCTGCGAATGAAGTGGAATATCACTACTCACAAAATCCAGGTGAGTCCCCAATATTATATATATTTATTAAAAAAATGTTGCTTTTTTATTGGTGATATTGAGAAAGAAAACAATTGAATGAAAGTGTAGAATTAAGTTGTAAGGAGAATGGCAATGTTATATATGTATATCTCGATCCCCTGTAGGTTTCAATAGAAACAATTGTACAATTTAGATTGTTTTGTGTTTTATTAAAAAAGATTACTTTTTTGGTACATATCAAAATCAATTATATGCCAACAAAATCAAATTCAGCATGTTTCCCATGATATTGTATAGATCTGAAAAAGAAATAACCCTGGTCAAGTTAAAGTGAGCTCTAAAACTTGAATTTCATGTTTTCAATACATTGGATTTATTTACCTGTACATATAGGTATGATCTAAATCTGTGATATTTTGATGATTAACCTTGATTTGAAAGACTTTCTCATAAAATAGTGGTTTTGTTGCAACTGCAATAGTGTAGAAACTATTTGTAAGAAGATTGTCAGATATGATATTCATGTTTGTATAACTTGCTCTCTCAAGGTTTCAACAGCAAATGTTTTGTAATTAAAATTGGTTTGTTTATTTATTAAAAACTACTCTCTGTGGGACATGTCAAAATAAAATGCCAAAGTATATAGTTTCTGGATTCAATTTCTCTATGTTTTGTTTTTCACAGTTATCTCAAAAGAAATTACCGTGACCAATTTAGTGCATTTTAAATTAGCCCTCTGCCAGCTTATTTACAAGCTATCATCTTTTGTTATTGGTCAGATAAAAATAAACCTCTGGCTTTCTGAATTGTTGATTTGAAACGTTTAAAAACATATACTTGTTTAGTGAATATGTGGAGAATGGTGATCATTTTCTCTGTATTTGTTGAGCAGACAGTGAACCATCTCAAAGGCAGACCTTCAGCGGAGATGTTGCACCAGTCGTCAATGAGGAGTTAGTTCAATCTATCCTGGAAGCTTCACAGAGATTGTCACAATCTCAGGCACAAGGTACAGTATTGGGCTGAAGGTTCAATTCAATACCAGGTGGGTGTTTCATAAAGCTGTTCGTAAGTTAAGAGCGACTTTAAGAACGACTGGTGATCCTTTCTTATGGCAAATGGTATATTCATTAGCGATGGTTTTGCGCGTAAGAAAGGATCACCAGTCGTTCTTAAAATCGCTCTTAACTTACGAACAGCTTTATGAAACGGCCCCCTGGATTAAGATAATCTCTTACTGTGTAATGTACTTGGTTAAGAAATATTACTTAAATCGTAATCAATTTATTACTTGGCATGATGAGTTATATTAGCCCTATTAAAGACTAGCTAGATTCATACTGAAAGCAATTTGACATTAAATTGTTGTTGGAAAGTAAATCATTGTAAACATGTCTCATCAAAATTACAAGGTTATAATTATTCTCAGCTTGCAATGAAGCTTAAAAACACAGCTAATTAGATTTCCAAATTAATAGGCTCAAATCTCCTCAAACTTAAAAGTAAAATACTCCAATTTTAGGGTAATCAAATATACAACAACCACAGTAGGATAATTTTATCTGTAATCGTGAGATTGTGCTTGCTGCATGAATAAAGAAATAGTAGATACCATCTTCATGTTCTGTGACTTGAAATATATTTGCTTATTGCTTTTGATGCAGATACATGTGATGAGGAGCTTGCTAATCTTCTGGTAGATCTTGTTCATGAGGAGGAGGAAGAAGACCTGGTACTATCTGGGAGAAGGAGCACCCAAAGCTCGAGAGGGAATCCTAGGCCTTCTGGAATTGGTAAGTGATGAAGATGATGATGATGATGGTGTTGATGGTGATGATGATGATGATGATGATGATGATGGTGATGGTGATGGTGATGGTGATGGTGATGGTGATGGTGATGGTGATGGTGATGGTGATGGTGATGGTGATGGTGATGGTGATGGTGATGATGATGATGATGATGATGATGGTGATGGTGATGGTGATGATGATGATGATGATGATGATGATGATGATGATGATGATGGTGGTAATGATGATGGTGATGGTGATGGTGATGATGATGGTGATGGTGATGATGATGATGATGATGATGATGGTGATGGTGATGGTGATGATGATGATGATGATGATGATGGTGATGATGATAATGATGGTTTGTCCTACATAATTCTTTTTTTGTATTCCATTTCCATTAGATATATCAGATTCTGATGATGAAGATAGCCCAGAGCTTGAGGCTCAGGAAGAGAAGGAGATGTCTCAGGCTTGGATTGGTCTTGATGATGAACTTGAAGAAGCAGATAACAGTGCACAGTGAGTTTAAATTGCTCAAGTTATAATATTTTATCAATTTGAATCCAAAGTTTTAGGTTCCTGTCAAAGAAAATGAAATTTAAAAAAAATGGTAGAAATTCCATATAGCTTACCATTTTTGAAGAACATAAAAATCTCACAGAAATTACTCTATAGCTCATTTAAAAACTGATGATTTCTGAAATTTATATTATTTTGATTTATAGTATACTGTATGTCTTGCGATGCTAGGGGATCCTCACAAAAAAAATTTGGCAATCAATAAAACAGTTAATTTGTATGATTGATTGCACATAATTGAGTACACAATCAATTGCTAAACTTTGTGTTGCAGGTCCATGTTTCTTTGTCTTCTTTCTTTGATGTGTAGCACAAAGATCGCCATAATTTGGTTTTCCTACAGCTTGTACCATGATAATATGAACCATCCACATTGTTCATGGGTAATGCCATAAAGTAATCAACCTTCTTATAAGTCCAACCCAATTTTTCTTCACTTCACGAACTGCAAAAGCCATGATAATTTAGGAGTATTATAATTCTTCATATGATCTCAGAGCATCCAAGTCTCCCGGATCCTGCGGGAGAATACTGGATTTCGATCCAATCTCCCGTTCTCCCGACCCCATGCCAAAATCTCCCGGATAATTGTGATTTTTAGCTGTTAAATTGTAAAATTCATAAAAACGACTGTTTTACGAGTCTAGCATGTTCAACTCCCTTTACACCCACGTGGAAACTCCTTATCACATTTTCATTTTACCCAGTTACTTTTACCAGTTTTTGTATAATCGTACATTGATTTCCAATGTAAATGAAGATAATTTTACCGAACGACTGGTGAATTAGTCTAACAAGCAATTTTTTTTTTCTGGTTCTGCAATGTGCGTGAGGGAAACACTTCAGCGGCACTCCATGCACATGCCCCCCCGACGCGCCCCGGTGCGGCTCTGCCTGGTCTCCGGCAGACTGCGCCGCGGCAGGAGGCTATGCGAGAAGGGAAGTCCGATGCATTTTTCGGAAGCTTGTCTGCGCTTTATTCGAGCTGAAACTGTGGATCAACGATGGGTTACTATTATAATTACACCCTGACTTTTAGGAATAATTTTATTGACAATCCTGAAGAACAGAAGCAAAGTGGAGATTTTTTTTGCCTACTTTTACTTGGGTAGATCGGATTCGAACATTTTCTCTTTCGTGAGTGAGCTAGCCTGGCGCTGGCTGGCTGTGCGTGCTTGCTACAAAAAGGCAATTTTCGCAGGAATCCCTCGGCCCTCTTTACAGGGCCAGGCAAGCTCATCTTCCACTACTGCAGCCCTTTCCCCCTCTGGACAATAAAGGTATTTTCATGTTGAATGCATTCTTTTATGAATCATTTTAATATGTTCTACTGTATTGCCTGAAGCTTGAACTTATTTTTTAGTCAATGACAATTCATGATATCTCTCTAATGTGCATTAAATCTAGACTATGTGCCAAAAGTTTTGATGGTTTACTTAAGACGGCTGTCGGATACTATCAAATGTTGTTTCTTAATGAGTTTTGCTACCCAAAACTCCCGTCCGTGGGACATTTCGCCGCGCGCTCCCTCACAAAATCATACCTCCGCGAAATCTTCTGGATTCTATCATCCCAATGTTGGCAGCTCTGTGATCTAGAAAATATAGACAAATCATTTTGGATAGGTCCCACAAATAGGGGTCAGAGGTACATATACATGGAATCACCTCTATTATAACTTCTTCTTTCTTTCATTCTCCATCTGTTTGTAGTTTGGATAATCTCATTAGTGAGATAGAAGATGGAGGAGGAGATGCATCTCAGAAATCAACTCAGAGAAGTGATGTGATAATCCCTCAACTTGATGGAAGTTCAGACGTCAAACCAGAAGAAGGTCAGTCTCATTAATCCATCGACTACTGAATTCTTAAATTCCTCAGGATTACTACAGGGATCACTGATTCATATCTTAAAGAGAAATTTTATCTAGGTTGAAGGGGGACTCGGCAGAATTTATCAGGTTTTTTTTTTCTAAATGAAATTAACTAGAACAAGGCTGCAAATTTCAAGAAAATCATATGAAAAACCACAAGTTGTTTTTTAAAGTTATGTAGTTTTTTTATTGAGCAGTTCTATGTGTTTCATCTAGAATATTGGACCTGATGACATATTCTTCCAAACTTTTGGTTCACCAATGTTAAAAAAAAAATAGGAGTGACTACTGATTTATTGTATAACATCATCATTTAAAAACTTGTTTTGTTACAAGGGATATGTTTTTGTAGACATGTAAAAAAAATAGAAGTACTATTTAAAGGACGAGTCCACCCCAACAAAAAGTCGATAACACTGAAAATTTCATTTAAAATCGGATGTTAAATAATTTTAACGTTTTAAAGTTTCGCTCAATTTCACAAAACAGTTATATGCACACCCTGGTCAGTATGCAAATGAGGAAACTGATGACGTCATCCACTCACTATTTGTTTTGTATTTTATTATATGAAATATTAAATATTCTAATTTTCTTCTCATTGTCAAGTGAAACAACAATTAATTTCTCCCTGAACATGTGGAATTAGCATTGTTTAATACTATATGGTTTAGTCAAGTTGGTCTTTATTGTCAAATCTGTAAAAAATGAAATATTGTATAATTCAAACAATTAAAAACAAAAGAACTAGTGAGTGAGGGACATCATTGTCTGCCTCATTTGCATGTCACTGAGTTTTGCAATTCACTGTTTTGTAAAAAATAAGCGTTATTTTAAAATTTCATAACCTTCCTTTTTTACATCCGATTTCGATGAAATTTTCACTGTTATGCTATTTTAAATTTTTCTCTATTTATTCAAATCAAAATTTTTCTGGGATGAACTTGACCTTAACATAATAGATGAAACAAATATTCATTAAGGGCTTACATAGAACTATTTCACTGAAAAAAAAATTAGAATTTGTTCTTTGGGCAACTTGTAAAAAGTCAGAGCAGCGTCTTTCTTGCAGAAATCATTTGAGTGGCTTTTTACTACCAATCTTCACATAATATAAAGCCTGTCTCACACTATGCGATCCGGTGCGACGCGATTTTTCAAGAAATCGCATTTGCATTAAATATGATAGTTCCAAGAAGTAAAATTATTTAAAGTTTGGCATATTGTTAGGAAAACTAAAATCATATTTTTAATTTGCCGCAAGCCTTATGGTCGGAGTAAACAACATCGGCTTCAAGTCGCAGCCGATGATGACGTCATTATGATTTGGAATTGAATTTGTTTTTATTGTCTCACCTGCATAGCAGAGCAAGACCATAGGCGCCACTTTTCCGACGGCGGCGGCGTCAACATTGAAATCTTAACCAAGGTTAAGTTTTTGAAATGTCATCATAACTTAGAAAGTATATGGACCTAGTTCATGAAACTTGGACATAAGGGTAATCAAGTATAACTGAACATCTTGCCTTAGTTTTAGGTCACATGACTAAGGTCAAAGGTCATTTAGGGTCAATGAACTTAGACCATGTTGGGGGAATCAATATCGAAATCTTAACCAAGGTTAAGTTTTTGATATGTTGTCATAACTTCGAAAATATATGGACCTACTTCATAAAACTTAGACATAAGGGTAATAGTGTATCACTGAAGATCCTGCCTGAGTTTCAGGTGACATTATTAAGGTCAAAGGTCACTTAGGGTCAACGAACTTTGGCCATGTTGGGGTTATTTGAGTAATCATCGTCATAACTTTGAAATTTTATGGATCTAGTTTGTGAAACTTGAACATAAGAGCAGCAATGCATCCCTGAACACCCTGTGTGCGTTTCAGGAACATGGCCAAGATCAAAGGTCATTTAAAGGTCAATGAACGCTGGCCATGTTGGGAGTATGTGTTGAATTGGCATCATAACTTCGGAAGTTTATGGATCTAGCTCATGAAACATCGACATAAGGGTAATCAAGTATGAATGGTTGTTTTGCACATGTCTTAGGTCACATGATCATGGTCAAAGGTCATTTTGGGTCAATGGACATAATATTATATTATCATATTAGTGTTTTCTTCTGTGAATAATTGTATATATTCATTAGCTGTTTTCAAAGGAAGCACTGCTGCTATTATCGAATTGCGTAATGCAGGCGAGACTGCCAGAGGCGTTCCACTTGTTCATTCAGGGAGGCTCTAACTGGACTGAATTTTGATATTTTATTAGTTGGAATATCCATATCAAATGTTATCACAATTAATTTGAAATTCGGATCGCAACAAATCGCATAGTGTGAGACGGGCTTGATAGACAAAATGATGGAAAATGCAGGAAAGCTGGCATGAAAAAGATATGGCCAAGACTTTTAACAAGTTGCTTTGTTACATGTAGTTATCATCTGAAATCAATAGAAAAATTTCAATGTTTGCTTTAATACTCACTATGATCAAATTGTTTAATTTTTAGCCCAATATACCTACGTGTACTTAATAATGATCTAGAAATAGAAACCCCATTGAGCTTTCTATATTTAGTCATTAAGTTTACAAAGAGCTGTAAGGAACACCTCTTGTGTAGATTTTGATGACCAGACTAAAACTTATTTCTCTTTTTGCTCTTTATATTTGTATACCAGGTGAAAAGAAGAACAAATCAAAGTCCCTTCTGGGTAGTGGCAGAGGAGGTGCAAAGAGTCCCCGTAAGCAAGATGGTGATGCAGAGCCTGAAAGACCGTTAGCAGCAGATAAAATTGCCAGGAATCCCCACATGACTGTCGATGGTCCTCTAGGGGAAATCAGTGATGCTTTGCTGGCCTTGGAGGAATCGCCTAAAAAGAAAAGTAGGAGCAGAAAGAGGAAGGGACTCTCACTTTCATCCAGGAGTCCAAGAGGTCCAAGAAAACTCTTGAATGGGAAACAGGACGAAGCTTTCCCTGTCTTCGAAAGATCCGGCAAGGTCCAAAGGAGAAGGACCAGTAATTCAAGATCAAGAGTGAAACGGGCCAAGCGGATACTACAACTAGAAGATAAAGTTGAGGAATCTGCCGAGAACTGTATGCCCAAACCTCTAGTGTCACTCGGAAGAGGTAGAATGGGAAATAAGAGCCCTCGTGTGTCATCAGAGAAGGAAGCTTTTCCGTTCTTTGCCGGAAAGGTGTCCAGAAGTCCTCAGAAGCCCTTGCAGGGTCCGTTAGAGAAGTACTCCAATGCGATTGAATATAACATTGCTCCTTGTTTCCAGTATGCTGAATCCTTGAAGCCAAAAGATCATAAGAAGTCATTGCAACAAGGGAACACCTCACCAAGGCCCATGGATACCAAGAAAAGGAGAAATAGGCAACCTTCTGCAAATGAAAAACATTCAAAAACTAGTCCAAGGCAAACTAAACACACCGCAGAGAGCCAATCACCAAGGTTAAGAAGGAATGGTTCCAAGGCAGAAGATGATGAGACTTCTCCTTCAAGCAGAAGGAGGAGACTCTCGATGAAAGAGGAGTCCTCCAAACAAAGGTCTAGTGGGACAAATAGCCATGTTGCTAGAGTCGGGCGAACAAATTCAGAGGTTTCTCCCAGGAAACGAGCATCTCAAGAATTCACAAGACTTCAAAGTGTGTCCTCAGACGAAGACTTTAAAGAGAGTAAACCGCATGCATCATTCCGTAGAGGTAATGCTGCAAGCAAGGACTCTCGCAAGAAGGTAGAAACAGGAAAAGCAACTCGGAAAATGGCCAAGGGGAAAAGATCAAATAACAGCTATCGTCAAATACCTGATTCACCAGATGTTGTTGAAGGTAGTCCTGTTTCCAACCCTAAAGAAAAGAGTAGGTCACCTGGTAAGCATGGCATTGGTAGAGGGGGTAAAAGGAGCCCTAGAAGTCAACAGCAACAAAGTGATACACCATTCATCTCAGACAGATTAATACGTAGCCCTCACAAACCAATGGAAGGACCCGTCTCTGTTTACAGTAACTCCATTGGTTACAAGATAGCACCTTTATTTCAATATGCAGAATCTGTTAAACCCAAGCCCAAAGTGGTCTTAACTCCTTTAGAAATCCCAACACACAGCCCTTCAAAGAGTCCAAATATCCTGAAGAGAAGTAATAGTATAGCTATTAGTGCCTCTGAGAAATCTCCAAAGATGCCAGCCAATGTTGTTCGTAGAAGAAGTGTGCCAGCTGGAAGCTCCCCAGACAAATTGATTAGGAGTCCATCAAAAAGTCCAAAGGCTCAAAGAATCTTGTTGGATAAGTCATCTAAATCTCCTGGTAAATATTCAAACAGAAATAAAGATAAAGTTGCAAAAAGGAGTCGTCCAACTACAAAGGCTGAAGTGAAAGTATCTCCAAAGCAAAAGAGGAGCCGACAAGAAAACTCTGTTTCCAATATGGAATTAGATTCTCCAGAGCAATCACAGTCTCCCTTACTTGGTCATTCATTTGTCTTTGATGGAAAGATGACTAGTCCAGTAACAGTTGGAAGGGGACATATGGGCCAAAAAAGGCGGTTGAAGGAGATGGAAGACAAAGGATCACCCGTGCTTTCCTCAAAACAGATTGGAAGGTCACCTCTCAAAGCCATTCGGGATCTCTCTGGAAAACTAGTGAAGCTGCCATTCTCTGATTATCAAGATTTGGATTTGGCAGAATTTAAGAATGAAAAAAGCCAGCAAGGTAAAAAGAAGAATGTTTCTGATAAGAGCAAAGAAGTCAAGCATAAACAGGCAAAGCAGGAGGCAGGTACTTCTTCCAAACAGCAGCATTCTAAAGATGAAAAAAGGTCCAAAAAGACTGCATTGCAGAGAGATGCGAATGCAGGCCAGAAGAAGAAGAAAGATAAGTACCTTGATGGAGGGAGCAAGAAAAATAAAAAGGAAAAGGAACCTGAAGTAAAACCAGTGAAGAAGAGTCGAAAGCATTCTACTTTGAAATTTGATCCTGTTACGATGCCTTCCGTGAGGCTGCGGGTAACTACGTGGCCAAAGTTGAAAGCATGCAAGGAGCTTAACCCTAATCTTATCTTGAAAAAACTCTGTTTGGATGAGGCAAGTTGGGATGAAGTTGTTAGGAATGCTCTCTACCGAGATCTTGATCGGCTGTCAAAGAGGAAGATAAGTCAGGGAGATGATGAAAATATAGACGCGAAGAGAACCAAGAATGGCATAAATGCCCCATGGGGGAGAGGCCCAGCATCATCATCACCAAGGAAAGAGCAGATGAAAGCTATAATGGCTGCAAAAGAAGGCAAGGATATCTACAAGAGACTAAAAGGAGCAGGTCCAAGGAGGAGAGCGAGATCCAAGATCGAGGATATCTACGGGGGTGGTCCTGACAATAAAGTTTGGAACTTTGTTCCTCCAATCACTCCTCCAGATGATGAGATCACAAAGAACCCTATTCCTGAGATATCAGAACTGAGCAAGGATGAGTCAAGGGATGTGATGTGGCGGTTGGCGTGCTATTCACCGCAGCATCCAGAGAATATTAGTTCACCACCAAGATGCTGGTCTCCCCTAAGCAAGATCTCTGATGTTGAAGCTGAATATGAAGACGATGACTACATAGATGAGGAACAAGGAGTGGAACCTCTGAAAGGAGAGGATGGTGGAAAGGAGGAAGTGACTGTCACTGTACCGACCTCTGATAATGAAATGGATATCATTGAGAGAAACCTTGGCCAGATCTCAGATTTCAGCGTGTATGAAAAGATGTTGGGTGGCACAACTGCTGGAAGATCTCTCCAACAAGAAACAAAGACTAATAACGAGGAGTTTGCCCTTGAACATTTCCAGGAAGATGTCTCTGGAATCTATAATCATCTTCATGGAGACTCTGAAAAGGATGCCATCTCTGATGAATTTGCCAAACTTGATAATTCAGCTCATAATAGCCATGTGAACATCAAGAATAGAATACCATCTCAACAAGGTGGTCAGGTTTCTAATCTGCAAAGACAAATAAACAAGGTTAATGGTAATCACCATACTACCAAAGCGCAGGTTCACCATCATGTGGCAAGTAGCCAGAGTCAGCATACTGGAAGAGGAATTGAAAGCCAGTCAAGACATTCAATACCACACAGTACCCCTCTTCTACCTCAAAACAATGTCAATATGCAAGCAGCATCACAATCCAATTCTGAAGGTAGTGGAAGCAACAGTTCATCTCAGATAACTCCAGGCCAGAAGACACCTACCTTTTCTGCCGAAACAAATTCTGGATCATCATCTTCATATACAGCTCATTCCCCACGTGGCATAGAAAGACGTACAAGCAGCTCCAGTCAGTTTACAGTCCATAGCCAAGGAATGACCTCCCAGACACCAGGATCACAAGAACCAACAACCATTCCAGAAACAGATTCAGAACACAGCAGTGGCAGCCCTCCTCAGAATCAGTACAATTCCAGTCAGCCTACACAAATTGCCAGTCAAGGCAGTCAATCCAAAGAACCCATTGTCCATCCAGGAAACAGTACCAACAACCAATCTATGTACTATCATGGTGCTTCCCATGCCAGCCAAAGCATGTATGAAATGTCCAACCATTCGTTCAATCAGTCAACAGCGTATGGTAATGATAGGGTGTCCAATCAGAGTCAGGGGTTCAGCCAGTCCCATCTCCCACCCTACCCATCTCCTGGTAGTAACCAATCTCATGGTTACCCACCATATCCATCACCGCAGTCCTCCTACCCCAACCCTCCTCCCCAATCTCCAAACCATCAGAGCCAACCCTCAGGATCCCAGTCCCCAGCCTACCGAGTACCCTACCAGCCTGGTCCCCAGCAGCACCCGTACCAGGACACCAATGGATCATCAGTCCCGGCAGCTAAGCCCAAGATTTGGCGGCCGGTGGCTATGCCTCCGACAGATACCATGGTCAGAAAGAGTCTTCAGGAGTACGGATTACCCGAGGTTCACCATCAAGGAGCATACTGGGGGAACCCTCAAGATCATGCTGGAAGACAGAGGTAAGCCCCCCCCCCTCTTTTGGTCTTATCTGTCTCAAGGTCAAGATCAACATATTGCATGAATTCTTTGTACCAAAGGCCCAGGATAACTTTGGTTAGGATGTGTACTTAAGTATTGTTCAACAGGTGAAGAATAACCAAGTACATATCAACTTACTAGATTTCTTCAGATTAAAATATTCTTCAAAAAGATTACTGATATGTTATATTGCAAAATTATTCTTATGAAACTTTAATTTTAGTTGCTGTAGATAGTTCACGTTTTTACCCTCAGTGTGATTATGAATATCTCGTGTTTGATACCACCAAAACTTTTAATGTGAAGAGATTTGGCAGGAAAAAAGGTAAAAGTAATATGTCATTTTCCCAATTAATTTCTTACTTTTAAATTTATTTTGTGTTTTTTATGAAATGACCTAACACATTATGATATGTTAATTATGCATAATGATTACTCTTACCCAAGGATGTGGAGTGATTTATGAAAAATACTTTTTATTTTTATTTTCTTAGTATGACTAAGGGGGTGTTGCAAGAATTGATCGATCAGTTGTAAGATTACAACAGAGTATTTGCAATTGATTGCAAACATTCTGTTATAATTTTACAATTTATTTATCAGTTTTAACATTAGCAAATGAGATAACACTCCTTCTTTCAAGAAGCACAAACAATCACAAATTTTAATCTATCGCTAGGCATATGATTCATTTAAGGATCGAAAATCAACATGCAATTGACCGCAAGTTTCTTGCAGTCCCCCAATTGTCTTTATTTGTATCATCTACACTGTACATGTATGACCTTTAAAATGTGTTTATTTTTACATATTGTTTTGTTTTCTTTTGGTGTCATTCAGGGAGGGCCTTGGCCAAGCACATGTTCAGACCATGCTTCCCTCGTCACTACAGCCTGCTGACACCCCTTGTGGTACAATGGGACTGAACCATTGGCAGACAGTTGTCCAATCACAGGGAGAAACACCTTCTTCCCAGGGCTATTCCACTTCTAATCAGGGGTACAACTGTGATGCTGTGTGGATGCCTTCAAAGTATCCTCCACCCAGGGCTTCTGTTACTGGATGGCTGAATAACAAACAGCAAGGAGAGCAGACACCCGGTATCAGGCATGACAATGGGTCAGGTATGCCAGGGTACCAACAGAATCCAGAACATAGTCAACATGCTGTCACGCTGCCACACAACTCACCGGGACAGACTAGTACGCCTTTCTTGCCTCAACAACACAACGGCACCCTGCACAGTCAGAATAACCAGTTTACAACGCTACAAGGACAACAAGCAAACACATTGAGTGACAATCACAACAATGCACATCATCTACCAGGCCATCAACCCGTTGTTTCCCCTCAGGGTACTTCACCCATGCAATCTGGTGCTTACCCAGTACAACCATCTACTCAACAAGTTGCAACTCCGAGGCAACAACCTCTACAAGCAACTCAACCACTTTCTGTACCAGTCACATCTTGTGGAAGTAGCAGTGGCCTCACTGCACAGGACCAAAAGTATTCCTCTTCTGCCACCAACTCCAACAACCTTGCAAGAACTCCAGGGGTTAAGCAGAACACTCAACCAATTCAAGGTTCCAGCATGAACACTCCTGTGGCAGGGATTCCCAAAGGGGTGCAGAGTTGTACCCCTCCTCTGTCAAGCACCCCACTCCGTCCATTGGCAAGGACTTCTGTGATGTCTCAAGAACAGCCTGGTGTGACACCCATTGCTATGCAGAAGCCTACACCTCTCATGGATCTTACAAAGTTGAAGAATCCTTCCTATCCAAACACTCCTGCACAGGTAACAATAAAAATCATTCAATGTTGCTTCTAATTTAGATTTTGCTCATATATGTTCATCAAGTAAATCATGTAATAAGCAGCAATTGTATTCTGAACATCATTTTTATTTGTGTTATTTTGTGTGGTACTGTTTTTGTTATAACTTGTATTGGAAGTAACCAGATTATAACATCACTAAAGTGCTAAAAAAAACCTGGTTATCTGTAAACCGTTCTTTTACACCTTTTCTTCTTCCAAAAGAAATTTTGCGTCAAGAAAGTGGAGATAAAAGTACTTTGGTTTGTGTGCAGGTTGAGTCTTTGCAAGTCATCAATACTGCTCTAATTACCAAAATAGTTTCCAAATAGAAACTTTGTATTGATAAATTGAATGAACACTAGGAACCATTAGAGTACTTCCTTGGGGCTAATGATCTGAAATATTTAAAAGCTTACGGACAATTTAAACTTGTGTAGGGCATGTGCAGTTCATATCTGAACAAAGAAAATGAGGAGGAATGCAAGTTATGTAACATATAAAATAGTTATATCAGAATACCTATCTTCTGAAATCAATTTTTTGCAAAAGATAAAATGTGCTCAGACTACTATCCCAGAGAGAACTAAGAGAATGGGATTATATTATAAAATATTTTACAAAAGTAATTTTTCTTTGTTTATTTTATTATTTCAGAACTCAAAAAGAGTATATGTTTATAATTATATTTGTTTTATCATACCTGTACATGTTTGTATATAATACGTAGTTGATTTCATATGCTTTGTTATTTTACTAAGAATTAAAATGTCTTTAGGATACCGGTATTTTCCTCTCGAATCTATGCAGTCCTTTTGAACTTAGGATCCCGTTGGTGTATGCACTTGAAATATAAATACTTCATCCATTTATGTTGTAAAATTTGCCTCCCATTCAATTTCCTCTCATGGAAAAAAAATTATTGCATACACTCCCATGTAGTCAATAAATGGAAGGAAATAATTTTACTTACCAAATCTGGTAAGCCTTTTGGGTCATCACTTAAGAAAATCTCTCAACTAAAGTCTGAACAGAACATATGCAAAAATATGCTACACAAAAGACTTTTTTTGTAGCAGGCTTTATAAATGTGGAGCAAATTGCGATGTGATACAAAGAATATTATTCTCTTTATGCTATATTCTTTATCCACAGGTGACACCTGATGTTGGGATGCGAAGAAAACGTTCTCTGGTCTCTCAGATAGAGGGACCAACCCCAAAGAATACGTATGGTTTCAAGGTCAGTCAGGGGAATTCCCAAGATGCTAAAGCTCTCCATGTGGTAAGTTCATTGTACTCTATATTTTTTTATTTCTTATAAATAATTCCATTATACTTTCTCAAAATATCTGTAAAATGTATTATCTTGAATATGTAATTTTGAATCTCCAATCTTTCAAACTTTTCTTCCTGTTAATTCCTGTATAATTCCGTTTTCATTATAAATTTGCCCCTAAGCGATAAAACCGTGTAAGTAATAATGTCTTTTAAATGATGTTTTCACAGGTTCAGCATCTGACCACGATGAGTCTTGAAGTCCATGTTCGTACCAGACGAGACTACCACCCCGACCCTGACTTTGACCCCATACGGGCCATCTTCTACTGCATCCACAAAGATGGCCCTGACAACAAAACCCCACCCAGCAACCATCACCATGGTGATGCCGAGGATGGGAGCAAGGACATCAGTGATGAGGGTCACAGCAGTGTTGGTGTGATCATGGTTGACCTCTCTAAGAAGGGGTCAAAGAGTGAGGAGGGTGCCGGAGGGATCACGACAGACTTGAATGCAGTGACCCAACGAGACTGGATGACCAGGTCAGGGGTCATGGGGTTAGAGGTCACATACGTTGAGGATGAGAAGGAAATGTTTGAGGAGTTTGTCAAACTTGTGAGGAGGTAAGAAAATCATATTTTATTAAGCAGTCAGTAGGTTTAGATGTGAACCTTGCATGCATGTAAAGTCTTAATAGGAGATTCACAAGCCAATAAATACAGGAGCAGCAAAGGGTGATTTGTCCTCAAATTAAAAAACAACACATCTAAATGAACAGTAGGAATAGACCTTATCAGTATTTTGCAAGGACTTTTTGCCCTGTATAGCATCTGTGTCTGTCAGATGAGATTTTTTTACACTCAGCTTGTGCAAGGATTGTATTATAAAGAGGAATATTATTGATGGAGATGAATTACTGCCACTTACCCATTTCCCTAATGTGACTTTGGTGCGGCAAATTGATATCTGGCCAAAGGATATTAATGCCACAACGGGACTCAAATTCAAGCTACAAGCACAAGCTCGATGATATAACTGGGCACACAAAACTGCTGTATTTCATTATAAAGTAATATAAATCATATAAGTACAAATTGCGGTCTCTAGAATGTGGCCTTGCTACCAGGTGTTTGCTAACACTGGTTTTGGTTATTCTGTTTTCTTTATACTTTCAGACATGATCCTGACATGTTAGCAGGGTTTGAGATTCAGCAGCTTTCCTGGGGTTATCTCTTCCAAAGGGCAGCATTCCTTGAGGTACAGCTCTGTCAACTCATCTCACGGTTACCAGGTCAGTCATAACCTTCAAGATCTGTGTTAGTCACCAGCAGTTTTTATGCCTTCGCCAACCTTAGAAGGTTGCCAGTAGCATGCTTCAGGTCCTCCATTTGTCCTGTTTTTTTGTTTTAACTAGAGAACCGTTTGATGGATCACCTACAAACTTGGTCCATGTATGCATATTGGAATGCTGATGATCTGTTAAAATTTTGCGGAATCAAGATGAAGATCGGAGTTTCTGAAAATATCTTGCTCTCAGCCTTCATCTTCTTGAGATTTAAAGTGCTCCAGTTTAAGACTTTTGACTTTGCAAGAGTAGGTCTGAGAACAGTCTCACTCCATTCCACAAGATCACAGAGTGCTGAAACACTTAGAGTTACCTGGATTTCACTCTAAAAGTACTGTGAACTCATGCCCATATTGTCCATGCACATCCTTCAGTGTATTTATACCTGAGAAATCTGGGACAGGACTTACATTTCTTTTGTAAATTAAGATATCTTGATTTATTTGATCAATTCATTATCCAGAAATGATTGTAACATGGAGCTTTTTTGTGTGCATGTGTTTTCTTTAATTAGATGAGACTCGTGAGAGTCATTTTTCAGCAGATAAAGATGCTTATGGTGCAGATCACATGTCAGAGATCACTGTGGCAGGAAGAATAGTTCTTAATCTATGGAGGATCATTAGACATGAGGTAAGTGAAATACTTTTACCAAACATTTCAGCTGTCTTTTGTCATATATATAAATAATAGTTTGTAATAAAGTTGTTTTTCACCCCACCCCCATAAAGAAAATAACTATTAATTTTGATGAAGTAAGTAAGTTTGTCAAGACGATAATATCGTCAAGGGAATATTTTGATACAACAATGTTAATTCACTTTCCACTCTCATTCTTAATTTTTAAGATCAAATCTAAAACATTGTCAAGTATGCTTTTGACAGGAGCACTGTAAAGACATCCAATATCATAATTATTCTCATTTTATCCACTACTACAAAATGGTATTGTTTAAAAAGTAAATATCACTGAAAATCACATCTTATTTTGATTTTAGGTGACTCTCAACATCTACACCTTTGAGAATGTAGCCTACCATGTTCTTCATCAGCGGTTACCACTATTCACATTCCGTTCATTGACTGATTGGTTTGATCATAATACTGCCTGTTACAGGTTTGTAATTCATTCGATTTTATCTACTGTATACATGTATAATAATTTTTGTTTTTTGCTCATTTTAAACATATTTCTATACTAGTTAGACTCCTAAAATATGACATGATATCATTGCTGACATTATAAGGGAGTATATAAATAAATGGTGAAATCAACCACTAAATTTCCTCCCTCCCCCCTCCACCCTAAAAGAATATTGAAACAAAATAGGATGTACATGTAGGAGAAGACTCATGGACATTGCTTATGTAAGGAAGTTCTTGATACACTTACATGTATCTTGTCTCAACCTTTGTATTAATAATATTTATCAACTTGACTTGGTCGTGGGGGGGGGGGGAGGTTTCACAAACCCCGACTAGTGAGGAGAACTTTTTAACAGAAACTATTTTTTTCTTTTAGTCATCCTCAGGCACTGGTTATTTCTTCCTGTTGTACATATTCTTGTTGTCTTTTGCCTGGAAATAAAATAAATAAAAATAAAATAAAGAGTTAAGGATAACTAAAATTCATGCTTAAATGTCAATGTGTACATGATATTTAAAACGTTATCTCATTGATAAATGTGAGTTAGACTGCATTCATAAACGTGATCTGACCAGTGTGGTGATGTGTTGTGTATTTGAATAGGAATTTCATGTGCGATTCTCAGTCAGACTTTTGTCATGCTTTGTGAAACATCCCCAGATAAGTTATTCAATCATTTTAGGTTTTTGTATAGAAAAATGTGCTACTTCAATTTAAGGAATTCATTCCTCTTGGTATCAGCTTCTCCTTGGAGGTAAGTGCTTATTTTATGATTGTGTGTTCCAATAATCCACTCTGCTTTTTACAACTTTACTATTAAATTATAATTTCTTTTCAGATGGAGGACAATAGAGTACTATGCTGAGAGAGTTAAAGGGAATGTTCAGCTTATCAAGAAACTAGATCTTATTGGAAGGACTAGTGAGTTGGCCAGACTGTTTGGTATTGAGTTTTACTCTGTGCTGTCTAGAGGATCTCAGGTAAGATCACCATCATCATAATCTTTATCATTTTTGTCATCATTATCATCACATCACCGTCTTCATCATCATCATTATCATCACCTTCATCATCATTATCATAATTTTCATCATCTTTGTTATCAACATCACCATTGTCATCACTCATCCTCATTATCATAACCATCATCATCATTATCATCTTCACAATCATCATCATCGTCAACATCAACCTCGTCATAATCATTAATTTGTTTACCTGATAATTCTTATTTTGTACGTATGTTTTTGCTGTAATTCACTTATTGCTCATTCTTGTTAGTTGGTATGTGGAAGCTAGTGATATATTGATTCTGGCTCTTGGCTTATAATCAGAGAGTTTGAATTCCATTGCAGCCTGGCATCATTTGGCTTTAACCTACAGTTTGCCACTCTCTATCCAGGTGTTAAATGGGTCCACATTAGGATACTAAAGCTTAAGTGTAATATGCCTAGCGAATGAGTTTGGAAACTAATGTTGAAATGCTCACCAGGGAATGGTTAAGTGCATACATTGTACATGTATGTGGGCATGCCAGAATGTAGTCATTGGACGTTATCATAGTTAACCTTTGGAGAAGAATTTGCTGAATGGTTTCTATGACGTAATGAGTTCATACCAAATTCTTCTAATCTCCGTAACAGATCATTTCATTTCACATGAATCTACATGTAGTTACAAATAATACACTTGTTTTTCACCTCACAGTATCGGGTTGAATCCATGATGCTACGGCAGGCTAAGTGTGCCAATTACATCGCAGTATCACCCAGTGTTCAGCAGAGATCGCGATCGAAGGCTCCAGAGTGTATCGCTCTGGTCATGGAGCCAGAGTCAAGATTCTATGAGGATCCTGTCATAGTACTCGACTTCCAGTCACTCTATCCGTCAATGATGATTGCATACAACTACTGCTTCTCTACTTGCCTTGGTCGTGTGGAACATATTGCCCAGTATGTATTTTAATTGTATCATTGTATTCTGTTAATGTTTTTCTTATTCTTGTTCTCAAGTTGCTTCTTCTCAACATTCTTACCCCATTGTTTACTGTACTTGGTGGTCACCATACAAAGCCTGCAGGAATCACTAACTTGAGTAATCAGCAGAAAGGGATCGTAGGAATTACTAATTTTTCTAATCTATTTGAAATTTGTAATGAATGAATCTGAAAATATTCTCAACATATTTTATAAGATGAACTCTTGAGCCTTATGTTTTTATATATATTTTTTTTAATCAATTGGAAGAAATCAATTTAATTGAAGTTGGAATATGTATAATTCACTTCAACTTGAATATCAGGGTCATTTTCCTTAATACTCATCTTTTTATTAGGAAATAACTTACTAGAGCAGAACTTGTTTTTTGTAGTGTCTTTGATCAGTGAAAAGACATTCGCTCCTGTGACGTTTAGATTTAGGATTATAATAAAGTTTTTGGTTCAGAATAATATGAATATAAGTATTAGGGTTTAGTTATTGTTGGAGGTTAGATTTTATGTTTGGCTTACGCGCAGATTTTCCATCGGAGCAATTGTCGCCGGAGCAAATGTCATGGAATCCTTTGATCACTGATAGATACTTTGACCATATTTTCATTGATCTTCATTTTCTTACAGAGGGGGCGAGTTTTCCTTGGGATGTCATTCTCTCTCCATCCCTCCAAAGCAGCTTGATCAGCTTCTTGCCTCAGATGGTATCCATGTATCTCCAAATGGTGTAGCCTATGTGAAACACAGTGTCAGGCATGGTGTCCTACCCAGGTACGTTGGTTGATCTGATCTATGACCCCTCAGATAGGATGTAAACTGAATTATCATGCCATCAGGGCTGTTTCATTACACTGTTGGAAGTTTATCAAGAACTGGTGTATGAAGTGCCAAAACTGAGTTCACGTTATGGCAATTATTGACTTTCTTATGAAAATATATTCAGTAGTTCACATGTAAATAATGGTTATCAACATACAAACTTTCGCTGATGTGATGAAAATTGAATCATGAAGTAATTTTTTGTATTTTTCTCACTCATGTTTCTTAGTCCCAGTTCTTTTTTTGTTATGCATTGTGATTATGTTTGATTTTTTTTTTTAATAAACTATATATTATACTGTTTCTACTAAGTGCTTTACAAGCAAGCATGTCCATTTTAAATCATCTTTGGCCAATCTTGTTGAGTTTTGTGTATATAATATAGATATTTAAAAGAGTTTATTAATGTGGGTTTTAGAGTTTCAATTTACTATCCATTTATCTTTCAGGATGTTAGATCAGATTCTCAATACTCGTATCATGGTCAAGAAAGCTCTTAAAGACCATAAAGGAGATAAGGTAAGGCTGGTCAATAGATTTAAATAAATGAGGTGTATAAAACATGAAAATAGAGGAATGTGTTTCACGTTTGATATATTAGAGAACAGAGTCAGTTTCAGGAAAGGAAAAGCATTGGATGAGAGTGAGATTTTCTTGAATATAGATACAAGATGTACTGTATGCTGACTAAATAGGTTCATTTGTTAATATAACTAGAGAAATGGTGGCAGTTAAACTAATGTTCTTGTACTTCTTATATATAAAGTATAATTTATACAGATTTACTATGATGTATTTCTATTAACTAAGCAATGATTCCCACGCAATCTAGTGAATTTAAGCCAAGTGTGTCGACAGGTTTTTTTAATCTGGCCTGCTTTTGCTGTGTGACATAATTAGATTTCATATGAATTCTGTTAATTTAAAGATGTTTTATTGAGAGGAAAGTATTCATAGATTATGGATCTTTTTCCGGTCAGTAGGGTTCATGGACCACATTCGATTATTTATTTATTCAGGTATTGGAAAGGATGCTTGATAACAGGCAGCTAGGATTGAAGCTTATAGCAAATGTGACATATGGCTATACATCAGCTAACTTCTCTGGAAGGATGCCATGCATTGAGGTAAGTGATTTTGTAGTTTGCTCAAGAGAAATGACTGTTGATTTGAGGGGGTGATTAAGTTGAGGATGTGTTTTCATGTAATGGTGGTGTAGTGAGGATGAGTGATGGTAGTGGCCAATGTGGTGATAAGCAGATACAGGATCAGAATACTGATGGTAATGATTATGGTGATAATCAGGATGCAGATTATAGTACTGATGATGATGATGATGATGATAATGATGATGATAATGATGATGATGTTAATGATGATGATTTTGATGAAGATGATGATGATGATGATGACGATGATGATGATGATAATGTTGACGATGATGATAATGTTGACGATGATGATGATGATGACGATGATGATGATGACGACAACGATGACGACGATGATGATGATGATAATAGTAAGGATGATATGATAATAGTGATGATGCTGATGAGGGGAAGGAGGAGGAGGAGGAATATTACGATTATAATGATGATGATGATTGTGTTCAAGTTGATGGTCTTGGTGCTGAAGGATAGTGGAAGAATCAGCTGTATCACTGATGGGACGGCAATGTCTGTGAAATTTGTTACATCCCTTGTCTTGATCAGTTTTAATACTCTTGTGTGATTATATTATTAATAACATAAAAATTACATTCTTTTCGTTGTCATGATGTTAGGTTGGTGACAGCGTAGTGAGGAAGGGACGTGAAACCCTTGAGAGGGCTATTAAGATGGTTGAGACCACAGCTAAATGGGGTGCAAGAGTAGTATATGGAGACACAGACAGGTAAATCTTATACTATTTACCAATGAATCCCTAAATCTATTCCTCTATTCTTCATCATATCTCTCTCTCTCTCTTTCTAATTCTCTCTCATCTTACTCTGTTGCTTACTCTCTCCCTCTGTTGGTCACTCTGTCCCTCTTTCTCTTTTTTTAAAGTCATATTTGGAATGTCATCTCAATTTTGCATAAATGCATATGATGCTTAAAGCGTACTTAATATTTCACTTATTTAAAGTATATAATCTGGCAAACATAGAATCAAATATTATTCAATATGAATTAGATAATGTAGGTATACATGTATTAATAGGGGGAAAGGTGGGGTACATTGCAAAAAGTTGCCGAGGAGGAGTACAGGATATGACATATTCATTACTAATTTATCAATTTAAGTTACTTTTAGTTTCAAAGGAGTTCCAATGTTCACTTCTATTTTTCTCTCTTTTGATAGAGTTGGATAGGTAAACCTTCCCCATCAATTATGTTTTTACTTATGAAAAACCTTAGAAATATTCAGTAATGTACCATTTCACAGTTTAAGTAGTCCAATACTTCTATATTTGATTATTCATGCTTTATGCCAACATAGAATATGTGCCTTTTCATGACCAATAGTGATTTGTTTTAAAATATTAGATTAACATTACTTTAATGTTTTTCTTTTTTTATCATTTTTACTTAGTTTGTTTGTGCTGGTGAAGGGTGCCACCAAGGAAAGAGCTTTTGAGATTGGGAGAGAGATCGTTGCAGCTGTGACAGCTGAGAATCCTAAACCTGTCAAACTCAAGCTAGAGAAGGTTAGCTTTCTATATATTCACCCTTTCAGTGGCCCCTCAAAAGAAAGTTCTGTACTGTGGAGTATATTTCCTGAAGGATTAAATATAATTGGAACTGTGTTGTTATGGTAACTATTGTGTTAAAAGGGCTCAGCAGCTAACCAAAATCAAGTTTCAATATGGTATTTTTCATAATGGAAAAGTTTTCCTTATTGTAATAATGTGGCAGTCTTAGGCCACTTAGGCCACATTTTATGATGGCAACATCAGGCCCAAAGAAAAATCTAAAAAAAGAAAAAAAGAAGAGAAACAATATGAAATGAGGCCTTAGTTTCATGAGGCTCTTTGTCATTCAAAATTCACAATCATCTGTTAGAAGCACCTGACGTGTACCAGATGGTTGACTGAGAGGATTGCCTTGGAATCAAAATATTATTATTCATAACAAGTTTTGTGAACTCAGCTAAAGTCCTTAAGGAGTCTGTTGGTTTAAATTGATCTCAAATTATTTAGAAAAGTATAAACTTTAGGTTTTTTTTAAGCATTAAAAAATGTATTTTTTCCACTATTGATTTAAGTGCTTTTTGAAAATATGTCTCTTTCATTGGACATGATTTAAGAGTATAATTTGTTTTTTTTCCTGTTTAATAGTTAAATTTTGTTTTAATTTGAATTTAGTAAAGTATGAATCTGGTAAAATATGTTAGAACACACTGTAAATAAAATAGAAGTATTGTATTGTTATTTTCATTGTTTTCAACATTAATCCATAATATGTGCTTCCTGTTTAGGTATATAAACCATGTGTTCTTCAAGCCAAGAAGAGGTATGTAGGATACAAGTATGAGTCACCAGATCAGAAAGATCCAGAGTTTGATGCTAAAGGAATAGAGACTGTGAGAAGAGATTCCTGCCCAGCAGTTGCTAAGGTATGGGTATAGTTGGAGTGACAGTTGTTATATGGTTCAGGGTAGAGTATGGATGTTTTGGGTGTTGTGACTTTCAAATAGATTATATAGTTTTAAGAGAATGAGAGTCCTGTGTGTTTTCAAGATAATGTGGTTATGTTGATTATAGTGGAGATATTGGTGTTGGTGATGTTATCTACTATGATGATGATGATGATGACGATAATGATGATTATGATGATGATGATCATCATCATCGTCGTCATCATGGTGATGGTGATGACAATGATGATGATGATAATGATGATGATGATTATGGTGGTGGTGGTGGTGATTAATGATGATAAAAATAACAAAAATTATGTTAATTATAATGATGGGGGTAATAATCATGATATTGATGATGGTGTTGAAATTTGTCATTATGGTGATAATAGAGTCCTATGGTGGTAATAGTCCTCGGTATTATGCAAATTGCTATCCATTAGTTTCTTTCAATATCATCAATAATGATAATTGTAATAATAACAAACAATTTTTATGTAGTGCATATCCAGCACATTTATTGTCTATTTTTTTGATGTTCCAAATTACAATCTCCATTACATGATATGCATCTGTGATAACCTTTCTCTTCCAGATGTTGGAGAGGTCACTCAAGATCCTCTTTGAGACCAAGGATGTGTCAAAGGTAAAGCGTTATGTCCAGCAGCAGTTCCAGAAGCTCAATGCAGGTCAGATTGGTCTCCAAGATCTCATCTTTGCCAAGGAGTATAGAGGAAGACAGTACTACAAGCCCACATCTTGTGTGCCAGCATTGGAGATTGCCAAGTAAGTTAAGTTGAGCTGTATTATTGAAAGATTTTGATAACAAATTTTATAGTTTGTTTTACCCAACTTGGGAGAAACATGCCAGTCCTTGCGAGTATGCCACCATGGAATGTATGGCTTTACACCGTCTTCAACAAACAAAATTAAATCTCTAAAAAGTAGAACACTAAAGATTACAATGACTTTTTTGTACTGTGCAGGATAAATATTTCTGGACTCTTTATTTGGTATTTTATTGCATTATACACGTACCAGTTCTAAACCTCCACACATCCTTCCTTGTACATGTACCTCAGGCGAAAACTTGCAGTGGACCGTCGGTCGGAACCCCGGGTAAGCGAGCGTGTACCCTATGTGGTGGTCCACGGGAGCCCTGGATTACCCCTGATCCAGCTGGTCCGTACCCCTCAGGACTACCTCCAGGATCCCTCCTATAACCTCAATGCCCCATACTACATCACAAGGCAGATCATCCCAGCATTGAATAGGGTGTTTGGTATGATGGCTGTAGATACCCTGGAGTGGTACCAAGAACTGCCCAAGGTGGTCCACGTCAACACGGTCCCTAGCAAGGGCTCGGCTAATACCAGGAAGGTAAGATGAATTGAAATGGAAGGTTTGATGACTATTTTGTCACAGTCATTTGCTGATTGCAGGAAAGTTGATCAAAGAGAGATTTTGATAAGTTGTGCTCTGTCTATAGATTGATGTTAAAATTCCTGCTTAAACTTCAATAATCCCTTTAGCATTAAAATTACTCTTTAGCATTATTTGCTGGAACAATTTTAAGAAAGCATAATACAATTTATTCACAAATTAAGTGTGAGAAAAGATTAAATAACTTGTATATATTCTGAAGAGAAAGATTTCTAAAATCATTTATTGATAATTTTTTTGTCTTTCGCCATTAACATTTATTCAAGCAAAAGTATACATAATCCATTGAATTATCCATTCTGGTTTCAATGAATATATATCCTTGATGATCTTGCGCCCTCAGGGCACCATCTCCCAGTACTTCTGTAGCCTCAACTGTGCAGTATGTGATAGATTGACCCAGTCTGGTCTGTGTGACTCATGTCGGTCAAGCCCTCAGACAACGGTCACCTCGCTGATGAAGAGAATCCAAGACTGGGACAGAGAGAGGACACAGATAAACAAGGTAAGTCAGTATACAAATAAAACGTGAAAATGAGTGCGTGAGTGGTTAAAGGTTTGTTCTGTTAGGTGTCGCACTGTGCACAAACCTGAAGGCCCTGTCACATCGTTCCATGCGGGTGACTAGTTTTGCTACCGGTATCTCACACGTAGTTTGCCCGCAGAAGCACACGCAAACTGTCTGATTCGCACACAGAAAAGTTTTGAACATGCTCAAAACTTTCTTTTGGGCGAGTTGCGGGCGAGCCTTTAGGAGAGAACCCAGTATACACCATCCGAAGAAACCGGCTTTTACTGCATGTACATGATAGAGCTAGTGCATTATTTGTTTTATACAGTGACACAGAAATCATGAGTTTTTTAGGTTCTTGCTATACATTTTCATTTCTTTCATGTAAAAATAAATTCACTAAAAGGATTTGTAGGGAAATTAAACAATAATACTATGAAATAATAAAATATGAAATATGTTTTTTTTCTACTTGAAGATCTGTACCAGCTGCTGTGGCTTTGCTGATAACAAGCAGCATTGCACCACACTAGACTGCCCAATCCGGTTTCAACTGGTCAAATCCGAACACAAGATGGAGAAAGTGGAACACTTCCTCTCATTGGTGCAATCCATAGAACCACCTAGTACGTGAGCTCTGATTGGCCAACTGCCCTTCATGTGTGTATGTATCAACCAATCAAATTGGACTGTTGTGTTGTTTTCCTACACAGTGATTAAATCAATTTCTGACTGTTCAAATATATTTTCCTGCATAAGAAGGTCAAAATGTGGTAAAGCTGAATTACTTTTATATGCAAAGGTGTACTGTATTTTGTGTGTGCGTGCCATATCTCGCTATGTTATATTATTTGCCAATAGTATGATTTTGATTCTCAGTGTATGTAGAATATGCGTGTATAGAATGTTCATGATAACTTTGCACATGAAGTATAGCAACAATGTGAAAGAAAATGGGTAACTGCATTACAATGTTAAACACAATTCAATGAGCATGATTATAAAAAAAAACTGTTTCTTTGTTATATACTGTACAATTACTGTGATGCCTTTTTACTAGTTTTTAATAAATTGTATATATTGTTTATAAGTAGCATGACTTCAATAGATTTGTTCACACACCTTGCATAATGAGCTAGGAATTGATTTGTGTATTTGATTTCATTGTTTCATTTCATTGTGTTTGAATATTAAAACTACAATATTTGCTGCATTTTAGGCCTACCTCCTTTTCTGCCATTGAGTTACATGTATAATGGTCAATTTACTTCTTCCAATTTAATTTACTGCTAAGCATTGTATGTTCATTGAATACCATTAGAGTACCTCTGAGATGGAGTGGTCATGAAGTAGATTCAGTTGCTACAATAATTTTCCTTATGCACATAAATCAAAGAGGCATAAACTATCCTGAACCTGTATAAGTGTTATGAAAAGAGTTTATTAAACCTCCCTATCTAGCACTACATTTTCCCTCAATCTTCACAAGTTTATTTCCAAGTATGCTTTGGAAAATGTCTGAACATGCCAACCCCCCCCCCCCCCTTTAGGTGCATGTACCTTTCTTTGGCTTCACGATCTTACATCGGTTTGATTAGTTGAGTCTAAAGCTCTAAAATCAGAATTTATGGTGAAAACGTTAACGTCATCGGATTCACGTGCTTTATGGAGTCAAGTTTATATTCACTCGCCAAAAAAAGGCATTAATTAGGCATACTAACTCGGAGTCGATCAGGTTCTAGTTTCATGTCATCATTATACTTGCAAACAACTTTGATATTTCACATTCTTAAATTTTGGTGGGGTGCAGAAAAGGCAGGTTTAGTTTCCATCCGTGTTGTAATGAACACTTTTCCAGTTAAGTTGATAAAATATTCTACATTCAATAGGCTTCCTCTAGACATAAGGGTTGTATTAATATTTATCGTGGGAGTACTTTTGAAACAAATGCCAAGATGTTTGCCAGCCATCTTGGTTTTTTTTGTAACCCAAAACATATTTGCCAATTTCCATCTTGGAAGTACTTGAAGGTCAAGTCCACCTCAGAAAAAATGTTGATTGGAGAAAAATCAGACAAGCACAACGCTGAAAATTTCATCAAAATCGGATGTGAAATAATAAAGTTATGACATTTCTAAGTTTCGCTTATTTTTAACAAAATAGTTATATGAACGAGCCAGTTACATCCAAATGAGAGAGTCGATGATGTCACTCACTCACTATTTCTTTTGTTTTTTATTGTTTGAATTATACAGTACAGTATTTCAATTTTTACGAATTTGACGATTAGGACCTCCTTGCCTGAACCACAAAATGTTAAAATAATGGAATTCCACGTGTTCAGGGAGGAATGAAACTTCATTTCACATGACAATGACGAGAAAATCAAAATATTTCATATTTCATATAATAAGATACAAAAGAAAAAGTGAGTGAGTGATGTCATCAGTTCCCTCATATGCATACCGACCGAGATGTGCATATAACTGTTTTGTGAAATGAAGCGAAACTTTAAAATGTCATTACTTTCTTATTTTACATCCGATTTTGATGAAATTTTTAGTGTTATGCTTGTTGAATTTTTCTCTTTTTATTCAAATCAAGTTTTTGTTGGGGTGGACTTGTCCTTTAAGTAGATAATTGATACTGTGGCATGTACACTGGTGTGAGATAAAGTAAGCCAAGTTCCCTGGCTATGTGTACATGTAGTAGCTACATTTACATGTAGTAATTTTATTAATTTAGGGCCCAATAACCCATAGGTTTGCGATCGATTGCAAAATGGAATAAGACATTCAAGATAACTGTTTGTTTTCAGATTTTGTTACCAATACCACCCGTTACCCCATCAGGAAACATTTTGAATTGATTGTAAACCTTTGTATATTGGGTTACTGGTATGATCAATATAATCTTTCGTTGGAATAGGATTTGATTTGTAGGAGTCTGCTACAGATACCAAGTTTATCCCATTTTCTTGCCTTGTTTATTACTGTAGATGACTCGGTTGTCGACCGCATGATCATGCCCAAATTCGGTATGCATGTTGCTCATGGTGTAATCCATGTGATCAAATTTTTTTTTTTTTTCCAAAAATGCGTGATTTCATTAATTACACTCATTCATGCATGAAATACTTTTCTACTCTTAATCAATAAATAAAGTTTGAAGGTCTAATTTCAAGAATGCTGAGGTATTTGTGTTTGACTTCTTAGTATAATTACCTTGCAGTCATGTTAGGGAATACAATATGATTTATGTTTATCAAGTGCTGCAATCGTGATTGATAGATTTTGTATCTGATGGTGTATACGGTGCCAAAATTATATGCAATGTCTAAACAAGTCTCACTGTCTCCAGCTATTTCTATGCATCTGTGTTTGGATCATTTTAGTTAAAATCAGTGGCAAACTCATCCTGTCTTGCTTAATTTGGATTTGCATTTAGTTAATAATTTTCCCATTTTAGATATTGTGACCATTTCAATTGAAGTAATTGCAGAATTTAAGATAAGAGAAAAATTAGGTGCTAACTTTTTTTCCACTGTCATGTATGACACCATTCTCTGTATCAGGTATTTGCCATTTGTATCTGGATATCAAATAGGTGCCCATTACAATGTCAAATGTAACAAAGTAAGGGGTGTTATGCCTTTCTAAGATTAAATTGAAAATGTATTTTCATTGTATTGAGCTAATCCAGTATTCTTAGATACATTGTGAAACATAGTTGATGTATCTACTGTACCAGTACCACCAAATTTTATGAGATTATTTGCCGGTATCATTGCTAGTTTAATATTCAAAATTGATAAAGGGGTATTAAAGTTTGGGAATTACAAGGTAAGTTTCTTAATGTGACCACCTCCACCTACCCCATCATCATCATTATAATCATCATCATCGCCATCATCGTCGTCGTCATCCTCATCCCCACCGTCACGATCATCATCACATAATCATTATCACCATGATCATCGTCATCACTATTATCATTATCATCATCATTATCAATCAACACCACCATCATCATCATCATATCTGTAGTTCATGTCCATCAACATCACTATCACCACTACCACTAATGTCATCATCATCTTCCAAACTCATCCAAAACAACTTAGTTAATTTCTCTGGCTTCCTCTTTTTGTAATTATTTTAGTTTGTGACGCGAGTCAAATGGACCATTGACTTAATTTCAAACTTTTTTTGGTTACATTATACATGTATGTGTAATAAACATACTCTGAACTTGCCTGCAAATTTTTTGTCAAGTCATTTTACCTCACATAATTGCAGCTCCCAGCTTGTATAAATACATGTATGGTGTTCATTTGATTATTAATATTCTAGTACAATTTATCGTTTTCAGCCAAGAATCACAGGACATATTGCTCCATATCCTTTCCAAAGGACATAGAATCACAAATTAATGCTGTTCCCAAAGGTACCAGTTCATATTAAGTTTGTTTGGCTGTGAAATATCAGAAAAGTTTACAATTGGTTGAGTATGAATGTCTCTCTATTGAGAGCTGTAAATATATATTAGTTTGAACAACAATGAATCTTTTTGTAAGATACTTTGTATTTTTAGCTTGCTGACTTCATCGCTGTTTATAATCAGGTCACAAAAATGTATATCGGATTTGCTTACTGTATAGATTTATGACACTGCCAATATAGCATCATAATGTCTGTAATTTGTAATTTTGTTTGTTATTTTCATAAATTTGCTGTAGATTTTTTCTATAAAATCACTAAATATGAAGTGTTCACAGCATGTTAGAAGCATAGACTTTATAGAGAAATGTATTATTACTTGCACTTGTTGGTTTAAAAGGTCTAAACTTAATACTCTTCTGAGGCAAATTGGCTATTAATGTATAGTTTATGACAGGCTAAGTCACATCTAACAATCTTGTACTATATCAACAGCATATTAACACTTTCAGTCTCGTGACTTTTGTCTCAATGTATGACATATAAAACAAGACTAGTGACAAAATCTGAGCAAAAAAATTGGGCATATAATTGGCAATGGCTGGTTGTACTCAAATCTGATTTTGCTATATTTACAGAAAGTCAGATTTTATTGAATTCTTTTAAGTAGAGTGTGATCTATGTGATAAGTACAGGAAAATGAGTAATTGCTGAGTTTCATTGTCATGTATGTATGAACAATTGAAAAGATATCATGCTCATTTTTATGAGGGACTTGCATAAGAAAACAATGCATTGAAGTTATACCTTACTATTTTGTGATCATGAAAATCACAATTTTCTAGCTAGCTCTGTATTCATGATAATATTTTGTTGTTGTAGATATATGTAAATATCTTTATTTTCAAGTGATACCTAAAGGTAGGATTCTTATATCTTATATTTGGTGGCCCACTATGTGTGATTCCCCTGATGTAAAAGTAATTCAGTTTTTGCCACCCAATGTGGTAAGTGTTATTTCAAAATAAATTTAAAACACCATATAATCAGCTTGCTGTGAATCGTCAACCATTAGTGAATGGAGAAGAGTAGTGGAAAAGGATGAGCTGACTGAGATCAGCGCATGTAGACGGTGGATAATTTGGATGAAAATTACAATGCTGAATATATTCATGATTCGAATGAGCTGTAAGTTTCCTTTTGCTGGAGTGAATCCGACCAAAATTTATACAATATTTTCACCATAATTTTTTCATTAGTTACAGGTGTGAACTAAATGTTTTGTTGTCCACGATATATGTACATTTCAAATTATGTTTCTGCCATTTTGAGATATTACTTTGTGCTATATATATCACATACCAGAACAGTATTTTGCAAATGGAACAACTGGATTACCATTTAATCATGTGGATTAAATCCTATCTTATAATTATCTTGTGTTCACTCAATAGGTTTATGAATATTTGATGTTGATTAGATTTGTTCTGTGTATTTGGTTGGAGTACATGTTACTGATAGGTGAATACAGACAGAGTCATGTGATGAGCCAATGTCATGTAGACAATTTTTTTTTTAAAGATAAACATTACAGATATCATTTGAATGAATGAGAATGTTGCTGAAGATGCATTTACATGTTATGTGCTGGATTTTCTTTTTCAAATCACTTGAAGCAGTTCCCTGAAAAGTTGTGTTGCTAGTAAGGTGATTCCACATTAAATCAACTTTAAACAGGAATACAGACTTGCAAAAATCTGCGTTTTTAGGAAAAAAAATGTTTTGTCTAAATGTTTGCATGCTTAAGTTTTCATCTAACAAAATTTGTGTGTAGTCTTTTCTCAAGTTTATGGGACATTAAATTTGAGTTAGAATCTACATGAGGTGCAATAGATACATGTAAATTTGTCATTTGTTGTTTAATGATTTCAGAAATAACCTGAGTTTGGTGTTTTTCATGTAATATATCTCATGATGAGAATATTAGTGTAGATCGAGTGTACCATGTAATTGTTTTCTCCAAATGAGGGGGTTATGTGTATTCTCTTTTTTTTCTTTCTTGTCGTTTTATCTTGGTGAAATGATTAATCGTTAAGTATACAATGGATAGGATGGTTAATTATATGGTAGAGGTACAACAATTAGGGATTATGATCACTTTAAGTACATGTGTTTATGTATTTTTTTTACAAAGAGTCACATGTATTGATTTCTAGAGTAATTTCCCATACAGAAATGGTTGGAATGTAGACCTTCATGAAAGGTATAAAATAGTTGGGGTCCCAGTATGAATCCATGTGGTACTCACAAATAAAATCAAAATTTATACAATGTAGCACACATTGCACGTTATGTTTTTCCTTGCAGAGTTTGAATAGTATTTATACCTCACTGATGGATTTATTATTCAGTCCACATTGCAGTTAGCTAATTCATTTAAGCTTGCATGTTACTCATTCTTGTATTGTCCATGCTGTTTTGTGTCGTCAGCGATTTTTTTTTTTTCTTCTTGTGATGTATCGTTTGTTTTCTTATTTGAAAGAATGCACTTTTGCAACCATTTCTTTAACATACTTTGCCAACAAATGTCAATTAGTTATGTTACAGTATATTTAAAAAATGTAGAAATTAATGAATCACAAGTTAGTATTCTTGATTTAAAGCCTCACAGAGATGAAGTTTGTCTATAGTTATAGAGTGTACGTTAAAAAAAACGGAGGACACTTCTTCTTGGAAGCACTTCTTACTGAATACTTTCTATCCTCCCCTGATGAAATATAACACTTATTCATCATTTATGTACAATTATGATATCTGAACAGACGGTACAATGAAACTATATTACAAGCTTTAGCAGGATTTGTGAACGAAACATGTAAACTAAGGCTTGATGGAGAGAGTAGAATTTTGTTAGTAGGTGTTCATGTATTGTGACCATGTGAATAAAGAAATGATTTATGTTTAGTTATGTGAACAAAACATGTCAACCTAAAAATAGCTTGACATCTATAGAGAAATTAGGATCTATGTATTTGAATAGATGTACTGTGACCATGTGAATAAAAAAACATTAATTTTGTTTTTAAAGTTACGTTAATATGTTATCGTCTGCGCAATGAATCATGATGTGTTGCCATTCTTATATTTTGTACATTTTTTGCGCTAGTGGTGGTTCCTACATGTAGTGTTGTAAGGATTGGATAAGAAAGTTGTTTGGCTGAAATAAAAGGCTTACTTTTGAAACGCCAAGTGATTGTGCAACGACTCTTGTGTTCACTTTTTGCCCTGTGTTGTGAGGCTAAGATTATATTTTTAATAGGGAACTCATTCTTGCAGGTTAATTGCAATTATGGTAGGATGAGCACTGTATTACTAGTAGGATTTATGGTCTTGCATTTTTAAATGATTTTTCAACCTTCCCTTCCCTTTCATTTTTTTTTTTGGGGGGGGGGTCTGCTTGTCAACAGCAGTCAGACCTATATATTACATGTATGCCCCACATCTGTATATTTGTGAACTGATGCAGAGGTTCAAGAAATGGTGACATGTACATATGTAACACGCAATCTTATTGATTAACAAGAAGTAGTGTGCAGCATCATAGCATGACTTGACCAATGGGTGGATGCCTTTTATACAGCAAGCAACTGTGAATTTACGTGTGACTCCAATTCACGCCTAATTCTTTGTGAAACACCCTCCTGGTCATGTCTTGTGTATGGTGATGTTAAAGGTCGGTCCCAGATGTAACTAATCATATATTAATTGGTACATGTCTACAATCAATCAAACACACATGCACACACAAAAATGACAAAAATCATAATTCACATGGATACGTGCATTATTTTAGTTAAAAATACATAGCCTGTATATAGTAAAATAAAATGAAATCATCTCAGAACTATTGCAAGTATATATTAATTTCTTATTAATTGAATATTTGGTTGAAAATAAACTAGTATTTTTTAGTTAAAATAACGTATGGAAAAATAAGGCAAAATTAAAAAAAAAACTTACAGACTATATTAGACTATAGGCTTAATTATTCTTTAGATTAAAAATTTACATGAAAATATATACTATTTCAGTTTAAAATGACCGGGTATATATATATCAAAATAATGTAAAATTATGTAGAAGCTAATGTAAGCAAATAGATATTACTTTTTTATCATTTCAGATATCTATGTCAAAATTAGTATTTTAAAAATACTTATAATTGATATTTGCATATATGAAAACTCACAATTCTATTCTGAAAAATATTATTTGGTCCACTTTTATCATTGTTTCATTCTGATTTGTGGTGAATCTGTAAGTAAAAATACTGTCTGGTAAAAGCAATGTATGTTCAAACCATGTAGCTACTACTCAGAGTATACTGTAGGTCCATGTTCAAACGTATCATGCTGGTTATGCTGCATGCAAGTGCTGTGACTTAACTATATAAAGTATGCAGGTTGACATACCTTGTCCTGCCAGATTATTAGGAACAAAATTTGAAGAAAAAAATCAAATTTTATTCAAATTCAAATCAATATCAAAACTGACATTTTGAATGAAAGATATTTGATATACATCAAAAAATCTAAAACAATCTAAAAACCTGAAAAGGCCAGATCTTGGTCTGGCAAGAGAAGATAACATTAACACACATCAAACATGTGCCTGGTAATGACAACAGGATTGTATACCGGTAGTATTTAGTCACATTAAATTGACAATGTAATAGATTCAGTGTTCAATAAGGTCCAATATTTCATCTTATTTCCCCAGCCAAGAAATTATTAATGTCACATTCAATACAATACTTGGAATTTTTATTTATGAGGTAATCTGAAATAAGAATAGAATTTATAAATCTGTCTTTGAGATAGAATTAAAAATATTTATGTAATAATTGAATGTCGGTGAGGTATGCAGTCCTTCCATACCCAAAGGATGAATGTGACATATTAATCAGAGTTAATCATACTTTCATAAATGTATTTCATCTGCTCTTCTGGGATTAAAAATGATCCTACTATTAAAGAGAATGAGAGATACATGAGGCAAAACATTATTGAGTTGATATCAGCTTCTTCTTGCAATTCATGGGATCTATTTCAAAGGTAGAAAACTAATATCTACAATTCTACAGGCCTGATCAGGAGATGGCGTCCTCCATCTATAGTGACGGTTTCTCCTGTCGTGAAGGACGAGTCACTAGATGCAAGGAAAGCAATGAGTTTGGAAACCTCGTCCACAGTACCCACTCTGCGCATAGCGTGAGTTGATTTAGAATGCTCCAAAAACTACAAGAATATGAAAAGAAATTTGGAAAATAAAAGAAATTTCAGTCAAATAGATATGCAAACAATAGCAGCAATACTTGTTTTATTAGCAGCAGCGGCGATGGTGGGAGTGGGAAGAGGAGTAGTAGTAGTAGATGTAGTAGAGGAGCAGATTAGTAGTAGTAGTAGTTGAGTAGTAGTAGTAGTAGTAGTAGTCATAGTAGTAATAGTAGTAGTAGTAGTAGTAGTTGAGTAGTAGTAGTAGTAGTAGTAGTAATAGTAGTAGTAGTAGTAGTAGTAGTAGTAGTAGTAGTAGTAGTCATAGTAGTAGTAGTTGAGTAGTAGTACAGTAGTAGTAGTAGTAGTCATAGTAGTAGTAGTAGTAGTAGTAGTAGTAGTAGTAGTAGTAGTAGTAGTAGTAGTAGTAGTAGTAGTAGTAGTAGTAGTAGTAGTAGTAGTAGTAGTAGTAGTAGTAGTACAGTAGTAGTAGTAGTAGTCATAGTAGTAGTAGTAGAAGTAGTAGTAGTAGTCATAGTAGTCGAAGTAGTAGTACTACTAGTAGTCATAGTAGTCGAAGTAGTAGTGGTAGTAGTAGTAGTAGTAGTAGTAGTAGTGGTAGTAGTAGTGGTAGTAGTAGTAGTAGTAGTAGTAGTAGTAGTACAGTAGTAGTAGTAGTAGTCATAGTAGTAGTAGTAGTAGTAGTAGTAGTAGTAGTAGTAGTACAGTAGTAGTAGTAGTAGTCATAGTAGTAGTAGTAGAAGTAGTAGTAGTAGTAGTAGTAGTAGTCGTAGTAGTAGTAGTAGTAGTAGTAGTAGTAGTAGTAGTAGTAGTAGTAGTAGTAGTACAGTAGTAGTAGTAGTAGTCATAGTAGTAGTAGTAGAAGTAGTAGTAGTAGTCATAGTAGTCGAAGTAGTAGTACTACAAGTAGTCATAGTAGTCGAAGTAGTAGTGGTAGTAGTGGAAGTAGTGGTAGTAGTAGTAAGAGTAGCAGTAGCAGCAGCAGCAGCAGCAGCAGTAGTAGTAGTAGCAGCAGCAGCACAATCAGTAGTTGTAATCAAATTAGTTAGTGTAGTTAAAACAAATAGCACAGATAGTAGTAGTAGCAATGTAATAATTACGATACTATGTGAATAATTAGATACCTTGAGAGATGAGAGGATTGCAATGAAATACCAAAAAAATGGAGTACAGACCCCTGAAAAAAACTTACCTTTTGATACTGTTCTTCAGACATCCCTGATCTCCGTTGGATTTGAGTTATAATCACACCAGGGCTGTAAATATATGGATAGTAAAATGATTTTGTTCAACAATTTGACCCATCATAAAGGAAAATTCACTGTAAATAAAAGTTTGATCGAAATATAGAGTGTGGGATACCACACTGAAGAAGAGAAACTAAATTTTATAGTGATGTTAATGAAAGACTACAAATTATTTGCCTATGTTAGAATAAAATAACTGGGAATCCTGATTTCATTTTTTGTGGGACACATTCATAACAACAGTTTTCAAAAGACATTCATAATACAATATTCAAGTTTCAATTCATTTATTTGAATTATTTGGAAATCATGAGAATATGGGACAGTTTCCAATCAGAGCTCTATGATATATGACAACATTGTGACCATCAAAACTTATTGTCCCTTTCATAATATTCATATTTAATTTACAGTTCATACATTTAATTGTTCTTGGAATAAGCCACTTGCTTGTATTGTATGATTTCTGAAACATTTTACTTGTTATATTGAGACCCCAAATTCTGATCGATTTGCTGCAACTCCCATAGATAAGCACTGCACATAACACAAGTTTGTATCCATCATATTGTTCTTTAGTTATCAAGCAATGTACATTGAACAGAAGGAAAACTTGCAATCTTTTAAGTTGGTGGAGGTATTATAAAATTGTGTGGAAACTTACTTCACGGCATTGACTCTGACTCCATGAGGGGCTAATTCTGTTTTAAAAAATATTGAAGAATAATGAAATAAACTATGGTTAGTAATCACTTTCAAAGAGAAACAGTGATTAATGCATGGTGTTGTATACCCAGTCTCTGAGGATTATCACAAAGGGGGGGGGACATGCATCTTTTATGAAACAAAGGATGTAAATATAAATGTTTTGTGAAAATAACTGAAAACTATAAAGAGGCCATTCTTAAAATTTTACTCCAATTATTCAGTTTCAGTTTGGTTTATTTTCATATCTCATAAAATATCAAATACACTGTACAATGTAACGTCTATCGAAAAACAGTAAATCATTGATAATAAAATAATACAATACATCACCATAATTCATAATAAATCAGACAAATGTTATACAATTTGAACGTTTGGATTGGAGACAGATATATCAATAAGATGAGAAAAAAAACTATTTAAAAAGCAGAGCTTGTAATTTATAGTTTCCCTATTAATTAAATATAAGTAATTGTCAACTTGTTTTAATATCAATATGTAAAATTAAAAAAAAAAAAAAAAAAAAAAAAAACGAGAGAAAGAAGGAGACAAAAAAAACACAAAAAACAAAGGGAGGTGGACTGACAATAGTTAAGGGGAACACTTGTCTAGGGAGCCGATGAATTGTCATTTAGATATTTGTTTAAAATTTTCAATTTACGTTTAAAAGTATATATAGAATTGCAATTTTTGAAGTCTGATAGCAGATCATTCCAAAATAATGGACCTGTGACAATAATTGTTTTATGTGAAAAAGCTGTACGAGTACGTGGGAGATGATAATAATGACTTTGACGAAATTGTCAGCACCCTCCTTGTCAAATTTTTAGTCATTTATCATTTATTCAAATAAAATTGATGGGGTGGACTTGGAGTTTGGGTAAGATTGAGTGACGTTAACCCCCTCATCACAGAGAGCACATACATACCTTCAGCTATACATCTTGTCAAGTGATCCAATGCTGTTTTTGACATGCAATAGGTTACTAATCCCGGCATCTGAAATAAAATGGTATACAATATTAAATTCAGGAAACATATGTACAACAGTTAGATAAAACAAGCTTTTGTTTCACTTAGGGGATTTTTAAACTTTTGCTCCACTTGTTTCTCTCTCTCTCTCTCTTTGAGAGATCATGCCATAAACATAACCAATAATACAAAATACAAGATTGTTAAAATTCAAAACATCCAATAGGATTATCTTACTTCTGATACTGATGAAAAAAAGAGCATTAAAACATCACAATACTGGGCATGGCTTCATATTTCTGTTTAGTACACACAAGTAGACTAAAACAAAAAAAATACTTTAAAATCAGTTTATACTTACAGCTCTGACTCCATTCACACTTGAAATATTCACAATTGAGCCTGTAAACATAGAAATGATAATTATGGCATAACTTCATTTCAGTTATGCTGCCACCATATTTCGTTGAGTCTAAGCTGTGTTTACAATATTTATGCCAGAGTTTAAGAACATTTAGTGGTTCCAACATTTTATAATGTAAAGGAACCATTGGAGTGTTTCATACAGCTTACAATGACAAGCGCATTGTATCATTGTATGTGGGAAGGAAGACCGGTGGGTCATTGTAATTTAGTTAACCTTTTCCAAACCCAGGCAGCCCCTTCATCTCTATTCAGGTCCTTTGTACTATGTCACGTATGTCCTATTGTTTATGTAATTTGTATTGTACTGTAATATATGTATTTTGAAATGCCGAATAAATAATAATAATAAATCAAGCAAAATATGTTTCATGAAGTCAAATTAGTGTTGCATAAATATAAACATCATGGAATGAATTAGATGTTGACTGACATACTTAACTGTTACTTGTAAAAATATGTGGTAAAGCCATATTCTGACCAAAGTATACAATATCGTTTGAAATAAAGTTATATACTTCATCAAAGTACAAGCATATCAACATCAGTCAAGTTTGTAGAGCTTTTAAATCATGAGGAAATGCAAAAACCTCACAATGACTCACCTTTAGTTTTGATGAGATATGGGCTTAAGAGTTTGCTAAGCTGAAGGGGTGCTCTAATATTCACTGCAAAGGTCTTATCTAAACCCTCCATGGTAACTGTCTCGACTGTATCTATTACACCCATTCCTGCGTTATTGACCTGTGTTAAAATACAAATAGTGTATATAATACGACTAGTTGGGACCTATGGGATATTTTGGTTCAAATTCTTCAAATAGAGCCAAATTTAGCTCAAAATTTTTCCATAGCATCTGAACCATAGCTGCTCTTATTTAAATGAGCATGGTAATAGCGCTTTGGGCCTAATGGGAAAAGCGCAGTACAAATAATAAGTAATAATAATAATAAAGTAATAATAATAAGAATAAGTAAGCATTTAGATACTCTTGTCTTCAAAAGTTACCTAAATATAGGAAGAATGTTATTATCATTCTTTTTGGAATATGAGAAATGATCTAGAGCTTTATTTTTTATACTGATAGGTCCGAGAATAACAATCAGTTCAACACAGACTGGAAAATCTTTAGTTTCATAGGCAGGGGGACGTAAAAATACAGTACATGCAACCATTTCAGATAAAAAGTACATTGAAAATTAGCAAGTCTTTGTGTTGAATAAAATATTTACCATAGAATTAAAGTTATTATTAAAAAAACGTGTGAAAATTTCTTTCAGATAAGGGGAGGTCAAACAGAGGCACCACATATGTGTTTTATAAATCCATTTACTATCTTTATATAAAGAAAAAAGGGAAAATCCCTAAGAATAATACAATGCCACTTTTATCACCGATTCAAAAGGGGCTGATGCAGTGGAAATTCTTACCAAAACATCAAGTTGATTGAATTTCTGGATGGTTTCTTCTGCAGTTTTCTTCACATCACTTTCTCTTTCAAGGTATGCTTCAATCATGAGGATCTGGGCATGTTAATAAGGATAAATAAATAAATAACAGAAATAATCAGGAAGGAAATCACATTCAATTCAGATTTCATCACCTCTTATATAACGCTGATTTTCTGTACCATTGCAAGAACAAGATTTTGAGGATTTGTTTATCTAGACCTTATGTAGGCTAATGTACTATTAAAATGTAGTTCACACTCCAAACACAAAAGGCAAAAACTGTGGGAAATGGCAGAAGAGTGAGTCTTCCACCCATATTAAATATTCTGTCATTCCTCAGTCCTTTTAATAGGTGATTTACCACTTTCCATCCTTTCATTTTTAGAGTGTTTTATTAACCCCCTCACCATTTCTCTGACATTTTCATGAAATTCTGTAATTACCTGATTTCTCTCTAATCCTCTGCTTACACATTCATCCGTAACTGCTTGAAGAGCATCCATGTTCCGTCCTGTCAATGCCAGTTGACATCCTAGGGAAGCAAAATAACGGGCTGCCTCTGCTCCAATTCCTGAGCTTGCTCCTGATATCAGTCCAATAAAAAATAGGGGAAGAAGTAGATTGAGACTGAGAACTTTCTGTCTCATCCTTTTTTTTTTATAGTGTTTCCATAACACGATCCCACTTTTTAAGACAATTCAATTTAATTCAAGTCAAGAAGGCTTTATTCCAGACACAGCTGCATATGCAGAGGTCCATATCAACAAATAACATACATGTAATATACATCAAGACAAACATACAAAGACAATACTGGAATAAACAAAGAACAAATAAAGTATAAATAGTCGAAAAGGAGAAAAACAAATCACACTAATAACTAGGAACAAACAATGAATACCTAAAACAAGTGGTTAAGCAATAAGTGAATAGTACAATGGAAATATACATATGGCAAAATAAGTAACTTGTCACGAAAAAGACAAAGATACAGACTAATATTAGTAGACCACTAGTAATATTATGTCATACCAACGCTTCCACAGTTCCAAGGTGTACCTCGTACAGCTCTGACAAGACACATCATTTTTCAATTCTGTTTAGTAAAAGGTAGTATTTCCATTCTTTGGTGTCAGAAAAATTAAAATCTGAGGTGTCAGAAAAACTGGGGTCATGTTTTGGAAACACTGTTGTTGGTTCCACTGGCATACAGATGGGGGGGGGACATGGGGACCATAACCCCCACCCACCCCACCCCCCCCCCCCCCAAATAAAAAGTGGGGAAACAATTCCCAACCAAGAAAAAAAAATACAGAGAAAGGAAAAGAAAAGGGAAAGTGAAATATTATACAATTTTTTTAATATTATGTCAAAACTTATAAAAATATACAATTTTTGTATAATAAACCCTAAAACTTTGCTCGCAGCTATTCAAAACTCTTTTTCTAACCACCATATCTGGTCCCCTCAAACCTCTGGGCTTATTATGCCACTGGTAGGTTTACATTTTGAAAGTTTTAGTAATGTATTGTACATGTCAATGACAATTTAATACAATTATACTCTGTTTTTTAATAAGTCTTCATAATAGACAAAAATCAATGCTAATGGAATATTCAGTTGAATTCAATTTTATTTCTCATCTCATTCTCATTTTTTTTTAAATTCATTACAAAATCATTTGAAAAATAAATTACTTCCAAGTATTAAAATGTATAAAAAATTATGATTTATCGTAAGTGGCAGAGCCCCCTGGATTAATAATATCTAGTTTTTTAATATGATGATGCCTGATGCATGGCCTGTTATATTTAATCCCCAAATGTTCATATGGTAACAAACATCAAAATCTTAAAATACATAAATACATTGCAGAAAAAATTCTGATTTGCAAAAAAAATGCAAATCAGAATGAATGAAATGATTGTCGATTGAGAATTTTTGTGAGATGTGTTTCAAACAAACCTGTAATGAGGGCAACTTTCCCTTTCAACGAGTCACCAAGCATCGTAGCAGCTGCAGATGTCATTTCTTGGATAAACTATCTCGTAAAAGACTAAAATTCACAAGAAGAAATCGACTCTGTATGGCATCTGCCTCAACACGGGCAATGATTTCTCGCACAGCTGGTTTGTGATCACATGACTGATCAGCTGATCGGAGAAAACACTCGTCACGTGATCTTGCTCCGTAAATTTCGAGGGGGCGAGGCCACTTCTCTAGTTCAGTGGGCGGGGCTCACGCATTACATTGGCAGGAGCATAACTTGCATTCAATTCAATTTAATTCACTTCATTTATTTCCTCTTTCAATCTTTTTACATTTACAATGTTAGTTCAATGTACATATTTACAAAATTACGAATTTTTTTAGTATACTGACCTGGAAACGAAAGGGAAGGAGACCAACTAACAAGCAGCGCTTGTAGGGTGAAGGCCCCCTTTTATAAGTACATTTTATGAATAAAAAATAAGATAAAATAAAGTAATAAACAATATACAGAAGCGGATCTAGAGGGGGGGTTGGGGGGGTTGCAACCCCCCCAAAAAAAAAAAAATCCGGGGACCATTTTTTTAAATCTTATCTTTTTTTTTAAACTTGTAATTTTATTTTATTCTATTTCTATGTATTTATTTCATTTATTATTATTATTATTATTATTATTTTTTTTTTTTTTGGGGGGGGGGAGTTGGGCAAATGTTACATTGCAGGAAAATGCAACTTAATTTTACAAATTTTCATGGGGGTTAATTTGGCAACGACCTCTATACCAAAAAGAGTGGTGTTTTAGATGCAAGAAAACGCCATTTTCACACACAGATTTTCAAAAATTTTCCCTACTGTGGGAGGGGGACACCCCCCTCCCACACCCTCCCCCCTCGCTCGCTCCACTCGCTTGGACTCGGTCGCTACGCTCCCTCGCATACCACCCCAACCCCCCCCCTTTATAAAAAGCTGGATCCGCCCCTGATATATATATATATATATATACACACACAAATTTTAATTTGTTGGTGAGATATGTGTCTCTTTCTCATGAGTCATATATATATATATACAGAGTGAGTCAGAAAAAATGTCCCACTTTTGTAAAGTTGAATTGTTTAAAATATGAATATTTAATCATTAGTTTCATGATATGTCTTGATAGAGGTATCCTCCAAGTACATTCAGGTACCATTTTTATTTGATCCCGTGCACGCATGACTGAACATCGGACAATCTTTAGAAGACTGTCAGATCTCACTTGCGCCAAGTTACTGGGTGATGAATAAAACAGTGCTTTAGACAAAGACAGTGAGACAGACAGACTGGCATGCTCACACACACACACACACACCCGCACAACACACATGGTAATAACTGGTTCATAATTTTCTCTTTTCTGATTAAGCATTGATTTTTAGCAAGATCGCTGAATGTTAAAGTGGCAATTCCCGACAATTTTCCCCTTAAAACACATTCACTACCACCATCATATCATCATCCAGGCGCGGATCCATGGGGGGCCGAGGGGGCCTTGGCCCCCCCCCCCCCTTCGGCTAAAAAAAAAGAAGAGAGGGAAAGAAAAAGAAAAGAGGGGAAGAGGGGAAAGAAAAGAAGAAAGGAAGAGGGGGAAGAGGGGAAGAAAAAAGAGAGAAGAAAAGGGGGAAGAAAAGAGGAAAGGAGAGAGGGAGAGGGGGAAAGGAAAAGGAGAAAAAAAAGAGAGGAAGAAGGAGGAAAAAAGAGAAGAGAGAGAAAGGGGGAAAGAAAAGAAGAAAAAGGGAAGAGGGGGAAGGAAGGGAAGAAAAAGGGAGAGGAAAAGGAGAAAGAAAGAGAAGGAAAAAGAGAGGGAAAGGAGAAGGAGAAAAAAAGAGAGAGGGGGGAAGAGGGGAAAGAAAGAGAAGGAAAAAGAGAGGGAAAGGAAAAGGAGAAAAAAGGAGAGAGAGGGGAAGAAGGGAAAGGAAGAGAGAGAGGAAAAAGAGGAAAGAAAAGGAGAAAAAAGAGGAAGAGAAGAAAAGGGAGGGGAGGGAGAGGGGGAAGAAAAAAGAGGAAGAGGGGAAAAGAAAAGGAGAAAAAGGAGAGAGAGGAAGAGGAAGGAAAGAAGAGAAGAAAAAAGAGGGGAAAGAAAAGAAGAAAAAAGAAGAAGGGAAAGAAAAAGAGAAAAAAAGGAGAAGAAGAGGGAAAAGAAAGAGAAAAAAGAGGAAGAGGGGGAAGGAAGAGAAGAAAAAGGGAGGGGGAGGGGGAAGAAAAAAGAGGAAGCGGGGAAAGAAGAGGGGTGTGGAAGAGAGAGGAAAGGGGAAAAGGAAAAGGAGAGAGAGGAAGAGGGAAGAAAGAAGAGAAGAAAAAAGAGATAGAAAGGGGGGAAAGAAAAGAAGAAAAGGGGAGAGGAAGAGGGGGAAGGACGAAAAGAAAAAAAGAGGAAGAGGAGGAAAGAAAATGATGTTCGAACCAAAAGGGCGCCGAAATGATGTTCGAAGGAATGTCAAAATGATGTTCGAACTGGGGGCCGAATTGATGTTCGAACAGGGGGGGGGGGCGAATCGATGTTCGACGTAGGGGCGCCAAATTGATGTTCGAACTAGGGGGCGCAAAATTGATACTCGAGCTAGGGGGGGGGGTGAAATGATATTTGAACTAGGGGCGCCAAATTGATGTTGGACCTACATGTAGGGGCGCCGAATTGATATTCGAACTAGGAGGGAGCCAAAATGATGTTCGAAGGGATGTTAAAATGATGTTCGAATTGGGGGAGCCATATTGATACTCGAACTAGGGGGGGGGGCGAATCGATGTTCGAGCTAGGGGCGCCAAACTGATACTCAAACTATGGGGCGCCAAATTGATGTTGGACCTACATGTAGGGGCACCGAATTGATATTCGATCTAGGAGGGCGCCAAAATGATGTTCGAAGGGATGTTAAAATGATGTTCGAACTGGAGGCGCCAAATTGATACTCGAACTAGGGGGGGGGCGAATTGCTGTTCGAGCTAGGGGCGCCAAACTGATACTCAAACTAGGGGGGCGCAGAATTGATGTTCGAACTAGGGGGCGCCAAATTGATACTCGAGCTAGGGGGGGCGAAATGATATTCGAACTAGGGAAGCCAAATTGAGTTCGAAGGGATGCCAAAATGATGTTCGAACTGGGGGTCGAATTGATGTTCGAACGGGGGGGGGGCGAATTGATGATCGACCTACATGTAGGGGCGCCGAATTGATACTCGAACTAGGGGGGGCGACGAATTTATGTTCGAACTAGGGGCGCCAATTTGATGTTCCAACTGGGGGCGCCAAATTGATGTTCGACCTAGGGAAGCCAAATAGATGTTCGACGTAGGGGGGGGGGTTGCACCGAATCGATGTTCGACGTAGGGGCGCAAAATTTATGTTCGACATCGGGAGCGCCGATTGAATGTTCGAACTAGGGGCGCCAATTTGATGTTCGAACTAGGGGGCGCCGAATTGCTATTCGAACTTGGGGCGCAGAATTGATGTTCGAACGAGGGGGGCGCCAAATTGATGTTAGAACTAGGCGGCGCCAAAATGATGTTCGAACTATGGGGCGCCGAATTGATGTTTGTACAAGGGGGAGGTGGTGAATTAATTTTCGAACTAGATGGGGGCGCCAAATTGATGTTCGAACTGGGAGGGGCTCCAAATTGATGTTCGAACTAGGGGAGCGCCGTATTGATGTTCAAACTAGCGGGGCGCCAAATTGATGTTCGAACTAGGGGAGCGCTAATTTTATGTTTGACCACAAGGCGACAAATACATATTTCAGAAGGGGGAGGGCAAAGTGATGTTTCACATGGCGCCAAATTCATGTTCAACCGAGGGCGCCAAATTGACCTTGGACTTAGGGGGCTCCTTGCAAATTCATGTTCGATCGGGGGCGCAACATTGCTCGTATTGCCTGTTTATAGTGAAATTGATTTCCTGCCCGAAAAGGCTAAATTAATGCGGCTGAATTAAAATATCCCGTTTTTACGATAATAGACAAAAATTAATGTGCTCGAGTTTGAAGTTTGTTTGGCGAGATAGGTATCCTGTTCAGGGTAAGAAAAGGGGTTAATATCAAATTCAGCTGGCGCTACGCGCTAGCAATATTTGAATAGTGAGGTGTGTATCCTCTCCATCGATCACACGTACATAAGTCGTTAAAATACTAGTGTTTTTCAAGTCAATATACATAGGCCGATCCAGGGGGCAAATTTTTTGCCCCCCCCCCCCATGGTGGCGCAAAAAAAAAGGAAAGAAAAAGAAAAAAAGACGAAGAGAAAAAGGAAAAACTTTAAGAATAGGAATTATACCCTAAAAGAGTCCTTCTTAAGTCAGTATAAAAAAATTGAGCTCGCGCTTCGCGCTCGCATCACTGTTTAGTCATATACGCATCCCGACCTCACAGGTTTTTTTATGCGAACGAGAAGCACAGGCTGAAAATATTTTATATTCTAATCTAACAACTGAAAATGTCCTTTTCATTTCATCATTAAAAAAGTTATCAGCTAGCGCTTCGCGCTCGCATTTATTTCTTAAAGGACAAGTCCACTCCCAAAAAATGTTGATTTGAATAAATAGAGAAAAATCAAACAAGCATTATGCTGAAAATTTCATCAAAATCGGATGTAAAATAAAAAAATTATGACATTTTAAAACTTTGCTTATTTTTCACAAAACAGTGATATGCACAACTCAGTGACATGTAAATGAGACAGTCGATGATGTCCCTCACTCACTAATTCCTTTGTTTTTATTGTTAAAATTATACATTATTTCATTTTTTACAGATTTTACAATATGGACCAACTTGATTGAACCATTTAGTATTAAACAATGCTAATTGCTCATGTTCAGAGAGGAATTAATCGTTGTTTCACACGACCACGGAGAAAATTTGAATATTTCATATTTCATATACTAAAATACAAAAAGAAGTAGTGAGTGAGTGATGTCATCAGTCTCCTCATTTGCATACCGACAAGGATGTGAATATAACTGGTTTGTGAAATTAAGCGAAACTTTAAAATGTTGTAGGCCTACCTATTATCTTTGTGTATTTCATATAAGATTCTCAAAATATTCCTTTTCAGGTGTCTCGATTGTCAAAAATGAAGGCCTGTGAGCTAGCGCTGTGCGCTCGCATTTTGATTGGTGAGTTCTGTATACCTATACAGTGGCGTAACTACGGGGGGCATGGGGGGCACGTGCCCCCCCCCCCTTCGGCTGCCCCCCCCCCCCCCCCCCTTAGTAAATTCCTATAAACAAGCCTTAGAATGCCCCTCTTCAGGTCTGAATTTCATAAATTTTCAGCTCGCGCTTCGCGCTCGCAGTATTTGATTAGTGAGATGCGTATGATAATCATGATTACAATGACTACAAAAAGTGCTTCATATGTTTAGATGTAATTCAAACAAAATCAGCAAAGGATGGCACTATCATTAGATGACTATGCTGAGATATTTATACTCTTAATGGAACCTAAAATATAGTCCTTAAAATGTCCCTGTTTGGGGTCAATATATACAAAAATTTCAGCTCGCGCTTCGCGCTCGCATTGTTTGTTTAGCGAGACAGGTACGTATCACGATTACAAAAAAATTGCTTATAATGTCCCTTTAAGGTCTGAATATCAAAAAATTTCAGCTCGCGCTTCGCGCTCGCATTATTTAATCAGTGAGATACTTATCCGTTTAATGGCATTGCATATCCTTAAAATTTCTCTATTAGGTCAGTATACCTGGCAACTGAGCGCACTCCCTAAGTGACACCAAATTTGTGGTGGTGCCCCCCCCCCCCAATGCCGTGACCCATGGTACGCCACTGTACCTATATATTCTATAACAAACTACTTGAATTCCCCCCATTCAAAAATTTCGTATCGCGATTTGCGCTCTCATTATTTATAAATGCATCAACCCATGAATCCTGTTCATGATTACAAAAAATATAAAATATCCAGTTTTTCAGGCCTCATGCACTGTCAACAAATTTCACGCACTCATTAGGCTTATTAGATTAATAAATATGAAATAGATTTTTTTATGAATTCATAACTAAATTGTCCCTTTTTCAGAAAAAAATATCGACAAGTTTTAGGAAGAGGAATAGAAGATAGGCATCATTGTTATATAATGACAAAATGTCCTTAGGCCTAAAATGTCTCGATCCTAGTTTAAACAATAATAAAATATCAGCTCGCGCTTCGCGCTCGCATCATTTATTAAGTGCTTACTACATTCACTTCACAATTCCCCTATACACTCAGTGCTTTAATTTGACCCATTTCATATCGGAATTTCAAATATTATATATATCCGCGCTCGCATTATTGATTTTCATGATGAAAAATGAAATGTATTCAGAATGCCCAGATTCTGTCTAACTCTAAAACACGTGCACGCATGTTTATTGAGATACGCATCTTGATCTTATTCAAAACGTGCTAAAATTATCCAGTTTCAGATCAGAATATCATAAATTTGCGCTCGCATTATTAATGTAGAAAGATACCAAAAAACTACCCATCATTTTTCATGAGTGACAAAACATGAATCGAGTGTCCCGTTGGGGGTTTGAAATCTAATTTTTAAGGTTGGAATATCAAAAATGTTCAGCTCGCGCTTCGCGCTCGCATTATTTAATCGTTGAAATATGTATCGTCTTAATGGCTAACTGCAAAATTTCCTTAACAAGTCCCTTTTCGACCAGGCTAGAACGCACATTAAAAATTTCTGCTCGCGCTTCGCGCTCGTAGTAATTATCTAGTTACATACGCATCTTGTTCAGGTTCACAAACATTGCCCAGAATGTTCAATTTTCAGGTCAAAATACATGAAATTTAATCATTTTTTTATCTCACATAGGGCTTATGAGATTATTGCACATTAATGTTGTTTATAAAGTAAAGCTAGGAAATGATTGTTAGGACATGAGCGTTTTGCCCCCCCCCCAAAAAAAAAAAATATATATATATATATATCGCGCTTCGCGTTATCATTATTTAGTTAGGCCTTGTGAGATACCTCAATATGTTTTGAAGAATAAAATTTCGGAATTTCTTTAACTTCTACCCCCACCCCATTTTTTTTTCTTGGTGCCCTCTACAAAAGTTCAACAAGCCCCCCCCCCCCCCCCCCGTGCAACCCTGCTGAATAAATCACAGCTTTGCCACTGATGAGGAGATTGAGTCGATTGCTTCGAGATTGCATTATTCCCAAGAGGTTATCATTGATATTATTGAAGGCTATTCTAAACAACTAGTAAAGAAACTACAGCTCCCGTTCACACAATATTCTAGTAGGGCCTACTCTGGTGAGAAGTTAAACCAAATTGAGACCCCCAAAAATCGCTCGCGCTTCGCGCTCCCATTGATATTACATTATATATTCATGGATTTTTTTTTTCAAGAACACATTAAAAAGTGGTCTTTAATTGCCTTTTTTAAAATGTGGTTGTGTAATAAGATAATTCAAAATACATTTACATTTAAGTTAGCCTGGCCGGGAGGGAGGGGGCGCCATTTTTCGAAAAGTACACATGGGCGCCAAAAATCAGGTCAAATTTGGGCCCCCCTCCCCACGAAATCTTGGATCCGCGCCTGGTTGAAGAAACACGCATTTGGTATCTCACTAAAACAACATTGTAGCTCGAATGCTGTTGTTGCTCAGTTGACTTGAAAATGGTATGAATTTAAGCGTCATGTAAGAAATGTCTCATTGAACATCAGGCAACTCGAGTGGAACCTGAAAGATTTTATTGCCCCTTTTTATTCCCCTCCCCTTATTTCAATCTCTTTTCTCATCTTTGTTTCTTATCTCTTTTTCACCTATTTCCCCTTTTTTTCTAGGCAAATCACTGTTGGTTATTCTTTTTTTAAGAAAGAAGACAATTCACTTCTACAAAGAATTTAAATATCCTATTGGCAGGGACGTCACTACATATGGGGCGGTAGCCCTGCACCCATGAAATAAAAAAATTAGGAAAAAATAAAAGGGGCAGGAAAAAGAGAAGGGAGAAGACTCTGGTTGAGCTGTCAGGGTCGTGTAGATCTACATCATTTCTGTTATTTACTTGAGAGAATTCACCCTCCATTCAAGATAATGGTGCCGCCCTGTTTTTAAAATACGTAGTCTGAAAGTTCAATCTCTTATATAAAATAGGAGACATATCGGGAATAGCATGTTAATGTTTGAATCCCACATTTTGTCCAATAAAGCCATCTTATAGCATATAAAAATTGTATATACTAGTACTAATAATGACAAACATGCTATGGTAATAAATTATATTAATGATTATAATAATTCTGCAATTACAACGCCTTGATGCATTTTGGTAATAAGACTAAGATCGTTTCAAAGTGGACGTTTGTTACACCTATCATTACAAAGAAGTCTTCCAGAAAGCTATAGAAGGACAAGCAATGTTATAAAAGAAATCTAAGCTACTTAAACAGATTGCACTTAAATCAATAGGATCTCTGTAGTTCAGAGGTTATGGTCAATGGTGGAAGGGGGGGGTCTGCTCATGATTTCGTATAAATACCAACCGCATTTCAATTATCTTTAGATTCGTCTCGCTGTGTTGGTGAGTGAACTCCATTTTTATTTTGTAGGGCCTATATACATCATATACCTTTCTTTTCATGTTTATTTTGGACATGATCTAAAGTTTATAGTACGAACCTATTTGAAATCAGGATATAAACCTATATACTTTTATTGCTCTATTTATTTTACTTATTTGAATTCCGCAATAATAAGGGCGTCATATCTGTGGCGCCGCTTTGAACCGGTCATGACGCCAATATGTGGCGCCATATTGAAATACTTTGTAGTTCTTTATGCGTGTATCAATTAAGATGTTGTTAATACCTTTACAAAGTGCATAACAAAGGTGTATGTGTATAGTATATTTTCTCGATATCGAGGACCTTTCATTTAATCATGTGTACATTTAACTGAATGTACGCCATTTGAAAACATGTATATAGGACTAGTATATATATGATTAGTTGCGGCCCATTATTGCAAACCGTGTGTACAACTGATGCATTTCGCAGCTCAATTCCGCAACAAAAAGGGCGTCATAATGTGGCGCCTCTTTGAACCGGTCATGACGCCATTATGTGGCGCCATTTTGAAATACTTTGTAGTTCTTTATGCGTGTATTAATTATGATATTAATACCTTTACAAATCATGTGTACATTTAACTGAATGTACGCCATTTAATTTTGAAACATGTATATAGGACTAGTACATATAATTAGCTGCGACCCATTATTGCAAACCGACGGTGTGTACCGGTGTGTATAATTGATGCATTCCGCAACTCAATTCCGCAACAATTATTAGGGCGTTATATTTGTGGCGCCACTTTAAACCGTTCATGGCGCCATTGTATGGCACCATTTTGAAACACTTTGTAGTTCCGATATGCGTGTATCAATTAAAATGTTAATACCTTTACGCTGTATCGCTGGATGAATGTTTTGTCGATAAATTATTGTTGATAAAATTATAATCACTATAATGCTTAATTTTCATTAATGCCTATATACTTTTTTTATAATATATATACCTGTCCTTTAATACATACCAGTTTCAAAATGGCACCACACTAACAAAAATCTCGTTCGACGTGCTAACATTTTGATTTTGATGTTTTCTTTATTCTACATAGTTTGAAACTTTGTATACCTTTTATTCAGTTCAGATCAGTCCAATTCAAAACTTTGTATTTTTATGTTTCACCGAATTTTGACGTCACGTTATATATTAATAATTGTAATTTTCTTGTTTCATGTTACGTTGTACTATTGTGCACTACGTTATATCGTATTTTAAATGTATTTTATTGTAAAAACAAACAATAAAAATGATTCCACTTCGTGCCGCGATTTTAGTTTGATTTGAATAAATAATTTTGAATTTAATTCAATTGTATACCGTAGGCCCTGTCCCAAATTCTAATACACGTGACGCCATTTTTGGATGCTATCAGGAAACTGTAGTGTGTACGCAGCACATAAGTCGGGTCAATGATTTTGACCCCTAAAACTTGCAACAAAAATGATTTCAATTGTTTCTGGAACTTTGTCTTACCTCAGTCATAGCATCAAGTCCACCTGAACAAACAAAAAATGATTCGATTAACCTGATTAATAAAAAGGGGTTAAGCATAAGGCAGAACATTTCTCCTAACTAGGATGTAAAATATATTATGACGTTTTAATATTTTGTTAATTTTACCCAAAACGGTAACAAGCTCAACACATTGATATGCAAATGAGAAAGTTGATGATAAAATTTAATAACTATTAATAACTATTTGTTGTGTTTATTTGAATATGTATATATATATATATATATATATATATATATATATATATATATATATATATATATATATATACTTCACAATATGTCTCTCCATCGATAGGCTACGAGAATGGTAATTGCACAAGTTAAGGGAGTAATTATGTTTCATCATAATATAAAAGTATTTCTTATTTCATACAATAAACAAGAAATACTGAATGGGTGACGTCATCATTTCGCTCATTTATATACTGACACAAAACCATAAATAATTGTTTGTATTTTTTAATTTTTATTATTATTCAGGCGAATCTTATGTCATAACTGTCTTACATGACATTCTAATTTAAATGAGATTTATAGCGTTTTGTTAGTTTTATTTTTCTACTATCCAAATCGACTTGTTGAGGGTAGACTTCCCCTGTAAGAATCTACATTGGAATATCATGTAATTAAAGACAACTATTTTCAGGCAAAGTTCACCCTGTTATTTGATGAAACTCCGTCAAACAAATAATATGAATTCTTTTAATTTTGATTTTGTAAGTCACAGTCATAGAGATGTATACTAATTATTAGTATATATCTCTATGGTCACAGTCAACCAGCTCAGCCGCATTGTCGTTGCTGGTTATATTCCCTTAAATTCCTTGTTTTAATGAAGTGGTTTTGTGTCATGAAATTCTTCCAAGTAAAATTACTCCGATGTATCACCCCCTTTTTATAAGAAAAATATTAGTATTCATCATGTGGAATTTATATTACATGATATAAGTATACTGCTCGCATGACGTCACACAGTCACAGAAGATAAAAACATTATTTCTGTTCTCAATTTCTTTTAACTTACAACCAACATATCGTGAGGGTTAACTTCCCGTTACATGGTATGCTTGAGGATATAAAACTGTATATGAATTAGTTAATTACAAAATAACTGTATGACGATATCTTAAACTTATACCTAAAACTAACACATTCTTCCATCATTAAATCGTGTTCATCAAGTAACAACTACTACTTGAAACATCTTACGATAAGGCAATGATTCTTATGAAATATCCCCTAGAATTTTTTTATAAAATGAAACATGAACTTACCCCTGCACCAACCAATGCTGTCTTACATGCCACTTCATTTATTCATTGTGTGGCACCAAAGTGGTAGCTCTATCAGCTAAAGAGATGATGTAAAATGCTTCCGTTTTTGTACTTGCTTGAATTGCTTGCTTGCTGTTGTCTTTCTTCGTAGCTTCATTGCACTATGCAGGGGAGTCTTGGCACGACACACGATAGCTCTGGCAGTGAGGTTTGCATTATTCATAAACAAAAATAGAGAGTGAATGAGAGTTACCCAACCATGTGGGCTCTCACATGTACTGGCTAATTGAAACATAATTTAGACTTCCTGTCCGGGACCTCCTGTACAGAGGGACATTCATCGGTTTAACTTATCGTTAATGAATTCACTGACTAGCGACTGTGATTGTTCTCTGAAAACATTTTTTGGTATTTATCTGCTTTAATCCGATCATGTTCGGTCTATATTTCATGAGTTAAAAGAAGCAGTTTCGTAATACGCACCATGCGCAGTGTTTGATAAATCACTTAAATCCTGGAACATCGATGTGCAGTTCTCTTTGATAATCGTAGTCTCGTTGTTTCATTTGGGGGAAATGTAAGCACATTCTAAGTTAATAAAGCTGCTCAAAAATCTGAAGCCTGCTGTTCGAAAGGCATATTCTGATACGAGGGCGGCGGAATGTATTTTCGTTTGGGGGGGGGGGGGGGGTAGGCAAGCCAAAAGGGAATTTTAGTGCATGCTGATATGTTCACGATCAGATCATCGAAGTAGTTGTGTATTTTGTAGTAATTAAGTTGGGCAAAACATTTAAAAGTGAATTCTGATAGATAAGATAAATATATATTTAGGCTTTATTTTCCGCGTGAGAGTGTAGCCAGTGAGCGGTTTGGAATTTTTTGTCAAATCTGAAGTTGAATAACTCGCTTTTTGGTCAATTACTCTTAAAATGTCATCCTTGCGAAATGTTTTGAGCGCGATTCGCGAGCTCAAACTTTTGGACATGTCATTTAATAAGACATGAAAACATTCAGAGCAGTTTTTCAAAATTACGAAAAAAAGATGTGTACCTAACCAAAGTAATAATGCGAGCGCGAAGAGCGAGCTGAAATGTTTAATATACTGAACAAATAAGGAGCCTGTTAAGGAATTTATTTAGGATACATATCTCACCAGTCGAATAATGCGAGCGCGAAGCGCGAGATGAAACTTTGTTATATCTTAACCTCCAAAATGGACATTCTAAGCATTTTTTGTTACCAGGAACAGAATGAGTACCTTACTAAACAATAATGCGAGTGCGAAACGCGAGCCAAATATTTGTGATATTCCAACCTGAAAATTGGCATTCTATGCATTTTTGTAACCATGAACATGATAAGTACCTCACTAACAATAATTGATGCGAGCGCGAAGCGCGAGCCAAAAATGTTGTGATTTTCTAAGCCAATATTTATCCTTTTTACACAGCAAGAAAGCTATTTTATATTGAAAAGGATAACACTTTTTCCGCCACCCCTGTTTTGATACTGGGCATCAGTCAACACCAACATTAGTCAATTGTTCCCTTGTATATCACAAAGGCCTTTGCATGGTAGCTGTCGCGGTTTTAGACTTTTTTTTTTTTTTTTTTGGGGGGGCATTGAGAAATTTTCGACGTTAGTAAAATGTAAATAGCCTATTGCGGGCAGCATATATGTATGCCGGTGGCTCTACTGTTCTGACCAAGCACCTAGTCCCCCGCCCCTGGCCCCCCAAATGTTTATAATATTATGCGATGGAGCGTAGCGACCTAAAATAAAAACATCACATAAAAAAAATTATATTAAAAATGCTTGAAAATTATGTTCATAATAATTTCAACTACATGTATACACCCATCATGCCATAATTAGTGTTATACATGTAAGTGAATGCATTTGAATAAGGGGGGCAGGAAGGGCAGTTTGTGTTGTTACTCTTTCCAGCCGTTTCATCTATTTATATGGGAGTGAACCATGTGAGCGAGCGAAAAATTCCTACTTTCAAGAGCAAAATTTTCATAATTTAGAGACCTTTGAAGGTAGTACTGTAGAATATAATGTTAAGACAGAGTATGATAGGGAATTAGGTTTTTAATGCAAATGGTACCAACCCCCTTTAATGTGGTGACCGGGTAAAGTAGTGAAACGTTGCATTTGGAGCAGTTTATTATGAATCTTCCAATCAAATGTAAATCTACAACATCTTAAAATTCCTGAATGAGATACTCATCATGAAGATACAGTAGGCTGCAAAAAAAGAACATGAATATAGGATCGTTGTCCTGATCCTAGGGAGGGAGGCGCGATCGTCGTCCCCATGAAAATATTGGGGGACAGACATCGATTTGCTCCCCAATAATTTTGATAACTTGAATTTTTTTTAGTATTCAATGCAATACTTAATTGAAAGAGCATCGATAAGCTTTATAAAACCATTCTACTTGACATTAAAATCTTATTCAACATAAAGAATTGTTCAATTTTTTTACTCTTTTCGTGTGCCAAATTTATGTATTAAAATTTGGCGAGAAGACAGTGCTGAAAATTTGTGATATTTTGTCCACTCCCCCTCCTGATCCGAAATATGAATTGTCATTCCTGTCTCAGTGTCTCTAATCTACATTTTCCTAATAATATTGGCAGAATATAGCAACCGAACCATGTTCATTCTAAGAGCAAAATACATCAAAGTGTGAGTATAGCAAGTCAACGGCCCTTTCAAGACAATAGATTTCCTTGCAACTTCACAAACAAAAATATTTGAAAGATATTTATCCTTTAGAAAAATATCAAAGCCCTTTTGACAAAAATAGACATATCTAGAGTTAAAACTTGAATTTTACGGTATTAGTATTTGTGTTGGGTGAAGTAGGGAGGTAATTTATTTTTTTCAGTGGCTAGGCACTCTATTGTCCTGAAGGGGACCATACAATTGCGATACTTGCACTTTAAGAGGGCATTGATGTATTTTACTTTTAGGTGTTATTTTGCAAGGAAGCTTATAGTGACCAAGCGAATTTGAATGGTAAAAGCTTAAGTCTAGAGCACTTGACGACATGAATGCATACTAAAAGCATTCCTATAATGTCAAGACGAAAGGAGCATGTTGGTCATTGGATATGCATTGTAATCGATATTTAGACTTATCTGTACAATGATTGCAATTATTATGACAATTATATATATGAAATATATAAAAATATATTTACAATTTCCCAGATGGAGGTCTAACTAGCTTCCTTTTGGCATATTCGTTTCCCAGTCTCGATTTTTGGAGTCACATTCATCTTCATGTGTGAACAATATGGCACATTTTGTCGACGTTGTAGGAGAGGGGGCTTTCCCCTTTTTTGTAGAATACCCCTATTTCTTTAATAAGGGCATGTTGGTCATGTTAAATTAGTTACCTAGTCGTAACGTATCCGAAAATTTATCAATGACATTATACAGTGCGTATCAAAAAAAGGTTTACACTTTGGAAAAGCCCTGGGAATTAGAAAATATACAACATGTGGATAATTTGTTCACCTATAATGCTGGGTTTGGGTCTCATCTATCCAATAGAAGTAAAGGTTCCACAGAATGTTACACTTGAGTGAGCACTGTCCATTTTTGTAAAACTCGCAGAAATCTGTTTGCGCAGAAATGCTTGTTTCACGCTGTGTCAAGGGGAAAGGGCGAAATCAAACTTACCCTGCGAAACATTTTTCTTACATATCCCTTGCACTTTTAGTCAATTGAAATAAAATGGATACATTCAAACATTTTGTAACAATTTTGCCACCCAAATTGAAATTTCAACACTTAGTTAGCACAACCTTTACCCTTTTTGTGCCAGCTGGATCTGAGGACATAACTAAATCTGAACAAAAGTTTATATCAGACATCTCCAGCATTTTTTTTTTCATTCAAAGTGTGTTTACAGT